>NC_134995.1:5142500-5767500 GCF_050947335.1 Megachile rotundata
ACTACTCCACTAAGATATTAAATATTACTCGCATTATGTTGTAATTGGCCTCGTTTTAATCAGGAAAATGTCATTAATATGATGAAGAAAGTTGTATAAAAAATAGATTAAAAGTAAAAAAATTAGCAACGCATTAGTATTGCAAACAATTGAACAGACTTTTGATCTTTGCCGATTGTCACGATCGCAGTGCCTCATTTTCACTCGCTACCCCGCTCTGCGTTAGAAAATTTTTTTGGTCTATCAAACCAGTAAGTATAGTTTAAATTATATCGTGTATGGTCTCATTTTAATAAGAAAAGTATGAAAAATTTATTGGTAAAAGTTTGATAACGAAAAAATAGAAAATATAAAAGTTTTAAATTTGCATTGTTATTGTTTCACAAATATACCCACATATGATCATGTGATATTTCTCGGCGAGCGAGTTTCGGGCGTTTCAAGGAGTGTTCCTTCCAGTGGTGGGATAACATTGTTGCACATATTATAAAGGACATTTTTGCTTATATACAATGATTACTATATAGCAAAGCATTTATTGACTTTTATGTACAGCAAAAAAGATAGTAAACCAGTCCCTGATTTTTATGTATAAAAATACATAAAATGAGATTTTTGCACGTGGTCCTAATTCGATGGCTAGGGACTGTACTTTAGTAATTTGTAAATTTTAAAATACAAAAATTAGGAAGTCCAAAAGTTTATAAATTGTAAAATTTGAAAACCTTTTGATTTGAAAATGTGAAAGTATGAAGATTAAAAATTGTAAGCTTTATTAATGTATCTTTATTCAAAGGAAGCGTATATTGCGCTCGAGTGTACGTGGTCAGCATGTTCGAATACGTACATTGCTTCCAGTGAACATATCCTGCTGCGTGGAATTTCTGTTTCGTCTCGCGACATGCGTGGGATTCGAAAGCGTGTTACGACTTATCACGCGAAATTAGCTCGCTTTTTTTACAACATTGCTTCCAGTTTTGTGCAATTCTCAAACTTCATTCATACATGTACAGTAATATGCCATGCACATATGTAGGTAATTTAGGTACAATATTAAATCTAAAGCTTTATTGCCTGTAATTTTCGGTGCGAATAAGCTGAGTCTTACATGAATTATAAAGACTTTTAGATTAAAATATTACTTCCACAGATTTTACTTATATGATATAAGAGGAAACATAGTTTTATTTGAGTAATTAAAAAAAATCTTTATGTTACTAAATTTTTAAATCTCTGATTTATTATGTTTTTGATCTTTCAAATTCCTTTTGAAGGTTTAAATTCTCAAATCATTGAATATCTGAATTATTGCATTCTGAAATTCACAAAATTCTAAATTGCCATATACTCAAATAATTAAATTTCTAATAGCTCTTATTTTGATATTCTTGAATGCACAAATTTCAATATTTCTGAACTTCTCAAAGCTCAGATTTTTAAATTTTCGAATTGTCAAATTTCTGAATTTTCAAATTTCCAAAATACAAGATTTCTAAATCTTTCAAAGTTCACATCTTTGGATTCCCAAATTCTCAAATTCCAAGATTCCTCACTTTCTCAAAGCTTCGAGCTCAAAGCTTTTAAGTTCTCAAGTTTTGAAATTTCCAAATTATTTTAATTTTCATATGATCGTATCTATAAATTTCCATATTGCTGAATGTTCAAATTCCCAAATTTCTCGGAAACCACATTTTTAAATTTCCAAATTCAATAATTCCTAAATTCGATATGTAGTAACAGAATCCACTTGTTTTTTTTTACTATTTGATAATCTCAGATTTGATGAAAATAAAGCGCAAGAAATAAATTGTGAAAGCGTAAGCAAAATTGATAATACTTGCTGAGGAAATGAAAGGTGAAGCTAATAAACCAGATTTTATTAGCTAGTATTTAGTATTTATAGTTTCTGTTGCATTTTTTCTTACTTGTTGCATTCAAATATTTCATTTTTAATATTTTAATAAATTACAATAATTATAATAAATTATTTAAATTCAAAATAATTTAAATTTAATTAAATATTAGTTATAATAAATTATTAAATTTAATAATTTAATAGTTACACAAATGTAATCTTTTCTTTTTATTATTTTAAATCAGCATTTTCAATCTAATGATTTCAATCATAATTATTTACCTAAACATTAGATAATATGTTTGTCTAATATAATATTATATATCAACGAAGTCTTGCAATAAAAATTAATTACTCAAACAAAAAAGTGAACTAAAGTTTCATTTTCAGAAATGTTCATCGCCGTTGTTTTCATTGTAACCATTCCCATTATTTTTATGAAAGTCGACAAGAACTTGAAGACTTATTATAATTTAATGAAGATTATATGCCAAAAAATATAATAAAAATTATATATATTATAAGGGAAAAATGTTTCTAGGATTTTTCTTTGACTCATTTTTCTTTTCCTGACACATTGAACATTTTTTTAGAAGAGTTCCCGTTTTAACAGGACATTCTAAAGTTTCAATTGAAAAATTGAATTAACAGAACTTTGTTTTTAACTATTTATTGTGTATATTTTTCACTATTTGTATATTAAATTAGGTTTAGTGAATCTAATTTATACCCGTGTCGCCGTTAAGGATTAAATTAACATATAATTTCTGTATATGAAATTTTGCAATAAAAATGAATTATGCAAACAAAACAGGAAACTAAAATTTCATTTTCAGAAATGTACACCACCGTTGTTTTCATTGTAACTGTTCTTATTATTTTTATGAAACTCAACAATAACTTGCAGATTTATTATAATTTAATGGAGGCTATATCGATTGAACAAAGGGTAGCTTTTCTGTATCGGTATCATTTGAAAGGTACAAACGAATAAGAAACGTTCTAATTAGTGGTCTGTACATCGTTACGTTTCAACATTTCATTTAATTATCCACGCAAAAAATGTTAAACTACGAGCTTGCTTTACGCTCGCTTTACAGTGCAATGTCTTCGGCATTAACTATAATTAGGATACGAAGTAGAGAATTTTTACCGGCGACTTAAAAAGTGCACGCTTTATAGCCGTGGAAACATTTAATTAAGCTTACATCTCCGTTAATTTCGAGTAACGGGAAGACTAATGATAATGTAAGAGAGTTAAACGAAGCTAAATTTCAAATTCTTAAAAGATACTCATTATCATTGCGTTTAGTTTGTTTTTTAAAAGAAACCTTACAATTACAAACAAATGGGATATTTTATCAACTACTTTTATCAAACCTTTGTGTAATTTGCTCTAACTAATTTTTAAGTTAATAAACTTTTTACTGTCTTTTAATTGAAGCTTCTTGCTAGAAATAAAATGGCTGACAAGGAAACGAAGTAATAATGATCTTCATGAAACCTATGTATAATAGTTGTAGAAAAAATATTTGGAACCTTGAAAATTTGAGAATTTGGAAATTTGCAAAATTCGGCAATTTGACAATTGAAAATTTGGTGATATGAAGATTTAGATATTTGGCTATTTAAGAATTTGGAGATTTGGAAATTTCTAAATTTGAAAAATGGAGAATTTGGAAGCTTGCTTTTAAAATTTTTTAATTTAGCAAGTTTTTGTATATGCTATGAAGTGACATATTGAGTGTTTCATTTGACCCAAGGACACATTTGATTACCCTATTCGGTTAGACCCGTTAAACATTTTTAAATTTGGCAATAAGTAACAATATTTACGAATAACCACATCGAAGCTATGAACTACCTTAAAATATGCATTAAAATACCTACTAATTATAATAGACCTATTTTAAATATTTTATAATGAAAAGAAATTGTGTTAAATAAATTCTACATATTTCCATTGAAATTTTCGCACGTCCATAGGTGAGATAAGAATACATACGCAACTGTATCGACTGATCGGCGTCAACTTTGGTGCCATTGTCTTACCATACAAACGAGACTGATTGCAAACCAGTCGTAATAGGCATACGTGCATAACATTACCAACACTAGGGAGTTTCATCGTGACTGGAGTATAAAAGCCGCCTATAGTCTGAACGCGAAGAACTGTAAATTGCGAACACGCGTTTGCACGAAGAACACTAATGAAATGTATACCTGAGAAATTCTTCACTATTGATTTGTCTTCTTATGTATAGAATACGAATTCCGCTTTTTATTACCGTATTTTTTACTATTTCACGTTTATGAACTTCCATGTACCATTGTTAGGACTCGTTACGTCAAACATGTAGTAACTTTTTCCTTCTTTTTCCTACTTTTCCTATTTTTTTCGCATTTTTGATAATTCTTGTCAATTCTTGGAGTATTAACCCTAACCAAATCTGTCATTTGTTTAGATTATTTTTTGTATAAATATTTACAAAGAACCTGCTATACGTGTACAGTAGAATAAAACTACTATATTGACACAAGCTTTGGATGTACATGTATAGTTATAGAATATGGAAACATTTCGCTCATAATCAAATCTTGCATCCACGTTAGATTTACAAATCAATTTACAAGCATGGGACGCAATTTAATTCATAATCAATTGCCTGTTTCAATGTGGTTACATCAGTAGCAGAATCCCGTTGACTTTAATTTCAATCAAATTGAAACTATGTCACTTTTACAAAATATGCGTTAACGAATAAGGTAAGAGCACCAGTAGTAGACACTGTACCAGTACTTGACACTTTTTTAAAAAAGTAAATAAATAAGGAAACCACAAGTTGCAATACATCAAACCTTATTAATCTGTATACTGTCACGCTTCAGTGGCTTGATTGCGAACTATTATGCATATCTGCCATTCAAAAATGTAATAGCAACTGATTAATCAAACTTGCTCACGGCTCTTACGATTTTTCAGTGATTTCTTATATAAATCGCTAAGGATTTGGTTAAAATGTAAGTATTGCAAGTTTGTATTATTAAATCATTGTGAGTAAAAAAGGCATTCGTTTATGTTGTTTGAAACTTAGAAAGAGGTTTAATTATTAAAATTGGCAACAAACAATGCTAAATTGTCTAAATACCGCGTCAACTACTGAAACTTGTAATGGTCTATTATTCAGTAGTTGACATGGGGTGTCAACTATTAAATTTCTACGTATCAACTACTGACTTTGTTCCTCTGTCAATTTTGAGATGCCTCCTACGTAACTTCAGAAATTATACAGAAGAGACTATGCAAGCGGCTCTGGAAGATGTTCGGCTCCATAAAACTCCGTATAAAACGGTAGCTAGGAAATTTAGTGTTCCAAGGGTAACTTCAAAATACAAGGTTGAAGGCAAACATCCAATTAAAAGCAAAATGGGCCCAGCCAGAGTACTGACTGATGCAGAAGAAAGTGCAATAAAAACTGATATGAGGATACCTCCGATATGTGGAGTGTTCAAACTCTTCATATTAAATATTTATTATTAACTCTTCGTATTAACCCTTAATTATTAAATATTTTTTGTAAACTTACTCAAGAATAATCTTTTTTAAATGTTCAAAAAAATTCTGTATTCACACATTATTAAGACTAGTTCATTAATTGGATTTTCTCCCTATGTCAACTACTGAAACAAAAGGATGTCAACTACTAAATTTTCTGTTTTCGCTGGGTGTCAACTATTGAATCAAATTTTACGTTTAGAAGGAAAAAAGAAAAAAATTGACAATCGCCATCAGGAATGAATACTTGTTGTAATATAAAAGAAGAATAGTTTGTACAGCGACTGCTAATCATAAATTTTCCATAAAATGAACTTAGCCCGAGTTATGTGAACAACCGGACAAAAAATTCCTTAGTGTCAACTACTGGTACCTTTACCTTACTGACATCCATTTCAATTTTACAATACATAACCCCGTTACATTTACTCCCGTTTATAATAGTTTAGATCATTTCAAAATAACCGTCATAATTATTTATTTATTTATTTATTATTGCTTTAAATCATATGAGATTTATACGGCAGTCATAAAGTACATTACAATTATTTTACAGTAGGTATAATAGTACATTTTCGAATTTTATAGAAATAGAAAAAATTCCATTAAAATCGCCATGTATCAATTGGATGATACTTGCAAGTTAAGTTAGACCTCTTTTCTGTCGTTGACCACTTAACAATCTTGTAACCTGATCGTTTAAGTGCCGTATTAGCCTCCTAGTATTCTTTATTCTTGTTAGATTCACGCCCCTGTACGATTCTCGATAGCGTAATCTGAGTAGTCGAGACTCTGCGCCGCCGGTTCCAATTCAATTGATGTTTCCGTATTGTTACTGTTCTCAGAGTTTCGTTTTGTTGAGTATCGCGATGACGAAAGACGTCTGGCGCCCAACACTTTTCGTATCGTACGGAGACAAGCGGGTTGAACCGAAGTGCAACTCCGCTGCGCGAGGCGCCCTGAATTTCGCGTTGCAACACATTTTTGATAAGGCTTTACAATTGCTTCTATAAGTAAGTCAAGGTGATCACTGTTTATTGTTGTTTGTTGCTGTTTTTTCAGTTGTTGACAGAATTTATAGGATCTGAATGAATTTTATCTTTTAAGTAACTCAAACTACATTTTTTTGCTATACAACGCGTCAAAATTTTCTTCAATAATATTTTCTTAAAACACCTTGATAAATAATTGTTTACTATTATTTATACATTTATACATTACACTAGTCCTGTACTCATGTTTATAATTAAAAATCGCGGATAGAAAGTATAGTTTGATCACTATCGTGCCAAATTTATTTATAATCAAATATTTATTTTATACTATCGATTTAACTATAAGTAATTATTACTCGTAAAGTAATATGAATCTTAGCATTAACAATGTTATATAATACATAAATGAGAGTAGCTTCACATAATGCATGATCTAAATTAAGACTGCACTATATGACTGGCCTTGGACAGTAATAAAATCTAAATATAGTATGAGATTTATTCACTTTTGTCTACATAATAATAAGCACAACAGATGTAATGTAAACAGAAATTAGAGCAATAAAGAAAACGATACGGCTGTTATCAAAATGTCGGATGCTCTTTTGTATCATACGAAATGACGTGTTCTTCCCTATCAGTACTTAACAAGCATTAACAAGCTGATAGTAAATCTTAATCACATATGAAACGATGACGTATTTTTTAAGGAAAACCATTTTCGATGCGGCTTTTCCAATTCAACGAGGAAAATCTAGACTTTATCTACATGTACTTGCTTGACCTGTTCATATATAATAGCATGATAGCTTATTTTTTTACAATTGAAGCCAATCAATTTGCATTGCCTCTGCAGCCTCCTGTTTGAACCGACAAAACTCGAAGGGACACGAAGAAGCAACACATCAAATATAAAAGAAGACACAGTTAAATGTGTCAGTTATGAATGAAAGATTCGTCGAACAAAGATGTTACAATTAATGGCACTCGTGTTATTATCGCTGTCGGTTTTCCAGCTTGTAATTAGTTCTATCCTCACCAAGGCACAACTCGAAGGTAAACAATTTGTTTCTATCGCAATTTATTCGCCTCTAACATTAAATATCGATATTTATCTTGAAGTATTACCTAACAACATTGCTACAACAAAAATAATTTCAAAATCTCTCTCAGTAAACAATCAGACCTACATACTTTCTTTCTTTATATAATGGAAGTATAAATCTTTCGTAATTTACAGGGAGATCATGTGTAGCTAATCAAACAATGGGCGTTTATAAACGTCTCAAACAGTGTCCATCGCTTTATCAGAAATGGTTACAAACAACCCCTGCGGCAAACGTGCCCGAGGATGGTATATGGTGTTGTCCAAATGAAGCAACTAGTAATCGTAAACGGTCAATAAGAGAAGCACCTACGCCCGATAGCTATGTCAAAGCAAAAGAAAGTATGTACATTCTTAATTGTACCGATGCAAGTAACAAGCTGTAACTCTGTATTTTCGACATATTCAGGGTCGAAGGGGGTTAAGGGCTGAGGGGTTGGGTGAGTCTGTAGCACGGGTCTCCGTATTAAAGGTCTTCGATTTTAGAGTTAAGCTTTCAGTAAGAAATAATTCAGATCTTCTATTAGTTCGGAGCCTACCGAAACCTTAAAACAATCCTGAACGCTTAACGTACTAAACGATGTATGTGAGGTCCAGTTATGATCTCACTATATCACAATAGTGACTATATTCCCCGTGTTCAGACCAATAGGATGGTTTTTCTCAAAATGTGTTTCAAGATCAGTTTAGTCTAATCATTTCAGAATGTGAGGAATACTCGAAATTGGCGGACGCTTTGTCGATTCCTCCTGTAGCAATGATCGACGAGCAATCCAGCCTATCTTCGTCTGAGAGAGTCGAATCGCAACCAAAGGAGTTTCCGCATACGGCTGCAATTGGTTTCACTTCTGGTGATGGCATTTTCTTCGTCTGCAGCGGCAGCGTGGTTTCCGCAAGATTTGTCCTAACCGCAGCTCATTGTACTTATGATACATACTTGTAAATATTTATATTAGTATTTGTTGCATTCGTTCATTGATTACTTATCTTTCAACTCCTTTGCGAGGTTGTTTCACAACAGAATTTGCCTTAGCTACATCTGTTGTTACTATCAATTGAAATAATAAATATCAGTACTCGTCAGAAGTTTCAGTATCTATCAAATTCTGAGCGCTCATGAACGTTTATTAATCACTGATCTTTTAATGGTTGATCGAGTTTATTTTAAAAGCTAATCACTGATCACGAGAAAGCGAAGATTTATTATTAGTCATGAAATTTTGAAAGATAAGCGACGAGTCCTCAAGTTTTTGAGACGTTATAAATTTATTTTATTCTAATTATTTTATGTTACAGTGGTATCTCGTCAACTTTTTGGGTTCGAGTGGGTGATTTGAATCTGAACAGCACTAACGACGCAAATGCACCACTGATCCAAGTTATCGAGAGGATAAGACACCCCTTATATAATACATCTATCGGATATCACGATATTGCCCTTCTCAAGTTAGAAAATGACATACATTTCAACGAGTGGGTGAGACCTACTTGTTTGCCTTACTCTTTACCGGACCACGCTGCACAGAAAGCAGTCGCTACTAGATGGGGCGGAGTTGACTGGGACAGTATGTAAGAAAAATTCAAAAACAGTTCACAATATACTGTTCAGTTTTATTATTAATTTTCTTTTAGGTATCGACCTGTCAAATGTAATATCAAAAGTTACCATGAAATTAGTGTCGCAGTTAGAATGCAATGACAGCTACAAAGATGTATTACCGTCTGGTGTTATAGCCGATTGGCAGTTCTGTGCTGGTGAAAACAGAAGAGATATTTGTAAGGTATTTAGAATATATTTTAGTACATATAACATATAATGGAAACAGTATCATGAAGAGAATTAATTCACAGATTGAATGCTTGGACTCTAGCGTGAATCACAAAATTATTACGACGTTGATGTTAGCTTATTAATTTTGTTTGATTCTCTCTGCAGGCTTCCGGAGGACCACTGGTTACTGTTAACAACGATCACCCCCGTATGTGCAGCTTAATCGGTATCACAAGTATGGGAAAAGATTGCGATGGTGCTACTCCCGTTATATATACTCGCGTTTACCATTACGTTCCATGGATACAAAGCATAGTTTGGCCGAATTCGTAATATACTATACCAAAATGCACTGTTAAAAATCAATTTAAAATAAGCTATTGATAGTATAACGCCGATACAATTATAGTATTAATGTTTCATGTACACATCGGAGAACAGCAATGGTCATACAGTCAGCTCTAGGTCATATAGTCATATTTCAAAATCGATGTCATTGCGTAACATGAAATGAAAGACATGTCGAATTACATAGAACTTGAGTTAATCCAGACAGTATTTTACATGTTTAAGTTTGTATAAAAATAAACACTATTACAAAGTACGATTATTTAATTTTATCTTCACAAAACCGTAACATTACAATAATTTGTCGAGAATAATTTTTCGTTCCTCATCCATTTTTCACGACTCTTGATAAATAATTGTTACAGAGATATCACGAGACTCTTTAAGGTCACTGAATCTTGCGTATGGAATATGTTAAGTCATTTACAGATAACATTCTAGAATTTCCTTATACTTATTATCTCACACAATGTTATGTCGCAGCATTTCCGCGTAAAGAACCCTTTCAATAAGAAAGACCACGTAATCTCCTTGAGTCCTCAATGTCAGAGAAATCCTGTTGTCGTCAAGAAGCAAAGAGCGAGATGAAGCAGAACAAGCATAGATGAACACTAAATCTCACATTAAATAAATAAAATAAAATAACAGATAAAAATGTCGGTGTCTAATTTGTGTAGCAATGTCTTCGGACGTATTCTCATCGCATTGTATTTACTCGAATTAACGCAAACTGACGCGTGAAAGTTTGTCCCGATAGCACGTACCACTGCTAACGGTGTTTCGTGAAGCGAAGTCGGCACGTCCCTTGGATAATTAAAACTTTCGGAAACGTAATTCCGCCGCAAATTTGCCAATTCGAACGCGTGACTAAGGAACGATTTGTAATTAACGCTATCAATAAAACGGAGAAACGTAGAAGTGGGTTCACTTTCCTGGCGCAGTAAATTCTTCTCTCACTGATCGTATCCGACAAAATTGTTCAAAGGGGTGAAACATAATTTACCGTAGCTATTTAATTCTTTCCGTTGCGAATAATCGCTTCGCTTTTTTGCGGTAGAACCTTTGATATTTGAACAGCTGCTATCGGTTATGAATATTTTACTGATATTTAACTATGTATCGTAGCTTTGAATAATACTAATTAGAATTGAGTGATAAAATTATCTGACAGATTAGGTTAGGTCATTTTTATTTACACTTCAAACCTAACTTAATCAAACTTTATATGCATATATTGATTTTATTTAGACTTCGTAGTGATCAAATCAATCTCTATATAGAGGATGTCTCACAATTAGTGTAGATCCCTGAAATGGGGAGTAGCTGACATGATTCTGAATAAGATTTCCATTTGCAAAAATAATATTTGAAGCTTCGTTTTTGAATTATTAAGGAAAAACACCTACTAATCAGAGCGCGAGGATTACGCATGCGCAGACGCGAGAGCGACAGCCTCGAATTTGGTTATTTAGGAGTTGGGGGATTGGAAGTTGTGGATTTGGGAATTGGGGGAATTAGAATTGGGGAAAGTGGAAATTGAGGAAATAGGGAATTGAGAGAATTAGGAACGGGGGAAAGTGGAAATTCGGGAAATTGGCAATTAGAGAAATTGGAATTAGGGAATTTGGGAATTGGGGGAAACATAATTAGAAGAATTAGGAATTGGGGAAATTGCAAATTGGAGAAACTGGAATTGGGAAATTTGGAATTGGGGAATTTGGAAATTGGGGAAATCGGGAATTGGGGGAAACAGGATTGGAAAAATTAGGAATTGGGGAAATTGGGAATTGGAGAAATTGGAATTGGGGAAATTGGGAATTGGGAGAATTAGGAATTAGGAAAGTAGAAATTTGGGAAATTGGAATTGGGGAAGTTGAGAATTGGGAAGAGTGGACATTAAGGAAATTAGGAATTGGGGAAAGTGGCAATTTGATCATTCGCGAGAGCGACAGTTTCGAACCTAGTGGCTGAGTCCGCGTAATCCTCGAGCTCTGATTGGTCCGTGTTTTTCCTTAATAATTCAAAAACGAAGCTTGAAACCCCATTTTTGCAAAGGAAAATCTTATTCAGAATCGTGTCAGCTACCCCCATTTCAGGGACCTACACTAATTGTGAGACACCCCGGACATTATTCGGTATTGTATATCTATTATGTGGAGATGGCGTGCACAATCTCTAACGTTTGTCTAATGATAACCAAATGATTATGATCGCTGTTAAACTTCATTTACAACCGTAATCTGAAATATGGCGTTTTAGGAGCAATTTGCGTTAATTGTGATGGTTAGTATTCCACTGACTTTCCTTAGCAGAAATTATAGAATGTCAATTCAATTTTTATCATTATTTATATCAAGTTTTTATACATTTATATGACATTCTGTATAATTTATATTATATATTACTTTAAAAGATAAGAAGTTACAAATGAAAACTAGAAGCATTATGAACATTCCAGTGACGAAGGTTAAAAAAATTAAAAATTAAATTTACACTTACAATTTATTACTTTTAGTTCTTCCTTTCTTTTCTCCTAATAACAAAATTATATTAACGTTGCGTTTAGATCGTGTTTTAATGTAATAAGAATGTAGTATAAGAACATAATCACATCGTGAAAAGTGAGAAGAAAGTTCATGCCATTTTTAGTACTGTGTGATGATGCTACTCTTACGTTAAATCGTCACGTAGTTATGTATTACATCTTTGCATGTTAGCCTCTTGTTAAACATTTAAACTCTCATATAAAATATGATTTGGTATTGTATAAATACAATACTAATTGTGACACCCTGTATGTATATGATTAAAATTATACCGTTTTGTATAAATCTCAAATCTACGTATTAGTACAATTAATAACAAACATCAGCCAAATGAACTTATTATACCATCTCTTATTAACTAATAAATGAACTTATTATACTAACTCTTATTATACCATCATTATTAAGCTGATACAATAATTTGAAAAGAAATTATCAGGAATTATTGCTCGCTACGACAGTCCACTTCAGGCTTTATTATAGCATTAAAATAATATTATAGCTCCGATATATTAAATTTATGGTATGCGAGTTGCCGTTAAAGGTGAAATATTAATTGTGTTGCGGTATACAATTAGCAAGAATGATATACACACGCATTATAACAATGCTGTTAATACATACCGGAAATTTGATTTCAATTTCTTCGATAACCACAATGTAATTAATGTTTCGCCTTTAACGACGACACGTGTACGTACCATAAATCTAGTACATCGGGTAATGTAATTCAGATATTATAAAGCTTTAAAAGGACCCAAACAAGTGCGTACCAACATTCTTTGAACTGAAACCTTTTATGATATTCAAATAACCTGTAATTTCTTCTCTGCAAATAAAGCAAGATTAATTTATTGAAATAAGGGAAGTAAGGGAAGTAAAAGCAGGTATATAATACATGTTTACGATATTTGAAACAATGCAAGAATTCGAATTGGAAAATTAAATTAAACGCTTTTGATATTTTAGGTATTAAAAAAATATTAACATATTATATTTATGAGATTCCATTTATAAATATGGTGTCACGTGAATAGAGTGTGGCAATGTAATTATGTTAGGATAAGCGATAAAAATTGTCAACAAAAAGCATTATCTGATTATCCTCATATGATTTTCATTTCCCTGAACAATAGATAGAAATTTGCAGTTAATAAAAGCTATGGAAATTTGTCTTTGTAAGTTATTCATACTAATTTCGAACGAATTGGTCGACAAGAAATCAAGTCAAATTGTAGATTAAATCAAACTTTAAAGGAATTTTAAATTTTATAGCAAACTAGTTCGTTATTTATCACAATAAAAGTTCAACAGAAAAATAATTTTTAATTTGCAATGATTATCAATAATTATTATTAATCAATTTATAACTTCATAATTTATTCCACTATTAACGATTTTTATTCGCGTTGTTCCATGTTATTCATCAATTACATTTTATTTATTTTTTCTTCATGCATAAGAGCTGTTCAAGAGATGAAGAATGAAAGATATTTCCACCTGGCAGTAAAAATGAAAAGTCAATTTTCCCTCGTATCAAGTTTTTGTGTCCACATAAATCCTTTAATCTTCTTCATCCTTTCCACGATATTTTACCGAGAAACGAGAAGCACAAATATTGTTTCATTTTCAATTTTACGTTACAGTTGGACAATAAATATCCGGATCGATACTATACTCTTTTATTTTGAATAATATTTTTAAATACTATTTTAACACTAATTTTAAATTGATACAGAGATTTATTGGTGAACACTAATAATTATAAAAATTAAATACAACGACATTCTTGCTTTCATCTTTTCACGAATTGATTACTCTTATCTCTTTCAATTCTTCTGTCAATATTACATCACAGCCAATCATTGGGATACTTTTATTTTTACTTTGCGACCAAAGAGATATTACAGTTCTGAGAATTCAGAAACAGAAACCTATTTCTGCTACTGAAACCATTTCATTTTATTTTCTATTATAAACATGACACTATGGTTTTTTCGATAAATCAACTTTTCTATTGTATTGTTAATAATTAATTGTGCAGTATTAATTAGGATTATTAATACTATTTTATTTCAAAGAAACTTCGTACCGTGAAGGTTGAAGAAGATCCGTCTCTTTTTATCATTTTTCAGCCTTCCAAAATTATAATCCTGAGGAATTATATACGAATTATCAAAATTGGCAAAGTTATAATCCTTTTTGCGAGGCAGCGACACGTGGTGTAGCTAACGCTGCATTAACTATTTATGGATATTCCACAGTAGAGGTACTTAATGAAGGTTTTTCATTCTTTCGTACTGAAACTATTCGAAATGATAGAAATTGTTATTAACAACATAACAAGGATTTGATATATATACTCTTATCATAATATCAATTATCTTTTTAATATGAGGCATATTAATATTATGTGAGATTCCAATGTGAGGTATATAAAAATATTGATATTCTTATTGTAATACAAATTATCTCATTAACACCATTTCTACCACGTGTTTGTAAATACCTATTTCGACAAAATTTGGTTTACGCACATCTACAATAGTTTACAACAATCAAAATAGTAGGTTTACGTCAAAAATGTACATAACCTTCTCTACAGAGCTTTCTAAGAGCACTATCTTTTATTTCAAACTTTTTCTTCTAACATTAATATTTTCGAAGGTGAATAGTAAAAACGTTTCTAACTTTGGACAGGTGTGAAGGGCAAATAAGGTCTTGTCGTTAAAAATTCTTCCAGGGAATTTCTCTCTTAATCAGAGTAGAATTCTAGTTAAAATTTAAGTGCCATCGAGCATTACGCCTTCTCCGAACTTCACCCATTTTTTTAGTGAAATGCAAACCCTTAAACCCTTGCCTCAAGATTTATCAGGTGCGTTAATCAGAACTAACTAATCATAGCTACAACAGATACAGAAAGTTAAAATGTTATGTCGATTTTGTATTCAGTTATTCTTGACTATGCAAATTGTAACTGAACTTGAACCCCAAAGTTTATTGACACTATTTCTACCACGATTTCGTGTATACCTATTTTAACCGAAAGGTGTCTGCTGACACCTCCTGTTAGAAATGGTGTTAATACGAGATATTAACATTGTACGGGTCGTTTATTTTTAATATGGCCTACGTCCAATTGTCAGTTTGTTGTTAACTATAGAAATATGCACTATTCGAAATTAACTATATTCAGGTAGACGAACTTAGGCCTCTTTTAAAATAAACATATAAGATTTTCGTATAAAATGTAGAGGAACATTAATATTACCTAGGATTCTTATTTAAGATAAAGAACAATATTAATATTCTTATAAGAGTATAAATTATCTTACTCTAATGAGGTACTCTAATCGCGAAAATAATACAATGATAATAGTCGTAACGAGGAGCAAATTTATCGTGTTTTAATACATTAGAAAAAGAGGAAGGAAGAATCCTCATCAATCCACGAATTTCATCAAAGTGGTACAAGAACTCGAGCGTTAACGAGCCTTTCTTATATCTCTTTACTTTACATTAAACGATGACATTTATTGTGAATGATGAAGCGACAAAATCGTTCCAGAGAAACAAATAAAATGCGTGATAATGTTCCAATGGAAATAAACACGTTTGTGATCCCAAATCGCTGTAAGTAGTATAAATTGCATATACTTTCGTCCCCTTAATCTTTACTTTTCGCGACAGTTACGTCAGTCATAATTCACTAATTACTACTGCAATGTTGAGATAAATGAAGAAAGTTGAAATGTTAAATATATTTTGCACTTAGCAATCTTTGTTTATACCGTTTGTAATCGGTATTAAACTGGAAATTTCATTCTTTTACGATTTATGTTTTTCACATTTGAGTTGTAATGTGCGTCACGAGTTTAGACTCAATATTATAAACCAAATGGTTAAATAAACAATACTTGAACGGTATCTATTTTGATGCGACAATTTTCAAATTGCCATGATATTTCGGAAACTTCGCATTTTTTACATTAATCGCCATTTACCTGAAACCTTGTAACATTGTTCAAGTACATGGATCATCATCGAAAATGAGATTTTTCCATTTTATACACAACTCCAATTTTGCGAGTTAAAAATTCATTAAAAAGCCACTTTTTATGCAGAGAATAAAACTTTTTCTTAATAACGCTTTTTTGTTTGTCTTTTAGCGTTTATAAGTTAGCCTAGTTCGGGTTATAAACACGCTCATGCAGAATAAGGATCGTCATGATCTTTTCATTTCACGTAACCCCAGAGGCTGATTTTATGGAAGACATGAACATAAAGGTTTTCAGCTGCTTCAGCAAAATCGCTTTCATTATTTCATACTTCAATATTTTAACAAGAATATCCGCGAAATGTACCTTAACAAATTAACAATCATTTATATCATATGTTTCTTTTTATGCCTGAAATTTTACTTTATTTTCCAACTATTATAATAAGACGGACTTTGCTATTTTTGTATTCCATTCTGTTTGAGACTGAAATATATTATACAAAATTAGCAAATTTTAATCTTCAAATATGAATTACCGGTTAAAATGCAAATTTAAATATTCTTCATGTCAATAGATTATATATTTCATTAAAAAAGAAACTTTGCAATTTTGAAGTTACGACAGAGTACAGTTGTATATGTCATATAATTTTATATGCAAATATTACTTCTACGAAAATCATATAATTTTATATATTATTCTTTTGTCAAGCATCCTGAGATAGAAATTGAGAAAGTGAGATTCAAACCTTCCAGAGTTCGTAATTTTTAAAACTTGAGAATTTAAAAGAATTGAAACTTGCAATATGAAGTATAAAAATTCAAAGATATTCTAACGTTCGAAACCGGAAATTTTGAATTCGGTAATCGAGAAATTCCAAAATTCACGAATTCAAAATCATACACAAACATAAAAATTTCAAATTTGAAAACGATTAAATCCACAAACATAGAAATTGAATAATTATCAGTCCATCAGTGGCCACAGTTCTGCGTCACCTGCACGTTCGATTTATATCAGTCTCTAATCTACACGAATTGGTCTTTAAATTGTACAACACGCTGCAATTAAATTAGTATCATCAGAATAAACATCATGAATTTCTGCACTATACGTAGAAACATAACGTGACCTTCCTCTATTTAGAAGTTCGCATTAAAAAAGGAATTGAATGTAGAACATTGTGGACTCTCAACGAGTAATCTCACGGCAGTGATCAACCGTGAGTGATTATTCGTTTGTTCCAAGGCAACGATTAAAGCTGACGTACACGAGTATAGTCGTATTCGACGTTCGTTCGTGGCGGGTGGTCGTGAATAATCGCAGACGAGTCGTCATACGGATATACATACTTACGTATATCAGTCCGATGTCGTTGAGAAGGGTCGAGGGATCAGTTCGTCGCGAAAGATCTTTGGCGTGTAGCCAACAGCATTCTTGGGAACTCCCGCGTGCTTCTGAATAACATATTATTGATAGGAAGCCAGGTAACGAGGCAGATGGATATGTACCCGCCACAAGATGACTTCTGGGAATTTAAAGGGACGAGTTAGCTTCTACTTTTATTTTCGATTGCTGTCAGCGTATCGAACAACGCGGAATTATGTGGTTTATTACGAAAGTGGAGCAAGTATATTTGTTGTTATTGCGAGATTGACCCATTGCCATACTTCCACAAGTCTGACGTACTCGCACTTCAACTGCGATAAATTTTACTCGACTTTTGAATCCCATTTTCGAAAATGATCCATGTAATTGAACAATGTTACAAGGTTTCAGGTAAATGGCAATTAATTTAGAAAATGTGAAGTTTCTGAAATATAATGGCAATTAATTTGGAAATTGATGCATCAAAACAGATATCGTTGAAGTATTGTTTGGCTTATAACATTGAGTCAAAATCATGATGCACATGACAGCTCAAATGCGTTATTAAGAAAAAGTTTTATTCTCTGCATAAAAAGTGGCTTTTTAATGAATTTTTAACTTGTAAAAATTGGAGTTGTATATAAAATGGAAAAAAATCATTTTCGACGATGATCCATGTACTTGAACAATGTTACAAGGTTTTAGGTAAATGGCAATTAATTTGGAAAATGCAAAGTTTCCGAAATATCATGGCAATTTGAAAATAGTCGCATCAAAACAGATACCGTTCAAGTATTGTTTATTTAACCATTTGGTTTATAATATTGAGTCTATACTCGTGACGCACGTTACAGCTCAAATGTGAAAAACATAAATCGTAAAAGAATGAAATTTCCAGTTTAATACCGATTACAAACTGTATAAACAAAGATTGCTAAGTGCAAAATATATTTAACATTTCAACTTTCTTCATTTATCTCAACATTGCAGTAGTAATTAGTGAATTATGACTGACGTAACTGTCGCGAAAAGTAAAGATTAAGGGGACGAAAGTATATGCAATTTATACTACTCACAGCGATTTGGGATCACAAACGTGTTTATTTCCATTGGAACATTATCACGCATATTATTTGTTTCTCTGGAACGATTTTGTCGCTTCATCATTCACAATAAATGTCATCGTTTAATGTAAAGTAAAGAGATATAAGAAAGGCTCGTTAACGCTCGAGTTCTTGTACCACTTTTATGAAATTCGTGGATTGATGAGGATTCTTCTTTCCTCTTTTTATAATGTATTAAAACACGATAAATTTGCTCCTCGTTACGACTATTATCATTGTATTATTTTCGCGATTAGAGTACCTCAGTAAGATAATTTATACTCTTATAAGAATATTAATATTGTTCTTTATTTTAAATAAGAATCTTAGGTAATATTAATATTCTTCTACATTTTATATGAAAATCTTATATGTTTATTTTAGAAGAGGCCTAAGTTCGTCTACCCGAATATAGTTAACTTCGAATGGTGCATATTTTTATAGTTAACAACAAACTGACAAATGGACGTAGGCCATATTAAAAATAAACGACCCGTACAATGTTAATGTCTCGTATTAACACCATTTCTAACAGGAGGTGTCAGCAGACACCTTTCGGTTAAAATAGGTATACACGAAATCGTGGTAGAAATAGTGTCAATAAACTTTGGGGTTCAAGTTCAGTTACAATTTGCATAGTCAAGAATAACTGAATACAAAATCGACATAACATTTTAACTTTCTGTATCTGTTGTATCTATGATTAGTTAGTTCTGATTAACGCACCTGACAAATCTTGAGGCAAGGGTTTAAGGGTTTGCATTTCACTAAAAAAATGGGTGAAGTTCGGAGAAGGCGTAATGCTCGATGGCACTTAAATTTTAACTAGAATTCTACTCTGATTAAGAGAGAAATTCCATGGAAGAATTTTTAACGACAAGACCTTATTTGCCCTTCACACCTGTCCAAAGTTAGAAACGTTTTTACTATTCACCTTCGAAAATATTAATGTTAAAAGGAAAAGTTTGAAACAAAAGATAGTGCTCTTAGAAAGCTCTATAGAGAAGGTACATTTTTGACGTAAACCTATTATTTTGATTGTTATAAACTATTGTATGTATTGATTAACCAAATGTACCTATTATAAATAAGGCGTTTCAGACCACAGATACCACTCAATTAGAAATTAAAGAAATCGCCATAAATCCTTTCAGGAATTTTCATATCTAATTATGTAGGTATTAGCTTTGGTTAAAGTTTCAGCGCAATCAGATATTAAAATTACAATTTGCTAAAATTGTTACAATTGTTACAAACAATCTAAAATTATTGGTAAGTACTGATGCACCGAATATTTTGGATTTTGTTGATATTTATTACCGAATAGTTAAAGTGCTGTCTGAAAAAATATTTCGGTCTTTCAATTATTATTTCTCTTAATTTCTTTTAATCAGTTTGCTCTGAATTTTCATCAACATTTTCATTTCAACTTTAAGCTCAACGACATACATATGTATGTTACTTTACGGTACTTTTATTTGATAAATTCATATTAGACATTCGGTGTTTCGAAATCGATGACGTAACATGTCACTACCTAGAACATAGTAAAACTGTTTTCTGCCAATTAGCCAATTTATATTCAAAATATTAATGTACGTTTTATGAAACTTTAAGTTTCATATTGATACGATACGATTTATTTTATGATAGGAATTCTTTTACATCGTAAAATCGTGATAGCCTATGTTTTGTAATCACCCATTTAGTATGCAACTACCTAGTGACTTCACTTCTACTCCGGATTTTCTATAGGTCAATAACATTTTACGATTTAGGTGGCGTACTCTTTTCCGCTTTCCTTTTTACAAACAATCTCTACAACTGGTTAATAATTATCCACAAGTAGTAACTATACTTCAGGATAATAGATTTCGACGTTATCATACGTTTTAATGTATAGGAAGTATAATGTGTAATGTTAAGAAGATATTGAAAATAATAATATATCGATCATTATTCTATTGACAGAATTATGGATCTAAATAATTAATAAGTTATTGTTAAAGTAAAATACAATGGATTTGCAATCGAGTGAAATTATAATTAATTATAATAGTATACAATTGCAATTATAATTAAAATTACAGTTATACATACAAGTATAGTTATATTATAATTACTATTGCAATTATAATTACAACTACAACTACAACCACAATTACAATCGCAATCACATTAGGATACATTTACAATAGAATACAATACATCTATTCAACGGATTTAACTGACCACAAATCTCATTGACAACTTAACGTAAACAGTATCACATTACTTTAACTTGTGAGAGTAAGGTTTGTTTCTAAAAACTACCAAAATTATCTAACACCATAAACGTCAGATTTGAACTAAAAATTTATTCAATTCATCGACCATAAGATTTTATAAACACATTTCGCTTAAACAAATTTATTACAGATGTCTAGTTGAGTACCACGGTCTTGGTAATATAATCGCTTTTCCAGTACCCTGTTATTTTTGTTGAAACGCGTTTTATGGTAAACAATATCTGATATAAGATTTATTTTATGACCGATAAATCACGATTTCCTGCGAGAATAATTTATTCCCGTGCCATGGACACCTGCGTGTGTGTGAAAAGCATGGTTGGATTTGAAGTAAGTAGAATGTCAAATATTGCCTGTGCCTGGGAGGCATATTTGGAATGCAAAGAGTTAAGAGGCTCAAGAATGAAGAATATGCCGACGGCTTGGATAGCTTAATTGCTTAAATTTTTCCTTCGTGTCGGACGATTGTTACAGAATGAGGTATTTTTTACTTTAATGGAAAAATTTCACTCGAAGGTATTTTTGCGGTCGGCGGATATACTTTTTAGTTGAAGAGTTTCACGAATTCTACCATAATTTAGATACTGTTTTGAATATTATTTTGAAATTTTTAATTTACTGAATTTATAAATTTGGAAATTTAATAATACGATTGTTTAATAACTTGATGGTGCTACGTTTTTATAAATAATCTATATATAAAAATATCTGCTTAATATTGATAAAATTTTTTCTGAATCTGAATGTATATTGCAAAATGAGCTTAAAAAACTAATAACAAAAACTGTAACTATATATACTATATACTATACTATACTGTAACTATAAATAGAAATTAATGTGAAAAATTCATATACGTATGTATATAAACATGCGATTAATTTCTATATTTGATATAAATATATTGTAAATATTTAAGGAAGTATCTCTTCATAAATTTAATATTATGATCTAACTTTTGGCAATTCAAATAGTAACTAATTCATCTCTTGCAGTTAACAAGGTAACTCTAATTCTGACCGAAATGTTCTTACAAAAGGTAAATACTATGACAGTAGTCTATTATGAAACAATTTCTGGAAACTAACAGCGACCATAATTACTCGACATGAAGCAATTTCTACATGTTCTGAAGAGCAGCAGATGTTCGCTACCGACTTCAACAGAAAACAGAAATTCACAAATAAAATTACAAGATAGAATACATCTATATAACTCGCGATAAAATCTACTTTTATTGCGTTTAAACAATTGCAACATTTTGCTAAATATTGACGAAGGGGAATCCTACCTCAATGATCTTGACATACAAGGAGTCCCACAATTAGTGTAGATCCAAGAAATGAGGGGTAGATGACGCGATTCTGAATAAGATTTTCCTTTGCAAAAATGGGGTTTGAAGCATCGTTTCTGAATTATTAAGGAAAAACACAGACTAATGAGAGCGTGAGGATTACGCATGCGCAGACGCGAGAACGGGAGCTTCGGATAATGCGTAATTATCCAACGCGTGGTAATCCAACGCGTAGTAATGCAACGCGTAGTAATACAACGTGTAGTAATACAACGCGTAGTAATACAACGCGTAGTAATACAACGCGTAGTAATACAGCGTGTGGATATCCAACCCTAGTAATCTAGCGCTTGCATATTCAATGCGTAGTAATCCATCGCGTAATAATGTAACGCATGGTAATTCTAAGCGTAGGAATCTAATGCGTGACAATCTAACGCGTAGTAATCCAGCATGTGGATATCTGACGCGTAGTAATCCAGCGCGTGAATATTCAACGCGTAGTAATCCAACACGTAATAATGCAACGCGTAGTAATCCAACGCGTAATAATGTAACGCATGGTAATTCTAAGCGTAGGAATCTAATGCGTGATAATCTAACGTGTAGTAATCCAGCGCGTGAATATTCAACGCGTAGTAATCCAACACGTAATAATGCAACGCGTAGTAATCCGACGAGTAATAATGCAACGCGTGGTAATTCTAAGCGTAGGAATCTAATGCGTGGTAATCTAACGCGTAGTAATCCAGCATGTGGATATCTAAAGCGTAGTGATCTATCGCGTGCATATTCATCGTGTAGTAATCTAACGCGCAATAATGCAACGCGTGGTAATTCTAAGCGTAGGAATCTAACGCGTGGTAATCTAACGTGTAGTTAACCAACTCGCAGTACTCCAACGCGTAGTAATCCAACGCGTAATAATCCTCGCGCTCTGATTGGTCCATGTTTTTCCTTAATAATTCAGAAACGAAGCTTCAAACCCCACTTTCGCAAAGGGAAATCTTATTCAGAATCGCGTCAGCTACCCTCCATTTCAGGGACCTACACTAATTGTGAGACACCCTATATATTGTCGCGGTCGTCGTCTTGAACTTTTCCTAATAACATCGTCGTTGTTCACTACAGAGTTATTAGCACAATCATATTTAGAAAAATAACCTTACTGTTTATGGCGTCCTCGTATAAGGACTAAATAAATACTTGATCTATCTAAATTCCATGTATGTAAAAGCAGTTATTTGCATTGAAAGTTGTCAAAAGACGCCTT
This sequence comes from Megachile rotundata, assembly GCF_050947335.1. Taxonomy (NCBI): domain Eukaryota; kingdom Metazoa; phylum Arthropoda; class Insecta; order Hymenoptera; family Megachilidae; genus Megachile; species Megachile rotundata. The sequence goes on from NC_134995.1 coordinate 5,166,004, forward strand.
TTGATCGAAATAGATACTACTACAATAAAAAAATTAGGTGAAATTTAAACTTCGTGGGTACTATAGAATTATGAAATTATTTCTTGTATGTATTAGTAGCACTGTCCTTGATAAATATTGACCAACATTTATGTGTAGCTTTTTTCTAACAATTTTTTTTTAACAATTGATTTAAACCATGACGCTGTATAACATACAAATTTTATTAATTTTTTAGTGCCAGGAAAATATATAGACTTCGAAAATTTGTTATTCCATTTATATTGTTCTGTAATGCGCTAAAGAGATTATTTGAATTGAACAAGTATGGATAGGGAAAGAATTTGTCGACAAGCTCGATAACTTAATTGGTTAAAGCAAGCGAAAGATCCAGCTTAGAATTCTGATCCAGTTAATCGGATTTTGCTGATTCTTTTCCCCTCTACATGCTATAAACGTTAGTTCTCTTTATTCTCCTACAAATGTCCTCGCGTTTTGACCATTCTCGTTTAATCTAATCGAGCGTAACAACCGTGCAAAAAATTTGTTTTCCAAATGTACAATAAAAATAATCAAAATCTAGGATAAAAATGATCGTACCGAAATTGTACACCTAACTTTTCAAGAATTTTTGAAGGATTAGTATATGTTTAACGTTGCAAAAATAATTTTTATAATACAATTTATAATATGTTTTTATAATATAATTTATGAAATAACTTCATGGATAAATATATGATTATACAAAATTTTAAGCATAACTTATATTTATATTAAGCAAAATTCTTTTTGTGGTTAATATTATTAACATCAGAATTAGTATGAAATAGTCGGTACGTTAAATATTGACATTATGTGCCGTATCAATAATTATCTACTGATAATACCCATTGGCGAAGATCGTTTGGCAATTTTCCAGTCGATGTTTCAATTAACAATTTTAACGACGTTCTCGACATGATCTTCTCTTCGCTCAATTTAATCAATAAGTTGTAACTCGTAACGATAATCTGCTTAGTGTGACGGCAAGCCGATACCAGGAGATTGCAGTTCCTTTTCCTAAACTTCGTAATTTACTTACCAGGATTTTCACACGTTGATTAAACGTTGTTTGAACAGCTTCGAACAACTGTCATGAAAGTTACTAAATAAACACCATGGAATGGGTGCTTCGAAACTTCTCGGGGAATTGAACTTCCTTAAAAATCACGCGGAACGTAAAAACATAAACTTCAATTATCGGAAAACGGGTTTCATGTGTGTACTTTAGAAAGATTTAATGAACCTACTGCTATATAAACCAAGTTTTGCCTTAAGAGGCAAAGTAAACGTGTTAACGCTTCATTAATTAAGAAGTTACGATAACAATGTTTTACTATCGAGATATAGTTCAGAGTCGTTTCAGATTTATTAAACTTTCAATCCTTTTTGTCTTCCGGTAATTAATTTAATTCTCAAGCGAATTATTGTTTTAATAGGATGATGTCATTGAAAAATGTGGATCTTTCAGGATGATGGATATTGAAAGAATCAATGAATTGTTTATTTTGAACGTGACCTACTATTTTATGCTAAAATTTAGATTGTTAATTGTTAACCTTTTTATACACATTTAGGTTATTTTTTATCTGTGCGATTATTTAAATAATGAGAAGTAAAAATTCTGTTTACTCTCCATTGTATCATATTAAATTGTTATAAGAAAGCTTTAGAATTTTCAGATAATAACCAGAAAAAACTTGATTCAGAAGAATTTTTTTGTATTACAAATTTATTTAAAGACAGAAATTCTTTGCTTTCGAAAAGTTGCAAGATTATATAAAGATAAAACATTGAATTGTAATAATAAAAGATAGAAAACGTTTTCGATGATTTATATAATGATAAATTACTCAGTTCATTCAAAGATTTTTATCGAACATATTTACATGTCTAATTACATTAGAAAATTAATTTTAAAGCAACCAAGAAACATCGTTTAAATGCCAAATTTTCAGCAATTATTAATTCACTGAATTATTCATACTAGCAATTTTCATTCCTTTTTAAGATTTTTTCTTCTTTTTTTCTAAAAAATCTCTCTCAACCCTTAAAAATTGGAACAATGTCACATAGAGGTATTCGAAAGTAAGCAAAATGAAGAATTCATAAAAAGCGAGGTTAGGAAGGAATTGATCCTTCGCAATCTAAAATACAAACTTTTGCAACTTAAATTAGGAACCAATGAACTGTTTTTATAAATGGTCATTCTCACTGTATTAATCAAAGATTGCCCACTCAACAAAAAGATACGATTACTTTGAATAACAGTGCAAACACATGCGACAGTGGTAGCATTAAAATGCTATAGATTATAAGACGTTTATTTTGAAAGTGGACTGAATCCATTTATGTTTAAATTGAGATCTTTAAGAGTTTGCGTTTCAATGAAATTAAAAATATTCGTATAGGATACCAATGTATCACACTCCTGAAGTATCTTAAAGATCGTTAAACTTACATTTCCCATTACAATAATAGCAATTAGTAAACGAATAATATGCGTCTCCTTACCAAGAGTGGACTTAAGCAACTTTCAAAATCAATTTTTTACCTATCAAAATAACTACGAAAATGAATATGTTCAATGTGATCATGTATTCTGAATATATTTAACCGTAAAATATTTTTTATGACACTTAACTTCAAGCGATAAATCTTACTGCAGTTAATAACGACCAACTGACAAATGAGCTTAGCCACTATCAAAATAAACCATTCAAGTATTTCATTTTAAAGTATTTTTATTCTTTTGTTCGATAAGATTGTTAATAGCCTCGGTATTTAAAAAAGGATATATTTATCTCTACTAAAAACGATTATGGTATAGAATTTTGGAAATCACTCGTGTTTGGAAGACATTTTGAAATGTATAATCTTTCAAATTTAGAAATTTTCGAATTTAAACCTTCGAAATTTGGGGATTTGTTAACTTAAGAATTTAGAATTTGTTTAATTTCGGAATTTGAAGTGTTGAAATTTGGATAATTGAGAATAAGAAATGTGGAACTTTTGGAATGTCAGAACTTGCGAGTTTAAAATTTCGAATATTTGAAAACTTGAGAATAAGAATTTTACAAATTTTGAAATTCGAGAATTTAAAATTGTTTCAATTTCGGAATTTGAAATGTAAAAATTTGAGGGTTCAGGATGTTGAAAAGTTAGGAAGTTGCGAGCTAAAATTTTGCAAATTTGAAAAATTGAAAATTGACAGTATTAAAAATTGAGGAATTTGGAGAAATCAAATCTCTTTTTATCATATACGTATAGAAAAAGTGATTTATTGAATATTCTACGGAATATGTGAAAACGTTAACTTTATATATAACTAAACGTTCCACTCTTGAAGAGATACAATTGCAGTAAGAGATAATATAGCTCAGAAATTCTCACAATTTCACAGTTGACATCATTAATTTCTCGTGAAGGTAGATTCAGCGATTATGTCTTCCATACCCTTTTTGATATCAGATATTTTCGGTTTAACGAGGTAAGATTGCCTCGGGCACATCAGTTTCTTGTGGCGCTGAATTAATTTACTTATCACCGACAGTTCGCCGCGACACCACAGCGTTATCTTAATTAGGTAAATAAATTTTTAACGCGTCTCATTTTCAATACCCTTCCGAACTTTTTTTCTCTCGAGTTTCGTCTTCTTCGTCTGTACAATGAATAATTAATTTTCATCTTAATTATCGGACACTCCGTTTCAACGCTTCTTAACGATATTTTCACGGGTTATACATTTTTAAATCATGCTTATTATTTTAAACAGCTTTCATGTTCTAATTAATTTTGCGATAAGAAGCTTTTCTAACTTTAACGCTAAAACTACCAGATGGATCATTTTAGTTATTCACAAGTTTTCTTTTCTGTAATAAATTAATTTATTAGGTTTTTCTTGAAATCTGCTGGTTTTTATCGAGGCGAAGAATTAGTATGTATATTAATTCATGTTTTGTCGATTGTTTATTTAAATTATGTGTGCATTGTAAATTCAGTGTTTAAGTCACTTTTTTATGTATTCATATTTCATTACGTCTTCTTGAACATCAAATATTTCTTTACTTTCTACAAAGTAAGCAACAATTAATCTAATTTTTATTTTTTAATTTTGTAGAAATTGTAGTATATACTTTAAAATGAGCATACAAAATGAATTATTGTCTCTTTTGTGAAAAAAAATTTGTAGATTGTCAACAGTTTAATTTAGTTATAAATAAATGCGGTCCAGATGAATAAAAGGAATCCATTATTCAAATAAAATTAACAGAATTAATGTCACGATTTTCAGTTGGAAAATGAAGTATATGTCTGATGTTACTGCAGCAGATGTAAAGATGACATTACTTAAAAGTATTACATAAAATAGGCGATATTTCATTTAATACATAAATTTTATTACGTACTCAATTTTAAAGTAAAATCAATAGGATTTATCATCAGAAGAGTTAATTTTCGTCAAACTCAGATGGGTATGCGCCCTCACAAGTCATATTGTGGCTCGATCTGCGCAGATTGCAGAGCGCATGCGCAAATTAGTAAGCGCATGCGTAGATTAGTAAGCATATTGAGATTAAAACTTGCACAGCTGAATATGCAAATGATTTGTCAGATAAATGAATTTTTACAACAGAAACTGCTTTTAATAATCAATTACTATTCAATTTCGGTTCATTAACTAGAAAATTTGAATTGTCATGCTTTTAACTGAGTTTTCGATTAGTTTTTTATTAACTTCTTCCCACATTGATAGTTTTTAGTTTTTGGAACGTTGAATATTTTTATATTCCAGATATCTACATTTATTTAATATTCTGATTTTTATATTTTATAAATATTTTTATGTTCCTGATATTCATATCTGAAGAACATATTGACAATATTAAAACTGAATATTATAATTTTTTTACCCTGTTGTATATTTACGTTGCAATAAAAGCAGATATTTGATTATTATTAAAAATTTATTGAAAATTTATCTCAAAAAGAAAAATAATAATCTGTTATATAGAATTAAGGACATCTGATGGTGTAACCAAGACTTTCTGTATCTCTCATGTGAAAAAAGACAAGGACAAGAATAATTCTACTGACTCCAGATTTTCTAGAAAAAAAAAAAACAATATTTTTGCTTTCATTTTCAAACTATTCTCTGCATAATTATACAAGTCGGAACACAACCTGATTTTGCAATTTGGTTCTCAAAATGTCATAAAAATATATTTTCATTTCTAACAAAATTTTAAGATTCGAATTGCAAAAAGGGGTTCTGCATAATTCACAAAGAACATTTTGAAAAAGAAAGCGTAGGAAAATATTGCTTCTTCGCCTGAAAATTTAATACTGTCAAAATTATTGCTGTCCTTGTCTCTTCCCTGCAAAGCAACGCGAGGGAAACAAGGATTTTTCATATTTCGCCACATATGGACCATAACCTTTTAAGCTTGGATTTGAATTCTATACTGTAAATACAGCAGGACGGAATTAAAATACCAGGATCTACATTAAATTTACTTAATTTTTTTAAGTTCGTTATTTGACATACAAAATTTACGGTATAGGTATTGCAATAACATTGCAATGACTTGAAGTATCGCACATCTTACAGAGTACGTGCAGATGACTATAATAATCTAATGAATTTAAAAAATTAAAGTCAGTTCAGATTTGGTCCGTCGTTCTGCTGAACCCAGTAAGCTAGCTAAAAATGAAGCGAACTTATAATTTTGAACAATGTAAATATTTTTAGAAAATGTTGAAACTGATTTTGATCCGTTGTGCTTCCATAAATTGGTTCACTACGATTCGTCTGAGATATCCGTTCGTCCTCACAGTCAAGTATACGCCTTCAGCAGTCCAACGTACGAGAGCCCTAAAGTCGATTCAGAGTTATTCCGTCGCTCTATTAATTCGAACATAAATTTAAACGTTCTGTAAATGTAACTTATGTCTTTTCGTCTTACATCGTTGATCGTCCGCAAAAGGTTAAATGCATCAACGAGGACGCGTGACCGCAACGGCGCCGAAACGAGCCGAAACCGTTCATTTGCATGCACAGCTCGCGAGCAACGACATGCACCCGAGCATCTAAACGCGAATATCGAAGCTTAAAAATGTCCCATACCGATTTTCTTTTCTATCCCCGTTGCCATTCCACACATACCTTATTTTTTTCCCTTCGAGCTATCATTTTCGATCACGTTCTACGTGCCGAGGAATCTCACAGCGAAAATATCGCGCAGATTGGAACTGTTCGTGCATACATATTGCGAACACGATGCACAATGCTTCGTTTCGGTTGGAAGCGTTGTTCTGATAGAGCATTGAATGGAAACAGGAATTTCTTAAAGATTCCTGAAGGAGTGTTCCACTGGGCGAACAATTTTCTTGGAATTTGTAAACTGCTACTTCAATTTTTTATTAATGGCTGCATTTGCATCGTGGTTAGTATATGCGATTCAAGTTCCGACATTCAAAAGACCTGTTGTTTAATCGTAGATTAAATTTCAATTTTATAATTTGCAGTTTAAATACTGCTCGTTATTTATTTCACCAATCTTCAGTATAAGGGTCAATTTAATATTAACTTAAAATAATTTCTTATTTTAAATTTCGAAATACTTTTCTTGAAATCTGTATTGATTTTTATGGAGATAAAAGATTAGTGTGTATATTTAGTTATATTTTAATGTTTGCTTATTTTTTATCAAAATACTGTAAAACCCCACTCCAATCAGGTATACGAATGTATAGGGCAAACGGTGTCAGATACGACTTTCTGCCAGAGCATCAAACTTTTATAAAATGCTCCGAAAACCAGAGAAACGTTGTCAAAAATTTCGAAAGGTGGCTAAAGTGGATCTGGAGGGCGGAGAACCCTCAAGTGAGCATAAGCGCGTTGCAATGTGTGTGTGCATTACAGATATTAGGTTGTCCGGAAAGTTCTTTTCGTTTTTTTAATAGGTGCTAAGTTTGAAATATTTTGCGTTCAGTGTATTATTCTTAAGTAATATATAATCCGTTCTGTTCTACCACCTTTCTGCCATCTTTTTGGAAGCCTTATAATGCCACTTTTCCAAAATTCTCTTGGTTTACTGTTAAAATATTCTTCAAGCCCGTTTTTTATTTCATTAATTGATGTGAATTTTTTATTGCGAAGAAATTTTTTAGGGAAAGCAACAAATAATAATCCGATCGAGCAATGTCTGGAGAGTATGGGGGATGTGGTAGAACATCCCAATCGAAGTCTAAAAGTTTCTTTCGCACAGGTAAAGAAATGTGTGACCTCGCGTTGTCATGGTGGAACGCGACACCACGTCTATTCACCAATTTTGGACGTTTTGTGAATATAGCTTCCCTAAGTTTTTCGAGTTGCATGCAATATTTCTCGTTGTTAATTGTTTCCCTTGGTTTTTCATCGAGGTAGGCCTTGATAAGATCGGTATCAGTGGTGGATGGACGGCCGCTGCGAACTTCATCTTTAAGATTGAAATTTCCGGCTTTAAACCTCCTAAACCAATTACGGACATTTTGAACAGTTATAGAATGATCCCCATAAACATCACAAATCTCCTTTGCGGTATTTCCAGGCGTAAGGTCTCTTTTAAAGCAGTAAAACATGACATGGCACAAATGCATCTTTTGATCTTCCATCTTTCACAACGCGAAAAATCCGGGATTCAATTTCTACTGATGCTGAAAACAGTCCTCTTGTAGTGCTAGAGAATGACACTGGACCAAACAATTGATTTTGGAGTGATCTGGATGTTTGTTTACTTAAACACAACAACGTAAAGCCTCGAGCAACAAACGCGAAAAGAACTTTCCGGACAACCTAATATTAATCCTTTGCATTCAAAATGCAACTCAAACTCACCATTTGGTTAACTACGTTTGTACAAGTTGAATAAATACTTTTTAACTACAAGTACAGTGTCGACAACACACAACGGTGACAATAATAGAGAAACAACTACAAAAGAATTCATCAAACTCTTCAACCAAAAAGTTTTAGAATTTTTTCCTTACAGCAGTTAAAAATGTAGATACGTTTCTTCTATAAAATTTTTAAATTATCGAATTATTAGTTGATTGTGTTATCAAATTTCTTACTGTTCAAAAATGGAAAATATAAAATTTCCAAATATATACCTTAAAAAATTCTAAATCTATGCATACAGAAATTTGAGAATTGCCGATTTGCAAGTCCGCGAATTTTTAAACGGGAACTTGCTTACTCATCAATGTTTGCATGCGCAAACACTCGTAGATGTATTAGGGGTCAAGTTTAGTGACCGAATACTCCGAGTATGATTTTTAGCGACTGTAGAGGAAAATTGATGAATCCAGGCGATCTTTGTTTATCATACGTTGCTTCGGTCAGAAAAGACAAGGACACTTACTTCCAAGAATGTGCAAAAATATCACTCGATAATTCCAAGATTTTTAAGCCAAAAAGAAATATGATATCATACGGATTTTGCAATTTCGCTTTGAAAACTTCATAAGGAATGAAACAGTGTAAAAACACTTTATATTAAGAAATGAATAATGAATTTTAAAATGAAAAATATTGTTGGAAATCCTAACGAACCATCTGACTTTCTCTTCTACATCTGGCTCTTCCTTTATTTCCTTTACCCTATTGTCCACTTTCTGCGCTTTCCTGTCTGTCTTATATCACCAAAACATGCCTCTTTAGAATTTCCTGTAGCTTCAAGATTTTTCCAAGGTCTTGCTAAAGCACTTCCACATTTCCTAATAAATCACTCTTTTTTTTAAATCACTCCCTTCGCAAATAACCTAGCCAATGACTTTTCCTGTTCCCACACCCTTATCCAAAATATCAACCAATAGTTTCCTTCCAATAGTTTACATTTTCCGTCTCCACACCGTTTCTCATTAGATTTTATCCGAGCTTCACCGTGTATAGAACAACTTTTAAAACTAGAGAACTAGATTAAGGTTTAACCTGGAATATTATTGAACAATAAATTGGTTATTGTATTCCATACGAGTTATTCCTGATTCGGGAAATCCAACAATATCATGTAATATATAATTGCAAGTGACTTCATATAATAGGCACCTGAATTAGTTAGGACTGTATTGTACAGGATTGAGCATGAGTGGTAATAAAAACCAGTATATGCTGTATGAGATGTGTTAAATTGTATCTAAATAGCAATAAGTGTAATGTAACATGTGCAGTGTAAACAGAATTTGAAATAAAAAGGTAAACGATTCGCCTATCTAAATGTCAGATGCTTTTTATATCGTGGAGAATCATCTGTTTGTTTGTATCAACACTTAATAAACATTAATAGCTGTTAATCAAATGTGAAATGTTGATGTGTTTTCTGAGGAAAACAAATTATTTTCGATATTACTTCAGATTTATTTAACGAAGAAATATAAACTTTATCTACATGTACTTGCTTGACCTGTTCATACATAATAGCGTGATAATTTATTTTCTTACGACTGAAACCCATCAATTTGCATTGCCTCACGGCCTCTTGTTTGAACCAACGAAGCTGGAAGGGGTATGAAGAAGCGACATATCAAATATAAACGAAGGCACAGTTGAATATAACACAGTTGAAAGTCACGAAAGATTCGCCGCACAATGATGATACGATTATTCGCAGGCGTGACATTATCATTACCGCTTTTCCTGCTTATAATTGGTTCTACCCTCACCGAGGCTCAAATCGAAGGTAAACAATTTGTTTCTATCGCTATTTATTCGCCTCTAATATTAAATATCGATATTTATCTTGAAGTATTACCTAACAACATTGCTACAGCAAAAATAATTTCAAAATCTCTCTCAATAAACAATCAGGCCTACATACTTTCTTTCTTTATATAATGGAAGTATAAATCTTTCGTAATTTACAGGGAGATCATGTGTAGCTAATCAAACAATGGGCGTTTATAAACGTCTCAAACAGTGTCCATCGCTTTATCAGAAATGGTTACAAACAACCCCTGCGGCAAACGTGCCCGAGGATGGTATATGGTGCTGTCCAAATGAAGCAACTAGTAATCGTAAACGGTCAATAAGAGAAGCACCTATGCCCGACAGCTATATCAAAGCAAAAGAAAGTATGTACATTCTTAATTGTACCGATACAAGTAACAAGCTGTAACTCTGTATTTTCGACATATTCAGGGTCGAAGGGGGTTAAGGGGTGAGGGGTTGGGTGAGTCTGTAGCACGGGTCTCCGTATTAAAGGTCTTCGATTTTAGAGTTAAGCTTTCAGTAAGAAATAATTCAGATCTTCTATTAGTTCGGAGCCTACCGAAACCTTAAATTAATCCTGAACGCATAACGTACTAAACGATGTATGTGAGGTCCAGTTATGATCTTACTATATCACAGCAGTGACTATATTCCCCGTATTCAGACCAATAGGATGGTTTTTCTCAAAATGTGTTTCAAGATCAGTACTTTAGCCTAATCATTTCAGAATGTGAAGAATATTCGAAATTGGCGGAAGCACGACCAAAGAAATTTTCGATTGTGGCTACAGTTGGTTTCACTCCCGGTTATGGCACTTACTTCCTTTGCAGTGGCACCGTAATTTCCCCAAGATTTGTTCTAACCGCAGCTCATTGTACTTATGGATACGTGTAAATATTTATATTAGTATTTGTTGCATTCGTTCATTGATTACTTATCTTTCAACTCTTCTGCGAGGTTGTTTCACAATAGAATTTGCCTTAGCAACAGTTGTTGTTACTATCAATTGAAATAATAAATACAGTACTCGTCAGAAGTTTCAGTGTCTAGGAAATTCTGAGCGCTCATGAACGTTTATTAATCACTGATCTTTTAATGGTTGATCGAGTTTATTTTAAAAGCTAATCACTGATCACGAGAAGGCGATAATTTATTATTAGTCATGACCTTTTGAAAGATAAGCAACAAACCCTCAAGTTTTTGAGACATTATCATTTTATTTTATTCTAATTATTTTAAGTTACAGTACTGGCGTATCAGATTTTTGGGTTCGAGTAGGTGATGCGGATCTAAACTGGACACACAACGACAAAAATGCACAACAAATCCGAGTTATCGAGAGGATAATACACCCCCTATACAAAGGATTTGGCAAATATCACGATATTGCCCTTCTCAAGTTAGAAAAGGACATAGATTTCAACGAGCGAGTGAAGCCTGCTTGTTTGCCTTACTCTTTGCCGGATAACGCTGCACCTGAAGTAACTGCTATTGGACACGGCATTGGTTACTTTTACGGTATATAAGAAAAATTCAAAAACAGCTTACAATATACTGTCCAGTTTCATTATTCGTTTCTTTTTGCAGATCCCAACGTGTCAAAAAAACTAATAAAAGCTATTCCGATATTGGTAACTCTATTAGAATGCAATGACACCTACAAAGAAGTATTGCCATCCGGTGTTATGGCTGATTCGCAACTTTGTGCTGGTCAAAAGAAAATAAATATTTGTTTGGTATAATGTTTTATAATATATTTTAGTACATTTATATATTGGAAACAGTGTCATGAAGAGCATCATTGTTGTAGAGTAGTGTTTCTTTTTGAATTAATTCACAGATTGAATGCTTGGACTCTAGCGTGAATCACAAAATTATTACGACGTTGATGTTAGCTTATTAATTTTGTTTAATTCTGTCTGCAGGCTTCCGGAGGACCACTGCTTACTGTTAACAACGATCACCCCCGTATGTGCAGCTTAATCGGTATCACAAGTATGGGAAAAGATTGCGATGGTGCTACTCCCGTTATATATACTCGCGTTTACCATTACCTTCCATGGATACAAAGCATAGTTTGGCCGAATTCGTAATATACTGTACCAAAATGTACTGTTAAAAATCAATTTAAAATAAGGTATTGATAGTATAACGCCGATACAATTATAGTATTAATGTTTCATGTACCCATCGGAGAACAGCAATCGTCATACAGTCAATTCATATGGTCATATTTCAAAATCGACTTTGGGTAACATGAAATGAAAGACATGTCGAATTATACAGAACTTCAAGCAGTACTTTATATGATTAATCTTTTATAGTAATAAATATTATTACAAAGAATGAGATTCTTTTAATTTTATCTTGACAAAGGGTTCTCCGTCATTTAATCATCGCAACTCTTGATAAATAATTCTGTGTTACAGTGAATGTCACGAGAACTTTGAGGTCATTGAATCTTATATATGATTAGACATATTATGGATTATTTTAAGTCATTTACAGATAATATTCTAGACTTTCCTTATACTTATCTCATACAATGTCACGTCGTAACTTTTCCTTGTAAGTTAAATACCTTTTCCGTGAGGAAGACAACCTGGTATATTTGGATCTTCAGTAGACCAACCTCCGATCAGTAAACCATCAACCATTTACATTCTATGAGCGAACCATCAGTATCATCCGTAACTTCTAAAAGAAACAGCCATCCTGCATACTGTCTTTAGCATGCAGTTATCTTTTCAATAATTATCACTTTTCCAAAATAGTCTATTAAGTGTGTTATCGTAAATGAGCAATGTTAAGTTTATAAATAAGTATATATATCTCTATTTATTATTATAACCCGTTTCATATATTCTGTTGGAAGCGTCTGCAACGAAGAAATTTGCGGTCATGGCGGCGACGTGGGCTAAAATCGACCATTCGCATGCATCTCCTGTGCCCAGCGATATATAACTTCGCTACGAAGTTAACGACGAAGATGACGACAGCATCAATCCTTTGAATAGAGACTAACGATTCATGGTTCACACAGAACCATGAATTCTAAATCATTAATACGATTGTCATATGTTCAATTGTCGGTTCGAAGTTTCCATTCCCTAAGGACACGGTACCCTTACGGTAACTCCTTTCGCTAAAGACGTAACCAGAACTTCAAATCCCACGATACAATAATTACCCATGGAAATTGTTTGGTTGCTGCATATTAAATGGCGTATTTCAGGACGCAGAAAGTCTGGGAATTAATTTAAAGCACGGTAGTCAAATTCAGAAGTTAGATCGTTGGTAAATTTAACAAATGAGGCAATCGTGGATGCTATTCTTCATGTAACTTGTAATATGCCATGAAGTAAGTAAAATATTGCAAGAGGATAAGATCAGCTAGAAATCTCTCGAGTCGCTTATTGAACTGTTGATGGAAAGTCACTTGCTTGTTTCACTACCTTTTATTTGTATAAGTAAATATCAGTAATCGTGTTACATTCTTCTACAATATATTAGTTTTTCAACACATTATAAGTAACGTTTTTGTGTTATAATTTAAAACGTACTGCGTGTATCTGGTAAGTTATGTGTATCAATGAGTTTCATTATTTCTCCCGAAACGTTCTTTCTTCACAATTTTAAATGTAGTCAATTGTGAGCAGAGAACTCTATTTTATGGCAACTAATCTTTTTAATACATCATTGGTACTTAAATATTATTATGTATATCTGTTAACATCGTATAAAAATTCTTAATAAGAAATCAGCTAGATCAGTAATGATAATCAGTGGATACTTATTTTTGCAATTTAAAAATTTGTCAATTTCTTGATTTACAAATTTGTAATTTCTATATCTACAAATTCATAAAATTACGAAGCAAATTTCTAAACATTTTAATTGCAAAATTTGAATACTATCATGCAAGAAAAGTACCTCAGTTAAAATTTGATTCACTATTTCTGTTACAACGTGGCAGCTTCGTAATAGAGATTTATGTTCGAGTTGAAAATTATGACGGTACTCGTTGACCACATTGACACGGAGTGTAAGTACAAACGTTTGTAGGACGGAAAGGATTACTTAGCGTTTCGAAAGGCACTACACTTAAGGAAGCTCGATTACAGGGCGCAATTAAAGAGAATCTCCATACTCGTTTTACACTGATACCATAATATAACGACCACCAGTCGGATTAAGTTAATTTTCCGTGAATCCTTGCGCGGGGCTTAACTTTAAATACCGGCCAACACGAGTAGAAAAACCTCCTGAAATTCTGATTTATGTTTGCCGCTGCGAAAAAGTAGTTACAAAAGAAACGGAGGTTCTCATGATACTTAACACCTTTGATATGATCCGTTTATTTTGAAAATGGCCTATGTCCATTTATTAATTGTTTGTGGTTAACTGTAGAAACATATACCACTTGATGCTAAGTGCCATAAAAATTATTTTACGGTTAAATATATTCAGAGTACATGATCATATTAAACATATGTATTTTCGTAGTTATTTTGATAGGTGAAAAATTGATTTTGAAAGTTACTTAAGTCCACTCTTGGTAAGGAGACGCATATTATTTATTTACTAATTGCTATTATTATAATGGGAAATGCAAGTTTAACAATCTTTAAGATACTTCAGGAGTGTGATACATTGGTATCCTATACGTATATTTTTAATTTCATTGAAACGCAAACTCTTAAAGATCTCAATTTAAACATAAATGGATTCAGTCCACTTTCAAAATAAACGTCTTATAATCTATAGCATTTTAATGCTACGGCTGTCGCAAATATATGTTTACATATATGCTTCGCACGCGTTTGTACTGTTGTTCAAAGTAATCGTATCTTTTTGTTGAGTGGGCAATCTTTTATTAATACAGTGTGAATAACCATTTATAAAAGCAGTTCATTGTTCATAATTTAAGTTGCAAAAGTTTATATTTTAGGTTGCGAAGGATCAATTCCTTCCTAACCTCACTTTTTATGAATTCTTCATTTTGCTTACTTTCGAATACTTGTATGTGATATTGATCCAATTTTTAAGGGTTGAGAGAGATTTTTTAGGAAAAAAGAAGAAACAATCTTAAAATGGAATGAAAATTGCTAGTATGAAGAATAATTCAGTAAATTAATAATTGCTCAGAAATTGGCATTTAAACGATGTTTCTTGGTTGCTTTAAAATTAATTTTCTAATGTAATTAGACATGTAAATATGTTCGATAAAAATCTTTGAATGAACTGAATAATTTATCACTGTATAAATCATCGAAAACATTTCTTATCTTTTATTATTACAATTCAGTATTTTATCTTTATATAATCTTGTGACTTTTTGAAAGCAAAGAATTTTTGTCTTTAAATAAATTTGTAATACAAAAAGTTTTTCTGCATCAAGTTTTTCCTGGTTATCATCTGAAAATTCTAAAGCTTTCTTATAACAATTTAATATCATACAATGGAGAGTAAACAGAATTTTTTCTTCTCATTATTTAAATAATCGCACACATAAAAAATAATAAAAATGTTTATAAAAACGTTAACAATTCTTAAATTATAAGGAAAAACATAATATTTTATTTATTAGGAGAGTAGTACAATATTTGAGAACTTTTCGTGGAAATAGTACAAAAGCAGCAATATAAATTCATAAAAAAGAGATATTGGAAATCCAATAACTAGAACATCTATCCAATATTTTATTTCTGTAAATAAAATTCAAATAATTTTGAAGCAAGCTTGATTTTTAATTTCAAGTGATACGTATTTTTCTATTAACAATTTTTTTATTAACAATTCCTAAAATTTAAAAGAGGATAAAAGAAATATAACTAGTTTTAGTATTAAATATTTCAATATAAAAATATTGCCCTTTACTGTTACACAAATATAAAATTCAACAGCAATATAAAAGTCAAAGCAATAAAAGACAATAATGAATGAATATCAAAAGTATGGTAGATATATTAAGAAACTACCGCAACAAAAATAATAAAAACAGTTAAGTAAATATTTTCAAAAAAGCATCAAACTTTTATATAATATAATAACTTTCTAGAAACTCATATTGATCGTTTATTTTGCAGTGTCACAATGGAAAGAAAGGGTTTCATTGAAACTGATAATGAATATAAAGATTTTATAGTATAGAGATATATTTGCGATCGGAAAGGACGACGCAATGCGACACTGCTGTTTTAATTAACAGTACTTTGTGAGTACGTAGCCCGGAGAAGTAATTTGTTAATTATTGCTTTTACCATGACTTTGGGCGTTATACAAGTAATTTGCTTTGTCGAGTGCAGATGTTGGATACGTTAAAGTAATACTTACAACATAAGCGAGAATCAAGTTGAGAAGTATTTTTATTTCTCTAAAAGAAGCAGTATCCGTGCAGAGGAAGCTCGAGAACATTTTCTAGACTTTTTCTCGTTTAAAAGAATCAGTATTTTTCAAGTTTACCAGCCACCTGTTTCACGACGTGATACTAATTACGTATCTTTAAAAAAGAGATTAGCAAGGTTGCGAGAATTACGTCGTGAAACTAATCACGGTAACTGATAAAATAATTTCATTAAATTTTATTAAATATATGTTCGATGGCAAGAAAACTAGTTGCGAATAATTAAAGTAATCTGAACGGTATCTCACTTACGTGAAACCACATAAGAATCAAGATTCTGAAGTAATTTGAACATTAAGCTTTATGAAGATAGGGTTATGTTCTCTTTCAAATCAAATTTATATTCATGCTTTCTACACTCAAAATTGTTGTTTATATATTTCAAACCTGTTTATTGTTTCGTTTATTACTTTGTACTAGTTAAGAATAACAACCTTGAAGTGAACATTAAATTTAACAAAGAACTATATTGAAAGAAATTATTTGAACAACGCAAGCTCACAATTAAATTTTATTGGAATATCATTTTAGTTCCAGTTCTGTCGAACAAAATTCTTTCACAACCAGTTTCCTTCAATTTACTCTTTTGAAAAGGTGTACAAACACGTTGTATCGAATGTTACATAACTGGCGACACAAGCGTATAGGTAACAGTGCTACGTTAATATACCAGACTATACTTCGAACTTTTTACCTGAACTTCAAATAAAAAGTTCGAAGTATTGTCTGGTGTGATGAAGTTGGAAGTATGGATTACGGTTTTTAGTATTTAACTTCCTCTTCAAGAAAATTCATTTTGAAAACTTACGTGGCACCGCTTGTTTAACTATAGTTTCTCTTTGGATCTTTGTATATTTATATAAATGTAAGTGATATTTGATATATATGACTTTGTTTAGAATTCATCGTATTTGGTAATAATGGTACGAAACAAGAGAAAGTAATTATTTTTAAGTTCGAAAGACAAAATATTTATCTTTAACACTATTTCTACCACAATTTTGTGTATACCTATTTCGACCAAAAGGTGTACGTGACACCTTTTTGTTTGAACGCAAATAATTGCCAAAACAGTTGGGATTTCATATTATCAGTTAAATGTAGATAATTTGAGGAATATATTGACACATTGATGTGTTTTTATTAGAGATTTAACCGGGTTGTAAATTCTAGCCTAATAAATCAATGTACAAAATATAAATATAGCGGTGTACCCTAAAATGCAACATGGTGGGAATTAGGCGGATATCGAAGATATACCGCAACTCGTGTATTTTCCATTACAATTGAAATCAGGTTTCTCTAATTTGACTATAATTGATACGATGCTGCAAAATGATGTCGATATTTATATGTAAAATTGGGTACTCTCATGAAATCCTTAAGGTGTCAAAAAACTTCATGGCAGAAATAAATATACTATATGCACAATTTTAGACCTAAGATAAGCCGGAGGTAAAAGATATTACTGAATTAATTTTATAACCATTGCATGAAAAGTCAAAAAATTAATTGTGGAGAAATGATTGAACTTAGAAAATAATGTTAAATTATAATTTGCAAAGTATCTCCTGACACCTCTCTGTACAAATAATGTTAAGAGGCTGCTCAGAGCAATTTCCTATCGGTATACTAATTTTTTATCGTATCGACTTTTAACTACAAGTTAAGTGTTTACAGATATTACGTTGAAACTGTACAAAATTAGATATTAGTATTAAGTCGCACAACAATGTTAATCAGCCTATTTTACATGGTTAGGAAATCAATAAACAAATAAGGTTAAGGAATAGTGTTTCAAGAAATATTGAAAAGTTTGCAAGTTAATGACAGAGCAGAGCTAGACATAGCATTTTAAATATTACCAAACAGAATAGTATACATGTATACGTGTTCTTTAAAGCCGAAAGAGCTTTCATAAAAATTCGCCATAAAATATACTGTTCCCAACAATCTGCTATAAAAAGCAGACATAGTCGACGTTCAAACTTATTTATTCGTTACTCACGTATTGCCGGCTGATTTTTTTCAAAAATGAAGAGAAAAAGGTCGGGGATAAAGATTTATGGCGACGTTTATACCTCTAAGATACGCAATGAACCAGGAGGAGAGAAAGAGGAAGAGAGAGTATATTTGTGTTTATGTCGAGGGACAAAATAAATTTTTCTCGACTAAGCAATCCAAAAATTATTGAACTTTGCGTTTGAAAATTTGGAAATATCAAAATTTGGCAATTTTTACTTCAAAAGATTTCGGGATTTTTGGTGTTAAAAATGAAACATTTTTAAACGCAAGAATTACAAAATTGTAAATTAACAAATCACATCGAAATGTGTCCTTTAAAATTTTGAAATATTTGAAAAGATACTTACGAATTTAGTAATCTAAGAATGTTGAAACTTCAGTACTCAAAAACTTGCGAGTTTTCAAACACAGATTCTTAAGAATTCAAGAAATTGCAAAATTTGTTCGCTGTCAGCTTCCAATTTCGCAAATTTTCAGTCTTCATAATTCGCTAACATAAATACCCAAAAATTGAGAAATTAAAAACCTTAAAAAGGCCTAAAACTCGTTTCGAGTACGCAATCGTAAAATTTAGCGTGTAGTAATAATCTCCAATATCGAATACACCATACACTGTGCGTACCTATGTGTATAGCACCGAGCATGTGTGAGTGTCCGCAATATGGACGTCTACGTGTAGATGTTTAAGTGTCTGAGCAAGATGCAAAGTCAAGAGCACTCGGTCGTTTCTGGATTCACACCATTCTCCATGGAAGCTGCACTGATCGAGCGAAAGTAGTTCCGTGGTGGTTGCAGTGCCGCCATGCCGTGGTACAGCAGTACGCGGCAAATGGAGTAGGCAATTCATTAGGGCGCGTCTGCATTATGCCAGTAACTGATGTCAGTAGCCTTGCCAATAGGTAGACGAATTTTTGTTTCATGCCTTGTATGTAGTAAATCTACCTTTAGAAAAAGAAGGTCATAAAGTAAAAAATCTTTTAGGAATTTTTGAGAATTTCTGAATTGCGGGTGTGGAAATTTAGGGATTTGAGGATTTGCAGATTTGCGGATTTAGGAATTTGGGAATCCAGGAATTTGAGAATTTAGACATTTGGGGAAGTAGAGTTTTCAAGATTTAGGAATTTGGGAATTTGAGAATTTTGGAATTTAGCGATTTGAAGGTATGGAAATTTAGGGATATAGAAGTTTAGGAATGTACGGATTTAGGGATGTAGTAATATGAGGACATATGGATTCGGGGATGTACAGATGTGGAGATCAACATCTAAATTTAAGAAATTGGAAATCTAGACATTTGAGGATGTAGATACTTGAAAATGTAAGAATTTCAATATTAAGTAATTTGAAAACTGGAGATTTTTGAATTTAGCGGTTTCATGGTATAAAAATTTGGGGATGTAGAAGTTTGGGAATCTACGAATTTGGGAATGCAGAGATTTAAGGATGTAGATATGTGAAGACGTAGAGATATGGAGATGTACGGATTAGATTTATGGATTCGGGGATTTCGACATATAGTATTCAGACTTTAAGAATTTAAAATTTAAAAATCTACGCATTCGAAAATATAGAGACTCGAGAATGGAACCTAACAATTTGCAAATTTAGCGTTCTAGAGGTTTGGGTGTGTAAGAATTCAGGGATTTTGAAAAAACAGTTTCTTTCTCCCCTTCTTTTTCCAACGGTAAACCTGACAGAAAGAAAGAAACGCAAAAATTCGATTTCCTACTGCCAAGGCTATTAGTATCAGTTACTGGCATAATGTGGACGCTCCCTAAGGATGGCTCGCGTTCCTGGAATTCTGACTTGATTAGTCGTTATCCTGTCGCTTTCCTGTTAAAGACGTCACGGCCACCTTCAGCCACAATACGATTTCTCCACCTTTCATGCAACCACTCCGATTTCGAACCAATGGAAATCCCAGCCTCGGATGTTTGATGCTTTTAATTGATTTTTCTTTTTAACCATCCGGACGATAATTGCCAGCCGAAGAAAGAGTAAGGTGGACCCTGGCAATAAAAGTACAGATGCTGAGGCTATTAACGGTACGTTTGAATCGTTTTGAAACCGCTTTGGAAAGAACATTATTTGAATGCAGATTGTGGTTTTATTATCGTTTAAAAAATTTCAGTGCGGCTGCTTTGCGGAACATTTAACGCTCGTATTACCCGTCGCGTCATTGAAATAGTTCAGCTATGATCTCGGGTTGGTTTTGCAAATCTTTATTATTCGGTAAAATATAGGAACATGCAAATCTTAGAGTTTTAAGAATCTCCGAATTAGAGAATTTGAAAATTTCACAATTTTTTAGCATGTGAGAATTTGAAAATTCAAAACTTTTTTAGCGTTTAAGGATTTGAAAATATGTGTTCATCTGAGAATTTGAAAATATTTTAGCATCTAAAAATTATGGATGTCAAAATGCATCCAGGATGATTTACAACTGATAATAAACATAGTTCGTACGATTATATGTCAAACGTTTTAATTATACGTCAAACGTTCCGACAAACTAATTCAAAATCTAATAACAACATTTTTATGAAATTTTTCTTCAGTGTCTTTTGTGAATGAAAAATATTCCACGAAGATTTAATAGAACAATAAATTAAAGAAAAGTGTTTTCGCTAGGTTCTCGTAGCCAATCAAAATGTCGCAAGGAAATTCTTCCGCGCCGTAAAAGTGTAACCTTTCCGCACAATGAAAACGATTCGGTAGTAAACGTGAAAATCCCACGCAAAATTTAATCGAATTAAAAGCCAGGACGCATTTAAAACGCTCGCTGGTACGAAATGCTTCATACTTAACGGGCGAGAGGTGGAAGCCACTGTAACGCTCGTACAACGGCTTGTTTTCCTTTATTTTCGTCCGAGTTGCTTTGCATTTTAATGAGGAAACGACTTCAGTGGCGAACGTCTCGCTACAGGTGAGACGTGAAACACGACGAAACGTAATGCCGTGAGAAACTGGCAGAAATTTTTACTTCCTTTCGGTCAGATCTTTTTTTCTTCGCGCGCTCTTAACCCTGAATTCAGTCGTTTATTTTGAAAGCAGAGCAACTACACTTTTGAAGATGTTATTTAAGGTCGCAGCTTTTAAGAATTAGAAGCACGGATTCGAACACGATAAATGTTGAGATTTGGCAACGAATGACAGTATGTGTGTGTGCGTGTACGGTACGTGAAGTTTAGAGATTTACTAGTTTACAAGTTTAAAAATTTAAAAATTTAAATGTTTAGAGATTTAGAGATTTAGAGATTTAGAGATTTAGAGATTTAGAGATTTAGAGATTTAGAGATTTGGAGATTTAGAGATTTAGAAATTTTTAAATTTTGAAAAATTTAAAAATCTGGAAAAAATTATAAGTTCAAAAACAGAATTTTTAGAAATTCAAAAACTTGATAATCCAAGGATTTGCAAAAACTATTCAGGACTTCGAAAATTTGAAAGTACACGAAACTTGAAAACCTTAGTTTTGACAATTTTAAAGTTCCAAAATCTCATAATTAAAAAATGCAGAAATTCGACAACTGAAAAACTTTTAAGTTTGAAATTCGAAAACTTCCAACGGTTTGAAAATGTCAAAAATTGAAAAACTGAAAAGCTCGAATATTCGATCTGTACGACTCGAAAGCGACTGATGGAATGTTCTTCCTTCACTTCGGTTCTTAAGCAAACATAACCTAAATCGCAGTGGAGTGTAGATAATCTCTATAAATGAATTATACATAAGCGAATGAGCAACAGCAATCATAGTCGAAGGTGTTCGTTGTCTCCTTTGCTTCGTAGCGACGGGCTTTTAGCGATTTTCCTCGGTTGCTTGTTTTCGCTGGTAGCTTATTGGAACACTGTCAAATGTTGTTTACAACAGTACACCGAAACAATCGAATAGGACAAATACTGCTGAGAATAAATCGCACGATGAATTTCACGGCTGACTGTTCCAATCGTCGGCCCGCTACGCCGTTTTATCCTGCCATTCTTTATAACCTTCGATTTTCCTGCTAAAACTAACGTAATTTATTTCCCCATGAACGCGGATTTACCGCAGGTTCGTCCGCTGCGAATTGAAACAGTGGTACGGTAAGTAGCGATGGCATCAATCCAATGTCTTCTTCAAATAGAATCGAAGTCTATCGAGGAATAACATATGTGATGCAAATCCCACGTAAATATACATGTGATTGATGCAGGGTTTGCTGGTCGCCGACATCCGTAAAATGACTGCAACGAATATGTCAATACTGTCAGATGAAATCTTACCATTTTGCTATTTTATTTGAGGGAACAATGTACGAGGAAAGTCTGATTTATCTTGCTATTCTAGGATCTTACGATATTTTGTCACGTATACAATTCTGAGATATTTGTATATCTCTCACAATTAGTGCAGGAAATGGGAGGTAGCTTATGTGATTCTGAATAAGATTTCCCCTTTGCAAAAATAGGGTTTGAAGCTTCGTTTCTGAATTATTAAGGAAAAACACGGGTCAATCAGAGCGCGAGGATTACGCATGCGCAGACGCGAGAGCGACAGCTTCGAATTTGGTTATTTGGGAGTTTAGGGATTGGGGGTTGTGGATTTGGGAATTGGGGAAATTGGGAATTGGGAAAAGTGGAAATTAGGGAAGTTGGGAATTGGGGGAATTAGAATTGGGCAAATTGGAATTGGGGAAAGTGGAAATTGGGGAAATTGGGGAAATTGGGAATTGAGAGAATTAGGAATTGGGGAAAGTGAAAATTGGGGAAATTGGCAATTGAAGAAGTTGGAATTGGGGAAGTTGGAAATTGGGGAAATTGGGAATTAGGGGAAATAGAATTAGAAGAATTAGGAATTGGAAAGATTGGAATTGGGGAATTTGGAATTGAGAAATTTGGGAATTGGAGAAACTGGAAATTGGAGGAAATAGAATTAAGAAAGTGGAAATGTGGAAAAATTGGAATTGGGGAAATTGAGAATTGGGAAAAGTGGAAGTTGGGGAAACTGAGAATTGGGAAAAGTGAAAATTGGGGAAAGTGGCAATTTGGTTATTCGCGAGAGCGACAGCTTCGAGCCTAGTGGCTGAGCCCGCGTAACCCTCGAGCTCTGATTGGTTCGTGTTTTTCCTTAATAATTCAAAAACGTAGCTTCAAACCCCATTTTTGCAAAAGGAAATCTTATTCAGAATCGCGTCAGCTACCCCCCATTTTAGGGTCCCACACTAATTGTGAGACACCCTGTATAATGTTCGGTATTATTGTATACCTATTATGTAGAGATAGCGTGCACAATCACTAACATTTGTCACAAGGATCACCAAATGATTATGATCGTTGTTAAACTTTATTTACAACCGTAATCTGAAGTATGGCGCTTTAGGAGCAGTTTGCGTTAATTGTGATGGTTAGTTTATATGACATTCTGTATAATTTATATTATATGTTACTTTAAAAGATAAGAAGTTCCAAATGAAAACTAGAAGCATTATGAACATTCCTATGATGAAGGTTAAAAAAAATAAAAATTAAATTTACACTTACAATTTATTACTTTTAGTTCTTCCTTTCTTTTCTTCTAATAACAAAATTATATTAACATTGCTTTTAGACCGTGTTATAATGTAATACGAATGTAGCATAAGAACATAATCACATCGTGAAAGTGAGAAGAAAGTTCACGCCATTTTTTTAGTACTGTGTGATGATGCTACTCTTACGTTAAATCGTCACGTAGTTATGTATTACATCTTTGCATGTTAGCTTCTTGTTAAACAATTAAGCTGTCATATAAAATATAATTTGGTAATGAAATCAGTATTGTATAAATACAATTATAGATTACTGTATATTTCACTACTTTGTATATATGAAATATCTAAATTTCTAAATTTCGAATACTGTTAAAAATTATGAGTTGTAAAATTATGCAAAACTGTAACATATATAATTTACGATAATCACATTTTATTTAACTAAGACATTTTATTAGTCACATTCCAAAATAGGGTAATCAGAAAATATATCAATACTGTCTTTATCATCTTTTAAGCAGTATTTCGATCAATATTTATATTCACGATATACATATAAACATCGCGTTGAAAATTGTGAAGGCGATATTAATCTCGTACACCGATTAATTATAAGGGATCAATACTATCTGATATTCCCGCGTATTTTTTTAATAGAATAGTATTACGTAGCACTATCGATAAGCTTCTAATTTCAACACTGTTGGGCTATTGACAGCCACACAGAAATCGCATTTGCTATGAACTACGTATCAATAATCGTTGGCTGGTTCTTCGTTCTCAATTAACGTGGGAATTACGTAGCTTAATTAATCCGATAATCGATACCGGCGTTCGACATTCATCAAAAGACACATTGCACGTGTATAAAACGAAATACTTACTTACATGTATACCGCCATTTATATGTAGTTTAAATTCGTGTTAATCTTTTTATCGGGAATTTTGTACACTTTTCATGTGCATAATTACATTATGTACAGTTTTCTGCATTTTATTGATTTTCATATCGTTACAAATCTCTGAAGCGTTACACACGTTCATACAGATATTCACGACATGTATAAATATATATATATATATATATATATTACTATATATTTATTTATTTATTCATATATTAATTATATTATTTATTCATTACATATGTTCATACATATATTTATGTGTATATAATTTCTTTTTATATAACGGCGTAAATATATAAAAATTGTTCATATACAGACAGAAAGCTTCGACCTGTTTTTCAGGTTACCTTCAATCATTTATTATAAATAAAATTCGCAAACAATAACGTTACGGGTTACAGCAAATTTCATATACGTCAATAAATTAAAATTGCGTCCATGCCACAAACATGTTACATGTAATAATTCTATGACAGGTTATTTCACGTAAATAGTTACCGGACAGTAAATGCATTGAAATAAATATGAACTTGAAAATAAAACAGCGAATTGAAATAAAAATAAATTTAAAAATAAAATAGTGTGGAAATAAAAATAGACTTGAAATAAAAATTGATTATTAAAATGAACCAATTAATATTAAATTCTAATACATCATTCGCATTTACAATTACGTGAGAGAAATAAAGTCAGATTTTTTCATTTTATTCATTTTATCTACACAGTTACCCTTTATTGCAAAATATTCTGTCATACTCCCGCGTATTTTCTTTAGGAACAAATTCTTTCAGAAAGATTAATCTTTTCTTTCAACTTGCTTCGTTGATATAACGTTTTCTATGGCTTACGCGCCATTATGTGCATTTTCTTTCAAAACTGAACATATGATATCAGAATGTATTTTTTGCAGACTTGAAATAACTCAGTTATTGATTTAGAAACATTTCACCTGAAAATTTTCTTAACTTTTTATTGATTCCATTAATTGAGCAATTTTTATTGCTCTTTTTCGGATGAAATATTTTACATTAAGTAAAGAAGTACATAATTTTGTAGATTCTACTATACCTTTGTATTTCTAAAGTCTTTTTCATGCTTAAAATAGAATAGTTATTATTTTTAAACTTTACACAATTTCTATTTTCAAATTTATGTTATTTATATCATTTCATTCCACGTGACTATCCAGAGTTATATATGTCTTCGCTAATATTAATCATTTAACTTGAAAATTTATTAACCAAGGAATCATACAACAGTTTTTTGTTCATCTTTCTATTTTTGTAAGTTATCAAATTTAAGAAAAGTAACATCCCCGCGTTTATTAAACTTTACTCATACTGTGAATCTCGTTTTCTAACTCGATTTTCACCGAGACCATCTCAAGTTACAATAAAAATGGAACTTGAAGTTATTAGTATTGCTCTTTAATTATTTCGTCCTGAAGTATTGTGAATCTGTTTATAAAGAAATTCAATAGTCCCTCTTTCCGGAGCTAACAACGTCCGTGAGCAATTTCTGCAATATTTACAAACGAGTCTGTTAGTTACTAATGAAGTTTGTCTTTCGCGATGCCATTTTATTAAATACATGCTCGATGGCAAGAAAACTAGCTGCGAATAATTAAAGTAATCTGAACGGTATCTCACTTACGTGAAACCACATAAGAATCAAGATTCTGAAGTAATTTGTACATTAACCTTTATGAAGATAGGGTTATGTTCTCTTTCAAATCAAATTTATATCCATGCTTTACACACTCAAAATTGTTGTTTATATATTTCAAACCTGTTTATTGTTTCGTTTATTACTTCGTACTAGTTAAGAATAACAACCTTGAAGTGAACATTAAATTTAACAAAGAACTATATTGAAAGAAATTATTTGAACAACGCAAGCTCACAATTAAATTTTATTGGAATATCATTTTTGTTCCAGTTCCGTCGAACAAAATTCTTTCACAACCAGTTTCCTTCAATTTACTCTTTTGAAAAGGTGTACAAACATGTTGTATCGAATGTTACATAACTGGCGACACAAGCGTATAGGTAACAGTGTTACGTTAATATACCAGCCTATACTTCGAACTTTTTACCTGAACTTCAAATAAAAAGTTCGAAGTATCGTCTGGTGTGATGAAGTTGGAAGTATGGATTACGGTTTTTAGTATTAAATTTCCTCTTCAAGAAAATTCATTTTGAAAACTTACGTGGCACCGCTTGTTTAACTATAGCTTCTCTTTGGATCTTTGTATATTTATATAAATATAAGTGATATTTGATATATATGACTTTGTTTAGAATTCATCGTATTTGGTAATAATGGTACGAAACAAGAGAAAGTAATTATTTTTAAG
Organism: Megachile rotundata; assembly: GCF_050947335.1. Lineage (NCBI taxonomy): Eukaryota > Metazoa > Arthropoda > Insecta > Hymenoptera > Megachilidae > Megachile > Megachile rotundata. The sequence goes on from NC_134995.1 coordinate 5,192,978, forward strand.
TTCGAAAGACAAAATATTTATCTTTAACACTATTTCTACCACAATTTTGTGTATACCTATTTCGACCAAAAGGTGTACGTGACACCATTTTGTTTGAACAAAAACAATTGCCAAAACTGTTGGAATTTCATATTATCAGTTAAGTGTAGATAATTTGAGGAATATATTTATTGACACATTGATGTGTTTTTATTAGAGATTTAACCGGGTTGTAAATTCTAGCCTAATAAATCAATGTACAAAATATAAATATAGCGGTGTACCCTAAAATGCAACATGGTGGGAATTAGGCGGATATCGAAGATATACCGCAACTCTTGTATTTTCCATTACAATTGAAATCAGGGTTCTCTAATTTGATTATAATTGATACGATGCTGCAAAATGATGTCGATATTTATATGTAAAATTGGGTACTCTCATGAAATCCTTAAGGTGTCAAAAAACTTCATGACAGAAATAAATATACTATACGCACAATTTTAGACCTAAGATAAGCCGGAGGTAAAAGATATTACTGAATTAATTTTATAACCATTGCATGAAAAGTCAAAAAATTAATTGTGGAGAAATGATTGAACTTAGAAAATAATGTTAAATTATAATTTGCAAAGTATCTCCTGACACCTCTCTGTAGAAATAATGTTAAGAGGCTGCTCAGAGCAATTTCCTATCGGTATACTAATTTTTTATCGTATCGACTTTTAACTACAAGTTAAGTGTTTACAGATATTACGTTGAAACTGTACAAAATATAAACTGTAAATAAACTGTACAATATATGCACATTTTTTTATCTAGATAGGCTGGAAGAAAATTATATAGATAAATAAATTTACCAACTATTGTATGGAAAGTAAAAAAATTAATTCTGGAGAAATGATTCAACTTAGAATATTTTGAGTCAAAATTTGAAAGGTGTCTTTTGACACCCCTCGGTAAAAATAGTGTTAAACAGTCTTACTCAAAAAATATTTACTTTCAAATAGTCCTACTCACAAAATATTTATGTTTAAATAGTTTTATTCAGAAACATCTTGCAAATTGCTCGAAATAATCGCTCTGAGTATTTAGTCGAACATCGAAGGCTTCCCTTGATTGCTTTAATATTAAACCTTGATGCTTTCATATGCGCAAATTGCTTTAATAATTCTTTCCGTAAAATGCTCCGAAGAATCAATCTATACAAAAAAGACTCACTTAGAAATAATTAAGCGTTCTTGAATAAGAATACTGCATATTCCTATGTATTAAATGTTGAAAAAAGATCAATAATTTAATTATCGAAACCAATCTCTCGACAGTTGAAGCTTAATCAAAATATAACATTTTATACATGAAAAACCATTCTCAGTTTTTAATTATAAAAACCGATAATTTCAATTACATTCAATTCCAAGGCCGATCAATACACGTCCAAGTGCTTGATTAACACTAACCGGTGTACAAGGCACACTTAATGTGAAATTTAAAATAAAATAGAAAAATAAATAAATTTACTTTTTGCGGCGATTTATTGGCCTCTGTATATAAAAATGGATTATCTGTATGTAACCTGGAATCTATTATATAATTCGTTGTAGTAAGATATTGAAAAATGAGAGATAACTTCTACTAATGAGATTTCATTGTTTGTGTTGGCATAAGTTGATGATATACATTTTTTTATTAAGAATTCGCTCTGTAATTGAACTAACTCAAAAACTATTTTTTGTAGGATTATCGACAATCACCTCAGGTGCATACCCACCAAATTATGTCTGTCTATGATTAATATATACCGAATTATTTAATTTTTATTGGTTTGCCCCGCCTATTTTTTATATACCTAAAAATCTTCTCCATGGAAACATACATATGTATGTCAACTTTCACCGTGATTGGTCAAACAGTGTCGAAGTCTATTAGTTTCGTGCAAACAAACTTCCATTTTTATACACAGTTCTCTAATTTAATTCCAATAACAAATTGAAGCCTTACATTCAGATAACCATCGAAAATGTCAATTGCGTAATAAAATGTTAATTAGACGTGGGTAATCGATGTTTCATAATTTCCGCATCAACGAGAGCATCGGAGGTATCTATAGCTAGAAAGCGTCATGTCAAAATTAGCATAATGGCGGCGGAAAATCCGTGGCGCGCCCGCGTCGAAAGCCGCGCATTATCCTACCAATTTATCTCGTAATTCATTGCAAGTAAAATCATTCTCAGGCTTGTTTCTCGTCGATCGTTGGACGACGAAACACGATAATCGGTCGTTGTGCGCCTACGTGGCATCATCGATAATACTTCGACACGCGAAGGAAGGAAGGAAGGAAGAGAAGAGTTCGGTTTCTCGGTTCGTTGACTTCCGCCCTGTGCTTTTGTTCTTTTTTTTTTATTCTGGTTCCGTTTAAAGGGTCCCTGAAAACGGTTGTCCGTGATATCGGCAGATGTTCCCCGAGTATACTTTTGTTCGCAACAAAATATTGCTTCAGGACGCGGTGCCACGTAGCGGTAACTAAAAGTGGTAACTAAAAGCGCGTGGGAGACCCGATGTCCGACCGTTACGATCCTGTATCACGTTCCGATAGAAAGAACATACGTTATCGACAGCTATGCTGGCATAACTAACGAACCTTCTGCGGGCGAAAGTCCGTAAAATTCGAACCCGGATCCGACATTCAACGATCTATCTATTGACAGAGCTTTTTCTTCCTTGCGTTGGCGGACGTTTATGCATTATTTATTTTGCAGTGTAAATTTCATCGTGGTCGATTGAGCGGTTAGTAGTTGAGAATGGTTATTTTAACCCCGGATTTACGGATTAGTCACTTATATTTAAATTGAAAATGATGGGTAATATCTGGACTAGTTCGTTATCTTCAGATTCCCTTGGTAAATCATTAAATTTGCAAATTAACAAATTATTAAATTACATTACTGCGTTAGAGAATTATTTAAGGTAGCTTATACAGTAATTCTTCGAAATTTCTAAATTACCAAATTATCAAATTACCGAATTATGAAATTGTGAAATTACCAAATTGTTGAATTCACAAAATTAGCTTCTAAGCTAGTTTATACAATGATCCTTTGTCTCCAAGTTTTCAAATTTCTAAACATTGAAATAAACATTGAATAAATTATTTCTTTGAACAAATATAATCACTGAATTTACAAGAAGAAATTTTCGAACGACATATCAATTTTACTTTGATAAAGCAATCGGAAACGGAAGATTTTATTTTAAATCTCGGGTCAACAATTTGATCGACTGATCCTTTATTCCTTCGAACAAAATCCTTCTTTCCTTACGCAAATATTTTTCATCTCCTTTCACTTTCATCAAACACGCTACTGTATCTCAAGTATTAAACCACAGTCCATGGTAGTCTCACGGTTGATTCTCAACTCGAGTCTCGCACTTTCCGGAAATTACCTCTTCGTGGTCGGACAATATTCTGAGACAGTCTTGCATGATCTACTTGAATACTGTAGTATACTAGTACAATATTTTTCTTTTAAGGATTTTTGAGACATCCGAAATTCGAAAGTATAGAAATCTAGGATTTTTTTTTTATATATATGTAGTGGTTTATAGTCGCATCAACTACCCAGGTTATTAGCGACTGTTGACTAGTTTACGGAGATAAGGTTATGGTCGGAAGTGGCTGGTTTGACATAACTTTTTCATAGTTGGGTGAGGATTCCTATAGTTTTACAAAATTTCAGTAATGTGTCTTGATACGCTGTTGATGTGGTTGCTTCAGTGAGGTTGTTCTTGATATTTAATCTTCTTCTGGCGTGGTTATATGTTCTACATTCCAATATTATGTGTCTTATGGTTATGGCTGTGTTGCATATATCGCACCTTCTGGGGAAACCGTTTTCGGGTATGTATGAGTGAGTCAATTTGGTGTGTTCGGTCCTAATTCGGGTTACTGCCATTTGATTTCTTCTATTGTGTTTAGGGTTAGTTTTTAAATCGTAGAATTTGTCGAGTTGTTGATGGGTTGAGTTGGTTTTGTATTTCCTCCATGTAGAGTCCCATGACTGTTTTAGTAGTGTCGCGACATGATTATTGATGTCCGCAGAGGTGTTTAATATCGACTGGTTTTCTGTGACTGTAGTCGCTGCAATTTTTGCCTGAAGGTCGGCCATGGTATTTCCATAGATATCCATGTGGGAAGGAACCCATGATTACAGTTTTGTGGTCTTTGATTAGTTTATCATATTTTTCCTGAATTGTGCACTTCGGTGAGATCTAGGATTTGGGGATTTAGGAATTTGAGAATTCGACGATTTGGGTCTGGAGATTTGAGAATTTCAGAATTTAAGGATTTGGGGATATAGGGATTTTAAAATGTAGATATACCGGAATGTATAGATTTGAAAGTGTAGAGATTTAAGGACTTAGTAATTTTGGAACACAGCGTATCGAAGAATTTAAATAAAACTAACATTTTAAAAACTGATAAAAATGTTATTTTTAATATCCAGATTCAATCATAAATTTCTGTTATACTCGAAAGAATAATGGCTTAAAGTTGCTCACTATTCAGCGTGAAAAAGAAATAACTGTCGACATATTTCGTCTCTGAAATATTTGAGATGTTCCTTTCATACATATTTTATTCCACATGTTCGACCTATTTTTTCAAGGAGAATCATTCCCTTTTCGGTTGCACCATGTACATCCATTTGTGGCACGCTTCTTTATGACAGGATTCACATGGTGTCAACCACGTGCAAGGAAGACGTCGAGAACCGGCAATCTGTACAACGACGTACTTTCCAAGTACTTTCTGCACCAGGAATTTCACAAACGAAACCAATTTCCTGTGACCCCCGCATTTCCTACGCCCTTCGACGCATCCAGACTTCCCCATATTTCGTAATCCCCAACAACTTCCTAGCAATAAGTTTCACGACAGATGCATTGCTAAAGATTCGTTCGCGGGCCAACGAAAACCGAGTCTATTGAAGGAAAAAACAGGCATCTTTCGAATAATACGGTACTGGAATTGCACGGAGACGCGAATAGCATGATTAAAAGTGGCGATGACCTTCATAATGCGGAATTTTAATTATATGAAGTCATGAATATGTGAAATCACTATGTAGGTTATATCCCTAAATTTCGAAGGTTTAAGTTCGAAAATTTCTAAATTTGAAAGATTGTATATTTCAAAATGTCTTCCAAACACGAGTGATTTCCAAAATTCTATACTATAATCTTTTTTAATAGAGATAAATATATCCTTTTTTAAACACCGAAGGTATTAAAAATTGTATCAAACAAAAGAATAAAAATACTTTAAAATGAAATACTTGAATGGTTTATTTTGATAGTGGCTAAGCTCATTTGTCAGTTGGTCGTTATTAACTGCAGTAAGATTTATCACTTGAAGTTAAGTGCCATTAAAAATATTTTACGGTTAAATATATTGAGAGTACATGATCATATTGAGTATATTTTCGTAGTTATTTTGATAGGTGAAAAATTGATTTTGAAAGTTGCTTAAGTCCACTCTTGGTAAAGAGACACATATTATTCGTTTACTAATTGCTATTATTATAATGGGAAATGTAAGTTTAACGATCTTTAAGATACTTCAGGAGTGTGATACATTGGTATCCTATACGAATATTTTTAATTTCATTGAAACGCAAACTCTTAAAGATCTCAATTTAAACATAAATGGACTCAGTCCACTTTCAAAATAAATGTCTTATAATCTATATCATTTTAATGCTATCACTGTCGCAAACATAAGTTTACATGAATGCTTCGCACGCGTTTGCACTGTTGTTCAAAGTAATCGTATCTTTTTGTTGAGTGGGCAATCTTTGATTAATACAGTGAGAATGACCATTTATAAAAACAGTACATTGGTTCATAATTTAAGTTGAAAAAGTTTATATTTTAGGTTGCGAAGGATCAATTCCTTCCTAACCTCACTTTTTATGAGTTCTTCATTTTGTTTACTTTCGAATACCTGTAGGTGACATTGTTCCGTTTTTTGAGGGTTGAGAGAGATTTTTTAGGAAAAAAGAAGAAAAAATCTTAAAAGGGAATGAAAATTGCTAGTATGAAGAATAATTCTGTAAATTAATAATTGCTCAGAAATTGGCATTTAAACGATGTTTCTTGGTTGCTTTAAAATTAATTTTCTAATGTAATTAGACATGTAAATATGTTCGATAAAAATCTTTGAATGAACTGAGTAATTTATAACTGTATAAATCATCGAAAACATTTCTTATCTTTTATTATTACAATTCAATATTTTATCTTTATATAATCTTGCAACTGTTCGAAAGCAAAGAATTTTTGTCTTTAAATAAATTTGTAATACAAAAAATTCTTGTGAATCAAGTTTTCTAGTTATTGTCTGAAAATTCGAAAGCTTTCTTATAACAATTTAATATCGCATAATGGAGAGTAATCAGAATTTTTACTTCTCATTATTTACATAATCGCACAGATAAAAAGTAACAGAAATGTGTATAAAAAGGTAAACAATTCTTAAATTATAATCAAAAACATAGTATTACTGAGAATTTGGCAATAATTTGGTAAATCAGAAATTTGAATATTTGGGGATAAAGAATCATTGCATAAAGTAATTTATATAATTTAGTTAGTTAGTTAGGTAATTTGATAATTTTGAATTCAATAAGACGATAATTTGGTGATTTGACAATTCTCTAATTTGATAATTCGTTAGTACTATAATTTTAAAATTTGAAATTTTCTATACAAAAAATCACTGTACAAGCTAATTCACGCCTATTTATTTTTCTACTTTTCTTTCAATTGAAAAATGATAGTAAATCCAGTATTAACCCTAATGCAGCCGATATTAAACAGTAACGAAGCTACTTAAAATCTGCAGTAACAAGCTCCATAAAAAAATTCAATATGCAATTAAAGCTTAAGCACAATCCACGACTATACCCTCATTACCCATAAACTACATATTAAAAACTAATCCGCCACATTTTCACGATATAATCAGAGCTTCATTCCCCGTATCTCGGTCATCCCCCAGAAACGCGAACTTCCAAATTCAAATTCAAATTCAAGCCACCTTTCAAGCGAATCATAACGGCACGACATATCCATTAAAAAAACCAATATCACAGTTCTTTCTTTCTTTCATTCGAGCCAGAAAGCGGTCCTAACAACGCTTCTGTTCCCAGCTCGAACGTTTCACAGGAAAAGAGAGAAATTTCCTCCGGAGCTCGGACGGGTATTCACCTTGCTCCAACGATCGTATTTAAGTCACTCTAAAATCACCGCGAAACTGATTTCCGTGGTTGAAAGTGACGGGGAACAAGGATAAACCGGGGCCGGATATCGCGTGACAGAGATGAAAGGTAAATTCGCCGACGGAGGATAGGGTTTTATTGAAATTCAGAAACGCAAGCGCTCGTCGACGCGGTTTAACGGGCTATTGTAATATGGCCCAGAAATTGCTCGATTTTTATGGATTTTCACAAATTTTTTATTACTTATTGGAAATAATGTATTTGATTAGTATTTTATACGTCAGGCATGTTCGTATATTTTAACCCTCAACGGTTACATTGGGTTATGAAACAACCCCAGCTTATTTAGCTTTAATTTGAACTTTTAGAAATATATGCAAATTCGAGAATTGCAAAACTTACATATTTCAGAATTTCGAAAGTGCTTTCGAGAAGATTCAAAAGCATAAATATTTTACAACTTAGGAATTTAAAGAAATTACAAATTTACAAATTAACAGAACCGTAAATTTGGAAACTCAAAAACTCGAAAATTTGAAAATTTCAGACTTGACAATGGTAGACAACAAAAACAATACGAAAGAACTAAAAGTAAAATCAAGAAGATAAAAATAATTGAGTGACGGTCCCATATGGTGCGTGGTATCTAAAGAACGTTGATCGCTTCACCTTCGTACTTATGTTAAGGGTTAAAAGCGTTCGCAAAGCAATAGGTGTACAGAGTACAGAGCCGAAGACAGAGGTCGGCGCAAATCGATATATCGACACGGGCCATTTTTCCCTCCTCTATAAATAGCCAAACGACGGACACTAGGTTCCTAGATTACGTATATAGTCAGAGCTCGTACATACCGGCTGGAATAGATTAGAATGTTTCAACTGGCGCCTGATTTACGATCGCAAATACGGCTTCCCACGCGTCCACTTCGATACCGGTATTTAAGCTTTATTCACGTACACGCGTGTGTCAGCCCGTCGTAATCCGTGAACAATCGAAGGGCGAAGTTGCTTCGGCTTGATTCATGAGTGTTTGCTTCGTGAATACCATCGCGGTAGATTTCCTTTTGTGGAATTTTCTTTGCTGGCGAACCTTCGCTAAGTATTTAATCCCTCAGAATCTATGTGGTAACGCTTTTCCTTTAAACGTTTTTTCATCGCGATGTTCTATTATGTTTCTATACTTCACTTTCTGTCGAGAACTTATTCATATGAGCCGTTTATTTTGAAAGCGGCACGTGTCCATTTTCTTGCGAGATGTTTTACACAGACGCAATTGAAAATTAAGTATTTTTATTTTTAATAGGTACCAAGCTTCACGATATCTTGTCATGTTTATTTTTCTACGACTTTTAGCTACTTATAACTATATTTATACAGGGGACTCACCACATTTTGCCATCTAAATTTGCGTCATTATTATTACTCATAACAAACAATGTTTCACACGAAATTGAATGGTTTTGAGAGGAGCATATGTTGGTGGTATATTTTTTTGTAGGTGGACGTGTAAAGGACATATGAAGGTCATTAATGTTTCTTTAAATGGAATCATATATTTTTTATTGCATTAGCTGATACTCCTTCATATTCTTTACAAAAAAGTATTAATCTATTTATGTGAAAAAGTCATTAGTATATAGATACTTATAGCTATATGTAATATATAGTTGCAGTTATAAGCAGATAATTTAAGTATTTTGAACTAGGCAAATAATATGTGGATGACATGACAGGCAAAGCGTTAATATACATTTCAATGAATTTAAAAGTATTTGTAAGCACCTATGTATTTATATATCAACACTGACGTATAATGCACTTCATTTATAAATTTATTTCATGACGGTTGTTAATGCGTATTTTATTTCAATTAACTTCTACTTGTCTTAAACGTTTATTAAGGAGTTACTTTGGTCTCCGAACGACTCAATTTATAAAAGCGAGTAAATACGAAATTTCGGAAATTTAAAGCCTCAATAGCTGCCACTATGATTGAAATGAATAAATGTTTTCCATCAGTATATGTTCCCGTCGAAATAGCGTAACTTTGTTCTAGAGTTTGTTCAGACATTGACAAATAAGGGTGATATTTAGGTGATCCACCTCTGAACGTAGAGGATGCTTGCATTATTGCTAGCCAACGTTTTTTTCGTTAACGGCAAATATTTGAATATTTGAACGGAGTATATGAAATGAACGAGAGAAGGATTCATCATTTTTTTGTAACGAATGTGATGGGGTGTATACGTTTTCTGTGTTTGCAGAATTTTTCGAGAATTAGTGTCTCTTAATTCTTCAAATGAATCTGCATTTTCTTTACTTTTTGAAATACTTTGTCTAAAAGTATTGTTAAAACAATAAATTGTTTGTAAAATATTTTTAATCGCAAAGTGAGATTTTGTTATATTTTTGATATGATACCCGAATGCAATATTTCGCGTTGAATATTTACCAGAATCGATATAGTAAATTCATGTAATTTTATAAAAAGTGCAATTTTTCTTTTCTACGAAAAGTATTTATTTTAATACGTTATTTAAAATATTCTGTCCAAAAAACTATTGTATCATAGAGACTGAATTTTAATTAATATTTTTTAAATATTAAGGATATCGACTTTGACTCTTTTCTGCTTCATCTCTGAAGATCTTTTTCCTCAAAAGAATTGTTTAAAAATTTATTTAATTATTTCGGAATATATTTTTTTTTGAAAATTATTCTTGTTTCAAGATCTGATCCATGAAACTGCGCGCGAAAAAATATAGCCGCATAAAATAAATTATTTACTTACTTAACAACAGGTAGACGAACTCCAAAAGCAACGTGTACGTACCTGCAATGATAAAATTGCAATTTATAACTCTAATATTCCGTTAACAGTAGTAATGGAAATAAAATTATTCGACTGTGACGCGTACCCTCAGGTACTGAATAAATTTGTTCTCAATCGAGAAATATGCTGCAGAATAAATGTAACAATGGAGGGACTGAAAATAAAACCAAAATGTGGAATGATACAAAGCGTATTGGAGATAAAAGACCGTGTTCGAGGAAACAGTTTACTACAATAACAGTTACACATGGTTCGATATATTTCCGGAGTTGCAGTCGAGAAAATGTTCGTTTCTCTTTTTATTTCATTGGATTTATGTGTGTACTTTTTAGGTTAGTCCGATGTTTATATTCTGTTTGCTCGATGCACGTGTTATTTATTCGCCGTGATGACAATGAAAGATGCAAACAAAAATTATGGTTATAAATACTTATATTTTACTGTATTGTTATTGCATAATGATATTTTACTGTATTATTATTGTATAATGTTATTTTATCGTATTAAAATAGTAGTCGTTTTCCTTCATTAATTTTAAGTTAGATTTCAAATTAAATTAGACTAAAAATTAGTTAGGTTAGGTTCCAAATAAACTTCTTACAGACGCACAGTGGCGAAAAACGGCGAAAACGTGGACAAAAGTCAAAAAATGAAAATCGCAATTCTTGAAATCCGTTTAATGGAATTAGTTTATAAGGAATCTGTCCATACTGTTTTCACAGTTTTAATGATTTTATTACTACTATTTCGAAGATATGAGCCTCCAAAGTTGAACATTTTTTAAAGTCAATTTTTCCGGGTAAAGTTTAATGCTGTTCATTATTTTTTAAATATTATGTTCATCCACTATTATCGGCTGTTTATATGATACTTTAACATTATAATTATGTAGGTTGCACAACGAAATGTTTATTATTAACACTGATATGGAAAAACATATAAACGATAGTCATATTTAATGTTTGTGTAAGGTAAAAGTTGTGATCTTCTTCTCGGTTCACCTACCAAATAGGCTTAAATGAAAGCTGGAAGCTTCCTGAACAAGAATCTATAACAATATCTTGCGGTAATTTGCGGTCTTATGAGTTATTCCCATTTTTGTCCATATGCGCACCCTATTAACGCGCGCGACAACAGCAGACCCGGACGTTTCACAGTTAACAAAGTTTAACATAATACTACTTAATTATTATTTAATTATTATATTCATCCACTTTTATTGGCATTTTTTATGGTACTTTAGTATAATAATTATGTAGGTTGCATATCAAAAGGTTTATCTTTAACACTGATACAAACTGAAAAAGGAGATATAAACCATAAACGTACTTAATGTTTATGTAAGGGAAAAGTTGTGAATGAAAGCTGGAAGCTTCCGGAACAAGAATATGTAAAGATATCTTGCGGTAACTTGCGGTTTTCTGAGTTATTCACATTTATGTTCACGCGCGCGCCCTATTATCATACGTGACAACAGCGGTTTCGAACGTTTTTCAAATATGTCGTCGCTGACCGTTGCAAAAAGTCTTGTTTTGTAGGTGAAATTTCAATATCCACACCCATATATATATATTACATATTAGATATTTAAGCATTATTAAATAATTTAAAAAATAAAAATTTATTTGCAATTTCTGATAATAAAAAATGAATTTGCTAATGAAAAAAATATTATTATGATAGTTCAAACATTCAAGTTTAAAATGCAAAAAGATTGAATTAATTTCGATAAATAGTTTACGAGATAAAAATTCATACGTACTAGTTAACTAACCGTATTAGTTAACTAACAAATCAAAATTCGATTTTTAACACAAAAAACTAATTTGTAACACTAATATAATCATTTTATCGAAAAACATTTAAATAATTTATCTCAGAATCGAAGATATTAGTTTTGTCCACGTTTTCGCCGTTTTTCGCCACTGTGAGACGGGCGGGAAATTCAAATCAAATAAACTTCATTTCACATCAACCTCTAAAAAATAGAAATCTATTTGCTGTAATTCTTTTCTATATTATTAATATTGGTTTTCGAAGTATTTACATTAATTTTACAACGCTGAAAAGTTGAAAAAGAGTGGCACGTAAAATAATTACTACAAAATCCGAAGAGTATTACGGAAATAATTATTACAAATAACTTATAAGGAAATTTATTATAAGAAAATAGAGAATGATGCATTATAAGCAAATGACAAAATATATATTACAAATGAATTACCAGCGAATATGTTACATGGAAGGATAAAATATTTGCTCGGATTTATTACAAATTAAAAGTATTTCTTAGAAATAAGTTACGAATATTTGCTATTGCAACTGCTATTTTTCAGAATAAAACTACCCTTTTGCATGACAATTTAAATTATTAGGTTGTTCGGAAAATAATTCCGTTTTTTCTCAACAGAGGATTTAATTGTACTTTTTTACAGCTACCTATACACTTAAGCCGTAAATCATTATACATTTTAACAATTGATATAGCAAGGCTTTTTTGTGAAAAATTTCCATTGATTCTACGCAGTAGATTTTGGTGGGCGCCCCATCAAATATGGAAAGAGAAAAGCATTTTCGGCATATTTTACTTTTTTACTATCGTAAAGGTAAAACTGCTTTTCAAGCAAGAAAAACATGTTCAGATGTATATAGAGAAGACGTATTAACAGAACGACAGTGCAAAAACTGGTTATTATTATTCATTCCGATCACTACAGAATTTTTTAAATGGTAAAACCTTCACTTCAAATGAGGAGGTGAAAATTCACTTCCATCAATTTTTTGTCAGCAATGAACACAAATGTTATAAACGTGGAATTATGTTACTGTCAGAAAGATGGTAAAGTGTATTGGAGCAGAACTGACAATATGTAATAGAATAAAGTATTTATTCACTATAAGGAAATCGTCTTTCGTTTCCTCGAAAAAAAAAAAAACGAAATTACTTTCCGAACAACCCAATACATTCCGTCTCCCTCTAAAAGTAGTTTCTTTTTCCAGTGTCGCCTCTCGCTCTATCGACTCTATGGCTACACCCTGTATCAAGGTGCAGATTAGTACTTGAACTATCCCGGTAGTAGCATATCAGCGGTGAACTGTGCAAAAGCGAAAGGGTTAAACTTTTAATAGTTGTAGCTCAAGCGAACTGTAAGACCGGTTGAAAACCATTCTAAACTTTGTTAAACGTTCAGCAATTATCAGAAAGCGTTACACACATCTGGTCCACATTCCCGTTTCCAAAGATCGTGGAGGTTAATTTAAACCGTAATTGACACTTTGTAACAGTCGAGCACGCGAGAAATCTCTGCATGCGACGCTACAAATACGTGCACGTAAAACATACGGAAATGCATTCATAATAGCGCACTCTCCGCCGAGGTTTAAAGTTAGGTACTCCTTTTCACACGCAACCAGTTAACCAGTGCACCCGGAGGCATCTTCTGGCTGTTCCACGATATTTCCGTGTGTTTCTCTTTGACGCGTACAATGTATTTGCTGTGGGAAAACTTCCAATTTCACGTACACTCTACTTTATGTACCCGAATGAAAAAACTGTGAATAAATTAAATTTTTCATTTCGGAGACGAAATAATTAAGATGAAGAGACATTCACCATCATGCTTATAAGTATTTACATTAAAAGGCATATTATAGTAAAATAAATTCTAATTTATTGTTAATGTAAATTTTTTAGAACATAGATTTTTGGGTATTTGTTAAATTAATACTGGCACGTGATTTTAATAACGAGTATCTTTTTTTGTAGATTTCGATTTTCCATTTTATTTATCAACTTTGACTTTGTAATTTTACACGATTTTCTTTTACAGTGTCTTCTATGCAACATTATTTTGGATTTCTTCTATGCAATATTAAACAGAGTGGCTCTGTAGGAAAAAATAGGACAAGAATTAAAAATGTGTTTTATATAAAAATGTAAAATGTCTTTTGTATGTAACTTTGTTTTTGATCAGAGATTCCAAATTTTAATAAACACAATGAACATTGTCAGAACAGCCCCTTAATAGCCCAAGGGGCTATTAACAGCCATTTATATGTCCTCTATTTTCAGTGAAGTTTGAAGACCTAAACGAAATTTGTACGTGCAACATATTAATAAGTTGAAAAATTAATTTAACATAGAATAGTAAAATAGTGAATAATAGAATAATAACTATAATAACCTAATTTGAATTAAAAAAGTGATTGAAAAATTTATGTCCTTATTTTCAGTAAACTTTTAGCTTCAAATTGATGTATCAGAAATGGTCGTTTGAAATATTTGCAATAATTTAATAGAAAAAATGAATAACAGAACTTAGTATTAACAGTAAATAATGGAACTCTATATTGCAAATAAATGATGGAAATAATTAATATATTCGCGATGTACTGCGCATGTCTCGTTCCTTAACGCTGTATTGATGTCACATCTTCATAAACGGTTTCAAACATTTGACAAGTGTTTCAAGTCTATTTACGCAATCTCGGCATTTCGAACATTAATTCGAAATATGCTACATTTTCTCTATTATTACGTATAAATTTTACTACGTGTTCAAGCAGAAAGTTGAAAGTTTTAATTATTTTCGTGAAGGAAATTCTGCATTTCACGTAGTTATCTTTGCACCAAACAAAAGCTGTGTACTACTTCGTGCTTTAATTGTAAGGATTAAAAATGTACGGAACATGCAGAATTAAATTCCACCATCCACGAACCTGTTTACGAGTTTCTGAACAATTATGATGGTGTAGTTGATTTTGCGCTAGATTTTGTCAATCTGAATTTCAGACATTCAGTATAATTATTTTTTAACATTATTTATATCAAGAGGTGTCAAAAGACACCTTTCAAACTTTAATTTAAAATTATTCCCCAAGTTGAATCATTTCTTCAGAAATAATTTTCTGACTTTTCATACAATAGTTGTTAAAGTACTAACAAATTATTGCACTATTAATATTAATAAACAAAAAATGTCATAATATTAATATACATAAACTTTTAGAATACATGGTCACTAAAGACATAAATTTGCAAAAATTTTTGTGAATTTTCTGTATTATTTTCCTCCAGTTTCGAATCAGTATGAAAATTAAGTGCATAATACATGCCCAAGGATGGAAAAATTCTATTTTAAAAATCAGCGCCCGATTGTTTTACGCAAATAGCACATAAACGTATGTATAGAGTACTTCAACCTGTGGGTCACAACCCGATATTGGGTCGCGTTAAATTTTTAATATGCCTCGAAATGATAGCTTTGTTATCTGGTGCCGAAACGAGAATCTGCTAAAATAATTTTAGACCCGTATATTCAAGAACGATTCGCATCACAGATTCTATCGATAAATATCAGATGTACACCCACTTGAATATCACTGTCCGTTGTTTTTCCTGTTCTCACCGTTATTAAAATAATGAAGTGTCCGTCACATACGGATGAAACGCAAAACAACCTTTACGTTGGTACTGCATCTGATGAGGGACATATTCCATTTTATAATGAAAACTCCATTTTACGACTTGGTGCAAGTTTAACGATGATGATAACATTAGTTAATAATAACAAGTTAATAATAACAGTAGTTAATTCTATTAATGTAAGAATCGAGTAATTCATGATAAAGACAATGAAATTAATAAATACTATTTTGTACTGTTTTTCAATATAATTTATGTAAGAGATTTTGGTAAATATAGTTCGAAGAAATATCTTTCAAAATTAAACAGTTCAAAATATAATTCAAAATTGAATAATTCAAATAATATATATAAATCGAAGTATAATTTACAATTATAAAATTCTAATAAATTATATGATATAAAATGTAATTTTAAAAAATTAATGACCTTCTACTTTATTTTTGAATTTCTTAGTTCAAAAAGGAATTTAATAAATTTTGTCATTAATTTGTTTAATGAAACAAATATTAAACAATGTACTTACTCTTTATCAACTTATCATTAACAACTAGGTAATTTTTATGCACAAATGTGTAAATAAGTAGCTAAGAAGACTAATCTACTCAATAATTCATTTAATAGCATTAATTTATAATTAATTTAATTTATTAAGGCTTGCCTTTAGTATATCAACTTTAATAAAAGATTGTATCAATATAGTCATAGACATGTAAATGTAAGTAAACGTTTCTTGTATGATACAGGGCGTCTCACAACTAGTGTAGGTCCCTGAAATGGAGGCTAGCTGACATGATTCGAAATAAGATTTCCCTTTGAAAAAATGGGGTTTGAAGCTTCGTTTTTGAATTATTAAGGAAAAACACGGATCAATCAGAGCGCGAGGGTTACGCATGCGCAGACGCGAGAGTGGCAGCTTCGGATAACGCGTAGTTATCCAACGCGTAGTTATCCAACGCGTAGTAATACAACGCGTAGTAATTCAACGTGTAATAATGCAACACGTGGTAATTCTAAACGTAGGAATCTAATGTGTGATAATCTAACGCGTAGTAATCCAGCGTGTGAATACCCAATGCGTAGTAATTCAGAACGTGGATATTCAACGCGTAATAGTCCAACGCGTGGTAGCGCAACGCACGGTAATCCTACGCGTGATAATCCTACGCGTAGTAATCTAGCGCATGCATATTCGACGCGTAGTAATTCAATGTGTAATAATGCAACACGTGGTAATTCTAAACGTAGGAATCTAATGTGTGATAATCTAACGCGTAGTAATCCAGCGTGTGGATACCCAACGCGTAGTAATCCAGAACGTGGATATTCAACGCGTAGTAGTCCAACGCGTAGTAATACAACGTATGGTAATTCTAAGCATAGGAATCTGACGCGTGGTAATCTAACGCGTAGTAATCCAATGCGTAATAATCCAACGCGTAATAATCCTTGCGCTCTAATTGGTCAGTGTTTTTCCTTAATAATTCAAAAACGAAGCTTCAAACCCCATTTTTGCAAAGGTAAATCTTATTCAGAATGGCGTCAGCTACCCCCCATTTCAGGAACTTAGTTGTGAGACACCCTGTATATGTTGTTTTGACGTAACATCCTGTATGCAGGTTAACTCAAAATACAAACAATAAAAACATATTTTATGAAACAAAATAAAATAAACAAAAAGTAAACAAAAACATTATATGAAAATTGAGCGATTGAAAATAAAAAATATTGAGATGATAAATTCCGCAGATATTTATCAAACATCAGAATCGAATAAATCAATACTATCCGCATCAATCGTTTCAATTGATCTAATGTTACGATAACGATGCAATTCTAGTTAATGATCACTTGATGAGTTCAATCATTGTTTCTGACTAATGGATTGCGTCTACCATGGAATAAATCGATACATATCGAAAGCCAGCATTTATAAAATCATATATTAGGCAATACCAAAGCTTTAACAACGTTTGCTTTACGCTAGACCAAACAATGAACAGTTATGCAGTACTTCAACTCGACACGTGTGCTATACCTGTCACGTAATGTAATGTAAACGGCGTTACTGGATCATTAACGAACGTTAGTCGAGAAATGGCCTTAATTAGACCGCTCGTAATTTCTGTTCATAAACGACGTCGCTTGATTCAGATTCACGAATCACGTTGATGCAATTTCATTTGAAAAAATCCTCAGCGTGTTGCAAAGAGCGTTACACCACGAGTTTGTGCTTTTAAAAGGTTGGATTAATCAAGTTTAATTATTTTAGTCGACTCGCTTATTAACACATTCGAAACGTTTACGGTAGGATACGAAAATTATGTAGTATGGGAGGAATTTTATTTTTAATACTGTGAAATTGTTTGGATAAAATATTGTAATTAAACGAAATAATTTTAATTTGATAAAACGTTAAGGTCACTCACATATCGTTGAATGGTGAAATGAAATTTTCTTGTTTGGTGTTATATTTGAAACAAACGTTTTAGATTTTTCAAGTTATTATATTTTCATGTTTTCACTTTACTGTATTCCTAAATTTTTAAATTCCTAAATTTTCAAATTCCAAAAGTCTCAAATTCCTAAATTCCTAACCTAATATTTTTTTAAATTTCTAACCTTGAAAATTTATAAATTGTATTCCAAAACTACAAAATTCCAAAAGTAAAAATTTTCTAAATCACCGTTTTCACAACTGTCCTAATCAACTCTTAATTTAAATCTGCCATTAATTCTGAAATTAGCGAATTTCCAAACTAGTCTAAACTACACAAAATCACACGCTTTCTTTTGAACGCAATGCCCACAAAATCTCTTAAACGACCTTCTCAGGAAATCATTTCTCTCACTGCATTCGTGTAAAACGGTGTAACCTTTTGAATTTTTCCGAACGTCGATCAATAACCAAGACATTCAGATGTTCCCATTTAAATACCCCACCTTGTGTACATACAGAAAGGGTAGAAAATCCAATAATGCATTCTATGCAAAATGGACCAAAATGTTTCGGTACTTTTCTCACATCCAATAATATAATTGTAGCACAGTTTCTAAGGAATCGATAATCAAATGTTCGCAAATACACGTCGCGTCGTCGAGACAGGGACAACCCATTTCGAGACCGAAATTCATTTCAGGAATAGCGTTCGCATTATTCAGTACTGATAGGAACGATAGGCTGAATTCGTCCGTAATAGGTATCCCGAGTAATCCTGTGTCTCCTGAGAGGGGTGTACCTACTGTGACCTAGGGAAATTGAGGTTACTCGGTGGACCGTATCGAGGCGAATCAAGCCGGTACGTTGCATTGTAGGCATAATACACTCGGCTGTGAGGACGAACGGATATCTCAGACGAATCGTAGTGAACCAATTCATGGAAGCACAACGGATCAAAATCAATTTCAACATTTCCTAAAAATATTTACATTGCTCAAAATTATAAGTTCGCTTCATTTTTAGCTAGTTTACTGGGTTCAGCAGAACGACTGACTAAATCTGAACTGGCTTTAATTTTTTAAATTCGTCCGATTACTATAGTCATTTGCATGTACTCTGTAAAACGTGCGATACTTCAAGTCATTGCAAAGTTATTGCGATACGTATAGCGTAAATTTTGTATGTCAAATAACGAACTTAAAAAAATTAAGTAAATTTAATGTAGATCCTAGTATTTTAATTCCGTCCTGCTGTATTTACAGTATAGAATTTAAATCCAAGCTTAAAAGGTTATGGTCCATATGTGGTGAAATACGAAAAATCCTTGTTTCTCTCGCGTTGCTTTGCAGAGAAGAGACAAGGACAGCAATAGTTTCGCCAGTATTAAATTTTCAGGTGAAGAAGCAATATTTTCCTACGCTTTCTTTGTCAAAATGTTCTTCGTGTAATTATACAGAACCCCTTTTTGCAATTCGAGTCTTAAAATTTTGATAGAAATGAAAATATATTTTTATGACATTTTGAGAACCAAATTACAAAATCCGGCTGTGTTCCGACTTATATAATTATGCAGAGAATAGTTTGAAAATGAAAGCAAAAATATTGTTTTTTTTTTTCTAGAAAATCTGGAGTCAGCAGAATTATTCTTGTCCTTGTCTTTTTCCACAGGAGAGATACAGAACGTCTTGGTTGCGTCACCAGATGACCTTAATTCTATATAACAGATTATTATTTTTCTTTTTGAGATAAATTGTTAATAATGAGCATTATAAGCAAATATCTGCTTTCATTGCAACGCAAATGTACAACAGGGTAAACAAATTATAATATTCAATTTTAATATTGTCAATATGTTCTTCAGATATAAATATCTGGAACATAAAAATATTTATAAAATTTCGAAATCAGAATATTAAATAAATGTAGATATCTGGAATATAAAAAAATTCAATGTTCCAAAAACTAAAAACTATCAATGTGAGAAGAAGTTAATATAAAACTAATCGAAAACTCAGTTAAAAGTATGACAATTCAAATTTTCTAGTTAATAAACCGAAATTGAATAGTAACTGATTATTAAAAGCGATTTCTGTTGTAAAAAGTAATTCATCTGACAAATCATTTGCATATTCAGCTGTGTACGCATTATTCTCAATATGCTTACTAATCTACGCATGCGCTTCCTGATCTGCGCATGCGCTCTGCAATTTGCGCAGATCGAACCACAATATGATTTGTGAGTGCGCATACCCATTTGAGTTTGACTAAAATTAACTCTTCTAATAATAAACCCTACTCATTTTATTTTAAAATTGAATACTTAATAAAATTTATGTATTAAATGAAATATCGCCCATTTTATGTAATATTTTCAAGTAATATTAACTTCACATCTGCTGTAATAACATCAAACATATTCTTCATTTTTCAACAGAAAGTCGTAACATTAATTCTGTAAATTTTATTCGAATATTGGATTGCTTTAATTTATCTGGACTGTATTTATTTATAAGTAAATTAAACTGTTGACAATCCACAAATTTTTTTTTTACAAAAAAGACAATAATTTTGTATGAAAAAATTGTCAAATTTCTTCTCATAATACTGTTTCTTTTTACATTCTTACGCGATATTCCAAAGAAGCCATAGTATTACAAACATAATATGTTGTCTCAAGATATAATTTGTATGAGAAATATATTTATTGCAAAATGTTTAACCGATCAATTTTTCTTTATTTCACGAAATTATTTTCCGGTTCGCTGGAGTGTACACAGCGAGGTGTTAACAGCAATGGAAAGAGTTTTAATTCACTATCGATTTCGTTTCGCTTATTGTGTCCCAACTGTTCTTTATTTCTCGTATAACATTTAACTACACGGATCGGTGCACAAAATGTACCACTTCAATTAAACAAATAGCCGCGTTTTTATAAATGAGGACTGCGTCTCTGTTGTATCATGCAGCGTGTTACCGAACCGTGACGGCCAACTGTTACCTTTCGCAATTGTGACGGTAAGTTGGTGACACTGTTATCTGCATATAAGTATGCGTACAATGAAGCAACAATTGATAACATGTATATTAAACTGCAATTGCGATCAGTTTCTTAAGACCCCTTCACGCCGTAAACAATGAACACAATAATTACATTAGTTTATAGTACATTTAGTACTACATATAAGTGCAATTACTATTAATGTTATTGTACATACTATTAATTCAACATGAAGTAGTAATTTCTTAATTAGAATGACAACTGACATAAATTCATCTATAAAACCACCAGGAACTATTGTTTTATAATATTGTTTAGTATTAAATTATTTAATTTAATAACAAGATTTAATGCTGATAAAATAATAACACTTAATCTAATAATTGTAATTTGAAGTGATTACTGTAATAAAAAATATTAATATAAAATATTATGTACAATATTAGGTAACTAAAACTGATTAAAATTAAGTAATGATAGATAATTTTATAATAAAAAATAAAAAAATGATTAAGGTCTTTATTAAATTAAAAATTTGAATTTCTATTGATCATTAAATAAATGGAATAACTATTGTGTTGCAGTAAAATATTTTAATATATAATGTCTACTATTTTAATTTGAATAAATTGTCTATTGTTTCCATATTGAATTATTTATTTAAACATTTTTTAAGCCAACATGAAAATTAATATATGAATCATTATTCAGAGTTATAAACAGTCAGATATTCGAAAAGACTGATCTATTATGAACGACATATCCTGCATTTAATTAATTCTTGCTTAATTCACGTTCAAAAATAAAATAAACGGAACATTTCGTAATACGTGCATAATTATAATTTCTCGATATATTTGCGCTTCAAACATGCATTTTACATTGATATTTCTGTACTTGGAATATTACAGAATATGACCAAACTGGCTTAATATAAATTTCTGCGGCAGGTCGCGTCGCTTGTCAATCCGGCTAAACGTTTAATGTCATATGCGATATAACGTTTTGAATAAATTAAGTACAGCCAGCTCGGATATTTCAAGAACTCATTCAAGTACATTTCCGATAGTAACATTTTTAATTGGTACGTTCTGACATCAAGATTTTTTAAGGACCTTGTACATTTCTTCGTAATTCGAAAAGTTCATTAAACTGTATTTTGTTTCATTCTTTTTCGTTTGTATCGTTACAACGTCCCACATTAGCATCTATTTATATCATCAACTTGAAAACTTGAAAACTTGAAAATTTGGAAACTTGATAATTTGAAAATGTGGAAACTTTGAAAATTTGAAAACTTGAAAATTTGAAAACTTGAGAATTTAGAAATCTGGAAATTTGAAAATTTGCACCCTTGAAAATTGTAGAAATCCAAATATTTTAAAACGTCGATATTTATAAACTTAGATATTGGAAAATTTGAGCAGTTATGAATTTAGGAATATAACAATTTGATAATTTAAAAATCTAAATTTGCAAGCACCCAAATTTAAAATCTAGAGATTTGAAAATTTAGTAATTTTGTATAACAGAACTTCGTTATATTTGACGATTTCGAGTTTCGAAACTATTTATCATTTCCTAATTGCTATTCACACCATGACGCATCATCTGGCACCTCAATTATACGGTACTTAACATATCAAAGACACACGTATCAACGTCAACGAATAATCGACTTTACCGAGCACGTACAATATTAGATACTTGTATATCACACATCGGATTTCGTATTACAGGCTTTAGCATAATTTAATGACATATTAGCACCGCGAGATAACAGTTACACCGTATCAATTTGAAGCTTGATCTTTCGTGAAAATGATTACATATGTAAACACTTCATTAATATTCTTCATACGAAGTGTTTTCGAAACAATGAATACAGATTACAATACACTGTAATTACAATACACTGCCGTTTTAAACTTGATGCAACTGAAATTTCAAAAGGCGATAATATATGATGCATAATACACCGCGGTGCAGAACTATAGCACCACCTATATTTTTAGTAGATTCTGACTTTGGAATAACAATACATAGAAATCATCCATATGAAATTAAAGGTTATAGTGAACAATGAACTTCAGTAAAAATTTGTTGATATTATTTTATTATATAAAAAAATATAACATGAAAATTGATTTTTCATTGTTGCATAACTATAGCACCATGTGAATAAATGTCAAATATATACACATAAATATGATTTTAATAACTTGTAGGGCCTCCTTGTTTTGTTATAAGTTGAAAAATTCTATCTGGCATACTCTCGATGAGTTTCTGAAAAATTCGGTGGCTAATTTCATTATATGCTTTTAGTATTGCGATTTTTGGTTCTGAAATATTTTCATACTGCCGAATTTCGACATAAACTTTTGGGACAATAATAGCACAAATATTTTCCATCGGGTTTTGGTGAACATGGTGGCCATTTAATAATATTAACTTTGTTTTTTTCCAACCATGATACTGTTTTTCGATTGGTGTGTACAGCAGGGTTGTCCTGTTAGAAAGTTGAATTAATCGCATCATGTGCGTTTGAAAAAGGTAACAAGTTGTCTGATAAAATTGTAGTGTACTCACCACTAGCCATCTTTTTTGACGGAAAAGCCAATTACAATATGCATTTACAATTACAAACCGTAACACTTCGTCCGCTAAAATTTCTTTTTGAAAAGTATTGTGGTTCTTTTCGGAGATCTCGCCAATATGAATTGTAGGCGTTCGGACCATCAAGATGAAACTTCTTTTCATTCGAAAATATAACCTTATTATTAATGATAGAGGTTTAAGTAAATTGGTGTAAAAAGATTTTGACATCTAAGGTTAACTTACGCTTTTCCAGTCGCAATGCATGCTCGCTCGAGCGTATTCAAGCCTCGCAACATTATGTCGTGGTAAAAGTTTTGGTGCAGATTTTAATTTCTGCTTCTCCATGTTGGGATTACATTTCAATGAATGTTACTGGCTGCTTTTACAATTGCTCGTTCGGTACGGGGACTCAATTTTTTCTTTGGACCATCCTTTTCATTATTGCCATAATTAACGGAATTATTTAAGAATAATTTCCCGAATTTCCCGAACACTAATTTTATCCTCCTTAAACGCCAAAATTTTACCCTTCTCCTCTTTAGTCAAATATCTACCACGTGGCATTGTTTAACAAAGAGTATTGTCAAATTGTAATTTGTACTTTAATAAGGATGTAATTATTTAGCTTCAGTGAGTTTGTAGTTGAACTGGATGGAGAGAAGTTAATTTAATGATATTGGCGTTATAGTTGCGTAACAAGCCAAAATCATATTTTCGATTTATATTGTTTCTAATAGAAGAGCAACTTCAATGGGACTTAATATAAAATATATTGTGACCCATATCATTTCATCTCTATGAACTGATTTTTTGTATTTTAACTCTGAATTACAGAACAACTAAAATAGTAGATGGTGCTATAATTATGCACCGCAGTGTACATTTTTCAAATACGCGTCATATCACACATCATATCATACGAAAATACTTAGAAATATTTAGAATATTTACAAGTATGGATTCACAAAAATCTCTAATAATATTAGCTGCTTTTGTCATTAAATATGTAGACGGTATGGTCATTTTGTGGATCCACATCCTAAAAGTAAACGTTAACTGGAGCACTGTACAATAACTCTTTAACTAACGAGGCGCGAAATCTTCTCGAAGATGTTTCATACGATAACAGGTATCGGATGTGGTTGCAACATAATGCTTTTCCCGTTCATAATGGTTACAGAGTTCGTGAAACTCTAAATAATATGTTTCCTGGTCGCTGGATAGGAAGCAGAATTCCTTTTCCTGCAACGTTTTTAGATCTGACCCCTTTAGACTTTTTCTTGTGGGACTTCATAAAGGAAAAAGTACGACCCACTTTTCTGCAAAACCCACGACGCCTGAAAATATGAAGGATTACACAAGAGATGTCTGCTAGCAGATTAATTGTAAAACTTTGGAGAAAATGAAACTATTTAAGGACAAAATCAGTGACTACATCGATGTACAGGGTTCTTAATTTAAGTGAGAGGTGGAGAAACAATCTCTACCTACTTTATGAAAATCAAATAGCAATAAATGATAGCAACATATTGATTGCCACATGAAGCGCCAGAAAATTCAACTGGCTAGTGGTTTTATTTTAAACAAACCTGGGTTAGTATTTTCTAATTTCTTAACAAGTCTACATATTCACGATCAAGAAAGTGCACTTCTTTTGGGACACCCTGTATTTTTCACAATATTTTATCATATTTACTCATGTTTCACAATTATATACTTTAATTCACTATATTAACATCTCCGTTTTCATATTCTGCATTACATTTACATTACATGTATTCCTTTATAGCAAACATAATATAGTTCCTAGTTACAGCATTTGAGTATTTTAGCATTGAATCAATGTGACGAGACGCGTACTCAGCACTGCAGCTTTATTGCCCAAGAAAGTTTCAACCTAATATCTTCACCGAATGTTTGAAAGTACGTTCTACATCTGAAAAAAGAGATGTTTCAGAAAGTTTTTCGGAAACAGTGCTTCCCATCTTTTAGGTTACAAGTAGGGCGACACCGATTCAGTCAAAATGGCAGCTACATTCACTGAACAGGAGCTAACTCTTAAATCGTATCCTAGAATCTATGTTATTAGTTATTGATATCTCACTGTTCACTTCTTTTCGAACACTCTGTATCTTCACAATATTTTATTATATTTACTCATGTTTTACGATTATATTATATTTATTATTCATCCGTTTCAAACAGACACAATTTTTTAGACAAGTGAACAGTATTGAGACACTAGCAAATTAAATAGTGAATTTTGAAAGCAAATCTTTCGAAGAATATTAAGGTTAATGAAAATGGCCGATACAATGAGAAATATTATTACTCGAATATATTTAGTTTTGTTTAAATTTCAAACTTAATTTATGTCATCTTAACCTTCAAACTCAATGTACCTAATCTACAAACTTATACTGACTATAACCTTCAGACTTATCGTAACCTTAATTTTAAGACTTAATTTACCTGAACGTTAACCTTCAGACTTAATTCATCTTAACCTTACTCTTCAAACTTAAGATGCTATATTTACTATTTATCAGTTTCGGGTAAATAATACAAATATTTTGGATAAGAGAGCAATGTTGAGGCGTGGGCAAATTCGACAGTAAATTTTGAAAGCAAATCTTTCGATGCTCGCTTCGTCAACGTTAACGACGAACAAGGCGTTAGAATTCGGTTGACGGAAGATGTTAATTAAGGTTGCTACGAGTTTCGCAATAGACAAGCTATAACTTTATTAATAATTAAAACAATGAGTTAATCAGAGAGTAAACTATTGAAGAAGGTTTGTATCGCAAAGGTTTTCAAGAATCTGTTATAGGCGCGCTTCTCTTAACTCATCTCGGTGAAGGTTGGCTAACGGGGATGAAAAAATTCTAATTGATTGAATTTGTAATGTGACGTATTAGCAAAGTAATCGCCTACAAACCAGCGGACATCCTCAGGTCACGTAAGTACCACGAGTAACGTGTACACGAGTTTCCCAACGCATCGACTGTCGCGGATAACAACCTTATGAAACCCTTTGAATCTATCAAAACATGCTGAAATTAAAGAAACAAGCCAGAAATACTAATTCACGAAAAAAGTGGCAATTGTAGCTAGAACGATCAAAGAAAAATAGTCAATGGTCTCATAAATTAATTCTTGCTATGTATTAGTTCAGAATTGTTTTGGATAAAGCCATTTATAGTGTTAATCCCCTGAACTGTTTTATTGCATACACCGCGATGAGAAGAAAATAACGACGATTTACATCTTGATTAGTTTCTAAAATTGAAAAATTATCTAATTTGCAATTTGCGTTGTAGCAAGCTCATAATAATATAGGTGACAGATTGTAGATATTGAAGCGTTCATATGAAGAGTAGGTCGTCTCGCGCGAACAATTGACACATGCGCTCGCATTTTAATACGTTCCCGAGCGTATCGAGTTCGTATAATTCTTGAGTCGATGTCACGTAGAGGAGACGATGACAACTATAACTCGAAACGAGCGAGGAGTCGACAACATCGAAAGAGGATTCTCTGGTATACACGATTCTCGACCTGTCTCTCCTACCGAGTCGAACGGAGAGCAGAATCTGTTGGTCGAAACGCGTCTGGAAGCAGGGTAAGAAGAATGGAGGACACAAGCAAGAGGAGGACCGTAAAAACGGAAAGACGGCTCAAAGATGCAAGTCAGACGAGTGAAAATTGTGGACGAATCGCTAGCGACCAAGAGGTCCTCTCTCGCCTTGCCAGACGTTCATTCTCTGCTGGATTCCCTTCCTCGTCGAGGATCCTCGAAATCGCTGGCAAGGCAAGGCGGCACGAAACGAGCGATGAGAAATATTCTGCCAGCTGGAAACACTGTTAACCGTTTCGTCCTTTCCTCCACGGTTTCTTCGTCTCCTTTACCTTTTCGCGTTTCGTGCTCTCAATGACTTCGAGTGCGACGATGAATCTGTCGAACTGCTCGAGTCGATTAAACGCAAATTGAATTTCCACGCTATACGCGTTCTATTCTTTTCTCTCGGCTTCTTGTGTCGTTAGACTACAGGGAAAAAGTGACGATTACGGAAACAAATATCTCGACATACACTTTCGTAGCATCACAGTAACTATATTTGGAGTACATTTGCATTCACTGTTATTTTGGAAATTAGAATTTTTATTTACTAATACTTAAAATACGGTTTAAGCCATGTATAAACTTATTTTATTGCATATTTTTTACTTATTTTTCCATGTTGATTCTTTGTACCACCAATTGGATACCCTGTAGGTATCAACTAACTTATTTTATAAACACAATTGTTCATTTTGTAATTTATGTTGCAACATGTTGTATTTGTATTGCAGTGTATTGTGTTTATATTGTGACATATTATATTTAAATTATAATATACAGTAATTTATATTGCAACATAGTACAATTTATAATTTTAATTTACATTAGAATATAATATTAAGTAAGATACTTTTATTGCAGTATCCTGAATTTGTACTATAATTAAACACGTTAACCTTAATAAAAAAAAAATTAAAATAGCAAATAAAGTAGCTGTAACTGCAATATCGGAAGATCTCGGTTACCGTTTCTAATAAAACGAAATAAACAACTGTTCACAAACAGGGAGGTGGTCTCCAATGGGAACATTTACCTTATACCGAAAACGATACGACATCGGTAAGTATTGAGAAACAGTTAAAAGGTAGTACTAAACGTGGATCTCCTTAAACCGATAACCGATCCTTTTCCTCGATGAAGGAACGTGCGAAACGAAGATTTAGGTTAGCCCCTTCGCCGTTGGGATGGGAGCAGACCGTGACGAAATTATATGGTACAGCCCGATCCTTCGCGTAATACCACGTTATTATGTCGGGATTATTATTATAGACTGCCTATTAGCCGCTTAATCCGATCGAACGCTTTGTAACGCATTCTAGGCCGCGTCCGCGGTTAATGCCACGGTCCTCCTGTGTATGCAATACCCTCAGACCCTCTGGCATAGCTATCGCCATTTATTCGATCGATGCCTGCTCGATGCTCATCCGATGAAACGTAACATAATCGTATACGCATCGTATAGCCGATTTGTAGAAATTCCTCGCAACTTGCATGGATTTGGAGAAATATTTTGATAAATAAAAACACTTAAATTAATAATTACGTTCAGAAAACCATAAATTTTATTCTGTCAATTACTGATTTTACAATTAAGGTGAAGTGGGGTTCGTAAACGGGGCAAATGCGTATACAGGCTATTTTTATTACAATATGAGCGAAATTTCCCCATTTAGTATGTTTGTTTCCTTGTTTTGTTTCACTATATCCCCTTTTATATTTCAGCTCACTTGTTTGCAGTAGAGAGTACTTGCATAATACAGTAAAAAGCATTTTATAGCAGATTTGTTAATAATTCTGCACCTGACCCACTGCACATGAAATAAAGTTTCAAAGTATTTAACTTCAAGTTACACTCTTACCCCATTTTCTGGGAAAGTGCAGAGTAGTTGACGTTTTAAACAAGTTAATATTAATTAAATAGTAGTAATTGTGCAAAGCGTTCGATATCAACAGCGTTAAGTATTTACATAGCAGACTGAAAATACTTACGTTTAAATACCAACTTTACAAAAACCAGTCTACACTTGTCCCACTTCGCCTTACCATAGTTAAACATAATAAAGTGAAGAGATAATACAGACATAGTAAATGCAACAAAAAGAAAAAAATTTTCTCAGTTCACATACACATCTTTATTCTCGACGCGTCTCAAAGGAAGTAGAACTAACACGTGAAGATAATAGATAAACGTGACTCAACAAAACTAAAAAACCCTATGCTCTTTGTAACGCTGCCAAAGCAACATCTAAAATGGGCCGAACTTTTCACTTTCTTTAGGACACACATGACTCACAAGTGAAGTTTGGCAAGTTGATTCTGTGACTTTGAGATTTCACTTTCTGCGCTAATGAAATATTAAAGGTACGTCTTTTGTATGCTTCATGGATACTCATTTTACTAACTCTTTGAGATGTTTCAATTATGGACATAGAACTATGCTGTACATGGAATATAGGAATATGCTATATAGTTTATTGATGTTCTTATTAGAGTCTTGTAGTTTGCATACATGCTATGTCTATAGTTTCAATATTATGAACTCTTAACGCCTGGATTTAAAACTTTAACAAACGTAATTAAAGATCGATGTTTTGTGGAAAGACAGAGTATTTTGTCAGGCTCTGATTTTATGATACGGCTCTCAAGCTGAGAACTTATGAACGGAAAAATAGGACTATTTGTAGGTTTCAAAAGTGAACGAGGTTTTGACTAGAAAGGAAAGATAGGAAGGAAGTTGAACGGTGCAAAGGTGTGAATTATGGTGAAAGTTGGTGACTGGATGGTGATGAATGGATGATGCATCTTAATCTAGATTTAATATTTGGGTGTATAATAATACGTAACATTCAAACTTTGAATTACATCTTTTTTATCTAGAATAGGTCAGATCGTTTTTTCAACAAACGTTTGTGATGTTTTAGAGCATTTTGTGTGAGAGATGATTGTACATTGATAAAGTACAAATCGAACGAAAAAATTAAAGGCTACTTTTACATTTTCAATTATGAAATTCACTACTTCTCTAACTCTCAAGTTCCAAAACTTCCAAATTCCTAAATTTCTCATTTTAATCAGGGAAATGTGACAAATATGTGAAAGTTTCATTAAAAAAAATGCAAAATAATAATGTTTTATTCTTGCGTTAGGTAATTCTGTATTTGCTGTATTACATGAAGATATTGTAGCAAGATATTATTTTGTACACTGTAATAAATTTGCAAAATCCATCTGCAGACAATAATTTTATTTTATCTAAATCTAATCAACTTTTTTAACGATATTTCATTCTTCCTGTTTGACAAATTTTCGAGTAATTTGAAACGGATCTGATCCCACTAAAATAGGTCAGATCCTTATGAAAATTCATATGTCATCTACATATGAGTGGCATGGAATGAAAATGTTGAGGTAGGTGCACATAAAGAGACGCATTTTTATCGATCTTGGTTATTGCTGCAGAAATTTAAATGCGGATAAGGTATTTGGTGCAATAGAATCGAATTATATTTTTAATAAAAATTGTTGAGAGTTGAAAAATGTGAAGAAAGAAGTCGAATGCAATAAGAAAGTTTATTTTCTTGCGATTTCAATTTTTTTGTGAATATAGCGATGCAGTTGTAGAATGCGAATGGAATATTTTGAGACTTTGAGACATTGGGAGGTTGGACATTTGAATCTGGAAATTTGAGAATTTGGAACCTTGAAAATTTAAAAATTCCTATATTTCCAAATTTCTTTATTTCGACATTTGTAAATTTCCACATATTTCAACTTAGTAATAATTTGCATGAATTTCCTAAGAATTTTCCATAAATGACATAATTATAGCCATAAAAGTGAAACTTTCGTACGTGGTCCAAATTCGATGGCCAGAGACTATAGTCAACAACGAAGTATCGTCAACATTTTGCCAGTATTGCAGATAACTTCAGAGTCTGAAGATACAGCAATATTGGTACACGTCAGGAAGTACGCCCTGTATACCATATTCATGTTCATGTTCTGGATCATTGATCAGCCAGTCAATGTTTAATTAGCCAGCTGATCAATTAAGCGTCAAGGGAAGGGCGTTGCAAATGGGGTTGAAGTGATAATCCGTATCACTATTGTTGCTGTTTGGATTCTCTATTATCTCTATGATTATATCGTATATTCAATGAAAGTGACGATAATATGTATTGTTTAAGATTTTCATTTCAGTAAATAGTATTTTACGTTATCATTACCATGTTTGATTTAATAATTCCAGTTAGTTTTTGAGGTAGATTTGCGGATGTTTCTCTTGCAAGATTATTGGCATACAGAAAGTTGTTATTAAAAATAGTAGCATAAAGAAGGAAATATCAAGCAGATAAAAATTGTAAAAAGAACTGCACAAATCAAAATGAAAGTAAGGGTGCGAGGAGTAGAGATTTTTAATAAATAAATTTCCAAAACGTCATTTCCTGAAATTCTTAAACTTTCCAAATTTTTAAATGCCGAAATATCAAAACAATTAAACAGGATAAATCCAGCAACAGCAACTACAAAATACACATCAGTTAAAAAATACTATAATGAATAAATATATGAAGAAACAACAGAATATTCAGCATATTACTTCGTTTAAAACGAGTAAAAAATGATGGCAAAGTTAAGTGTAAACAAAGCTGTTAATGTTATGAGGAAACTAACAAACTTTCATGTTCCAAACTTTTAATATTGAAAAACACAAAGTAACTGAAACTTTAATTTAATTGAAAAGAAACATAAAGTAAAAATTCAGCCATGGCGGAGATAAATAACAATAACCATTTTCCATTTTATATTCAATTGATAAAACTAGAAAAACAAGTAGATATTAAAATTATTACTTCTTGAGATTAAATCAGGTAAAAAAATGACAGAATAGAAATAATATTCATTGTATGTTCTAAAAGCTTGCAGTTATGATTATAATTTCCGGTAATCAGCACATTACGTATACTTCGAATTAAATATTCCATTAACCTTTCTTTCCAGTTCATGTTTATTGTTATCACGCTACAAAAGCATTATTGTGTTTTCGAATATTTCAAATTACATTAAGCTTCGGTACTTTGAGTTAGCAACACAATGTCGAAACTTAAAATTTCATGTCACTTTTGTATTCTTGAATTGACCTGAAACCATAGAATTAATATGCAACTGAGTGGATTAAGTGATTTACTGCAAAGCTATGACGTATTTCACCAGGTCAACGAATGTTGGTTGAAAAATTTAAGCAAATTTATTTGCAACAATAAATCAGATTGACTTGTTTGCTGAAATAAATGAAATTGATTTATTTGCTAAAGCAAATGAAATTGATCTTTTTGCGAAAATAAATCGTATCGATTACTAAATAAATCGGAGAAATAGATCGAACTGGTTTCTTTGCAAAAATAATTCAAATTGATTTATTTGTGAAAACAGTTCAAACTGATTTGTTTACAAAAATAATTTAAACTGAATTATTTGCAAAAATAATTCAAACTGAATTATTTGCAAAAATAATTGAAATTAATTTGTTTGCGAAAATAATTCAACCTAATTAATTTACAAAAATATATCTTATTGATTTGTAAAAATAATTCAAACTAATTTAATCGCAAAAATAAATAAAATTAGTTTATTTGAAAAAATTACTTGTTGCGTTCACTTCACAAATCGGATCAAAAATGTAGGAAATATAATTCCTTCACGAAAATAATTGTTTAATAAGTTATTCGTCTCGATTATGATGTAATGTCTCGATTCTTCAAACATACTGTATTTTCCCTAATCGTTCAATTTAACTTATAACGTGACGATTTAAAATTTGATATCAATTTTAATTTGTTAATAAGTTAATAAATAGGTTAAACAGGGTTCAATAATAATTCAGGTTAAATTGAAAATAAACCTAACATTCTGCTATTTGTTCAAAATTGCAGTAATAATCAGACAGCACTGAATGAAGCAGCTGTCGAGAAAATGATAGGTTAAGAGGTTAATACAGCAGGTGTTTAATAGTGTTAAGGAACATAAAGCTGATAGTATTATAGTAAATGTCGCTAGACTTATGGACGAGATTGTACACCAAAAGGGACCGTAATTTGTTGGATAATATAAGAGTGTTTTTATCTTTGCTGAAACACCATCCTTCGGGAAACCCATCACACAGAACGCTGTATTTTATGTCCTGCAGACAAATGGTGTTCCGCTATTGCCGATTGTACGTATCTTCATCTACTACATCTCTTATGTTCTTTCTTGTGTGTCCACACGCTCTTCTCAGCTTTTTCGATGCTAACTTGCTCGTGTAAGACCTTGAAGACAGCGAGATTTCGTTCAATTCAATCGTTAAACATTTTTACTTAAATTTTGTTTACAATCTTGATTGATGCGATCAGTCATCTTGATTGATATAGTATGATCATTTTATCATTTGGAAATATAGTGTTAGGTTTCTGGACAAATTAAAAAACTTTTAAGTAAATTAAAAATGTACATTTTAAGTACTTAAAAAAATAGTCAAGTGGTTTTAAAAATTATTATATCTATAATACATTATTTACTTATATTATTAAACTAGTTAAGTTGGAACGTTGTTTGTTTCAAGAAGAGAAATAAAATCAGTGCAATGATAGATCACCATATTTAGGCTAAATCGTAAGTTATAAATTCTAACCTTATAATTCTAGTTTTTAAGATTTACAATTTTAAATTGCGATTCTAATTTCAATTTATAATTCTTTAAACTTATTAAAGGTTGGACTGAAAATCTCTTCTTTATTTTCTCAAACTGTTATCAATTATCGAATTAATTGACCTTACAATTACCGAATTAATTCGGTAACTATTGAAACTATTATCTACCTCTATTAAAACTACAATTGGAAAATACGCATTCCACGTAGGTAACTAAAAATGGGAATCATGTTTCCTCAAGTGGTTTACGATATTTTCAACGGTTGCGAAACACCGCAGAAGCGTGTGAATACAGAAATATGTAAAGAAGCGTTGTGCTGCGTTCATCTAAATATATTAAAACGAACAGGGTACGGGAACGGATACGCCATAGGGTTTCTCTGGAAGAAAGAAACACATTGTTCCTGCGGAATATTTAACGACACCTACGCGCAACCGCGTATCTCGAAGAAGATGATACTTCAGGTACGTTCCTTGAAACGACGTTTATCGCCGTTTATTTATCGCTCGATACTGCTTACCAGTCCCGCTCACCCACCATCTTATTATTTAAGCGAGCACACCTACGCCTACGTGCTCGCTGTCCGCATTTTTCCGTAATGCTTTTTTCTGTTTAAGTAAAAAGACCAATCGCGACAACGTAAGAAATCCTCCGTTTCTCATCGCGCGAGACGACCTACTCTTCACATGAACGCTTCAATTTCTACAATCTGTCACCTATATTATTATGAGCTTGTTACAACGCAAATTGCAAATTAGATAATTTTTCAATTTTAGAAACTAATCAAGATGTAAATCGTCGTTATTTTCTTCTCATCGCGGTGTATGTAATCAAACAGTTCAGAGGATTAATACTATAAATGGCTTTATCCAAAACAATTCTGAACTAATACATAGCAAAAATTAATTTATGAGATCATTGACTATTTTTCTTTGATCGTTCTAGCTACAATTGCCACTTTTTTCGTGAATTAGCATTTCTGGCTTGTTTCTTTAAATTCAGCATGTTTTGATAGATTCAAAGGGTTTCATAAGGTTGTTATCCGCGACAGTCGATGCGTTAGGAAACTCGTGTACAGGTTACTCGTGGTACTTACGTGACCTGAGGATGTCCGTTAGTTTGTAGGCGGTTACCTTGCTAATACGTCACATCACAAATTCAATCAATTAGACTTTTTTCATCCCCGTTAGCCAACCTTCACCGAGATGATTTAAGAGAAGCGCGCCCCTAACAAATTCTTGAAAACCTTTGCGACACAAACTTTCTTCAATAGTTTACACTCCGATTAACTCATTGCTTTAATTATTAATAAAGTTATAGCTTGTCTATTGCGAAACTCGTAGCAACCTTAATTAACATCTTCCGTCAACCGAATTCTAACGCCTTGTTCGTCGTTAACGTTGACGAAGCGAGCATCGAAAGATTTGCTTTCAAAATTTACTGTCGAATTTGCCCACGCCTCAACATTGCTCTCTTATCCAAAATATTTGTATTATTTACCCGAAACTGATAAATAGTAAATATAGCATCTTAAGTTTGAAGAGTAAGGTTAAGATGAATTAAGTCTGAAGGTTAACGTTCAGGTAAATTAAGTCTTAAAATTAAGGTTACGATAAGTCTGAAGGTTATAGTCAGTATAAGTTTGTAGATTAGGTACATTGAGTTTGAAGGTTAAGATGACATAAATTAAGTTTGAAATTTAAACAAAACTAAATATACTCGAGTAATAATATTTCTCATTGTATCGGCCATTTTCATTAACCTTAATATTCTTCGAAAAATTTGCTTTCAAAATTCACTATTTAATTTGCTAGTGTCTCAATACTGTTCACTTGTCTAAAAAATTGTGTCTGTTTGAAACGGATGAATAATAAATATAATATAATGGTAAAACATGAGTAAATATAATAAAATATTGTGAAGATACAGAGTGTTCGAAAAGAAGTGAACAGTGAGATATCAATAACTAATAGCATAGATTCTAGGATACGATTTAAGAGTTAACTCCTGTTCAGTGAACGTAGCTGCCATTTTGACTGAATCGGTGTCGCCCTACTTGTAACCTAAAAGATGGAAAGCACTGTTTCCGAAAAACTTTCTGAAACATCTCTTTTTTCAGATGTAGAACGTACTTTCAAACATTCGGTGAAGATATTAGGTTGAAACTTTCTTGGGCAATAAAGCTGCAGTGCTGAGTACGCGTCTTGTCACATTGATTCAATGCTAAAATACTCTGATGCTGTAACTAGAAACTATATTATGTTTGCTATAAAGGAATACACGTAATGTAAATGTAACGCAGAATTTGAAAACGGGGATATTGATATAGTAAATTAAAGTTTTGTGACAAATTATACTTTTTCAAGTAAAATATTAAGTAGCTTAATATTCAATCAATTACAACTAGTTTCGAATTCCACAAAATAAGTAAAAACGGAGCGATCAAATATATGTAAAATTCCGAGAAAATACAAAAGAATTATGTATCAAATTACTGGATATTAAGCGTATACATTTCTGGTCAGACGTGAAATCCCCATAAGATATTTCACTCGCCGTGTTAGATTTCTCTGGAGGATCGTCTAACGTCGTCTCGAAATTCCAGTTAGCCCACCAAAGAAAATTGATCATTCGTTCAACAACGTATCGTGTTTCTTGTATTCTGTAGAAACGATGGAATCGTGGCAACTTCATCGAATTTATTTAAATACTTCAAGATACATTTCTGTTTCCAAAACTCATTGCATACACAAAAATTTTCAAGTTTTTCAAAAACTAAATTTTTAAATTACTAAATTTTCAAATTGTGTAGTTTGAAGGTATAAAAATTCCAAAATTCGAAAATGAAAATGAAAATGAAAGAACTCAAAAACTTAAAATAATCTAGTATAGAAATACAGAAATTTAAAATTCTCAAATGAGATATTAAAAAATTTGTAATTATCATACGTAGAGGTTGAAGTATTCAAAATTGTAAAATGTAGGAATTTGCAAATTGATATTTATCAAATGTAGAAATTCAAAAATTTTAAATTGTCACACATAGAAGTTAAAAATAAAAACACAAAAATATTTAAAATTGTCATTTGTAGAAATTTAAAAATATACAATTGTCAAATGTAGAAAATTGAAGAACGAAAAAATTCCAAAATTGGTCATCCATTCAAAGTCTCGTGTTTCTTTTAATCCGTATTAACGAAGAAGTCTTCACAAATAAATTCCGTCGTTATGTCCTTAATCGCTGGAAGAGATGCGTCCAAAAAATGAGGCCTAGATTTCGACCTCGACTATGGTCGTATACCTGTCGGACGTTCGAAACAGACTTTAAGGTGTTCCAAGATAGAGAGATTATAGAAGAGTAGGTAGATATTATTCTGGGAACGAATCCTCCTAAAAGCTGTTACAAATTACTGGGTCAAGGAGGGTACGATCATCAAAGAGATGTTTCGATAATGAATGGCGGCGAAATAAAAGCGTGGATTTTGCATCGGTATAATTGACAAGGACACAACCTTACTCTTTCGTGATGTTCTTCTGAATTGATCCACGTTTCGCGATGCTTCTCGGTCATTAGCATGAACAAGAACATTAAGCATCAAGGGAAAGAACTAGTGATTTAAAAAAGACCAGAAACAACTCGGTCAACGAGCAATGTCGGTGACGATTCCAGAAGTAGGTCTACCCTTTGACACGAGAACCTTTTGTCATTAATTACGTTGCGATAAGTTTGTACATGCGAAATCTTTGCGATATTAATGTTCTGTAAACGATTGTTCATATCCTTTTACGTAAATGATATGAACGGAAATGAATTGTTAATTGTGGAGTATTAATTTTTTTTACTTATTAAGAAACACCTGTTGCTGATTTCATCTTTTGCTTTGTGTTCATTACATGAGGTGTGGACATTACATTACGAGACTGACGCTGTAAAATATTCTATTTTTATTTCATTCCTATTTAGCTTCAGCTTCAACGGACTCAAATCTTACATATGACTTATTTCTGATGATTTCCGCTAGTTCGCGAAGGGAAAATATGATTAGAACTACGCGGTACAATACCTAATGAAAACATATGCTGAAAGATCAAGAAATGTGTATGAAATAACAAAGTACTTTCTGAACAACGACAAAACAACATTGCATACCTTGTACGTTGACGAAGATTTAAGTAAATGAATTTATTCAAATTTTAATTATATTTCACAGGAATTCTAACCCAAGCCTAAATGGAGAATTTTAGGTTAGGTGCATAGCTGCGACTTTTTCTGTCTACATACATATATCACCTAACTTTTTATGATGAAAGCATATTTGTTATACTTATTAGTTTGCTAGTTTATTTGTATTATATACGAGTTGTTGCTATTAAATAACGAGACTGATGCTGTAAAACATTTTATTTTTATTTCATTCTTATTTACTGGATATCATCTTCAGTATACGCTCCTTTTCTATCCCTATAACGCTCCATGCAAATCTTCCATTGTTTGAAACAGTGCTAGAAGTATTCTGTCAGCTCCTTCAGGATGCGCCTTCTCTTTTACAGCCTTAACGGACTCAAATCTTGTTTCTTTTAATGTAGATTGCACCTTAGGAAACAGATAGAAATTGCACGGAGCAAGATCCAACGAATAAGGCGGATGGTCAAACACTGGGATACTTGGCTAGAAATCTCTTGATAGACAATATAAAATGTACCGGCACATTGTCTTGGTGGCGAACCCATGCCTTGTCTATTAATAATTTGGATTCCTTGTCAATTTCTATAGTTTCAGCAATCGTATAAATACTTAACCGACGATTACGTCGAACCACATTACTGATTTTTTCGATATTGTCATCCGTTTTTAACGTGGGATGGCGACCCGATCGTGAATCATCTTCAACGTCCTCTCGGTCATCTTGAAAACGCTTAAACCATTCGAAAATACATGCACCCTATAAACATTCATTGCCATTTAGTAGCTGTTTTTCCGAGTTTTGTGTGAAGTTTCACAATTCGTTGCTCTATCGATACATTTTACATTTTTTCTGACGGAACAGAAAAACAACTCTGACGAAAATGAAGATTACGGCTATATGGATTTGTTTATAGAAACGGGAGATATTGCATTTGAAGGAGAAGACTTCGCGCTAAAAAACTGTTGGTCTCCGACGTTTGTCGCATGCGTACTTCTTCTGTAGCAATGTCAGTCTTATTATTTAATACTAAAACTACCAAACCGGTCAAATGTCCGCTCCACAAGCTTCTTATTATAACAAACACATTTTGTTAAAATACATTACTTAAAATCAGAATTGATTTTCATCAAGATAAAAGATAAATGTGTGTACTAATTTATGTTTCGTTGTTTGTTTATTTATTTTTCAACTTCATTTTTAATTGCAAATTAAGTACACATTATATGCCGGTAGGTTTAGTGTTAACATGTTGAGTGCTGCGCTGATCTTGCTATTGTATGTACTTTCCGCTCAGACAGCAAAGCAAGTTGTTACCTACTGTAATATGTTCACATCCCAGCCATATCTTTGCTTAAATTATTTCAATAAACTTCACTAAATTTCCACATAAATTTTTTAATTGCCATTAATAATTTAACTCTTTACAATGCTGGTCTCACGCACCGATGTCGACCAAACGAGAAGTTCGCTGTCAGTCCCTGGAATCAGTTGCTGTCCAAACGGAAAGTCTACTGTTAGTCCCCAGCGACCGACGCCGCCTGAACGGAAACTTTACTGTCAGTCTCTAGGGACCTAGCACTCAACGTGTTAATAGCCACACCTCGAATGTCATAATGTTATAGCCATAAAAATGAAATCTTCGAACGTGTTCCTAATTTGACAGTTAGGAACTGTATGAAGTGCCATGTAATTCTACGTCATTCAATTTATTTCGCAATTCCGGACCAAATCATCGCAAAACTATAGGATCGACCTCCGTTCACAGCAGTGTTTCGATCGAAAATGAATTCTGTCCACATCGAGACGCGCCAATAGTCTCGGTGAAGCGAAAAATCATTTAGTCGAAGATCTTATCGTCTCGACACTTATCGACGAAACGCTGGCTGGAGTTCGGTCTGGCACCAATTCGCTTCTTTTCCGAACGATAAGAATCCGATTTCCATGAAACGCAGCTAAAAGGGACACGATGCCTTCCTTCCTTTCTACGGCAGAAAACCCTTATCGAATCCTCGATAAAATGTCGCAAGCTTTCTTCTTAGCCCGTCGAAGCTGATTCTGGTCTCGTCTCTGGGAAACATTCTTCGAATTTTCCTCCGTTTGATTACGCCTCAGTAACCGGCCAAGGATTCTCGAATTTCAATTCTTTGAGAAAATCGACGCACTTCTCAATCGCTTTGTCCCTAATTCATTTTGTTCGTCGCTTGCATTGCCCTGATTATACTTCTTGTTCGCTTAATTCTATTTTACCGTCTAAGGTCTTTTGAATTTTTCGCGTTCAGTATCTGATTGGAGATTTATCGGGAACTTCTTCTTTTCTTATGACGCATGGTAGATGGAAATTGAATAATTTACTTTAAAATGCGCGAATAATTATATGTACCTTGAGGTGTCACTGCCAAACGAAACCAACCCCTCGAACCTGACATTCAATCTGACAACTTAAACAAGAAATAACAAACAACCGAAATATGACTTTTCTACAAGAATACTATAAAAAACATAATTATAACTTCTAACTTAACTATAACTTAACTATAAGCTTTTCAAGAAATTAAAATTCGTAATTCTCTAAATCAGATATCTTCAAAATGTTGAACTCATGAAACAGAACATGTAAATATCACTTTTCTACAATAATACTATAAAAAACTTAACTACAACTCCTAACTTAACTATCATTTAACTAAAAGCCTTTAAAGAATTTAAAATCTTAAATCCTCTAAACCACATATCTTTAAAATCTTGAATCCACGAAACAGAACATGTAAAACCTGAAATTCTAAGCTATAACACCCTAAATTCTACACACGTAAACAACAGTAGTAGTAAAGCCAAAAGGTGTGAAAAATTGAAACATGAGCAGTCGAGAAGTTGAAAAATTGAAAAATTAACAAATAAATTGCGACACTGAAAAATTGAATAATTCAACAAATTAAAAATTGAAGGATTGAACAATTGAATAATTAAAAAATTGAAGAATTGAAAAATTGAGCAATTGAGGAATTGAAGAATTGAAGAATTGAGGATTTGGAGAATCGCAGAAAACGAAAATTAAAAAATTGAAAAATTGAGAAGTGGAAGAATTGAAAAATAGAAGAATTGGAAGAATTGTAGAATTGAAAAATTGAAAAAGGAAAAAACTGAAAAATTGAAAAATTGACAAATTGAAAAATTGAAAAATTGAAAAACTGAATAACTGAAGAATTGAAAAACTGGAAAACTGGAAAACTGGAAAACTGGAAAACTGAAAAACTGAAAAACTGAAAAACTGAAAAATTGAAAAATTTGAACATTGAACAAATAAATAAGTCAATAATTGAATGATTAAAAAATGGAAAAATCGAAGAATCGAAAAAAATCGAAAAATTGAAAAGCTAAAAAATGTTTAGTTATATGAGAATTTAAAAAATTTAAAAATTTCAGTACTCAGTAAGTTAGAAAATTTGGAATGCAGAAGTTTGATTCTGTGACTTGTCAATTAAACAATTTAGGAGTATAGTCTATCATAAATTCTACAGGCGATTAAAATTCCTACTACCAGTTTCAATCGACATTGACAACGTTCTTCCAATGACGATACTGAAACACTTCTCTCAAGAATAACGAGTTATTTAGTAACAGAACTATTATTACCTTTACTTACAATTTTTATTTTCAATTACGTTAAAGAATCATTAAAAAATAGCGCACTGTAACAATATACGACATAGTAACAATTATACATCATATCCTAAAGATAATATAATGTAACATTGCGGTAAAAATATACGTTTCATTCCATGAATAAAATTTGCAAAATATGAAATTTTTCGTCTTGTATAATAATTTAACCATCCACTAAATTAGATGAACAACCGTTTTCATCAGTTTTTCTTCTAATTAAAAATCAGCTGAGCGTTTACATCAAGTTGATTTGTTTTCCACAGGATTTTCCGTAGTCGCTCAAAGCAAAACGTTTTCTACAAACAACTTCGACCCTTGCAATTAGTCATAAAGGGTAGAGTTCGTTCGGACTCGTTTATTCATTCCTTCCCTTTCTCTACGGCAGTAGGTACATACACTCCGGGGCAAAGAGATAGCACAGTGTATTAATCCAAAAGTTTTTAATGAATAACAAACAAAACATGATACACGGGATCTAATGTATCTATTTACAAATTTGCTTTAAGCGCTTACGGTTTATTTAAATAATTTAACCAGTTAAGTGCGTTCGACGTGTATACACGTCGAACCAAATTTCTACTGCGGCGCGTTTGAATAAAGTATTCAGAAACGAATTGTTAGTTTTTTTAACGAATATAAATGTAATCCTTTCTCGTTTTTCGTAAAGTGTATAATAGTACCATTTTTCCTGCGTTCGACGTGTATACACGTCGTTGCTTGTTTTTAATTCCGCACCCTGTGCTGATCTTTTAAAACTAAATTCCACAGTTAACTGGTTAATAGTTCCAGGATAACTGAATTAACGCCGAGAACTTTGAGGTTTAGTAGTGAAACGTTTAATGCATTTCAACGTTTATATGCTTATTTACACATCTTTTATGATGCTTTAAGTTAAACATACATTTAATGTTTAGTGCACTGACTACTGTCAAAATTTATTAAATTTATTTGGTTTATTAAAATATCGGTCTTTTGACTGATAATTATTAAATATTAATTTACATTTTGCGTATGTGAAGGAGTTTGCTCTTCCCGCTTGAAGAAGGAAGCGTCATCTTCTGACTTTATTATTAGTAGACTACCATTAGCGATCGATAGATCACTTCCGTTCAAGCTGCAGAGAAACGCGTATCTTTTGTATCTCCGAACTAATGTGAAATATATATATATACATGTGTGTGTTATTAAATGTATAAAAGAACTATTATTATTTTCCACACCATCCCACAGTATGTTTAGGCATGTAAACGTTTCTGTTCTATTTCAAGTATAAAAATTTAGATATTTCAAATTTTATATTTTTTAAATTTTATGCTTGCAAATTTCATACTTTCAAATTTTGTATATACAAATTTAAAATTTCTAAATTCTTTACTTTCAAATTTTAAAATGTCTAAATATTTTATTTTCAAAATTTCAAATTTAGATGTTTATAAATTGTGCTTTTAACTGATAAAACTTCAATATTTAAAATTTTGAAAGCTGCAAATTTCAAATTCTCACATTTCAAAATTTTTGAGGTTTCAAAATGGACATTAGAAAATTACAAAATTGAAAGATTTACAAGTTTCAAATTCCTAAATTTGCAAATCAGCAAATTTGAAAATGTGAAAATTTCAAAATCTAAAGTACTATATGTTTCAAATCTGCAAATGTGAAAATTTGATGATTTTTATGTCCCAAATTTCTAAATTAATTAATCTGAAAATTATATGTTCCAAAATTCTAAATTTGAAAATTTGAAAATTTAATGGTGTATATGTATCAAATTTCTGCATTTAAAAATTTGAAAATGTTATGGTTGTATGTCCCAAATTTCTATATTTGAAAATGTGAAAATTTGATGATTTTTATGTCCCAAATTTCTAAATTAATTAATCTGAAAATTATATAGTATATCTCCCAAAATTCCAAAGTTGAAAATTTGAAATTGTCCTATTTTATACATCACAATTTTCCAAATTCAAAAATTCAAAAATGCTACTTTTTCCAAGTGTTTAAATTTGAGATTAGAAAGTTGAAGACTTCTAAATTCCCAATGACTCAGATAATGGAATGTTTGAGCAACAAAATATTAGGATAAAAGATAAGACTTTTATAGCCATACGCAATCATTTACATTTCATTCAGTCTCAACTTTTCTTGCTCGATGTACAATAAAATATTTTACTTGTGATAGTAATGTGCGTACGTGTATGTAAAATAGGTATGAGAGTTGAATTTCAACATGAAGGTAATAGAAAGCGATTTATGTTTGAATTTCTAAGGAAACAGCTGGTTTA
Source organism: Megachile rotundata (assembly GCF_050947335.1). Lineage (NCBI taxonomy): Eukaryota > Metazoa > Arthropoda > Insecta > Hymenoptera > Megachilidae > Megachile > Megachile rotundata. The sequence continues at coordinate 5,236,976 of NC_134995.1, forward strand.
TATAGACGAAGAAATCACAGCTGCTTTGGTGAAACGCAATGAGCCGAAACGGATAGAATAAAAAGAACTAGATAAATTAAAGCGATCATTAAACCGTCTATTAAGTTCCAGTGTTGACGCTGTTCCGTGTTGTTTCACCGTTTTCTTTATACATACTGGAAAATATTCTGTGCTTCACCTATTCTTGAGAATCGTGTGATGTGCATATATGATAGTGAACATGGTAGATTTCCCTGGGAAAAATAGTGATGTAGGGGAAACGGGTGTTGTTACTTTAAGGTTCTTGTTCGGTTCACTTTTCTTTTTTTTTTAATTCACGTTTTTAATGGGGGAATGAAATTAACTAATTTAGGAATTTGAAACTTTGAGTATTTTTGGGATTTGGAAGATTTGAATTTGGAGATTGAAGAATTTTTCAATTTGGAGATTTTGAGAGTTGATATTTCGAGCAATTTGAACGATTTAAAAAATTTCTCAAATTTGGAAGTTTGAGACCTTGTAATTCAGATTTTACATTGGGGAATGAAATGAACTAATTAGGTACTTGAAATTTTGAGTATTTTTGGGATTTGGAAGATTTGAATTTAGAGATTGAAGAATTGTTTAATTTGGGGATTTTGAGATGTTATATTCTGAGAAATTTGAACAATTTAAATAATTTTTTAAATTTGGAAGTTTGCGACTTTGTAAATTTCTCAATTTGGGATATTAAGAATTTCGGAAAATTTGGAAAAGAAAGGAATTTAGGAACTTGTAGATTTAGATAAGAAATTTAAGATTTTGGGTATTTAGGAATTTAAGAAATTGAGAAATTTGGAAATATGGAAATTTGCGATGCTTGAAAATTCAAGGGTTTGAAAATGTTAGTATGTTCGTTCAAAATACGCGGCAATCATCGCGTGGTAAAGTTAATGGCGATATTGCGTTGTTCATTTGTTTTTTTGGCGTTCGTGTCGATGCACGTTGCATAGGTTCCTTCTTCTCTTCCTGGCGATCACGCGGATCGGACGCGTCGACTACACTTCTGCGTATAACAATTTTATATTTGCGTTTCACGACCTTTTCTATATTTTTAATATATAAATCATAGTCCTTAACAGGTTATGGGCCCAGGCTATCGTGAAAAGTGTAAAAGTCGGTAAAAGTCGCGAAAAATATCCGAGAAACGCGTGTGCACGTGGTCGCGAATAGGTTAAAACATTTTTTCGAACACGTGGAACATAACCGAAGTGCAATAATGAATGCTGTACGTATCGAAACGCTTTCGAAAGACAATTATGATACATGGAGAATGCAAGTGGAAGCGTTGTTAGTAAAAAACGATGCGTGGGGTTATGTGAGTGGCGAAAAAGCGGAACCGAAGATCGTTGTAGGGGATGCCGCATCGGAAGCTGCCCGAGATGCATGGACCACAGGCGATAGAAAGGCCAAATCGGACCTGATTCTGTCGATCAGTCCATCAGAGTTGAAGCAGATTAGAGGCTGCGAGACTGCAAGACAGGTATGGTTGAAATTAGAGTCAATATATGCCTCGAAAGGGCCGGCGAGGAAGGCTACCCTTCTAAAGCAATTAACATTGCATCGCATGAAGGAAGAGGAGGATATTAGAGAGCACGTGTCAAGATTCTTCGACGTTGTAGATAAGTTAGAAGCGATGAATGTCGAGATAAACCGAGATTTATTAGCCATTATGTTATTATATAGTTTGCCAGCGAGTTTTGAGAATTTCAGATGTGCGATTGAATCAAGAGATGAGCTGCCAAGTCCAGAAACTCTCAAAATCAAAATTATCGAGGAGAGTGATGCGCGTGCGCAGACAAATAAGTCGAATATTCAGGGTGCAATGGCGGTAAACCACGCAAAATGGAAGCCAACTATGAGATCTGACAAAAACGAATCGAGGAAACCAAGAACAGGTAAATTCTCTTTTAAATGTTATAGATGCCATAAAGTAGGTCACAAGGCATCGGATTGCAAAGTCAGAGTAGAGAAAAGTCAGGATCAGTCGAATAAGGCAGACGAGAATTCGATTGGGTTTTACGCTGAAGCAGTATCGGTGGCTCGGAAGAATGAAATTAAGAGCGATAACACCGATCGAGTATGGATACTGGACAGTGGCTGTACATCGCATCTCTGTGGAGACATAAAACAATTTAGCAAGGTAAATATGTCTGAAAAAGGGAAAATTAATTTAGCAAACTCGGCGTCTACCGCAATACAAGGAAGAGGACTTGTGAAAATTGCCACGCAAGACAAGGACAAAATAAGGTCGGTAGAGTTTAATGACACGTTATATGTCCCAGATTTGAGAGTCAATTTAATCTCTGTATCCAAGATCACGAAAAAAGGTTATAAAGTAACTTTTAAGAATGAATCAGCTGTTGTAACAGACAGAAAAGGAAACATCAGTTTGATAGCACAAAGAGAAGGTGATCTATATTATGTCCGAGAAAAGGTCGAATGTGCAAAAGTAGCTGATACGGAGAGATGCAGTGACGCCTACAAATGGCATAGGCGATTGGGACACCTAAACGGCCGAGATTTGGCAAAAATAATGGAGAAGACTGGAAAAAATGGCAATATGATAAAAGAAGCCAAAGGGTTAACCATATGCGAGGTATGTATGGAAGGGAAAATGAAAAGTACCCCCTTTCCAACGGGAAATACACCGTGTAATGAGAAATTGAGAATTATACATTCAGATGTAGTCGGTCCGATGAGAACTGTCTCGAATGGAGGTGCAAAATTTTTCGTAACATTCATAGATGATAGCACGAGATGGTGTGCAGTATATTTCCTAAAGCACAAGAGTGATGTACTTGATGCGTTCAAGAATTTTAGGAATTTAGTTCAAAATCAGACTGGAAAAAGGATAAAGTACTTACAATCGGACAACGGTCGAGAATTTTGTAATAAGGAATTTGATTGTTTTCTCAGGGATTCAGGGATCGAAAGGAGACTCACTATTGCACATACTCCACAGCAGAACGGAGTTGCAGAGAGGATGAATCGAACTCTTCAAGAAATGGCGAGATGTATGTTGATGGAATCAAAAATGTCAACCTCATTTTGGGCCGAAGCTATAGCAACGGCGTGCCATGTTCGGAATCGATGCCCTACCAGTAGTCTGAATGGTGAAATCCCATATGAGAAATGGACCGATAAGAAATTAGATATTAGTCATCTGAGGGTGTTTGGATCGGAGGTGTATATTCTGGATAAGACCCCTGGCAAGGATAAGTTTGCAGCAAGATCTAAGAAAGGTATATTTGTCGGCTACCCGTGTGAATCAAAGGGATATCGTGTATGGGTACCAGTCGAGCATAAAGTAATTGTCGCACGTGATGTTAAGTTTCTCGAGGATAAAGAAGTTAAAAAGGGAAACGAAGTGAGAATTGATAGGCCTGATTTAGAAGATAAAATGGATGACCATAAGGAACCTAAACGAGAGCATTTTATAGAAATGGAGGAACGTATCTCGAGTGATAATGTATCATTACAGGAAGCAGATGAAGAAGATGGATATTCCTCAGGTCCGCAATTGCAGACTGAAGTATATTCGAGAGTCCGAGGTAGACCACGAATTATCAGAAGTGGTAAACGGGGACGTCCTAGGAAGGAATACCAGAAAGCTGCGGATCCTGGCCCTAGTCGTGCAGAAGAGGAAAACGAAAGGGAAAATGAACAGGATGATACAGACAATGAAGAATTCCTGGATTGCGCAGGTGTTGCTGAGGTATCAGTAGAAGAAGCAATCACCGGAGAACAAGGAGAGGAATGGCAAGAGGCTATCATTTCTGAAGTAGTCAGTCTTATCAAACACGATTCACTAGAAATAATAAGGCGACAAGAAGAAGACAATCTGATCGGAAGTAGGCTAGTATTGACGAATAAGTATGGTCCAGATGGGAAGATCGAACGCAGGAAGGCAAGAATTGTGGCAAAAGGTTACAGCCAAATTTATGGAATGGATTTCCATCATACTTTTGCTCCTGTGGCAAGATTAGAATCGGTACGTATTTTAATGGCTCTAGCGGCAAAAATGAAGTTACAGATCAGGCAATTTGATATCGCTACGGCGTACCTGAATGGACATCTGGAGGAAAGGATCGTCATGGAGGTTCCTACATTATTTCGAGAGACTCTTTCAAAAATTGTACAACGAGAGGGAGAAGGATCCATGATTGGGAGGAAGGCGAAAGAGATGCTAAGGAGTCTGTCCTCTGGTGGGAATGCCTGTTTGTTGAAGAAGGCGTTGTATGGCTTGCGACAGGCTGGTCGTCAATGGCATGCGAGGTTGGATGGTAAACTAAAGGAAATGAATTTAGTTCCAACGGCAACAGAACCATGCTTGTATCACGCTAAGAGAAATGGTAACATATTATTAGTTATAATATATGTTGATGATATTCTTGTGGCTTCCCAGGATCCTGAATGGGTGGATGAGTTCAAAAGAGGTCTGCAGGAAGATTTTGAGATTAAAGATCTCGGTTTAGCTACGTATTGTCTAGGTCTAGAGATAAAACAGCAAGGGGGAGTAATCGAACTGTCTCAGAGAGGTTACATCCTGGACATTCTGAGGAAATTCAAAATGGAGCATTGTAATCCAGTAGCGACGCCTGCAGCACTTGGAACTGTTTGGTCCACGAAAGAAGATCCAGAAGAGTCGAACATCACTAGGCAGTGGCCCTATAGAGAGCTGGTTGGAGCTCTGATGTATTTATCAGTCGCTACGAGGCCCGATATAGCGAATACGGTAGTAAAACTGTCGCAATTTAATACGAAACCGGAACACCAACATTGGATTGCTGCGAAAAGGGTATTAAGGTATTTAAAGGCGACGATGAACTTGAGTTTAGTCTATCGTGCAGGCGACGGATTAGTTGAGGGATATTCGGACGCAGATTGGGCTGGTTGTACGATAGATCGTAGGTCGTATTCGGGATATGTTTTTATGTTAGGAAACGCGGCTATATCGTGGCGATCGCAAAAGCAACGTGTGGTTGCATTGTCATCTACCGAAGCGGAATACGTTAGTCTAACCGAAGCGGCGAAAGAGGCTTTACATATACAGGCTTTGTTTCGGGAATTAGATTTTAAGGAGGCGGCGTGTGTAACTTTATTTGTAGATAATCAAAGTGCGATACGTCTTGCGAATAACTCCGTATTCCATTCACGAACGAAACACATTCACTTGAGGTATCATTTTGTACGCGAGGTTGTAAATGCGAATAAGTTAAAAATAGAGCATGTTCCCTCCGGCGATATGACAGCGGACATTTTGACGAAAACTCTACCTCTGAGTAATCACAGTAAGTGTGTTAACATGTTAGGATTAGTTAACGTAAGTGCGTAATTGTAAGAAACGCGTTGATTGAGGGGGAGTGTTAGTATGTTCGTTCAAAATACGCGGCAATCATCGCGTGGTAAAGTTAATGGCGATATTGCGTTGTTCATTTGTTTTTTGGCGTTCGTGTCGATGCACGTTGCATAGGTTCCTTCTTCTCTTCCTGGCGATCACGCGGATCGGACGCGTCGACTACACTTCTGCGTATAACAATTTTATATTTGCGTTTCACGACCTTTTCTATATTTTTAATATATAAATCATAGTCCTTAACAGAAAATTGAAAAATTTGGGAATTTAGAAATCTAAAAATTTAGAAAATGTATAAAGTTGAGGCAATTTAATAAATTTGAAATGTATAAAAATTCGAAAATATCTAAATTAGGAAATCAAGAAATTTAAATTTTTAAAAATTGTAAGAGTTATGGCTTTGAAAGTTTACGAACGAGAATTTGTTATTTTGTTCAGAAAATTAGAAATTCTAGGAACACATACCATTTATGAATTTTTACTAAAATTCGATGTACCAATAAACAAATATTTATTTCGAAGAAACTACAATCAGTATTTACTGTTTTCCTTAATCAAACAAATTAATAGTCTTCACCTTCTGAACGGTTTGAAACTACACCATCATGTCTGCGTCATTTACATAATGAATTGCATTCATATACGTTCAGTTGTTTTTATCTGCTAGTGTTAGAAGAAATGCTATTTTCCAACATGATGAACTCGTATTATTAGCATAGCTGATATCTAATTGCTGGTTCTGCAAACCGGTTAAACCTCTACCTATAATTTCAAATATAATTTACAAGTTTGCACCCTGGTGTGACATCAATCTACAGTCAATTACATTTAAAACCAGGAACCTAATTGACCTCTTTGAATGTGATAAATAAGAAACTGTCTCAAACGTAATTTTATTGATCCCAAAATTATAATGTTTTCGCGATTGCCATTTGACAACAGACATTACTGGAATACTTAATTGCGGATTTCAATTTTAATAATAAATGTATTAGACTTTCGAATGCAAATTTTTAATAAAACATTCCAAAAATTAAAATATTATTCGAATTAGTTTTTATTGTTTATATGTATACGTGTCTGTTACTTTTGAAATAATAGTTATTAGAAAAATATTAAATTTTTATCCAGACAAATTTCACATATTTCTATTTTTTATAAAAAATGACATCTTTTAAATATTTTTCTTTCGTTTGGAATCTTAATTTGAAAATTATTTGAATGTTCACTTTCCTGATTTCCTAATTTCTAGAAAGCACGTAGAATTATTTGAATCTATAAATCAAAGCGACGTTGCTATTTAGCATAATTTTGTCGTTCTTTCGAGCATGATTAATGTTGAATAATTTCGATTTCGCCCACACAGGAAACACAAATCGTCAAGACTTTCTAGCGAGTTTCGTTACGCATTAAAAGACCCGTTGTGCAAGTAACTATCTATTGTTCCGTTAACTTTCAAACGATAAAGTAGCAAATGTACATTAACATAACGTTTACGCTTTCGTTCGTTAATCATTTTAGATGTTTGTAAATTAATCTGACTAACAAATGCAATAAACCACAGTTTATTGTTACGACGTTTGCTGTATAATAATCTGTGCTTAATCGCTGAATTCGGTACATAATTTGTGTACACATTGGTTAATTTTCAATATGCAGTGTTGCAACACTGTAGCTCAAAATTATAAGTTTACTTTATTTTTAGTTAGCTAATTGGCACAGATATTCTCTTTTTATAAGAATACAAGGAAAAGTTTGCAATCCTTACGTATACAATGAATTATCTTATGAGTTATCAAAAATATAAGTTTATTTATAAATAAAAGTGTCAAGCTGATCCAAAAGCACGCGCCAAAATTCAAATGAAAATTACAAAATTAATAATGTAATTTTCTATTCAGAGAAATTATTCGTTCTTGTGATAAATGTGAAATTTTGTATAAAATAGTTAGTATTTCTTTTAACAAACCAGTACGTATTCAAAATGTATAAACAAATAGGATTTAAAAGGAAAAGAAGTGATTCTAATGCTGCGTAGTCGCAAACTCTGCTTAGATCTGCGCAGAGATGAGAGAGCGCATGCGCAGATCACTACACGCATGCGCAGATCACTACACGCATGCGCAGACGAGTGCGCGAATAACAAAGACACAAAAATTGTAACATAATGATACCAAAAAATTGTTTACTTAGTAATTAATTCCTCTAAAAATTGTGTATAATAATCATATGCAACTTCATTACGTTTAATTAACTGGAAAATACGCTTTCAACGAGGTTTTTAATTAACTTTTTAATCATTTCTTCCAACATTCTAACAATGAGGTTTTTGTTCGACTCTTGGATTTTAGTACATTAAATTTTTCAACTGCAAGGAGAAATAGTAGAAAACGTCAAAGAATTTTATGATCATATTTGCTCCTTTGTTTTCGAAAGAATGATGAAATACCGTTCACATTTTAATTAAATAATAAAATTCTTCAAATATATATTTCGTTGGAAATGTATGGAGAATACTAGCGAACCGAATTTATAAAGAGAACAAAACATACTCAACAGTTCAATAATTAAAAACCGTCATTGTCGGAGTGTCGAAAGGAATCAACACAAATTTAATTGAAACTCTTATTAATTACAATTTTTCAGTTAATTAAGCTCAAGAAAGTGGCAATTGATTATTAAACATAATTTTTGTTCGACTAAAGTTTTTCACAAATGAAATCATATTTTTTTCAAATCCGTAAAAGAATTTCCATATGTAATACATTCTGTATGTAAAAATAATAACATTTGTTCAAAGTTTTATTTGCATTCTCTCGTGATATTGCAAAATAAAAATGTAACAGTATTAATAAACTAACTAAAAATGAAATAAAATTGTAATTTCGACCCGCAGTAAATATATGGTTCAACAATAAAATTTTAATTATTTGATTGGTTTGCTTTATACTTCATTATGTGAAATCATTGATATAAATATAAGATGAATATAAAATTAACGAAGAAAACAAATATCGTGATAGAAATTACACTTCGACCTGAACGTAATATACATAACATTAAAATAATTTTATTCAAATGAAAATTTTATAGAATCAAGTTTATTGGAAACGCTAAAAAATTCGATGAAACGAAACTGATTTAATATTAATTATGATTTAGTGTTCTCATTAAGATGTTTCGTGTCAATAAAGTTTATTTATTGAAATAATAAATATTAAGACAAAGTCTAAAATAAGTGTTGTTAAGTAAATCATCCACTAATATCACTACTTTGCTATCATTCATTATTATTAATTTAATTTAATAATAATAACATTATTTTTAATTAATGTAATTACTATAATAAACATAAGTAACAAGTCGTATCAGAAGTACTGAAAATAAAAATGTTTTATTAACATTAATAATTAAATTTACTGAATTGACAAATATTTTGTTGACTGCCATTTTCTACATTGTAAAACTTTTTCACGCATACCTAAATATTCAAATTTAATTTCCCCACAAACAGGTTCCTATAAGAAAAATTTTTTAATTTGTTTTTCGCGCTCACCCTCTTTTTCATTGTACCGCCATTTCGGAAGTCCCTGTACTACTGAAGGGGCACAAAATTCTACGTGACTCATTGTATGCCAATTCACTTAAAATAAGCACGAAAAAATGATTGCTGTTATAATGACAGGAAAATGCTTAGGTTGCTAATAATTAGTGGCTCACCCTATATATCGTATACCGAGATACGAAAGCCGGTAAAGATTTTTATCCTCGACGCGATATTACAGGGCCGTCCTGTTCGTTTGCGTATAAAATGTTATGGAGAAAGGGGGAGAAAAATAGGTGAAAAATAAGCAGCCTCGCTAAATTACAGCAAAAAGCTGAGAGAAATTTATCGCGGAAAACTTATAAACTCACGTATGTGCACCTCGAGTGTATCATATTTTTTAACCCGATGTCCCTGATGTTGTACAAGAAACGGGTACAATAAGTTTCCTTTATGATAGGAGTCTATTTTTATGATCTAGTATAGTGTACAAACTCAGTTTTATTGTGACAACTGAGTCTAACAAATGAAATATTATTATAAGATATATTCTGTGGTGTAACAAGCAATACTTATAGCAGAATGTACGGATGTGTACTCACATGCAATATAACATGCATGTTTTCCTTGTAAAATTTTTTACAGTGTAAGTATTACAGTATAAATTTATAAAATTATTCTATTCAAATATAATGTATATTTTATATTTTATTACATTTACTTTTGATACCATATACTAATTTTATAATTGAACACAATTTTCAAGATATCGAAATTCAAACAAAAATTAATTTTTTCTCGAAAGATACTCATTTGTTAACCCGTTGCCTTACAATATTGTCATATTTATGACGTACACTACAGTGTACGTCAAGTCTCTTGTTTTCATCGCGATTGAATTCTGAGTTCAATTCTATTTACCTACACAATCAAGGATTGCGTAATACACAACGTGTCTAACGTTCATTACGACGTAACTGCCTAGAAAATTGAAGGTGAAGGTGTTAAATTGACATTCGTGACATCTGTTCTATTTGTAATTATTCCGACTAAATCACTCACTATTTTCAACGGACCAAGTAGTATCTACAACCCTGAAGTACCATTGTACCTCATTTGTTACGAAATCCCTATAAGCACCGCTATAAACATTTCCACACACATTTCCGCTAAGAAAAGAAAAGCACTCGATAAGGTATACATTTTCTTCCGTCGCAAGGTTACTCATCTTAACACGCCTGTTAAGACTTCCGCTAAGGCTAGAATAAAACTGTGAAGTTTCGAATAAACTTGCTGTCCAACGGACACTTCACAAAGTCATAAACGCTGTTGATATATCGTACGCTCGCCACAAAACAAGCTCTAGAAATTCAGAGAGACAAGTCTACTTTCCTAGTTTTTCAATCCGACCGATACGCGTGACCGCCGTAAACAATTGTTAGCTCGTTCCAAAAATATGTGTGAAGGAAGGAATACTTCGCGCATTAACCGAGCGCAGTTGCATTTCTTTCGCATCCAAGGTTCATCTTGTGACCCGCGAACTATACATTTGGTATCAGTATTGCTATAAAACACCCTGTATTACCATTGCTTCCAAACAAGGACGCTTAGACATCTGTGCATAAAAATCGATTGAACAGAAGGATGGAGAGAAACGAAGTTGAGCCTGGCTCTCAGGTAACAAATTGAGTTGCTGATAGTTAGGGGACCACCCTGTATACGACAGGTAGGACACGAAGGTGTTTCTGTCCTCTCGGCTCCTTTCCATTCACGAGGCTGTGTTGGTCGAGTAGTTTGCCTGGTAAACTGACGAGAGCCAGAAAGGAAGGCGGAGGCTGCCATCTTGGCTCGTTAGATTATGGACGCATACCTAGCCGCTTCAAGATGACACGGGTGGGGCCCTGACCAAACCAAGCCTCAAAATTAGGCGCCAATGTTGTACACGGACGCACCCTTGCTTCGACCTCGTCGTATTACCGTGTTGCGGTCTACCGTATAGAAACTCGATACTCGTCTATAATGAATGGGCGAGCTATTTCGAAAGGGTGTATATAATTCGGTGACGCGTCCTTAAAATACTTAAACGACTCTTCGAAGCAATTTAAACGTGGACTCGACCGGCTCGAACGTTAACCCTTTCGAGGGAAATTATTAATATACTCTATCAGTGTCGACCCGATGAAATTGCCGTCGCAAAGTTGACTGTTAACTTGTCCCCGCTTGTGCTTTGCGCCGTATTTCGGAATTTATTACCGTAAAACGGGGAAGTTTGAAAGGCTATTATTAAGAGATTTATTTCTCAAAGTATCATTAGCTGTTAAGAAGTTACACGCTGCCGTGACTTTTAATCGGATTCTTTGGGGAAATATTGGCGGATAGGAAAAGTTGCGATTTTTTTGTGCGTGAAGGAGGTTTTATGTTGTACATGGTCGAGTGAAACTATGAAATGATTTCTTAGAAAGAAGCTACATTCTCGTGCTCTAAACATCTTAATTTTTGGAAATAAAGATTAGTAACTTTTAGAAGATTGAGAAAAGAATGAACTTCAATATATGATATCAGAATCATTTATATTCTATATTATCTACAATCTTTATTTTTGTTACTTCATAATATATGGGTATGATTATACCTCTTCTAATTTATTATCTTTTTGATTATGTTATAACGATTTGTTACGTTAATGTTGTTAATGCTGATTTGATTAATTATGAGAATAGAAAATACCTGATGTCGAGGAACGTGCAACAGTCAAGAATGTACATACCTGAAACAAAAGGAAAAATATATAGAAGTTGTATTACAATTATAAATTTCAGAATTAGAAAAATAGAAAATTTGCAAATGTGTACTATTATAAATTAAAAAAACAAAATCTGTAACTGTGTATGAAAACTAAACAATTGTAAAAAATACAAATCGTAAATTAAAAAATTTGCAAATGTGAAACTAAATTCTAAGCTGAAACTAATTTCTAAAAATATGAGAGTAGAAAATTAGTAAATTTTCGATTTCATTAAAAAAACGTAGAGAATATGTGTATTCTGCAATAGCATAAGTACACGTAAAACAGAAATTGATGCTATGAAGAGTAACCGATATTCAATAAACAGGCAGATGGTGTACATGTCTATATTCAATGTAGTCATCGTTTAAATGTCAACACAAATGATCAAAGAAGAAGTTAGAAAGGTGCAGCAGGGGAAAAATCACGCACGTCCATTTAAATGTCGTTGCTCCTACAAACGGTTTCATTTCTTTCGAGACGCGTTAACTTTTGTTAAGAATAACTTCTACTTAGGTTTTATAGTCTAACGAATACAAAAGTGAAGAACCAAATTGAGTAAACGAATGCGGCTATACAACGGGGCAGTACATTTCGAAATTTTTTAATTTTATGTATTTACCAATTTTGTAATTTACCACTTTCTACCAATTTCTTTTTTACCAATTTTCCATTACCAATTTCTTAATTTATAAATTTACAATTTTACACACTTCTAAATTTTCAAATTCACAATTTTGTGTATTTCTACATTTTTTAAATGAGAAATGTCTAACTCTTAAATTCACAATTTTCTATATTTTCAGCTTTTATTTTCCAATTTTATATATCATTTTATTTCGTTTATATTTATCGAATATTACTAATATTAATAATGCAAACAAGTTTTAAGGAAAACTTGTTACTTTTGTAACTTTTATAATTTGTATTACAGAATGAAGTTCAGCTAAAAAATTGGTCTATATTTTATATTGTAAAAGACTTTTATAGTATAGAGGATAACTTCTACATTATACAAGATAATATGAAATAAATTATTTTCATAATTTACCATTGCAATCTTCTTAGCCTTAGCATGCAATATCAACCACCTGTCCGATCGTTTACACGACCATAAAAATTGGATTTTTCCAATTAACCGTAATTACTCTATCATTTATACTGGTAATATAATATGCAGTTTGCCTTTATTTTTCCGCAATCGATCCTCGTGTTGAAAGACTCAACCTCAATGTCGCGCAATCCTATGTTCTAGATTCTGCAGCGATGATTAACCTTATTTCTGTAGATCTCACTTGGGGACGGTAAATTTTTAATTTCTTTCATTAATTTTATAAATACGTATATTTAACGTAGACTTTTACGGAAATAATATTGATATTTATTAACAAAATTATATTGTGTTTTTATTACTCTTACTAGTTCATATTTTATATATGAAACATATATTTGCAATTGACTTTTAACCGTCACACTGGGATATGAAATTCAGCCAATTTAGTTTCAATTTCAGCTACTTTATATTCCGAAAATCTGAATAAATACCTGTTTCAAAATCCAGTATTTTTACATTTTTTCTTCAATTTATATATCGTGAATTTTTCTCTTTGTATTAGAATAGAAAAGCGTTTTGAATTTTTCTGTGAAACTCATTTTTTCAACTTCCTTACGCTTCCGATTTTTTTTCGTATTCAACATTTAAATTTACTGAAATCAGTTGTAAAATATGTGGAAACTACTTTCGAAGATTATCATTTTTTTCAAGTTAATATAATGAGTAGCTTATGAGAAATATTATGCGGCCCTAAACGTCACAGTGTGTCAGGTATATTATCCCTGGGTCGTTAGGGGGTTAAGCCGTTGATGATTTATAAAATGAAATAGGTTCTATTTAAAAAATTAATTCCGCACATTTTTTAGGTATTTTCATACAACTCAAATATGTTAAAAATTAAAATTTCTTAATAAGTTGACTTGTCCACATATATCATAAACAATTTCATTCATACAAAAAGTTGTGGTTAAAATTTTAAACGCGTGAACGATGTCACAAATTATTATTTGACTCTAAAAGGAATAAATTTTGAAATTCGTAAATAGACTAGTTGATGCATAAATTACACGATGATGTGATAATTCCGCTCTTATAATCACAAATAGCAGATTACATTTAAAAAGTAAACACAAAAATGAGTTATAAATTAATAATTTTTTCACTAATTTTTCAATTAATGAGCAAATTATCATTGACGTTTCTTGTAAGTTCGAAAAGATTTTGAACAAAAAAAAAGTTTCTCAAAAATATGATAAATAATTATAATAACTGTTCATTTATTTTATAAAAAGAAATAAGCTTTTTCGCAATTGTATCGCGATCACTTAATACGCATAAATTCCAGTTGCTAGGTTAAAATTACCCTGCATTCTGTGCGCGTGGTATAAATTAAAGCGAACCTATGTTCCATCTCGCCGTCAATCATTATCATTGACAGATTCTACTTGAAACGAGAAGTTCAGTTGAATCATCAGCGACCGTATATCATTCCGTCTAGAGAACATCTAATCAGAATCACGAAATAACGGTATCGATCATGAATCGTGCCGCCATTTTTCTACGTAACACTACGAAAATTTATAAAGTGAATGGGGTAAGTGTAGACTGGTTTTTGTAAAGTTGGTATTTAAACGTAAGTATTTTCAGTCTGTTATGTAAATACTTAACGCTGTTGATATCGAACGCTTTGCGCAATTACTACTATTTAATTAATATTAACTAGGACCTTAATTTTCCTCGTACATTTTGATTTTGATAGAAAATTGTTTAAAATGTCAACTACTCTGCACTTTCCCCGAAAATGGGGTAAGAGCGTAACTTGAAGTTAAATACTTTGAATCTTTATTTCATGTGCAATGGGGCAAGAGTAGAATTATTAACAAATCTGCTACAGAACGCTTTTTACTACATTATGCAAGTACTCCATACTGCAAACAAGTACTCTTAGCTGAAATATAAGAGGCGATATAGCGAAACAAAACAAGGAAACAAACATACTAAATGGAGAAATTTCGCTCATATTGTAATAAAAATAGCCTGTATACGCACTTGCCCCGTTTACGAACTTACCCCACTTCACCTTATGCCCATATTATGGCATGTTTATCGTATAAATGTACTTAATCGCAAAATATTTTTTATGGCGGTCAACATCCACTGGTACACGTTACTACATGTTAGTTAACCCCTTGACCTATAATTTGTTAGACAGTCATTCACAACTAGCTTATTGCCACAACGTTAGGACAACTAAAGAGAATTAAAATGTTAAGTACATTTTACCGTCGCTGATCTTTGATTATACAGATTATAATTAAAATTGAACCAAAAACTTAAATGCACTGCTACAAAAATACTAGTCTAGTTTATCGCACGCCAACTGTGTTGTGCGTCACGAATGTGACACGATATTGCAAGGGGTAAACAAACACCTGACAAGTGAACTTACACCACTTTCAAAATAGCTCATATTCAAATCTCCATTTGGATCGCGGTAGCAAATCTCAAAAAATGTCATTGTCAAATGCGTGCTTTGGAAGAACCCTTTTTAACACGTTAATTGCCATATTAATCAGTTGAAAATTTGATTAAATGTTATAATATGTTATAACATTTTTAACAAATGTTATCAAATATTTTCACAACATTTACTATATTTATCATTTGTAGCTGCAAGTATTTTCAGTTAGGTAAGTAAAATTCGTGAATAGCATAGGTGATGAATTCATATGGTTTATGGTCATCCGTATATGGACGATGTGGCAGCTAAAGTGTTAAGGAGTATTTTAATGAGGGTCCTCGGTAAGAGTCTTTCAGCAGTGATTTCCTGAGCGTCCTTATTTTGAGCAGTGCACGCTCTCCATAGAGCAATATTTTTCCGCAGACAGGGAGATTTGAGCAGCCAGCTTTCCGTGTCGTTCCATCACGAACTCGGCCAAACATTAGTGGACGAACGCAGAGAGAAGAAACCGGTCTCGGTCTCGGACGAGCATGTCGTGCTCGTTTGGAGCTCGTCGGGTTGCTCGTAACATCGAGGAATGCGAAATGTAATTATAGAAGTGTTGCGCCGGAGGGGTCAATCCCCAATTGAACTCCAATTCACAACGAACTCCTCACCGGCTGTGCGTCGCGTACTGACGCCGTCGAAACGACGATCCCTCACGCGTCCGCAGATTCGACAGACGACAAACTAAATTTCGACGAGTTACGGACGCTGGATGTTTCTTCGGGACGTCTTCGCTGCGCAGCTGTGAATATGCGATTTGCTTATCGATACGTATCGATAATGTTGGAATAGTACAGGTACTTCGATACATTGACGTCCTCGTTTAGATATTGGTAAATCTAATATATAGTTTAATTGGTGCATTAAAAGTAGAAGTGAGTACTAGGTTTTCTAATTTATGAATGACCAAATGAATGCTTTTAATTCTAGTAAATTTCAAATCTGTTAATTCTTACTTTGCTCGAATTATCAAATGAAGTGCTCAAATATTTTAATTCATAAAACGAAATAATTCATAACACTTCGGTTTAATTTAATTCAAATTCAAATGAAGAAACAACAATTTACTTAAATATAATTTATCTTTAAATTTAATTTAAAAACTACAATTTAGTTTAATGTAATCTATTTTTAAACTCAAATAAAAAATGTTTTAATTTAGTTTAATTTATTTTCAAATTCAAATTAACAAACAATATAGTTTATTTTAATTCCATTTTAACTTCAGACTAAAAAACAACAATTTAATTTAATTTATTTTTATATTGAAATAAAAAGACATGAATTTCCATTGAACTTCAAATAAAAGGCAGATCACTTTTTTTTAGTTTGAAATAATATTTCGAACTTTCGTTTTAAAATTTGCAAAACGACCGACATCTCCTCATTAAGGTATCCGCATTGTACGTGAGTCCGCAGTGAGCGCAGAAGTATAAATTTATATCCGTACAACAAGTGGTACGATCAATTAAACTTCCGAGAGGCTTAATCTGTTTCCGGCGAGTAGAAGTTATCCTCAGTGAAATGTCTTCAGTCGATTAAACTTACGACGATGTTCATTAAGAAGCGTTGACGCGTATACTCCTCTCGGTTATTCGCCGGTTTAAATCTTAATCGCAATTTAAGTTGCGAAGCGAGACGAAAGGTGTGTCGCTTCATGGAAATTCTACTTCCGTTTCGAACTTTGTATCCGTTCAATAGCTACGCGTATGCTCGATCGATTGTATATATAGTCGAGGTAGTTCAGCAGGTAGCTACGAACGATAAGGAACCCAATTTGACGTTAAATTTGATCAAATTCAGTTTAGTCCGTGCTGAAGAGATCCGAGACTTCGATCGACCGCTATTACCAACTGGAATGGTCAGAGTTCGTATTCTTAGACTGACATACGCCCACGTGAACGTACACACATTTATATCTCTTCGTGAGCGGAGATTTTTAAATTCGATATGGAAGACATTCGTGCAAACGAAACTATGAATAGAAAATGACTTTGAATAGTAACTTTTTTTCTGAACAACTGAAAAGTACAGTCTCTGGATTCTATTAGGTTGTTCGGAAAGTTCTTTTCGCGTTTGTCGCTCGAGGCTTTACATTGTTGTGCTTAAGTAAACAAACATCCAGATCACTCCAAAATCAATTGTTTGGTCCAGTGTCATTCTCTGGCACTACAAGAGGACTGTTTTCAGCATCAGTAGAAATTGAATCCCGTATTTTTCGCGTTGTGAAAGATGGAAGATCAAAAGATGCATTTGCGCCATGTCATGTTTTACTGTTTTAAAAGAGACATTACGCCTGGAATTACCGCAAAGGAGATTTGTGATGTTTATGGGGATCATTCTATAACTGTGCAAAATGTCCGTAATTGGTTTAGGAGGTTTAAAGCCGGAAATTTCAATCTTAAAGATGAAGTTCGCAGCGGCCGTCCATCCACCACTGATACCGATCTTATCAAGGCCTACCTCGATGAAAAACCAAGGGAAACAATTAACAGCGAGAAATATTGCATGCAACTCGAAAAACTTAAGGAAGCTATATTCACAAAACGTCCAGAATTGGTGAATAGACGTGGTGTCGCGTTCCACCATGACAACGCGAGGTCATATATTTCTTTACCTGTGCGAAAGAAACTTTTAGACTTCGATTGGGATGTTCTATCACATCCCCCATACTCTCCAGACATTGCTCGATCGGATTATTATTTGTTGCTTTCCCTAAAAAATTTTCTTCGCAATAAAAAATTCACATCAATTAATGAAATAAAAAACGGTCTTGAAGAATATTTTAACAGTAAACCAAGAGAATTTTGGAAAAGTGGCATTATGAGGCTTCCAGAAATATGGCAGAAGGGTGGTGGAACAGAACGGATTATATATTACTTAAGAATAACACACTGAACGCAAAATATTTCAAACTTAACACCTATTAAAAAAACAAAAAGAACTTTCCGGATAACCTAATATTAGTGTTTGGTTTTTATAAATTGTGCACTTTATACAAACCACATCTGTCTGTTAAATTCTAAATCAAGGTGAGTATACTAATGACGAACATCTAAATTAACCATTTGCACTTCTATGTCTCGACATCATATTTCTCTTGGATCTATAAATAATTTAGATAAATAGATTGGTTGAATATGTATGTTATCATTTATTTAGTGCTTGTATTGGACAAATGTACTTGTCACATACTCCACACTACAAAACATTTTATTGAGAAACTTTTCTTCATCTGCTTTGTAAATTAAAGACTATATTTCAAAATGTATCACTTTGCTCAGGTTTCATTAATAGAAGCTTAATTTGTAATGTCAGGTACATTAGCCAGTGAACACAATTTTTGTAACACCCTGTATAGGAAAATCAAACATACATAGTCAGCATATGAATAACACATGTGAAATAATCAGTTAAATTACAAGTTTTGAAATACCTTATATACAGAAAAATTTCAACATGTTAATCAGCGCATAATCGACGAAAAATAATAAAAAATTGTAAAAAGTATTAGCTCAAGGTTTCACATATAGAAGCTAATCTCGGAACAATCGCTCGAAATTACAGTTCGAACAATCGCAGCCATACTGATCAGGATAAAACAATTGTGTGTCAGTTAAGGTCGACTTGAGAGATAGATTTCCTTGTTAGAGTCCGGCCAAGTGGAATTTGTCGAGGACAAACGACACGTAACCTTAAAAGGGCCGATCGTTGGCAGGACATACAAGAGATAAATTGACTTCACATTCCACGGAAACTTGGCTTCCGTTCGGATACTATCGGCAACCTCAATATAGCCTAGACCTTTTGCGATCACGTTGATGTACGGTATATATCTAACATCGCGGCAGCTACGAAGAACTCCATTTCAACGTTAAACTTCACTAAACTCGCGTTAGTCGGGTCAAAGATGTTGAACCGTTCAAAGCGTCGATTTTCGTCTATTACCTAGCCGTTACGTATATTGGCGCAGCCTTTGCAAGTTTACCGTCGTTTTACAGCTACCTAACATCTTGTACATAATTTGTAAACCTTGCGATACGAGGAAGACGTTGGGAACTTGACCAAATTTAGTTTGGTGAAAATTCGAATTGGCCCACATTCGGAAAAGTTGAAATTTCAACTTTGCGAACTTTGGAAATAGATTTTTATTTTTCTTCAAATACTGTTGTTTCAAGAGTCTTTTGACTCTATGCGTACCGTCGTCAATCCAGGAGTTGGAGTGAGGTCTAAAAGAAACCCGGCCCCACTATCCCCACCGTGACATATCGACAAATAAAAATAATAATGACAATGACAATTGTATTGTTTTTTGCCTAATTGGTGTGCATGACCACAAGAGCCACTGACGAAAATACGTAAGTCTAGAAGCTTACAAATTTATAGTAATAGTAATTTAGAAATATGGAAATACAGAAATTTAGAAGTTTGAAAACTTGAGGATCTGAAAATTCGTTAAATCAGAAATCTACAAATTCAGAATTTAAAATTTGAAGACGACGAATCTAATGACTTGAAAATTGTTTAACTCAATAACTTATAAATTTAAACATCGAAAATTTGAGAATCCAATTCCATGTTTAAAAAAAAACAAAACTGTTTTCAATTTAAAAACTTCAATTTACCCACCTGCACTTTCCAGACAAAAAAAGGTTCGATCAATGTCCGTAAAAAACGTACACAAATTGAACGAGCCACTCAAGAGGATATTTCATTACTACATATACATGTTGCCGTATATAACAAAATTGAAGAGACGAAGAATTCATAAAATTTAATAAAACCGCTTTCCCTTAACGAGCCACTATAGGGGTTGCATATTTCCCACTGTTGTTGCATTATTCAAGAGAAAAACAGGAAGATAAAGAAGAATAAACATCGAGCTTAGATATTTGTAAAGGCAACCTGTAACTCATGTTTTTCTTTAATTCCATCCGTCCTATTCGGCAGCAGACGTTCTGTAATTTCAACGAAAGCGTCAGCACGTTGATTAAGGTCTTGCAAGCGGTATCTCGAGAGGAAGATAGCTCGAGCTGTCTTCGAGCCGATTTAATCACCATATTAAATTCAATTCGCCGAACCTTGCCGTGGTTAATCCGTTTGCCTGGTCTCTCGCGTTCAAAGCATCTGTGCACGGTATCGGTGACGATGCGTGTTATGGCGGTGTGCACACATGCTACACGCTGTCTTCGCGATTCAGAGTAGGCTGCCGATTATTATTGATAACTCATTGATATCTTACTGTAAGAATGTACAGTCGCAGCTAGAGATGGGGTAACTTTTAAATCACTCGTAATTCGATCGCGTTTACTCACCAATTCACTTCGCAAGTTTTCAAATATTCAAATCATCAAACTTTTAAGCTCACAAATTTCCGAATGGAATCCTCAATAGGATATAAAACCACATAGAACCTTCTCAAAACTGATTACTGATGTGGTGCTTTTAATAATTTAAGTGACAAATTAAAAATTAATTTAGAACACTAAATTATCGATTACAACTGACGTGAAATCACGTTCCTGATTGATGGTTACGATTACTAATTGCAAGTAATGCAGCAGTCATGATTAATGATTAGATGAAATAACTAAAGCAAATATAATGTCTAACTCAATGATCATTAATCACAATTCTTTTAAAGATTTAAGTGAAAAATTAAAAAAATATATTAAGGACTACTTGCATTATATACCATGCGTTGTCAGGTTATATAATAACGTTATCATTTGATTATTTATTACCTAACAAACGGCAGAAATAATGTACTAAATAAGAGAAAAAGAAATCACAGTGCAGTGCGTTGGAAATTTCTCAATTCGCATCATATTTCTAAAAGGATCATCGCAATTGTAGTACAGAAGTCGTTCAAGTTGTGTCGCTAAATCCATAGACACATGTATACAATACTATGATTCCATCCATGATTCAATCTGACAACACGGGATTTACGTTGGCAATTGTTTTAATCAGACGCCACGTCATTTGTACCTGTCCAACCACACCTGTCACGTATTTTACACCGTTTTATCGATAATGGGACAAAAAGATGCAATGCAATGTATCGAATGCAATCCATGGACGATAGATAGAATGATGACACGGTCCAAACTTTTCACCTTTATTTTTCATCCAAATCAGGACAAATTATAGTTTATTCCACAACTAAATTTGTCTTGGAGTGCTGATGTCGTAAACGAAACTATCTCTCAATGATATAAAAGTGGTTGAAAACCGCAACATTGTTTTGTTGTTTTTGGATCATTTTAGCACATGACCAACACAAGGAATATTCGAATAATCTTCACTGCTCTTCAGAACTCTTCTCATTTAAGGTCGAATAGTTTGACTCCGCAAACTCATATTTCTAATTTTGTCTATGTTAAAATATTAACAATGCTTATACCTTTTTGGAGAACCACCATTATGCCATTAGAGATGGCAAGAATTGTTATATCGAAATGATCTAAGATTGTAATTAGTAAATCTTCCGTTTACGAAAACGTTGAATTTCTTTACTTAGCTCCCATTGGAACGCAACAGTGCAAAGGGTCAATCAATTACAAAATTCACCACAAATCCCAGCATTTTACCGCGTAATATTTTATTAGTTGATTTTTAAATACTATCGTAAGAAACACCCTGTAGAAACGAATCTGGGGCTCTCATAGGCATTTGGCGAGGACACGTAGGTGTGCGTGCACGTACATCGACAAGAGATAAGGTACGCGGAAGATCGCTA
Organism: Megachile rotundata; assembly: GCF_050947335.1. Lineage (NCBI taxonomy): Eukaryota > Metazoa > Arthropoda > Insecta > Hymenoptera > Megachilidae > Megachile > Megachile rotundata. The sequence continues at coordinate 5,258,984 of NC_134995.1, forward strand.
GCTAAGCTTCCAAGACTTAAGCTCGCTTTCTGCAAGGATGGGTTATATCGCCGACACTTTATTTTCGAACATTCCTTCCTGACGCTATCGCATTCAAATCCAGGTTGACTATCGATCGCCCACAAAACCGTAGTCTTCATTTCTATGTTTTGCCAGATTTCACTCTTCTCTTTGGAGTTGAGGCGCGACTATCGATGAACGTGTATAATATCGAAGCGTTATCGACATTCTGATGTATCAATTTGCAAAGTTCTGGCAACTACGTTGATACATGACTTTTATGCTAGTGAGCACATTTAGAAAACACGTAATTTTATCTATTTTAGTATGAAAATTTTGGGAGGTACGTTTTTGTCGTGCATTGATTTGTTTTACAAAATTTTTAAATTTGTCATACAGGGTGTTTTACAAATGCTACCGAAAAATCTGTGAACATGGAAAAATAAGAAAAAATATATAATAAAATTTGTTCGTAGCTTCATTTTCAAGAAAAATTTGAACATTTTTGATGAATTTTTAAAAAAGCTTGTTCACAGTATAAAATGATAAAATCAACGAACTGTTTAATTCTACAGTAAGCAAATATTATAAATCAAAGATATAATTACTAATATCGCTAAAATGAGTTTATTACTTCGTACTTTATGAGATTTATCACTTATGTGTATTCTTATCATCGACTAAATTCATCACATTAAATATTAGTATCTATATGAATATTATGAACGACAGATAACGAACTTTAGTATTAATGATGAGATTTATTTATTTAACATCATTCAATAATTCTCAAAGTAGTAAAAAATTGCATTTATCAATTCATGTGCCATGAATACATTTTTTTTATAAACGCTTCAAAACTGTTCAAATTTAGTTTCTTAAAAAATAAAGTGACACGAAAAAAATGTATTCTCATTTTTTCATGCAAATTCATTCTCCTTTACACCATTTCGAAAACAGCCTGTATAAAGTACAGAGTTGAATTTGTTGACAACTCAATTTTAGAGAAAATCACTGCGTGAATTTGAAAGGAATCAATTCTAGTGAATTCGAAAATTCACTGAGTTTCTGTGTTTTCCGTCGAGTGTCGTAAATGCTTTTCTGCACAGTTTCTAAAATTGCGAGACCAAAAATAGAAAATCTGAGAGACTCGTGTAGAGTATCATTCTATTGGACAATTCCAGCTCTTTCGAAAAAGCTTACTGTCACAGAACAGTGATTGGCTACCAGATATCCGCAGTTTTAGTACAAAGACCAAGAAACGGAGTTCTCGAGCGTTTTCTGCCGTGGAAATCTCATAAGATTGGTATTTGGAATGAAAAGGTGAATCAATGGAAGACGACGTACATGACGTCGTTCTTTGTACTTTTATTCTGCTTTTATTTGATTTTATTTATTTTTGGTGTTTATTGCATTCTTTTTCTCAACTTGAAACTCGCGGAGGAGGAGAACATTATATTAAATAATAATAGGTGATATGATGTGTTCAAGTTTTACGATTTCCTGCGTTTTTTCTACAAATAAGAACCTTGTTAGAGATTAAAAAAAATCAATGATAATTTGTGAAATACCTTACTCTGTTAAATTTTTATATGCAGCAATTCTTGATTACCTTATTTACAATTGTACTTGAATTTCAAGTTCGAGTGGACTCAATATTTTAAAACAAACACAGAAAATTAAAGCATGTTCAGCAACTTTATATTCAGCGATCCTTGATTATGTAAATTATAACAGGGCTTTAAATTAAAACTTCAAATTAAAGAGTATCAAAAGTACCAAAAATATCAAAAATATCAAAAATATCAAAAATATCAAAAATATCAAAAATATCAAAAATACCAAATATATCAAAAATTCAGGAATATCAAAAAGAATGTAAAAAATCATCACATTCCTAAGTGCAATACGAGTGAAACTCGTCACCGTATATCACAAGATAAAAAACTATAGGTACAATAATCGCATTCCTAAAATATATCTCGTAACATTTCCCTATAAAATTGAAGGCGGGTGAAAATCCCATGGAAGCTTCTTGCAGCAATAGGTTAATAAACCCGAATGTTTCTCCACGAAAGCCGAGTTTCTCCCCGAATAACTCAATTTATCTTTGCATTTATGAAACGTCAAAATATCGCCCGGCTGGTACGAAGAAATCGACACAGAAACTCCAATAATCAAACCAAATAATCCGATTGCATCTGAGCGGAGCGCACAAAGCCGAGAAGACTTGGACTTCTATTGTGAAGGTATGTATGTGAAGTATAGCTAACATCCACGGTGAAGGAACGGATGCCAGAGCTCGTATACACTGGAGAGCCCATACATTTCGTATCCCCTTGAAAAGTGGAAATCTAGGTGGTTTCGTATCTACGGGTATGTGGTTGGGGGCGATGAGAATCCGGTGGTGGCACATAAGTATTGGTACCGTTCTTTCCACCCCACCCCCCGTCAACTGCCGCTTTTCATTCCTTCCTTCCTTCCTTCCTTCCTTCCTATCCCGTGACGCATTTATTTCCGTCGTAACACGCTGTGACGAACAGTGCGCTGTTGTTAAAACTGCGGGTGTACAGAAAAAAGCAAGAAATACGTTCTATTTGTTTGATCGCTTGGCAGACGTCTGATGTGTCGCTCAGGAATGGCAATATACCGCGTTGCTACGTCGACCTTCCTGATTCTCACGGAATTCAGTGAAATTAAATCCGTCCACCGGTCGGAAACACGCCGCCCATGGGGTGAAAAGTGCGAGATTAAAAAACACGACACGACGCTGTGTGACCGTGTAGCCGGCAGTCTTACGCCGACTTATGAGAACAAAGTACGTTGTAAACAGGGCTCAATAACAGCGCCGGGATTTAATAAATTGAATTTCGCGCCGAGATTTTTTCCCTCGAAACACTTTGCGTATTCAGCAGACACATTTTTTTAAATATTTAGGCTCAAAATGGACGGAGTACTTTTTTTGCAATGGATGAAACTACTATGGGTGTGCAGTTTTTTCAACATTTTCTAGCGCTAAAATGTGCGTCAAATTATGACTGAAGTTTTACAGTGCTTCTTTCATTTTGATCACCATAAAATTTTCCCTGCAGTCTACAGTATTAGATCTAGCCCTAAGCAAAGTTTTGTGAAAAAATATTTAGTAATTTTTATATGATGACACATACGTAAATACGTGTTCAAGCTAAAGCATGTATGTCGTTTTTCTGAACCCTTGTTAGGGTTTGGTCAAGCCCTAATTATTGCACTTCGTGCCGTCTAAAGTCTATATGGAGTCGAAGGACTACCCAATGGTTTTACCGATTGGGGCCGTGTAGAAACACTCACAGAATTGTATTAAAAAAATAGTTTTTAATAAAAACATGGGTGTGTGTATATACGGAGGTTGTGTGTGTATGTGTTGTAATGTGTCGAAGTGTTCGAATATTTCTAAGTATTAGACTAGTTCTGTTCTATATTAATTGAGCTCTGTACTATCTATCTATACTGTTCTCCTATCTATGCTGTTGGAGATCTGAAATGTTGGCTATACTGTTGGTTATCTGTCTATTTTGTAATTTTCTTGCTTCGTTAATACCTCTGTTCTCCCTTCCATTGCGCCCTTAGCGTGGTACTTTTCTGGAAGGGGAACAGAAGTTCCTACGGGGGAGGACGGCATTCCGGGGAGAAACTGGGTTTTTCCCAGATCCCGTGACGTCAGTCCCGGAACGCGGGACCCGTTACTTCTGAGGGCCAGATCGCCCTCTGACCTTCTAAACTGGGAGATTTATGACATGACTTGTGTCACTGAAGCCAAAAACTCTAAAGACTAGTGCAGCAATAAACAAATCTGCTAAAAACTACAAATTGTCACGTACTATCCTAGTGCTGGCACGCAGATGGTACGGATACTAAATTATGGGGTTCAAAAGTGACCATTCTCTCGTTATGTCGTAAACCTTATCTGTATGAAACTCTAACAACCCTATTACTTCTAAGCTCCGATAATTTATAATAAAATCACTAGAATTTTTATATCAGACATTAAAGTTAGCAGAATTACTAATCCGTTCTGTTTTATCGAACTGGTAATAATCCCATCACACATGATGGTCACCCATCACATATGATTATATCACGTATGTATTTATATTGTAATACAAATTATTATTATTTCATGACAGAACACAAAATTGGATCTTTTCCTTCTGCAAAAGTGATTGAGACCAATTCTCTCTAACATTGAAGTCTCGAGTTAAGAGGATACACTTTATTTCAACTGCTGTACCGGCAAGGTCTATATGCGCGTAATGAATTTTTCTTCAACGACTTTCCCATTTTAAAGGTTCTTAAAGCGAAAAGGTGCTTTTCAGTGCTACGAATATACAGGGTGGCTGACCACATTTTGTCATCTTGATTCGCATCATTATTATTACTCATAGCAAACAATGTTTTAGATGAAGTTGAATGGTTTTGAAAGAGCATATGCTGGTGGTATATTTTTTTGTAGGTGGACGTGTAAAGGACATTTGAAAGTCATTAATGTTTTTTTAAATGGAATCATATATTTTTTATTGCATCAGCTGATTCTCCTTCATATTCTTTACAAAAAAGTATTAATCTATTTATGTGAAAAAATCATTAGTTTCAGAGATATTTTAATTTTAATGTCTACTTACAGAAAAGGTTCAATGTGGCGACCATTTGCATCAGAATACTTTTTGAATCGAGAAATTAATGACTTACTAACATTCCGTAGTGTATAATCTTTCTGCATGTGTAGCACTTTTCCCAGCTTCAAAGTAAACCGATAACATGTCTATCTTTTCTTTTTTAGAATACTTCATTATGAAGTGATTATTCATCGTATCGTCGTATTCATCGTATTATAGACCTAACAGTGACAAAATTTCACTGTTACTGCGTAACAAAAAAAAAAAAAAAAAACAACTCACAATTCGTTTGGTGACACGTGACCTCTCAAAGCATATAGGAAAACATTTGTTGTTCAGTTAGAGCAATTCGTTATTCAGGGCAATTCAGTATTGACCAGAAAGTCAGGATTTCCTAACAAGTTGGACTTAAAATATCTTCTAAACTAATAATTTTTTCACATAAATAGATTAATACTTTTTTGTAAAGAATATGAAAGAGTACCATCTGACGCAATAACAAATATATGACTCCATCTAAAAAAACATTAATGACCTTCATATGTCCTTTACACGTCCACCTACAAAAAAATATACCATCAGCATATGCCCCTCTTAAAACCATTCCACTTCATCTGAAACATTGTTTGCTATGAGTAATAATAATGACGCAAATCTAGATGGTAAAATGTGGTGAGCCACCCTGTATATTAAAGTTTATTATTTTATTTCGCTATTTGCTACAAAAACAAATTACGAAGATAAATAAATGAGATTCTTCTATTGCTCAAGTTCACTGCCGTCGCAATATATCATACGATCAAAGTTTACACGTTCCATGAATCCTGCGGAACGCGACAGGTAGCCGCATCTCGCTACCCTACCACGAGAATGTCGCCAACTTTTTTCTTTTTTTTTCACTTAACCCTGCTAATGACCTCTCGCGACGTAACGACGAAGCCTGACGTTCCATACATTACCCGCGAAGGGAGAAGCTGGTGTTTCTCGGTGAAAACAGCGGCGAAAGGGTGAATCGAGCGGAGTCAAGTTGCGACACTCGTTATTCAGTCGCAGCTGAAACAAACCTCTCGAGAATCCCCCAGGGCGGTGTAATTCGCCAACGTAAATGGTAATGAATTTTTCTCCTCGTTTACCGCCGATACGATGGTCGAGAACCGACAAACGGCCACAAACGCGGACACGCAATTCTGCAATTAATACGAGATACGTCCGCGACGCTTTTGTCGAATGTAAAACGGTGCTCTCCCGTCGCTCGTTTACAAATCGACGAGCGGTCATCGAATATGCAAAACGCCCACTCGCCCGACGAGCTCTGTGTCGTATGCTTGTCAGCTGTTATTTTTTTCCTGCGTATGAAATATCTGAAATGCTCGACGTTTTAAACTGACGGTCGCGCGTTGTAATTAACGCGATACTCGATCGACGATGAGACATATAGCGGAAAGGATTATCGATGACAATCCATCCAATCAGTCTAGCTTCCGCGAGAGCACGAATTAACAACGTGTAATAAAAATCATGGCGCAATTTGTATATTTATGAAAACAAGTTTACGCTTTGATTGTTACTACGAGCTGTTATTTTAGATAATACACTTCTGGTATATTCATGAATTGATTTGTTCATTTTCAAAGCGATGTCTATTTAAAAAGGAATGAGATGTTTCGTAATTTGTGCTTGATTTATAAAATTTTTATTTATAACTTAATATGTAATTTCTTCAAAAATTCAAATGAGTTGTACAATTTAAAATTGGACGATAGCAGAAATTAGGTAGCCATTAGTTATGAAATGCAAGTCCAGTTTTCATAGATATAATCATAATTATCCTTTAATTTTTTAGAAACAAAAAAAATGTACACTTCGAAATAAACGGTCTAATTATAGATAAAATTTTTATTAGTTCAACAATTTTTTCTTTTTCGATTTCGCCCTCGAAAAAATTAGTATATGCCACAAGAAAAATCTTATTAAAGTTTGAGTTAAAAAGTTATAATTTAACAAAGCAAATGTATATATACGTTAAAAAGGAACAATGATAATACGAGTTTATAAAATTAACGCAAAAGTGTAACATAGCGATTCTCGGTCAATTGAGACTCTAATGTGTTTAGTAATTGTCTGTACGGCATAATCGTTTAAATTTTTTATGAAGGATGTCTTGTTTTATCGCGTACGTTGGTGAATTTATTAAAGCTGAAACAAGCGCACAATTTAAAACTTCACGTATGTACCTAGTACTTGAAACTTACAACTGGCTAGTTTTTAATTGTGGAATTTCTAGTTATGTTGATTACTTATCTCAAGGTTTATTATTTACATCTTTTTACATTTTCAGTATAATTATGGTATAATTGCAATTTAGAAAACGATTCATCCTAAAAGTTGCAGTGAAATACAAGTTTTATTTATACAAGTTGCAGAAATACAAGTTTACGGCGACGTAGGTCGTCAACCATTAATCAAATATCAAATATTAGGGATTTCAATTAGTTCGATTGTAGATTGTTTACAAATAATATACTGAGATTTGCATACTGAGCCATTGACATTATAAAATTTATAGTTTTTCACGTATTACTTAAAACTGGAACTAAATATCGTAATACATTTCGCTGAAAATAATTTCAAGAACTTGCACCTTCTTCAAAATAAATATGTTTTCAATTGAGTTAATCACTTAAACTTTTAGCGCCCAAATATTGGTGATTCTGAATTATTTTAACTACAGTTTATTTTCATATAATAATATATTAAATTTTATCTACTGTTACCATTATCTTCATTCTTGTCAATAATGTCTCCTCTTCAAAATAAACGATGGTAAAACAGTGTTACAAAAACTATTCAAAAATGACTAATATTAAAATAATCATAATTATGCAAGAATCACAAATAATGTCACTGTAACAACTGCAATTACTAACATACCCAGACGATATTATAATACAATTATCAACTTATAAACTGTATCTCCAATTTTAACATATGTTCGCCATATGAAATATTTTTGATTTCGTGGACAGTAATTTGTAAATTTCAAAATGTAAGAATTAAGAAATTCAGAAGATTAGAAATTGGAAAATTTGAAAACCATCTGATTTGAAAATATAAAAGTATGCAGATTAAAAAATGCTAATTAATGTAATGTACCTAACCTAACCTTTATTCAAAGAAAGCTCGATTATACGTCAGCGTGTTCGAATACACACATTACTTCCAGCAAACATAACCTCCTTGAAATTTCTGTTTCAATTTCTATTTCTATCTCCTAATTAAATGCTTCTAATTCGATGCCTATCTATTTTTGCACTTGACCAATTTACAGAATAGAATACAGAATAAAATATAAGAAAAGGTTTCAACGTTTGTCAATATCCAATTTTCGCTCAACAGCCCGAAAGATTACCATCCCTCGAACGCGTCGACCATCTTGCTAACCACGCAAATCCATCTTTGCGAAGCGTACACCTTTACAACCGACGACGATCGTATTTAAGCGTATTTAATCGGATTTTTCCATGTTACTAACGCATTCAATCGTGATACGTCGATGGCGCGTGCAAGAGGATCCGATAGCAGCTATCTAGCAGGCACGATACACGCACCAATTCACGCACGTGCACTTGCACTCGGGAACAAGCGGGAGAGCGAACGACAGAACGATGGAGAAAAAGAGCGAACATGACGACAGAGCACGAATCACGACACAAGAGTGGCGTGAGAGTCCGTTGCCGGTGATTTGATCGAGCTTTGATGGAATAAACGCGAATAAGTAACGGCTCGTGTACGTCAGTCTGATCGACAGCGACTTACGGACACAGGACATGGTGTACGATTGCAAAAAGTTCGCAGAAAATTGTAACCTCCGACAAAGAAAATGACGGACAGTGACGTGGACTGCGAGTTGTCACATAAATCGCATTAAGAGGCATATGAAAATGGAGGAGAAACGAACAGACGTCTCTGTAAGATGTCTCTAGAGAGATAGATACATTCGGATACAACGGTTTTTTTTTTTGTTCAGAATAGGCTTAAAGGAGGAGTCACTTGTATTCGCTCGAGGAAGATGTAGTGATAGCTACTGGCAAGTTTACTCAAATTCGCAAATTTTTTTAATTCTGAAATTCTGAGATTTCTATATTTCTTCATTTTTCAATTTCTGGACTCTGGAAAAATTATGAGTCTTAATTTTCAAATTTTCACATTTTTTAATTTCTACGTCCTTAAATTCATTTATCTCTAATTTTGTATAATTTCAATTTGCAAATTTTTCAATTCTTAGATGCTCAAATGCATTTATTTCTAAATATGTACTCTTAACCTTCCAATTTTCAAATTCTTTACTGCACAAAATTCTTACGTTTTCAAGTCATCAAGTTTCTACAATTCCCAAACTTATACTCAATTCTCCAGCTTCCTACATTTCCAAATTTTCAAATCTTTTATTAATCAATTTTCTACTTGCCAAATCTCTAATATTTTAAATTTTATCAAGTAAATGCTTATGGAATGGAGAGTTTGATCATTAAAAAATTTACTAATTAGAGATCAACGAACGATGGTGTCTTTTTCCCCTGTACCGCCATTTTCCCTGGGGAAGCCTCGTGTTCTCGGAACTGCGCGGCGCAACAATGCACAGAGAGAAAACGAGGGGATATCAAAAGAATAAAACCGAAAAAGGGGCGAAACATCTATTAACGAAATAGGAATGGGGAAACGTGTGTAACTAGACAAAAGAGAGCAGCGTGAAAGGAAGCGGAGAAACTGGCAAGGAAAAAGGAGGAAACAAGTGAATGAGAAATAAAGGAGAGAAATGACACAACTGGTGAGCAGAAAACAAATATGGTCCTAGGTACTAAAAAATTTGGTACTATAGCAAGTATTAGAGTAACATGTATAGTAAAGTATTATAGTACTTTACCAGTTAATCGAATGGTATTATAAATATTATAAAATTCGAATGCATAATAAATTATTGCTTTATTAACTTTAAGTCAGTTAGAATAACCGAATAAAATTATACAATAATAATTTGTTAAAAATAATAAGAATAATACGGATTTTAACGGATTGGGTTTTATTGTTCTACCGACATACAAATTCGAATAAACAGAAGTTCGCATATTTTCATCTGAAAAAATATATCTATCATATACGCACTGTTACATTTTAAGTACTCCTTCTATCTTGTAAATGAAGGAGATAGGTAAAAGAAACGAAGAAATGCAAACTGTTAAAATTATTAATAACTGATTATATGTTAAATAAAATCCTAAAAACCTGACACATCTTAAAATTGCAGCAGTGATTAGCTGACCACAACCGAGAAAAACATAGGCTGAATCCCAAAAACCTAACATGTATCTTAACACTAAACCTACCGGTGTATAATTTGAAATTAGAAATGAAGTTCAAAAAAACTAAACAAACGACGAAACATAAATTAGTACATACATTTATTCTTTACCTCGATGAAAATCAATGCTGATTTTAAGGAATACTTTAACAAAATGTGTACTTTGTAATAAGAAATTTGTGGAGTGACCATTTGACCGGTTTGGTAGTTTCAGTGTTAAATAGATTCCATAATACAGTAGTATAAGTATGTGCTTTGTAAACTTTTCGATTTTTGTGCTTTTGAGTTTTCTGATTTCCCTATTTTGTAAATTATTTTAAAAATTATTTTACAAATTATTACACATTATTATTAAAAAGTTGACCAACTAAATCATGTAATCAACTATGTAGTTGCTACATAGTAAACAATATTACTAACAATATAACTGGAAAATTATAACTAACAATATAACTAGAAAAATATAACTAACAATATACAAGGTTATTAAATAGACTGACGTTGCTACAGAAGAAGTACGCATGCGACAAACGCCAGAAACCCACAATTTTTTAGCGTGAAGTTTTCTCCTTCAAATGCAATATATTCCGTTTTTATAAATAAATCCACATAGCCGTAATCTTCGTTTTCGTTAGAGTTGTTTCTCTGTTCCGTCGGAAAAAATGTAAAATGTATCGATAGAACGAATTGTGAAACTTCACACGAAACTTAGAAAAACAGCTACTAAATGGCAATGAATGTTTATAGGGTGCATGTGTTTTCGAATGGTTTAAGCGTTTTCAAGATGACCGAGAGGACGTTGAAGATGATTCACGACCGTGTCGCTATCCCACGTTAAAAACGGATGACAATATCGAAAAAATCAGTAATGTGGTTCAACGTAATCGTCGGTTAAGTATTCATACGATTGCTGAAACTATAGAAATCGACAAGGAATCCAAATTGTCAATAGACAAGGCATGGGTTCTCCACCAAGACAATGCGCCGGTACATTTTACATTGCCTATCAAAAGATTTCTAGCCAAGTAATCCAGTGTTTGACCATCCGCCTTATTCGTCGGATCTTGCTCCATGCAATTTCTATCTGTTTGCTAAGGTGCAATCTGCATTAAAAGAAACAAGATTTGAGTCCGTTAAGGCTGTAAAAGAGAAAGCGCATCCTGAAGGAGCTGACAGAACACTTCTAGCACTGTTTCAAACAATAGAAGATTCGCATAGAGCGTTATAGGGATAGACAAGGAGTGTATACTGAAGATGATATCCAGTAAATAAGAATGAAATAAAAATAAAATGTTTTACAGCATCAGTTTCGTTATTTAATAGCAACAACTCGTATATAATACAAATAAACTAGCAAATTAATACGTATAACAAATATGCTTTCATCATAAAAAGTTAGGTGATATATGTACGTAGACAGAAAAAGTCACAGCTATGCACCTAACCTAAAATTTTCCATTTAGGCTTGGGTTAGTATTCCTATGAAATGGAATTAAAATTTGAATAAATTCATTTATTTAAATCTTCGTCAACGTGCAAGGTATGCAACGTTGTTTTGTCGTTGTTCAGAAAGTACTTTGTTATTTCATACACATTTCTTGATCTTTCAACATATGTTTTCATTGGGTATTGTACCGCAACTCGTATATAATACAAATAAACTAGCAAACTAATACGTATAACAAATATGCTTTCATCATAAAAGCGGTCATTTGACCGCTTTGGTAGTTTTAGTGTTAAAAGTACATGATAGTAAGGTAACTATGACTGGCGCAACAACCGAGTTAATAAAAAGGAAAGGAGGTGACAATGCAATAAAGGTAGAACGATTAATCGATCTAGAAACGAACAGGTCTGAGGAGAGCATTCCTTGTACGAATTAGATGACTGCATAGTTCCTAGTTCAGTATGCCGACCTAAATCGTTAAATGCTTTCCGTGTGCATACAATACTCGAACACCTATTAACGATCGTCGAACGCTTCCGTAATCCGTGCAAAGCGTGAATAACGAACCTCCGCTCTGGCAGGAATTCATCGAGCTTCAAGATCGATTCGTGTCGATAATTGCAGTCGAGTTCAGCGATGACAATGAAAACGCAAAGATTGTCTGTCTCGAAAACTCGTCCGCTCTCATAACTCGTGGACGCATTACAAGAATGAATTAAAGAACGCTGTAGAAGGAGAAGCAGGAAGAGTAATCGTACAAACGATCTAAACGAGCGGCGGGGAGCAGGAGAGATGGAAGAAAAAGAGGAAAAGGAACGAAAGGAGGAATGGAAAATTGGAAGGGAAGAAAAATAGAAAAGGCAGCGTGCCACGTGTGCGAGGCATCGATCCTCCGCGACACCGGTACACGCCCTGTTATTCCGTTCGTCTTTAACGAGCTCTCATTATCGCTAGATTATCGTACAAGAGGATTTGACGTCGTAATGGGCAGCAATGAATCCATTGACAACGTCGATGAACTAATGATGCTCGTCATTCACCGGCAATCGTCCTCGACATCGAGGTGCCGCCTTCTTGCTCATCTCTCTTCGCCATCACTTTTTTTCCACCCTGTCCACTATATCTTACTACTTCACCGTATCGATACACATTATAAACACTAATTCTAAACAGTAAAATTCTTCTATTTATAATTTTTACTTTGTCAAATATCATTAAGTAAATATTTATATTTAAATACTGATGCGTTTGTTTTCTTTCAGGTGTACCTTCTTAAAAATTTATTTTTATTTTTACTGTAAGTAAAAATTTATAGACTGATTATGCGAGTATAACTGGTATCAATAATACTAATAGTACTCACTTTATATACACAATACAGAAATAAGATTATGCTCCACAAATTTTAAACAATATGTAGATTATATAATGCTAAAAATAAATTAAATGTGTGAATGTATCTTACTTTTACAAACGTATTTTATAAAATAAAATCGTGTTGTATTTTATACGTGTTTAAAAAATAAAACGATTAAATAAAATTTAATAAACATTTTATAAAATAAAATGAAATTCGATACGTATTTCATAAATGCATATTATGGAATACGTTTTATAAACTGCTAAAAATTAATAGCATTTCAATTCAGGATAATTGATCGATAACGCAAGCTTATAAAATAAATAAAAAATTCAACGAGTGTGTCCGTTTCTCTTTTATACGGGTATAGTTTGTTTTAAAAATGTGGAACTATTAATTTGTCACAGACCAAATGTTTCTCACCGTGATCTCACACGTGTGGTCAAATAAATCACGTAACTGATTGATGGAGGGGTGTAGCGGCTGCCGACTTACAAGATGTTCGGCACTCTAATTTAAATCCGACGGGATTAACAGAGTAAATTATGGTATGCAAATGTGTCGTGTAACAGAAAATTTCAATCGGTCGACCTTTTTAGGTGTCTGTTCTGGAAAGTTATCGTATGCGATATTTCATGAATATCATTAAGAATCTTTTGGAGGCGTTAAAAATGGTTATGTGACATTCAACTGATGTGAAATTATGTTTTGACAGATGATGAATTTAGATCAATGGGAACTTATAAATTTAGAAATCTAGGAATTTGGGAATTTAGATATATTTGTGAATTTGTAAATTTTATAATTTGGAAATTTGGGAAATAAAAAGTTTGAAAATCTTCGGATTTGGAATTTGGAGATTTAAGGATTTGAAGATTGCAGAATTTGGAAAATTGAGGAGTTTAAAGATTTTGAGATTTGGGATTTAAAAAATTTTAAGATCTTGGAATTTGGTAATTTAAAAACTTAAAGATCATGGGGTTTGAGAAGTTAAAAATTAGAAATCTTTATAATTTGAGAATTTAAAAATTTGAAGACCAAATTTCTTCCAGACCTTCGAAGTCTTCAAATTTTCAAATTTCCAAATCGCAAAGATCTCTAATTTTTAAGTTCTCAAACCCTTCAAGTTTTTAAATCACCAAATTCCAAGATCTTTAAATTTGTTAAATCCCAAATTTCAAAATCTTTAAACTCCTTAATTTTCCAAATTCTGCAATCTTCAAATCCTTAAATCTCCAAATCCTAAAATCTCCAAATCCCAAATCTCAAGATTTTCAAACTTTTCATTTGCGATTTGAGAATGTAAAAATTAAAGTCTTGCAATTTTAGAATTAAAAGTCCTTGAGATTTCTAAATTTTTAAATTAAGAAATCTTGTTATTAGAAAGTATATAATTTTAGAAATTAAAATATTTGCAGTACTCGAAATTTTACTCATTCGAATTCGCGAGACACCTGTAGAAATATCAAATATTCCACATTTTCATAACCTTATCCCAATAATAGACACATTTCCCGGAGTCCATTACAGCGTGTAAACCAGTCACGTGACTCCTTTATGACTGCCATCTTCATTCAATGATCCAACGTAAATATGTTATTCAATATGTTAATCAAGGTAAAATGAATATGTATAACCGTACGTATGTGATAGTCGATTATATACTCATTGTTCGTTATTCTAAGGATTTCCTGATATGCTATTGTTGCGGATAGTATTGTAGTCCCCGTGCAGTACGTATTCAGTGAAAGTAGTTGTATTACATGTGGACCATACAATGAGTTATTACTTTATAATGAGACATAATATGCCCGATTGTTGCGTATTAAATGATGGATTTCGAAACGTGGATGCATCGACATGAATAGAATTCAGGAAACTGCTTTTACGCCATATTAGTTTAATATTAATTCAATATCCAATTTAACTTTATTTAATCCAATATTATTTTAGTATTAATATTTTTAATATTTCTAGTATTTCTAATATTTTCAAGATCATTAATATCTTTCATATTTACATCTTTATTAATTTAATATTAATTCACATCATCAAATAACATCAGATTCTGTATATTGTGACAATAATTTAATAACCTATACTGCAATTTAATTTTATTCAATTTAATATTATTTTAGAATTAATATTTTTAATATTTCTAGTATTTATAATATTTTCAAGATCATTAATATCTTTCATATTTACATCTTTAATAGTTTAATATTAATTTACACAATTAAATAACATCAGATGTATGTTGTGACAATAATTTAATAACTTATACAGTAATTAGTAATAATTCTGTTTAAAAATACACATTACAGAAAAGTATCCTTAATCATAAAATGAACATCAGTTTTGTATCTTAGTTGTAATAATGAAAAAGAAATGAATTGTTACATTGATAAATAAATCTTGCCTGCACCCTTTCATATGCATTCTACGTATCTCAAAAAAGATGAGTAATTTGATTTAAGAGATGAAATAAAAATTAACAGTTTCAAGGACTGATTTAAGAGATTAAAGAGAAACGAGTAATTTGAAGAGTTGATTCAAGAAATGAGAGGATTTCAAGAGTTTCCGATACGACTGTAATTTCAAAGATTTTGCATCTCTCGGGCTACTTTGATTTTAAGGCTTTAAATAAACGTCAACTCTATAGTAAGTGACATGCCTTGATATCACAACTTAGCGTGACTTCCCTAAATTACTAGTTTGACCTAGATTGAAGGAAGCAGTACTAGGTAAACGGACCCAAAGTGGGAAGCCCACGAAATGAAACACTCTAACCACCAGCCAATGTACCCGGACCACTGATTGATCACTGAAGTGACATTTTAGCTTTCGAAGTCCCTATAAAACGTCTTGAAAATTGTATCAAAGACTTCAATATTTAAACGCTTCTTGTAATATTCCTTTGACGTTCGATTATTGCGAAGCTGAAACGTGAAGAATTTAATATCTAATTTAATTTTATTTTAATATTAATATTTTTTATATTTCTAGTATTACTAATATTTTTAATATTTAGTATTTGTCACATTTTTAATATTCCTGACGTTTCTAATATTTTTAACAGTTGTAACACTTTTTCACAGTTCTCATATATGTAACATTTTTAATATTTCTAATATTTCTGATATTTTTTATATTTCTAACATTTTTACTAAAGTAATAAATTCCCAAAATTCACAAATTTTCGTATCTTCGAACTTCAAAATTCAAAAATTTCTGAATTCCTATATATTTAAATTAGCAATTGTAAGTTCCTACATCCCTAAATTCTTAAATCTCCAAACTCCAAAAATCCCTAAGTCCAAAAATTCCTAAATTCCCGAATTCCTAAATTCCTTGAATCCTTGAATCCTTGAATCCTTGAATCCTTAAATCCTTAAATCCCTAAATCCCTAAAGTCCCTAAATAAAGTTTCCAAATTTCCAAATTAACTAACAGAAAATCTGAAAACTAGAAATCGATCTCATCGTTACTTGACAAATCATGTTCGTTCTAGACAAATTGAGGATAGAGCAAACAGAAATCAGATTGATGATTATCGATTACAACTGACGTGAAATCACGTTCGTGATTGATGGTTACGATTACTAATTGCAAGTAATGCAGCAGTCATGATTAATGATTAGATAAAATAACTAAAGCAAATATAATGTCTAACTCAATGATCATTAATCACAATTCTTTTAAAGATTTAAGTGAAAAATTAAAAAAATATATTAAGGACTACTTGCATTATATACCGTGCGTTGTCAAGTCATATAATAACGTTATCATTTGATTATTTATTACCTAACAAACGGCAGAAATAATGTACTAAATAAGAGAAAAAGAAATCACAGTGCAGTGCGTTGGAAATTTCTCAATTCGCATCATATTTCTAAAAGGATCATCGCAATTGTAGTACAGAAGTCGTTCAAGTTGTGTCGCTAAATCCATAGACATATGTATACAATACTATGATTCCATCCATGATTCAATCTGACAACACGGGATTTACGTTGGCAATTGTTTTAATCAGACGCCACGTCATTTGTACCTGTCCAACCACACCTGTCACGTATTTTACACCGTTTTATCGATAATGGGACAAAAAGATGCAATGCAATGTATCGAATGCAATCCATGGACGATAGATAGAATGATGACACGGTCCAAACTTTTCACCTTTATTTTTCATCCAAATCAGGACAAATTATAGTTTAATCCACAACTAAATTTGTCTTGGAGTGCTGATGTCGTAAACGAAACTATCTCTCAATGATATAAAAGTGGTTGAAAACCGCAACATTGTTTTGTTGTTTTTGTATCATTTTAGCACATGACCAACACAAGGAATATTCGAATAATCTTCACTGCTCTTCAGAACTCTTCTCATTTAAGGTCGAATAGTTTGACTCCGCAAACTCATATTTCTAATTTTGTCTATGTTAAAATATTAACAATGTTTGTACCTTTTTGGAAAACCACCCAGCCTATACCGTTAAAGATGGCGAGAATTGTTATATCGAAATGATCTAAGATTGTAATTAGTACATCTTCCATTTACGTAAACGTTGAATTTCTTTACTTAGCTCTCAATGGAACGCAACAGTGCAAAGAGTCAATCAATTACAAAATCCCTCACAAATCCCAGCATTTACCGCTCACCGAAGAAATTCAGAAAGAGAGCTAAAAAATAATCAGCCGATTCGGTCGCCGAGGAAGAATTTAGCTTCCTCTTCATGGACTCGAAGGCTTCTTTCAGAGATTCGCGATAATTGGATGCCGCTTGAAGCGTAAATGGAAGTACACACATACTGCTAGGGTTGGCTTGCAGGGAATGCGTGTACGCGTAAAATGAGCTTTACCGGTGTATTCATGCAGACACAAATCGACAGCCTGTTGAAAAGGCTCCCGATGCCTTTCGACCTCTTCTGGCTCACACGTCATTACTTTCCACCCTTTATCCGCAATTTCTTTTCGCGCCAAATCGAAGCTTTCCTCTGTGGCTGTTTTATTCGATTTCGTTGTTGGTCGAACGCATTACATCCAGAGACAACAGAGATAACGGGACATCCTGGCGAGCAATAAAACGGCCTTTGTTCGCGCGGAAAGGAAATGAGCGAGGAAGTTCGAAATTTTTAAACGCGTTACGGGCGAAGCAGATAACGGAAAATGGAGCCCTTTAATGCTTCTCCAGCGGCGCACCCCGCCACTTTATGGTTTACACAACTTCCCTAACGTTTATTTTTTTCATCTCGACCCCGCTTTTCATGCATTTATTTTCTTACCGCCAATACCACAAAAAATAACGACTGATCTAACCGAAATAGGTCTACAGCTACGGGGATGAACGTAATTGGTCACACATGCCTAATTAGTAATGCTAACGATCAGCAACCGTTTTTTATCTGTGAGTGGAGATCCTTAGGTTTTTACTTCTGTTCTGAGGCTTTTTATAGGGCGTAACAAATTTAAATTATGTCTTCTAATTTAGGTTCAAGAATGTTAGGTAAGATGAAATAGTTTCTACAGGATATAAGTTCTTGTATGGATAAAATTGAAATTACTCATGAAACTCGATTATAATTTATTTAGAAGTGGGCGTTATTTAAAATAATTCTTAGGCAAGTTTCTAGCAAAGTGAGCGTAATAACAATAATTTTTTGGCGAAAATTTGTTCATAGATTTTGTAAGAAAAATTTATTTAAAACAGAGTGTAAACATTAGGTAGATGTAAAAATTTATTTAGTAAACATTAGAAGATGTTTAGAAAGTAGATAATTTGAAGATAAGAATAAGTTAAAAAGTAGTTTATTTAAAGATATTCAAAAACAAGTTAATTCAAAAATATCTAAAAATTAGTTAATTCAAAGACGTTTTAAAACTAGTTAATTTACGAATATTTAAAAACTTTCATACAAAGATACTTTATAACTCGTTGATTTACAAATACTTAAAAACCAGTTCATTCAAAGGTATTTAAAAACCAGTTAATACAAGTATGTTTAAAAATTAATTAATTGAAAAATATTTAATTCATTAAAAAATTAGCTGGTTCAAAGATATTGCAAAACTAGTACATTCACAGATATTCCAAAAGCAGTTAAAGATATTTCGAAAATAGGAAATTTAAAGACGTTTCGAAACTAGTTAATCCATTCTTTGTTTCAATCAAGAATACTTTACTGTGTATAATAGACTTTCATCATATTATCACGAACGAGAGAAAATTCTAGGAATTAACAATATCTGTTGAGTTATCCAAAAAGTTCTCTCTAATATTATGGTGGTCTCCATGGATTCTCATTCGTTATAATGGTATTGCGACGCCATTAATGCGCGTGAAAGTTTTTATGCAGAGGCAACAAAATGGAAGTCTACTTGGAGTATTGTGCTTCTGTGTTCATTTTAAACTAATATCGCATTCATAAGTGTTATTTTTCTTTTAAGCGGTATTTTCTTGTTATCAGATGTTACTTGTTTTGAAATTAATTATTGTTTACTGCAGTTGACAATTAATTATTTATTTATTATTAAGAAGGTGTGTCGAAGGCTATAGATATTGTGTAGATTATAGAATATATTGTGTGTATTCATAATATAGAGTATGTTATGTATTCTTAAAAATTTTTAACTTTTATATTAATATGTTGGAAGTGCTAGTTTACGATATTTTTCATCAAATAGTGTCGAATAACGCGTTATTCAATATTAGTCACTATTTAGTATAGTAACCGCTTATTTTATGTTAGGAATATTAATGCAAAATTTGTGGAGTCGTTTATGTTATAGTTTAAGCGCCACGTTGATGTACTGGAAGTGAAATTTTGCTATACTTTTCTGTAATTCACATTATGTTACATGTCATGTAGTGTAGTCAATAAGTGATTTACTATAGTCATTTTATTATGTCATTTAATATAGTCAATATGCAAAATGTAAACACCTTCGACATATCAAATCATTTAAATTAAAAAATTTAACACTAGAATTATCAACCAATAAAAACATCTTTACCTTTCACATTTCATATCACAAAATTTTTGTTCTCCTACTTTCGTCCAAATCCCTATCATATTTTAGTGAATTAACTAATAACTGTATACAAAATACACAATACCAATACATTAATTGTTTCTTTACTCTACTTATTTATTTTCAATTTCACGCTAAAACTATCAAGTCGATCAAATAACTATTTTATAAGTTCCTTATTTTAAGTTACAAAATTCGTTGAAGGGGTAATCTTAAAATCCATATTGATTTTTATCCCAATAAAGAATTAATGTAAGGTGAAGTGGGGTAAGTGCAGACTGGTTTTTGTAAAGTTGGTATTTAAACGTAAGTATTTTCAGTCTGTTATGCAAATACTTAATGCTGTCGATATCAAACGCTTTGCACAATTACTACTATTTAATTAATATTAACTAGGACCTTAATTTTCCTCGTACATTTTGATTTTGATAGGAAATTGTTTGAAATGTCAACTACTCTGCACTTTCCCCGAAAATGGGGTAAGAGCGTAACTTGAAGTTGCATACTTTGAAACTTTATTTCATGTGCAATGGGGCAAGAGCAGAATTATTAACAAATCTGCTATAAAATGCTTTTTACTGCATTATGCAAGTTCTCTACACTGCAAACAAGTACTCTTAGCTGAAATATAAAAGGGGATACAGTGAAACAAACATACTAAATGGAGAAATTTCGATCATATTGTAATAAAAATAGCCTGTATACGCACTTGTCCCGTTTACGAACTTAACCCACTTCACCTTATACATAAATTTATCGTTTATTTATTTTTCTACTATATTTTTAATTTTTAAGTGCTAGAAATGTAATGTCGAATCCTCTTTCGCTGAATACAATTCTTCGGCTTTGTTCAATCGCTATACGAGTTAATAAAAGAGCTATCGATATCCAAAATATCAGGCAGCAACGGGTATCTGTCTGTGCAACGTATCCGTGTCAAAGGGTCGAAATTAGCCGATCGTCGATATACGTAGCGTCGAAACGATGAAATATTGGAAAATATATGATCCCGCTGAACATTATCGACCTGTGAAATGCATATTTACGAGATTTGGATATCGACCCTGTCGCCGCCGATGATTTATAACCAAAGAATTTAATTTATCGTAAACAATAGGAGTACGCGATCACGATGTATTTATTACTCGAGCAACTTGTCTGACCACTCGTCAATCGGTTGTGAAAAACAGCAACCGGGTTTTGACAGAACCTGTGTGGAAAACGCATTTTCACGCAACGGCATATCAGCTAAACGTGATTGATAGCTGTGAAACGAGCATTCGATAGTTACGACAAAACTATCTTTGATCCGGTATCATTGAACGAGTGATTCACTTTTGAGAACCATCGAGAGGGTAAAAATACCCACCCAATTTGTTGCTACGATTTATGTATCGATGTTGCAGAATGTAACAGCGGTGCAATGAACTCGTGAACAAAGCGAACGTGTACATAGTTTTGAAAATTTTTGATGTTCTCATTCACTATGAGAATATATATTTGGACTTTTCATATGTGGTCATTTGGAAAATGTATTTTATTATAGCTGCATGGACTCTATTATGGTTATATGGAAGCACAAGGTACCTTCAAATTTGATGAGGATGATTCTAAGCATAGAATAATGCAGAAATATTTGTTATGTAATTATCTAAAAGTTTAGAGCTCCACAACCTTCAGACATAAATACCATAGAAAATCTATGAAAGTTCAATCAGTTCAGGAATGTATGGTTATAGAACAGAACCCTTTAGATATTTTGTGGAACCACAGTGTTCTGAACACAGTTTGAGTAGCACTGAATTACACTTCTTCTATACAGTTTTTTCACAGTGAAGACCAGTGAAGACCACAACACCGTAGTCGTCATTTCTATGTTTTGCCAGATTCCACTCTTTGGAGCCGAGGCGCGACTATCGATGAACGTGTATAATACCGAAGCGTTATCGATATTCTGATGTATCAATTTGCAAGGTTCTGGCAACTACATTGATACATGACTTTTATGCTAGTGAGCACATTTAGAGGCTGATTTGTTTTACAAAATTTTTAAATTTGTCATACAGGGTGTTTTACAAATGCTACCGAAAAATCTGTGAATATGGAAAAATAAGAAAAAATATAGAATAAAATTTGTTCGTAGCTTCATTTTCAAGAAAAATTTGAACATTTTTGATGAATTTTTAAAAAAGCTTGTTCACAGTATAAAATGATAAAATCAACGAACTGTTTAATTCCACGGTAAGCAAATATTATAAATCAAAGATATAATTATTAATATCGCTAACATGAGTTTATTACTTCGTACTTTATGAGATTTGTCACTTATGTGTATTTTTATCATCGACTAAATTCATCACATTAAGCATTAATATCTATGTGAATATTATAAACGACGAACTTTAGTATTAATGATGAGATTTATTTATTTAACATTATTCAATAATTCTCAAAGTAGTAAAAAATTGCATTTATCATTTCATGTGCCATGAATACATTTTTTTTATAAACGCTTCAAAACTTTTCAAATTTAGTTTCTTCAAAAATGAAGTGACACGAAAAAAATGTATTCCATATTTTTGCCTCATTTTTTCATGCAAATTCATCCTCTTGCGACATTTCGAAAACAGCCTATGTATAAAGTACAGAGTTCAATTTGTTAACTGTCAACTCAATTTTACAGAAAATCACTGAGTGAATTTGAAACGAATCAATTTAAGTGAATTTGAAAATTCACTGAGTTCCTGAGTTTTCCATCGAGTGTCGTAAACGCTTTTCTGCACAGTCTCTAAAATTGCGAGACCAAAAATAGAAAATCTGAGAGACTCGTGTAGAGTATCATTCTATTGGACAATTCGAGCTCTTTCGAAAAAGCTCAATTTTAGAGAAAATCATTAAGCCAATTTGAAACGAATCAATTTCAGTGAATTTTCAATTTTTTCCGAAAATGAAGTGACATATGAAAAAATCTATTTTACATTTAAACACATTTTTTCATGTAAATTCACCGCCTGATTGCGTCATTTCGAAAGCACCCTGTATAATAACAAATATAAAAGTACTATTAATGTAACTGTAGACAAACTGAAGTTAATTTTTTTTCAACTCTGTTTTCAGATCTACTTATGATAGATTTAGTAACGTAACGTAATCCGTGTACATCCACGCATCTCACCAAGTCATAGAACCTAACGACTAGTAAAGAAAGAGACCATTACGACGCGGTGTTGAAAAATTTATCGCAGCTTTTGCTTATCCAGATGTTAGGAACCGTCGATATGTTAATTTTGACGCTCGTTTCTGCCTTCGATGCAGAAATATCATTCTCAGCTTATGTAACTAATTAATGATTTTCAAAACTGAAAACTAACGGCATAGTTTCAACATCTAGTTTTTCCGGGTAGACTGAAAAAAGAGTCAGCTGATCAAACTGTCAAACGGGGATTCTATTTGTACGAGGAACATCTGTTATGCTCATAGAACCATTCACTCTTCTCAGAAGTTCGTTCTTTTATTTTGTGTTATTAAGTAGGACAAAAACTTTTCAAGTTTTAAGCTTGAATTACTATATAAGAAGCTTATTATATGACATAAATAGTTTATTAATATTTTCTTTTAGTTATTTATTATAATTTTTGCGTATAAGAGTGCAGGTAGATATGGAATTAAGGAAGGCAATTTTTATAAATAATTCTGTTGTAACATATTGTAATATATAATATAATAATTATTGAATGAACACTAATCTACGCAAATACAATGCACTATACATGTATGATAGAATACAATGAATAGATCTTGTATACATTGAAACTTTTTCTGTAATTTTTTCAACTTTCTTCGATTATATTTTATTAATTTTATAAGCTCTGTTCTTTCTGTTTGAAACATCTAATTTCTTGTATCTTTCAGAGGAATACTTTTTCCGGCGGAGAAAAAAATAAATAGTATATTACATAATTTCTATTAGTAATAAAAATATTGCAAATTATAATAAAGATATTTAATATTTTAAATATATACTAATAGTTACATACCGAGAAAATTTATCACTTGTATACGTATTAAATTTAAACGTTAAAAATAAAAATTTTAAACAATTTTTTTTAATAAAGCCACTCAATTTTTTCCAATAACATGTATTAAAAAACGACACACTGAAATAATACTTGATATCACAATGTATCCAATATACAAAACAACATCATGTAATTAATCCTTAATTAAATTGTTTGTGGCAAAATTAGAACAGTTTATCAAGCAGTTGCTTGTTTTATCAGACTTCCGAAAGAAACTCCCTTTTAACAAAAAACGAGGAAACAAATTTGTTTTAATTTCGCTGCAGCAAGTTTGCAGCACTTTATACGCTGTTCAAGTTTTATTGGAAACAGTTTTTTCTACGTCTTTTATATTATGAGCTATGTCCGAAAAAATTAGGATGCCAGTTTGATTTTGAGGTTAGTTTTTACATCTTTAGAAGACGATTGAGCAAATGGAGTACATTGTAATTACTGTCTTGAAACATTTTATAAACTCAGAAAGTTTCATCCAAATCGATGAATAAAATGCAGTGTGCTAGGTTTTTTATAAATACATTTTAAGGTCATACTTAAATTTTGTATGCATAATTTTAAACTATATTCTTTGTTTAGATTCTTTTTTTATAAATACATGTAAAGATTGTACTGAAATTTGGAGTGCATAATTCCTCATTTTGTTATGTTTCTAAATACAATATGGCGATGAGACATTTGGGTCAAGAGTAATTGCAATTGTTTAATATTGAATATTGCTACACTTCATAATTTTATACTTTTATGTTGTTATAATGTTGTTTATATTATTATTCGCAACTGATATTTATATATATTTTACATTTTTATTTTGTGTAGAAAACAAAAGAATAATAGTAATAATTACTACGTATTGAACGGATCGAATTTGTGTCACAGAAATTATTTTTAAACATTTACTCATAAAAATAGATAAAAAATTTACTATCTAATTGGGACTAGCTTTGAGAACTTATTTCAACAACAAAGAGTCACTTAAAATTTCGCGATACCATCTCCATCGCTAAAATTTGCGTAATTTGCTAATAAAAATATCTAAAGTGTTCCCATTCAATAAATCATCCTGCAGATTTTTAAATTTCAGACCTGAATACTGTTTTACAATTTTTAATGTGAAATTCAGAAAATCAAAAATTATGAAATTTGAATTGTTTTCAAAGTTTGAACTGTTTCCAAATTTTCAAAAGTTTCCAGTGTTTTAAATAAAACGACTATTAAAATACAAATGACAAATATATCTAACATAACAATTGTGAAACTTAAATATCAGTAAAAGTATTCTTATTATCGCAACATCATAAAACTATTAATCTTGAAAATGAAGACTTTTTACGTCATGTTCGATAAAAAAACTCTTTTTTAAATTAAAAATTTAGTTCCTTTAATTGTATTTGTTTTATGTTTAACATAAACTGAACTACGAACATTGCAGTAGAATATATTTATGGTTATATTTAAACCATTACCATTGTCCTTTCACACAGGTTGTCAATTAATAATCGATAAAATGTCAACCCCTTGCGATGACATTTAATCGACTGTATTGTGGTAGATACACATCTATTTTAAGTTGACACCAAACGAGGACAGAGGAATATATAATTTACTCTTTTTACACGTTTATTTAATGCAAAAACTAATGCATATCACTTGTTTATAATTCGATAAAAAATTTGTAAAATATAATTGTTTATATAATTATTTATATTTTAATCAAGATATAACTCTGTTTATATTACTTTTTAATATAAAAGTAATTTTTCTAAAGTACAAATAGTACAAGGATTTATATATTTTTTAATACTACTCGTTAAGTCTAGATTACTAAGTTTAACACTAAAACTACGAAAAAATTTCTTACAGTAACTTGTAAAAATTGTTAAGATGATATTCTTAATATTTATGTTGACTTTTATCGAGATAAAGAATTTGTATATAAATTTGCATTTTATTATTTCTTTATTTATTTTCAATTTCGTTTCTTATTTTATTTATGCATTATCTTTAGTGCTAATATTTACCTGAAATATCTCAAAGAAGCACCTGTCCTTGTTTACATAATTTTATAATACGATAAAGTAATTTCTATAATAGAAAAAAAATAATATATTAATACAGTAAAAAAAATACTGTCTTTGTTTACATAATTTTATAATACAAAAAAATAATTTGTATAATAAAAAAAAAATAATATATTAATACAGTAAAAAAGACTGTCTTTGTTTACATAATTTTATAATACAAAAAAGTAATTTCTATCATAAAAAAAAATACATTAATACTAACACTTGCGAACGTATAAAGAAGTCAAAACCAATAAAGTTAAATAACTAAATGCGATTTGCAATAGGAAGGAAAAACGTTTATATCGTCTTTAGATCACGAAGTGTACATTTGAGCTATGTGATTTTAACGCCAAGAGGTTTGAAGTAAGTATGTATGTACTTTCAAACGTCAGCTATTCAAGGTTTCTATACACACTCAAACCCCCATTTTATGAACTACGAGGCACCGAAAAGTTTTACGATGAACCATGTTTTGGGGAAAATACGAAAACGTGATAAATTTTACATATGTAAATCTACTTATAAATCCGTAATTTTTTTTATTTATGATATATTTTACTAAGCAAAATAATACACAATTTAAGATTATTTTCATAGTATATCTTATTACATAAGATATAACCTTAAGATTATAATATTTACTAAAATTTTTGAATTTATCCAAGTTTCTAGACGAATACAATAAAATAGTACAATAGCACAAATTTTACATTGAAGTATAATATAATAATGCACGCCTGTATTATAATAAAATATTATATTATTGTAGTGTAATAATTGTAATATAATAATACTGTAATATTACAATATTATAGTGTATTATGATATGATATGTATTTTTACATTTGTTTAATAATTATAGTATAATATATTTTAATAACCTACTATTCTGACAGAATATTGTACTTCAACTTTTTATTCTATTGAAGCAAATATTCATTATTATCAGTGTTTATATTTATGATGATAGTATTTAATAATATTGAATTAACAAAAACTTAAGAATCGACAATACAAAATAAGTTAAATTACCTACAGTAAGACAAATAATTGTCTACTTTATTTTATTTACAAAATGTACAAGTAACTTAATCACATTAAATTAATAAAAATTCAAGAACCAACAAGGTAAAATGATTTAATTAGTAACTACATCAAGTTAAATGATTGCCACCAAATTTATTTTATTTCCAAAATGTGCAAGTAACTTAATCACATTAAATTAATAAAAATTCAAGAACCAACAAGGTAAAATGATTTAATTAGTATCTACATCAAGTTAAATGATTGCCACCAAATTTATTTTATTTCCAAAATGTGCAAGTAACTTAATCACATTAAATTAATAAAAATTTAAAAATTAACAAGGCGAGAACGTAATTAGTATCTACAGTAAATCAAATAATTGTCACCAAATTTATTTACTGAATTCGTTTACAAGCACAGAACAAATAAAACATAGTCATCAAGCTTCGAATTCGTAATTACAAACACGTATGTGGTTGTTTAAAACACAGAGGTTCGAGACAAATATATACTCGACGAAGTTCCAAAGTTACTTTCTGGAAAACGAAGCCCCAGGTGAGACAAACTTATTCCATAATTTCGCATTTGTACCAGAAATTTGGCCACAAAGAAACTTCGGCAGACAACGAATGAGAACAAGAAGACACTGAACAGTAGCGACAGACACACTCATTGAACATCAAGTTCATTTACTTTCATATTAAATGCACCAAGAGCTTGCGGATGAAACTGCAATTTTGAAATAAGGAGTCTGTTCCGTAAGACGATGTGGCGATGTTTGCGAAACTTGTAGCTTAATGAAGGTGACAGAGCAGAAGTGTTAACAAATTTCTACTAACGATGGTGTGAAATCATCCCCTTTACGGGGTGCGCTCTTTTGTGAGTCGTAGAAGTATCCATAAAATTAGATGACGTGTAAGGCCAAACTGAAATTCTAAAATTCTAAAAATTTCAATATTAAAATTTGAAGGTTATGAAATTTTAAAACTCCAGAATTCTATAACTCTAAAATTTGAAAATAAGTTACTAAAATTTTAGAATTTTTATATTTCACAATTCTGGAATTCTGAAGTTCGAAAGTACAATAGTTACATAGGTCAGAAGTTTAAAAATTACAAAATTTTTGTATCTCAAAAGTTTGAAGTTCGACAATTCTAAAATTCCAGAGGAGTGAAGTTCCAAAGTTTGACAATTTCAAGATTCTAAAATCCCAATATTTCGTAATCCCAACATTTAAAAATCCCAATAGTCCAGAATCCCAATATTTCGTAATCCTACCATTTAAAAATCGTAACATTCCAAAATCCCAACATTTCGTAATCCTAACATTTCAAATTCCTAACATTCCAAAATCCCAAAGTTCTAAAAACCCAGAGCCCCAAGTCTGAAAGACTTAAACTCTTAAAACAGCCCAAAATTTCAAGAACTCCTACCCTCAAGTTTCAAAATTCAAATTCTCCCATTCTTCCCAAATTCCAAAATCCCATTCTTGAAAACGGTAATTTCAATCATTTTCATCATTACACTACAAATTTTTAAATTCACCGTTTACGGTTATCCATGTATTGGCATTACACGTCTGAAATCTCCATCTCATTTCAAATGATAAGCACTTTCCTATACTGTCATAAGTGCTAGGTAAAA
Source organism: Megachile rotundata (assembly GCF_050947335.1). Classification (NCBI taxonomy): domain Eukaryota; kingdom Metazoa; phylum Arthropoda; class Insecta; order Hymenoptera; family Megachilidae; genus Megachile; species Megachile rotundata. The sequence goes on from NC_134995.1 coordinate 5,287,643, forward strand.
TACTTTCATGATTTCTTTTACACTGTCTAATTGGCACTGTACACTGCGTAACTATCATCAGTGTTAATAGATGCACCTACCATATCCCCGGCGCAATTTGCGTAGGCACCGGAAATCCAACAATCTATCCGTTATTTAACATACCGGTACAATCGGATAATGGTGAACGTTTATTTCGTTGCTAAAGGAACGAGGCAAACTTTGCTCCTACCAAACAAATTTGCTTTTCGTTTACTTAGATGCTGACGAATGGAGAAAGGATGCATAAAGATGCGAAAAGAAAAATTATTCCATGCATAATGTAAGCAACGTAGGCAAAGAATAATCAGAGCATGTGCTGTATTCAATGCTTTATACACCAACAGCATATTTTTGGATTAGATATATTCTGGAGCAGAGATGGCGTGCAAAATCAATAACAGTGATTTATCATAGTGATCGTAAAATCACGATCAAGTTCATTTCAGCGATGCGGAAGATGGCGTTTAAGCGGTGAACGTTAACTGTGATCATTAGTGTTCCGCTGACTTCCTTTACTAGAAATTCAAAAATGTATCAAGAACTCGAAAAATGAACAAATTCAAAAAAAAAAATAGAAACATACTGAAATAATACTTGATATTACAACGTATACAAGGTTATGTTGTAACATATTGTAATATATAATATAATAATTATTGAATGAATACTAATCGACTCAAATATAATGTACTATACATGTAATGTATGATAGAATACGATGAATAGATCTTGTATACATTGAAACTTTTTCTGTAATTTTTTCAACTTTCTTCGATTATATTTTATTAATTTTATAAGCTCTGTTCTTTCTGTTTGAAACATCTAATTTCTTGTATCTTTCAGAGGAATACTTTTTCCGGTGGAGAAAGTAAATAAATAGTATATTACATAATTTGCATTTGTAATAAAAATAGTGCAAACTATAATAAAGATATTTAATATTTTAAATATATACTAATAGTTACATACCGAGAAAATTTATCACTTGTATACGTATTAAATTTACACGTTAAAAAATAAAAATTTTAAACAATTTTTTTTAATAAAGCCACTCAATTTTTTCCAATAATGTGTATTAAAAAACGACACACTGAAGTAATACTTGATATTACAATGTATCCAATATACAAAACACCATCATGTAATTAATCCTTAATTAAATTGTTTGTGGCAAAATTAGAACAGTTTACCAAGCAGTTGCTTGTTTTATCAGACTTCCGAAAGAAACTCCCTTTTAACAAAAAAAGAGGAAACAAATTTGTTTTAATTTCGCTGCAGCAAGTTTGCAGCACTTTATACGCTGTTCAAGTTTTATTGGAAACAGTTTTCTCTACGTCTTTTATATTATGCGCTATGTCCGACAAAATTAGGGTGCCAGTTTGATTTTGAGGTTAGTTTTTACATCTTTAGAAGACGATTGAGCAAATGGAGTATATTGTAATTACTGTCTTGAAACATTTTATAAACTCAGAAAGTTTCATCCAAATCGATGAATAAAATGCAGTGTGCTAGGTTTTTTTATAAATATATTTTAAGGTCATACTTAAATTTTGTATGCATAATTTTAAACTATATTCTTTGTTTAGATTCTTTTTTTATAAATACATGTAAAGATTGTACTGAAATTTGGAGTGCATAATTCCTCATTTTGTTATGTTTCTAAATACAATATGGCGATGAGACATTTGGGTCAAGAGTAATTGCAATTGTTTAATATTGAATATTGCTACACTTCATAATTTTATACTTTTATGTTGTTATAATGTTGTTTATATTATTATTCGTAACTGATATTTATATATATTTTACATTTTTATTTTGTGCAGAAAACAAAAGAATAATAGTAATAATTACTACGTATTGAACGGATTGAATTTGAGTCACAGAAACTATTTTTAAACATTTACTCATAAAAATAAATAAAAAATTTACTATCTAATTGGGACTAGCTTTGAGAACTTATTTCAACAACAAAAAGTCACTTAAAATTTCTCGATACCATCTCCATCGCTAAAATTTGCTTGATTTGCTAATAAAAATATCTAAAGTGTTCCCATTCAATAAATCATCCTACACATTTTTAAATTTCAAAAATGAATACTATTTTACAATTTTTAATACACTCAGAAAATCAAAAAGTGTAAAATTGTAAAAATTGAGATTAACTAGTTGAAAAATTGTAAAAATAGGATAATTCGGAGATTGAAAAATTAAAAAATCTCAAGACTAAAAAAAAATAGAAAAACTGAAAGACTAGAAAATAAAGGAACGTTAAAATCGTCAAGTTTAGCATGGTAGAATCTCGTGAACTTAAAAGTCCGAAAACGTAAAATTTGTTCTAAAAATGTAAGAATTAGCCAGCATAGTAATCAACAAGCCAAAAAACTACAGAATTCGGCAAGCGATGAATTGCAAATTTTTAAGCTAAAAAGTCTACCAAGTCAATGGTTCACATTCGACTTGCCCAAATATGATTTCAACGCGATGTATGCTAACATAGTTGCAAGGAAATATCGTCTTAAATGCAAGGAAGATGAATCTCGAGCGGAATATCTCAGCAAAGTATCAAGTTGGCGAAAATTAACGAGGGGTCGGTAATATCGCTTTGTCCCGCGATATTCGGTAATCGAGGTAGACCGCAAGGTAGACGTTGACAAACGAGTCAACTTCTTCGAGCTACCTACGAACCGATGTTCTTATATAAATGTGTCTAGATACACGTGCACGTGCGCAACGTGCCGGCATACCAACGCGGCAACAACTTCTCCCCGTTTCATCGCGTTAAGGCGTTTTACTGTAGCGGAATCGAGTTCCTCGAACAATGACCGCACCCGGACGGGTTGGCGAACGATCGAACGAGATACAAGCTGAAATTATTTCTTCCACGATTCCCGTTCGATTGCGACAACTTCTCGACATTTTGCTACTCTGCTTGATTAGAAGAGCCCGCCGAGACTCGGTACATTGCCAACAACTGAAACTTTGCTAAATGGAATATGGCGGCAACGGAAAACTCCGACCAGCTCGTAAAACCATAAACCAGTCAGTTGGCGGATTTGACATTTTCTACGACGTCAAGCGAGAAAGCTTTTCCTCGCTCGCTACTCTTTCTGGTTACACGGGACAAAAACATTTCCATTCGAATCTTCGACGCGGGAATTCAGGTAAAATTTCCCTCAGTGACAGATGATGAATGTACCCGCCTATCGGGTCCTTTCGGTAAGGACACCTATGGAAATTTCAACATTTTTATGGTTACAAGGTCATAAATTTATGTATTCATATTTTTCTAATTGACAATTTTTTTGATTTATGATTTCAGAGTATCTAGTTATTGAAATTTCTAAACTATGGTTTTCCTAGTTCTCGAATTTCTAAATTTTCAGATTCTCAGTTTTCGCGTTTCTAAACGTCGAAGTCCTTTTCATAGATTTTTAAATATTTAAATTTCCATATTGCTGAATCCTTAAATTCCTAGACTCACAAATTCTTGACCAGTTCCTAGATTTCTATATGTCTAAACCCCCAAATCTCGATATTCCCAAATATCACTAAATTTCTACTTCCATCCCAAAATCCTCAAACATCTATTTCCCTAAATTCATATATTGTTGCGTTCCTAAATACCCAATTTCAAAGTATCTATATTTTAAAACTCCTATATTCTCATATCTCTAAAAGCCTATATACCACAAACACCTATATTTTTAAATTCCTAAATGTCCATATCCCTAAATACCCAAATTCAAAATTCCCAAATACCTAAACCACTAAATTCTCATATTCCAATACCTCATTTTTGCGTACAAAATAATATGGCGACAACTGGGACGCCCTGTACATGCATTGAATAGTGGATGATGAAGTACTAATTAAACATCCGGTAATGAGGACGTTCACCTTGGTTCCAGCCGCATAAAATATTTCTTTTTAGAAAGGTAGTAAAATGAAGGTATTCATGTATTCTTGAAATTCGATCCGAACTCGAGCATCCGGTATACCAGAACAGGATACATGAGCATACAAAGTAACACCGCGTGCATGGCACGACACATTTCTTGACGTTCTGTCGAAGCAATAACAGGGCTTGGTGGCAACCGAGTAACAGTCAAGTCGAATAGCAATTGATCGCGTGTAACCATAGAAACGATCTCTCGTTATTGAAGATCGACGACGTGGACGGATTTGAACGGTCCATTACACGTCAGAGGCTGTCAGTACGTAGCAGCGTGAGCTGCATCGCCGTGTGTCGTCGCTATCTACCAGGGAGAAACTGTTATGCCTTCAGGGTTGCACGCGTCGAGACAGCGAGCAGATATCTTGCCTAGATGCTAAACGCTTCGGAAATGCGGTCAAGAGGAAATATTTGTCGTTTCAGCGGTGAACACGTTCCCTATTTCGCACGCGTCTAATTACGACATTCGCTTTTCCCTCCTAACAGCTTCACTGTTCCAGTAAAAGGGACATCGAGTATAACAATCTATTTGTTGAAACTATCCTATTATGTCAACCCTATTGTATCAAATATATATGTATATTACACGTATTAAATGTATTATCGTATCTATCAAAAATACAGCACTAAGAAATATAAGGTTACCTAACTCCATTTGGTGCCTAAGAGTTAGGCTAACTCAGCTTCGTTTCTCTTCTGTTCAACAGATTTTTATGCAGAGATGTCTAAGCATTCTTGCTTGGAAGTAATGGTAATACAGGGTGTTCCATAACAAGTTACTGATACCAATGGATACTGAAGCTGAGAGGACAGAAACACCTTAGTGTCCTACCTGTCGTATACAGAGTGGTCCTCTAACTATCAGTAACTCAATTTGTTACCTGAGAGCCAGACTCAACTTCGTTTCTCTCCATCCTTCTGTTCAATCGATTTTTATGCACAGATGTCTAAGCGTCCTTGTTTGGAAGCAATGGTAATACAGGATGTTTCATAGCAACACTGATACCAAATGTATAGTTCGCGGGTCACAAGATGAACCTTGGATGCGAAAGAAATGCAACTGCGCTCGGTTAATGCGCGAAGTATTCCTTGCTTCACACATATTTTTGGAACGAGCTAACAATTGTTTACGGCGGTCACGCGTATCGGTCGGATTGAAAAACTGGGAAAGTAGACTTGTCTCTCTGAATTTCTAGAGCTCGTTTTGTGGCGAGCGTACGATATATCAACAGCGTTTGTGACTTTGTGAAGTGTCCGTTGGACAGCAAGTTTATTCGAAACTCCACAGTTTTATTCTAGCCTTAGCGGAAGTCTTAACAGGCGTGTTAAGATGAGTAACCTTGCGACGGAAGAAAATGTATACCTTATCGAGTGCTTTTCTTTTCTTAGCGGAAATGTGTGTGGAAATGTCTATAGCGGTGCTTATAGGGATTTCGTAACAAATGAGGTGCAACGGTACTCTAAAAAGGTAGTTTACTATTTACGTACACTCGTGCACGATGTTATTCAAGTTTCTAAATACTTGCTAATGTCGTTTGCATCTATTGAATTATTTCTCCCAGAATTATCGATTATTTTGTCGCGGAATTATTTAGGGTTGTAGATACTACTTGGTCCGTTGAAAATAGTGAGTGATTTAGTCGCAATAATTACAAACGTAACAGATGTGACAAATGACAATTTAACCCCTTAACTTATAGTTTTCTAGACAGTTATGTCGAAATACAAATTAGACGTGTTTTGAATTCAGCAAATCTTGATTGCGAAGGTAAATAGAATTGAACTCAAAATTCAATTGCGATGAAAACACATATGACTGGTCACATATGAACTGTAGTGTGTGTCACGAATATGACACAATACTGCAAGGGATTGAAAAAGATTTTGTACAGTTTTCGAGAAAGTATTGTATGAATTAAATTAATAATTAAGTATTGTATGAGAATGCATGTCTTGAAAACTTTTCCTATTAATTCTTCGTTTTAATAAATCTTGGAAAAAAGTGTACATAAGAATATTTTGTTATAATGTGTACATAATCTTTTAGAACTGATTTTAAAAAATAATAAACGATTAGTTTCAGCAAGTTGCGATGAAACACCTTGTATACAACCATAAAACTTGAATTATACATAGATATACATACGTAGAAATATGACTATCGATTATCCATATCTTATCGATACATTATTGATATTTAACGGAATATCGACAACGCCATTAAAATGTCGTTAATGCGAATAGATAGAGTCGATGAATTTAACGAAAGTAGCACGCAATGCGTATTAAAGTCAGTATGTGTACATTTACACGCAAGTACATTGCAAAGTATATAATTACAGATATAAAGAAATTTGAAAAATTTAAGAGATAAAAAATTAAAGACTAGTAAGTTTAGAAAATACAAAATTTTTAACGTGTTACAATTTGAAAGTTTTGAGAACCTGTATAAAATTGTAAACTTGGGAATTTAAAAATTTGTAAACTTAAAGGTTTAAAAATTTGTAAAAAAATTTAGGTGTTTGAAAATGTTAATCTCTGGAAATTTCAAAATCAAAAATTTGAAACCTTAAAAATTTAAAGATTTAAAAATATGGAAATAAACATTCTTTTCTAAAAAGTGAGATATTTAGAAATATAAAAATTGAAAGTCATCAAAGTTTAAAAACTTCTAAACTTATCAACTTGTCAAGCTGGTAAATGTTTGCGAATCCAAGTATTCAGAAATTTAAAAACTTGAAAGTTCCACAAGATAAAAGCTCTAAAAAGTATCAAAATATAAAAGCCTATAAGTTTAGGAATTTAAATATCGAAAAACACAAGCTTCATTACAATCATCATTCAATCACATAAATCTACAAACCCGAAAATACTTCAAATTTTCCTGTGAAGTACATTTTAAAAAGTACTATAAACCATTCAATAAAAGATAAAATCATAAAATCTGAGTTGAGAATTGAATTTAAAGCTGAGGGTACAGTTATGACTGATGAAAATTCATGGCATGGATGAAACAGAGTTTGAAGTTCTTCATCATCGATCTGTACGTCCTGTTAACCTTTTTCGATTACGTAGGGAGAATTACTCGGCTATCTAGAACCTGTTCCGGCGTTGATCTTGGATTTGGATTAGTTTGCACTGGTCTCAAATTCGGTATCGGAGAATCGCGAGCACTTGTCCGTCGGTACGTGATTCATTCGACAATTTCGGTACACGGGGTACACGTGCTTGGTACATTACCCCTGCACGATGTATGTACACCACACCCCTGCACGCGAATCCCGGTGCATTCGAATCCAATCAGACGGGAAATAGCTCCACGGTCCTCTCGTTCGGCCAGGCCTCGAATTTTGCCAGCGATTCATTTCTAATTATGCAGCATGCCGTGCTTACTCAATAACTTCGTTCCTCGATCATGGATGATGTCGCTCGACACGCGTTTTCGTACCGAACTGACAATCAAACACTTGTACCAAAACATGTACTCGGGTACAACAAGGATTACTTGGAGATAACGACACTTATAGTTTGAATAAAATATAATACATGATGAATATTCGACATTACAATTTTTTGTTACCATTTTTTCAATTATAGCATACTTTTATCCATTGAGCCGCTTATTTTGAAAATGAGGCAGGCTTTTTGTTATCAAGATATTTAAGGGTTTGCATTTCAATTTTAGTAATATTAGTATAAATGGACAAATTTTGTGTATATTGTGCTGTTATAATTATAATTGCAGAAGAATTCACGAAACTTCCACAAGAAAGTTTCAGTACTGCGACTTGAAAATATAAATATCATCGACTACAAAGACTTCAAAAAATAAGTAAACATGAACAGTAATAGGAAGCTTCCAAGGTAAGAGCACCAGTGGTTAACACTGTACCAGTACTTGACACTTTCTCAAAAAAAAGTAAATAAATAAGGAAACCACAAGTTGGAATACATCAAACATTAATCTGTATACTGGCATGCTTCAGTGGCTTAATTGTGAACTACTGTGCATATCCACCATTCAAAAATGTAATAGCAACTAATTAATCAAACTTGCGCACGCCTCTTACGATTTTTCAGTGTCTTCTTATATAAATCGCTAAGGATTTGGTTAAAATGTAAGTATTGCAAGTTTGTATTATTTAATCATTGTGAGTAAAAGAGGCATTCGTTTATGTTGTTTGAAACTTAGAAAGAGGTTTATTTATTAAAATTGGCAACAAACAATGCTAAATTGTCTAAATACACTCCGTGTTAACTACTGAAACTTGTAATTGTCTATTATTTAGTAGTTGACATGGGGTGTCAACTATTAAATTACTACGTGTCAACTACTGACTTTGTTCCTCTGTCAATTTTGAGATGCCTCCTACGTAACTTCAGAAATTATACAGAAGAGACTATGCAAGCGGCTCTGGAAGATGTTCGGCTCCATAAAACTCCGTATAAAACGGCAACTAGGAAATTTAGTGTTCCGAGGGCAACTTTAAAATACAAGGTTGAAGGCAAACATCCAATCAAAAGAAAAATGGGCCCAGCCAGAGTATTGATTGATGCAGAAGAAAGTACAATAAAAAACTGATATGAAGATATCTCCGATATGTGGAGTGTTCAAACTCTTTATATTAAATATTTATTATTAACTCTTCGTATTAACCCTTAATTATTTAATAATTTTTTGTAAACTTACTCAAGAATAATCTTTTTTAAATGTTCAAAAAAATTCTGTATTCACACATTATCAAGACTAGTTCATTAATTGGATTTTCTCTCTATGTCAACTACTAAATTTTCTGTTTTCGCTGGGTGTCAACTATTGAATCAAATTTTACGTTTAGAAGAAAAAAAGAAAAAAATTTACAACCGCCATCAGGAATGAATACTTGTTGTAATATAATAGAGGAATAGTTTTGCATTGACTGCTAATCATAAATTTTCCATAAAGTAATCTTAGATATGTGAACAAATAGACAAAAAATTCCTTAAAGTGTCAATTACTGGTACCTTTCCCGTAAATTAATTTTGAAGATTTTTTAAATATTATGAACTGATTTAGTTAAAAGAATACTTAAATTAAACCGAATAGTGGAAATTATCTTTCAAGTGCAAAGTTAATACAGATTCACTGTTTAGCATTAAATTGAAAACACCCTGTACCATTATCTGAGGATTAAAGTGTAATCACAATTCCAGTTAAAAGTTATGTAATCAAGAATCGTTACATGCAAGAAACATTTATACTTTGAAGAAAAAGCCAGCAGTAACGAATAGATAGCCAGGTCGAAAAAGCCGTAAAGCATGTTGAGATACCGTAATTAATTTCCGGATAACTTCAAATAGGTAGTTCGATTATCAAAAAAGAGAAAGAAACACGTCCGTCATTGGTGTGCTCGTACCTTTTAATCTGTTTCAGTATGCTGTCCTTCGAACGTAATTAATCGCGAGCTCGACGTATGTAGGAGGAAATTGCCAACATTAAAGGTAATTTAAAATGTAGACTCGCAAAGAGTGTATTTCCATCGCCACGATAAAATACACTGGCTTTATTATCGTTCTACGACCGTAAAATGCGTTTCATACGCTTTAGGACATTTATTAAGAGCCCTGGACGGAAAGAGTATCGTAAATTCCGTAATACGAATTGCGATTTGAACTGTACCCTTGGACTTTCCTACTTTATTCGCAACCACTGACACTTTAATGTGTCATCTCGTGAGCAATGCTCATCTCCGAATATAAAGCGGCGATAAAGCACGAAACAATCTTATCCCTTTGAATCAGGACATAAATCAAGTTCATTGCTCTCACTTCGTTATGGCAGCAAGAATGTGTAGTCTCTGGCCATCGAATTAGGACCACGTACGAAAATTTCACTTTATGTCATATATAGAAAATTGTTTTAGGTCATCCAAATTATTACTAAATATGTTGATATTGATATACGTACATTGATTTGCTACTGCTATTTGGAAAGTAGTTATCGTGGTTTGTTTTATTTTAAAAAATTACAAAAGGCTTGTTAAGTGCATACAAATATTTTATAATTTATCAAATGTGTCAAATATCTCGCAATAATAAAAAAAGAACCTGGTCCACTTTTAAAATAAGCTCATTTGTTCAAACCGTGATCTGAACACGGCTACAAGATGATCCTCATCACATGATTCGTAAACATGATGCGTTAATCACACATATAATGCGATTTACAAGGTTGCATGTTTACAAACATGGAATATCTATTACCGAATGTGCATTACTAAAATCCGTAGTGGTACAGATGGGTTAACCGTCAACACCAATGGTCGTTAAATAGATGGAGCGGTAGAGTAGACGGTCATTAACAATGCTGGTTTCCAAAGTACTAATGACCAATTTCATACTTGCACAATACGTAGTTTTCGGATATTTAATACTCATTCTTCTTGTTGCCAGTCGATATTTACGGCGTGAAAACAATCCTTCAATTTAGGGATAAAAAATACATTTTTCTTACTATCTTGAAAACTTTTTATAATGCAAGAAAATATATTTCAAAATATTACAATTTTAGGGCAAAGATTGTCCAAATTTTTTTGCAAAATAATTACTTATTTAAAGGTTGGAGATATTTATTTAAGGATAATGGTTTCGTGTATATTTATTTATTTAGAGATTATAATACAATTTTTTAAATATACTGTTTAAGTTTTATTAAAATCGTTTATTAACATTCGAAATTTTTTTTAAATCGAGATACAATTTTGACGAGTTAAATCAAGAAGACGTTCCGCACGCTACAAGATTACAAATGTGGTTCTAACACGATCATGTTCGCAACCATAATGACTACCGAGTTCATGAAACTCTGAAGAACACGTTTCCTAATTGCTGAACAGGTAAAGGAAGTAGAATTCCATCAAGGTTTGCGAATCTGACACGTTCAGATTTTTGGTCCGCGTCTTTGTGAAAGGAAAAATACAAGAACTCACTATATTAGAGAATATGAAGAATCTATATATTATTATTACTATCAATATTATCGATACTATCAATGTTATCAATGTCATAAATGTTATCAATGTTATCAATACTATCAATACTATCAATATTATCAATATTATCAATACTATCAATATTATCAATATTATCAATATTATCAATATTATCAATATTATCAATATTATCAATATTATCAATACTATCAATATTATCAATATTTCCAAATTATCATTATTAGCAGCATTATGAGCATTATCAATATTACCAATATCATCAATATTATCAAAATTATCAATATTATCTATATCATCAATACCATCAATATTATCAGTATTATTGATAATATTAATACTATAATATTACTATATAATATATAGTTGTATATAGTAATTCTAGTAATATATAGTACTCATTGACTATATACAATAGTGTTCGAAAATTAACAAGACACAGCATCGACAGATTGAGGCCAAATCGCCAGATTAAAATGAGACATTCTATACCTAACTTTAAGATACACTTCATTATTGCAATTTACCGATGTAAAAAGAAGGGGAGAAAGCTTGGTATTTTCCAGTTATCCGTAAATTTCCATTATCCGTAGATGAGCACTATCAGATTATATTATCCATGGCAGAACAGAAACAAACTGCTTTCGTTCATGATCGTGCATCTAACAAGCGAAGAAAACATCGTGGATTGGTCGTCGTAAGTGCACACGAATAAGCCGTTTCGACTAATTAAACGACATTTAAGCGAACGGAGGGCAGCTGGGTAAGCATTGAAACGTAACGACCGGTTACGATTCATGCAAATTTAACCACTTCCGAGCCAAGTGTTTCTACCACCACCATCATCGCCGTAGCTTCGATAGTCTCGTCTCTTCAATTTTTATCTTTTTCTTACTAGTACACGGACGTATTTGCCTTTCTTATTTTCTTTTCTATTTCTTGTAAGCCTTTCAACCGTGCTTTCATTCTTTCGCTTCTTTTTAGCGTTGCTATTTATCGTTTTATATTTAACGTTCGAACGATCGCACGGAGACCGCCAGTTTTCTGATGCATATTATTAATTGAGAATAGTTGATGTTTGAAATTTTGTATTAATATACTTAGGTTTTTGAGTATCAAAAATAATCAATTGAATAGCTTCTTAATATCCCATATTCCTTCATTGATATAACCTGAAATTTTTTACTTCTCCAACTCACAAACTTTTATATTGGTATTTTTAAATTCTCAAATTCTCAAATTTTCAAATTTTCAAATTTTCAAATTTCTAAATTCTCAAATTTCCAAATTTTCAAATTTTCAAATTTTCAAATTTTCAAATTTTCAAATTTCCAAATTCTCAATTTCTCAAATTCTCAAATTCTCAAATTCTCAATTAACCAAATACCCAAAGCCGCACATTCACAAATTCTAAGATTTCCAATTTTCCAAATTTTCAAATTCCTATATTCTCAAATTCACTGATCCAAAATTTCTCAAATTTACATTAAAAAATTCTGAAATTCTAAAATTCTGAAGTTACCAAATTTCCAATGTCCCAACTTCTCAAATTCTCAAATTTCTAAATTTCCAAAATTCCAACTCCTCAAATTCTTGTAAATTCTACCGCTTAACCAAAATTCGCGATGTAATTTTGAAACTCAATCTCATAAACTATTAACCAACATCTAACCATGCAATTTGTGATACCCTTATCTAACCCTTCATGTATTAATTTTATTTCATTCACCGATTACATGTATTCATTTTAAAGCATCGGAATGCAATCTCCTAAAAAATATATCCTATTTTTTACTTGTCCTACGAACATTCTTAAGTTTCCGATCGCATTCAAGAGTGACATGCATTCCTGTAAATCCCCTTTAAAGCGTGCGAATGAAGGCATGGCAAATGTTGCTATGCACGGCGGTCAACCTCAAACTAACCCACTGTAACGGGACGAGTGGCTGCGAAAGCTTCTGGTCTACTTGGCTTTTAACCCCTGGAATACCAGCGGAGACAGTCCAGGTCCTTTAGAATAATGTGGAAGTTAACTCTGCCGGTCAACTGAACTTGCCAATACCAATAGCTAACAATATCCACTGCAGGAAAGACCAAGACTAGTTAATACTTCTTATAATGCGATAGTTTTGTGTCGTTAACCTCTTAGGCAGAACGCACCACTATAGTGACTTTCGCTACCATCTTTCGATACCATCTTTATGTACGACGGTCCACTATAGTGGCTTTCGAATGACAAATTACATAGCGCTATAGCTCACTCTAACTCGTTTACCGTTTCAATTGAATGATCGTTTTCATATTTTTTGATTCGCACTTTTGCCTTCACCACGTTTTGTAAGAGTATTAAACCCTTGCTATACAATTTATTTGTCAGATGCGTCAGTCAAAACTAACTAATGTTTAAACAACCAATAAAAATTAAAATGTTGTGAATATTTTATATTCAGCAATCTTTAATAATGCAAATTATAGTTGGACCTAAATTTCAAGTTAAGGAGATTTGTTATATTTGAGCTATACGTCGCGAGTGAGACTCGTCAAAGTACTACAAGGAGTTAAGGTGTTCAGGCACCATGGAAGCACCTCTTTGCACTAATACACGATATTGGAAATATTTGGAAATTACATATTTTGTGAATTTTAAAAAAAAGTGAATTATCAAAGTTAAAGTATTAGGTTGTCCGGAAAGTTCTTTTCGCGTTTGTCGCTCGAGGCTTTACATTGTTATGCTTAAGTAAACAAACACCCAGATCACTCCAAAATCAATTGTTTGGTCCAGTGTCATTCTCTGGCACTACAAGAGCACTGTTTTCAGCATCAGTAGAAATTCAATCCCGGATTTTTCGCGTTGTGAAAGATGGAAGATCAAAAGATGCATTTGTGCCATGTCATGTTTTACTGCTTTAAAAGAGACCTTACGCCTGGAAATATCGCAAAGGAGATTTGTGATGTTTATGGGGATCATTCTATAACTGTTCAAAATGTCCGTAATTGGTTTAGGAGGTTTAAAGCCGGAAATTTCAATCTTAAAGATGAAGTTCGCAGCGGCCGTCCATCCACCACTGATACCGATTTTATCAAGGCCTACCTCGATGAAAAACTAAGGGAAACAATTAACAGCGAGAAATATTGCATGCAACTCGAAAAACTTAAGGAAGCTATATTCACAAAACGTCCAGAATTGGTGAATAGACGTGGTGTCGCGTTCCACCATGACAACGCGAGGTCATATATTTCTTTACCTGTGCGAAAGAAACTTTTAGACTTCGATTGGGATGTTCTACCACATCCCCCATACTCTCCAGACATTGCTCGATCGGATTATTATTTGTTGCTTTCCCTAAAAAATTTTCTTCGCAATAAAAAATTCACATCAATTAATGAAATAAAAAACGGTCTTGAAGAATATTTTAACAGTAAACTAAGAGAATTTTGGGAAAGTGGCATTATGAGGCTTCCAGAAAGATGGCAGAAGGGTGGTAAAACAGAACGGATTATATATTACTTAAGAATAACACACTGAACGCAAAATATTTCAAACTTAACACCTATATGTAACATATATTTGGAAGAAATTATAATTTAGTCATCAAACACTTTCAATGTACTCGAGTAGAAAACATTGTTACACATTGTAGTGTTGTTTAATTCCAACTCTGCCGTACAGAGAAGCAGTGTGAAGTTCAGCGGTGCCTAGGAGGTTAAATTATCAGATTTTAGAAATTCAAACATTTCTAAAATTATTTAGATCTTCAGATTAGTATTTGCTACATCTAGTAACCACTCATATCCAAAATATTCATATTCAAAATTATTTAAATCTTCAGATTACTATTTGCTACATCTACTAACCACTCATATTCAAAATATTACTAAAGCCATATTTAAAATATTACTGAAGATTATGTACCTAACCTAACCTTCAGATCAGCATAAGTTTTACGCCATTAAATCTTGTCGGCCATTTACTAACTGCCGGTGCAGTAGTTTCAGTGTCAACATCTATTATATAAATCTGACAAGAGTTTAATGTATATCGGGTCATCACGCGAAGGCCACTGAATATTTATGAAATGTTGCATAGAGATCTAATACTGCGAACGGTTTTAGTTATTTTATTAAAAATCATTTTTTTTGTATTTCATAATTTTTGTATTTCAATGTCTGAAGGTTTAATTAAATTATATGTACATAAAGATACATGTATAGCACTTTGACTGATCTACTACCTATATTATTAAAAATACACCCTCTTACCTAATCGAATATACTCGTATTAACTATTTGTAACAATGAAAAATAAATATAACAAGATACTGTAAAAATATTTGGTAAAATTTGTTAAAAATGAAAACGCCACCTAATGCAATTTTCCGTTGTTTCATTGTAGCAGTTCATGTGTCAGAGATACGTACAAAACAGTCGCAAGAAAATACCACTGCTTTGTATCGACTTGCCAAGTTTCACTTACTAATATTCTGTACGGGAAACAATAAGGAAACCTCTATATCAAATCAGTTTTCGTGAATCACAGAGCATACTAATTTTGCAAACTATACTACAATGAATGCAATTAAACCTCGAATGACTGAGTCGGGTGAATCGTGACCCAAATATTCGAAACGTATTATACAGTCATGCTTTGTTCCGTCAGATAGAGAAATTCTTCAGCATTCTATTTAACGTGCAGTGAGTGACAAAAACTCTCAACAATATTTCAAACGGGATAATAATTTTCAAGTTATACTAATTTTTAGTTGAATGTTAACAGGTTAAAATTATATCAGTTGACATGTATATTATTTATATTTATTATATAAATTATAAAGGAGTATGTTATACCCTGACATCAAGTTAATTGATTGATTTTATAAGGGCCTCGACTGCTATGATCATTGGCCCATCAAGTTAATTATAATAATTTATATTCCATCTGATAAAAGCATAATTTATGCCTCTGTCAATATGTATAAAGTGTAAGGGTACACTTTGTATTCTCATCATAGAAGTTCTTAAACTGTGGTTGGCGAAACAATTTTCATTTAACATCTGTTCGCTCCCATTCAAGTAACTTGTTTAATAAAAATCCCACATGGTCAACTTTTTGTGCCCGTTACTTAACTAGTTATCAACATAACTAAATGAATAAAAATTTAATTATGATAAAAAAGTGACAAAAATGTTAATCACATCACGAAGTATCACTGTGAAAAATGTCTTTGAACGGAAATGAACGTGATCAAATCGAGTGAAAAGTAGCAGTTCATACCATCGGACTAAATAATTTTAAGGACCTCCGATACAGAGTACAAATAACAATGGCAAACTGTACATCAGTATTTACTTAATACACAAAGTCAGAATCGTACAATAGCGCTGTTCAAACGCTTTTCAATTACTGCACTGATGTAACATCTCGATAAACGTGAAGCACCGGTGCATCTATAGTCGGAGAAACGTCGAGGAGGGAAAAAATTGGAGAAGTCGCGCGAAACAAGGGCAGAGCCAGTCCGTTATACAGAGCTGCCTGTAAGTTTGGTCGACGGTAAGAGAGGTCCTTGAGCATAAACTTCAAGGCAGCTGCACGGTTGACGCACGTGCACCAATCGTAAATCGCACCTTCTTCTCAGAAGTTTTGGAGGCAATGTCGTCGCTAGAAAATGCGACACTCAGTTACCCTGCCCCTTCGCCCTTTTCTCAACTCATGACCTGACAAGCGTGAAGTTCCGCATGAAAAGTTCCGGAAGATGCGTTTTGTAACCACACCGATACGTGAGGGTTTATCGGAACTCTATAATGCAGTCATTCAACTATCTTCAGCCACTTATTTTGTAAATAGGGTCCATCTTTTGTTATTCAGAAAAATTTAAGGGTTTGTTCAGGATCAAATTTGGATCCCAATCAAATTTGGGATTTGAAAAATTTAAGAACATTTGTAAACATTAATGGACAAATTTTTAGTATTTTGGACTGATAATGTATGTTCATTATTTAATACTATTAGCATTTAATTTAATTGCTTAAAGTATTGGTTGAAAAAGAGATTTTAGTAAATATTATTAAATAATATTTTTATTATATTAAATAATATAATTTATTCCGTTCTAATGTACTGTACACAGTCGCTCAAAAGTAGAACACTTCCTTAAGTATAAATACCTAAAAAAATGACAAAATCGTAAAAGAATACCAATCAATTTTATTTATTTTAATTTGTACTGTTTTAGAGAATTCGTTCAGTAATTTAATATCTTACTAATAATTATAAATAAAAATCATATATTATACTTTTCATCTATACCTGTGCTTTCACATCTATAGAAACGCTATTTTTGAACATCTTATTTTATAAATAACGATAACATTTTAGAGACTTCAAATGAAAAGTGTGTCATTTGTCATTTAGTTCAAACCGTTAGAAAGCTTGCTTGCGTATTTAAAATAGGAACAGTGGATAAAAGTAGGATATTCTATCCATTGATTTATTTATTCTTGAGTCCATTTTGTATGAATATGGACGCTGAAATATTGTGTAATATTTTTAAAGAATACAATATGTGAACTGTTTGTCATAAATTTTATTTCACTATCTTTATCACGAAAAGAACAATAAAATTGATAATAAAATTTAATATTAATTTAAATAAAATTATATATAATACAATAAAGTTAAAATAAAATTATAAAAGTACAAAATGTTCTTATTATAACATTTTTTTTATATAAATACATGCATAATTTTTATCGCAAAATTTACAACTTTCATTATAAAACGCGTAAACCTCGTCGAAAACATCAAATTGAATCGTAACAGTTATTTGTCCAAACAAAACCGAAAAAATTTATTGTACATTCTACAAGTTTCGTCGTAAAATATTTTCTTGCAGAACAAATATTTATTCCTTGCCAAATAACTGAAATAATAAAAATTTCAAGTGTCCCGCATTATGCATAATTGTAATGAAAAACGTCCTCAGATTTATTTTAGCGCGTAATAACACCTTTGTGTTAAAACCTTCATTTTTTCGCAGTATATGCGTCACGTCACGATATTTAACGGCATTATATAGCGTGCATTATTTAGCGAGCTGGATCGTATAAAGTGTTTCCATATTGTTTCCCCGATAACTGTTAAATACAGCGACAAAATTTCTTTTTGAAGGTTTAAAATACACTGCAGCCCTTCACGCGATATACGCGATACATATTGCCGCCGGTCTGACCCCGGGAAGCAATAATGGCAGACCCGTTGGTTTTTAAACGAGGTACAATATAAATTGTATTTTTAAGCTCTCAAAAACTCGTGACATTTATTTGACAGGCCATCTATAATTTTTATGGTTGAGGATATAGAGATGGGGTTGAAAACTTGTTATGTTTCCGTATAAATGATTTGTATTGAATTACAA
This sequence comes from Megachile rotundata, assembly GCF_050947335.1. NCBI lineage: Eukaryota > Metazoa > Arthropoda > Insecta > Hymenoptera > Megachilidae > Megachile > Megachile rotundata. Next base: position 5,306,020 of record NC_134995.1, read on the forward strand.
AATTCTTGGAATAATTATTTATATTTTATACTGTGTATTATGTTCAATATTTAATATTGTATATACACGATTAATATTTCATATTGTATTGAATAATATTTGATGATATTTAATATACAATATTGAAGAGTATTTATAGTTCTTTATATATAGCTGCATATGCGTTGAGTTATTTTTATACTTCAGAGATAACATTTCGCTGCAAGTTATGTTCTACAAAATCAATACGCAGAATTGATTATAGTCATCAATATACAGAATTAAAGTCATCAATATGGAGAATTTATTTATTTGTATTCGACAATCTGTTGTGTTTATTCGGGGATGGGAAATTTGCAGCATGCAATGATAAGATGTTTGGAGATTTAAAAATTCTTGGATTTCTAAATTTTGAATTAAGGGATTTGTGAATTCAGAGGGTCAGAAGTTTGATAAATTAGTAATTTAGAAACTTTAAGATTTGAGAAAGTTGATATGTACAATAGTTTAGGAACAAAAAGATTAAAAAATAAAAGTACTAAATTTTTACATTAACCAAATCTATAAATCTATAAATCTATAAATCTATAAATCTATAAATCTATAAATCTATAAATCTATAAATCTATAAATCTATAGATCTATAAATCTATAAATCTATACATCTATAGATCTATAAATCTATAAATCTATAGATCTATAGATCTATAAATCTATAAATCTATAGATCTATAGATCTATAAATCTATAAATCTATAAATCTATAAATGTACAGTTCTACAGATCTATTAATCCATCAATCCATCAATCTATCAATCCATCAATCCATCAACCCATCAATCCATCAATCCATCAATCCATCAATCCATCAATCCATCAATCCATCGATCCATCGATCCATCAATCCAGCAATCCATCGATTCATCAATCAATCGATCCATCGATCCATCGATTCATCGATCTATCAATCTATCAATCTATCAATCTATCAATCTATCAATCTACAAATTTCAAACATTCTCATTTCAAAATTCTCAAACCCTCAACTTACCACATAAGAACAATTTTAAATTCCACAATTTCATAAGAAAAAAAATTAGAAACCTTCAAATTTATTTCAAATTTGTTATTTACATTTGTTATTTATTTATTTTATATAACGTACTCAAAAGGGCACTCCTACATTTTATACGTACAAAAAAAGCCTATTTCAACATCAGAATGTATTGCTGTCACTACATTTATCACGATTTACTTTGTCTACCATAAAATTCCATGTAGTTATTTATTTGATCTGTACTTTGTAACGTGTATTTACGTAAGTACAATTTAGCAGAATTTTTTCTCCTGAAAATTTCACAACATAAGACATGTCAAAGCGAAGTCTGAAAATTTATGCAAGCGAAATATCTACTGCAAATTTCTATTAATAATCTTTCAGGAAGTTGTTCATATTCATGGGTATGCGCGTACAATGTAGGCATATGCCAGTCAATGCATCATTCCCATCTCTTGCACCATAGATTGCGCTTCTGAGATAGCTAGCAATTTAACTGAAACTACATAGGCGAATTGCTCGCATACAAGAGATGAGTTGCTTCAACTAAAAGTTTAGAACCCATCAGCTTCTTTAAGCATTTCCCATATAGAGTGAACAGACACGCTCAAACATTAATATTTTCCCTAACAATTTTTATTGACACAGTCTCTGGTCATTGAATTACGAACTCTATAAATTTTCAGCATTTTTCACGTTTTCCGTAAAATTAGGCCTGATCAAATTGTAATGATATTTATTAGCTACCATGATTACTACTGTACATAACATTAATACACAATATCTTGTATTTCTACCCTTTGCTTTGGTCACAGCTTCCGGCATGCTGTATACATCATATGCTTTATATCTTCATTATTTTCCCGAATATCTGTAATTCTTTTCAACTCTGATAATGTGGTTGGAGAGTTGTAAACTAGTCTTTTGAGTAGGCAAACACTTTCAATGCCATTCAAATTTCACCTGACGCGCTGTCGATACTTGAACCTAACCTAAACGCTCGCACGGTCCTTAATCGCTCATCACACGATTTATTGTCATGATAGTAACGAATTGCTTTGTATATATCGTTATGAATGCATTTAGTAATAATTTGCATGACTCAAGAATGTTCGGAAAAGTGAAATTTTCGTACGTAGTCCTAATTCGATCACGGTCCTTAATGGCCAGGGACTGCAGTTATAGTAAATATATATGTTTGAACATTAAGTAATAAAAAATGTAATCTATGTATAACTCTACGACTATTTTGGATCAAGGAATAATTAATGTTTTATAAATCACTTTGCTAAAACTAGCAAACTAAATAATATTTTTCTATATAAGTGCATTATTTATAATTTTACATATATTACTTTCCACTTTTTAAACATACTTATATTATTCATAATTCTATATAACATTTTTATTTTTCACTTTTAGATATATTTATTTTGTTTATAATTTTGTATACATATATTATTCCCACTTTTTGAACATATAATTTTAACTGTAACTTTTTACTTTTTATTTTTTAATATACTCATTTTATTTATAATTCTTATATTATATACTTATTTTACTTATAATTTTATTTATAACAATTTTCATCTTAATTTTGAATATACTCATTTTACTTACAATTTTATTTATAACATTTTTAAATTTCACATTTGAATATACTTACATTATTTTTAATTTTATATATAACACTTTTACCCTTCACTTTTGAATATTCTCATTTTATTTTTGAAATACACTTACAGAATATTTATGTTTGCAGTAAAAAATTAAAAAAAAAATACTGTATCAACACTTTATGACTGTCAGATAAAAATCTTGTATTTAGAAACTCTATCATTTTGTACCATTTTCGTGGTATTTGATAATGTCCAGCCATAACAGTATTTGGTAAAGTTATCGTTCATAAATTAGAAATTTATGCTCTAAATGGGTGTAACATGACCACAGTCGCGTTAGAGTTTACGAGACCTGGGGCAAAGGTCGATATTATTGAAGACATCTAATTGGTTCGGAAGATACAGACCCTCGTATATAACAGATTTTTGGCATTAGTGGATACTGCGTTAGATTAACCAAACCTTGTCCAAATCTAACCAAAATGCAAGCCAAAACTAGCTCTACACTAACCCAAACCTGGCTAATACAACCTATCATTATGATATTCGTCTGATCATAGAGGTACTACCGATTATCGATATATCAACATTTTGTCGATTCTTAATAATTTTCGATATTTCTATAATATTTGTAGCCTTGGTATTTTGAGACATCAAATACGCAAAAATGAAAACATTGAAATTTTTGTATTTTCTAACATCTAAATCGGTTAACTTTGAGATAAAATTGAAAACTTTGAAATTTTTATGTTTTTTAACATCTAAATCTGTTAACTTTGAAATTTGTACACACTAGAATTTTGTTAATTTCTAAATTGTATAATTGTTGAATTTTTGAAGTTCTGCGTTAGAAAATTTTTAAATTTTGAAATTTCTAAACTTCTTCATTTTTGAATTTTCAAATTCTTGAATACTGAAATATCCAACTTTTTACATATGCAGATTCTCAAATTTCTAAAATCAATTTCTGAAACTTTCAAATTCTATTTTTAGAGTCCAAAATTCTCAAGTGGTTAAATTCTTAATTTCTCAAATAGTAAAATTTTCAAATTTTCAAATTATTAAATCCTTCAACTCACAAATTTTAGAATTTCCAATTTCCAAAATTTTCAAATTCCTATATTCTCAAATTTATATTCTAAAATTCTCAAAATTCTCAAAATTCCCAAATTTTTTAAAATTCTCGAAATTCTCAAAATTCTCGAAGTTCTCAAAATTCCCAAACTCTCAAAATTCCCAAATTCTCAAAATTCCCAAATTCCCAAATTCCCAAATTCCCAAATTCCTAAATTCCAAATTTTTTAAGATTCTTAAATTCTTAATTTCTCAAAATTCCTAATTTTTTAGTGTCTTAAAATTCCCAAATTGTCAAATTCTTAATTTCTCAAATTTTCAAATTTCCAAACTTAAATTCTTAATTTCCTAAATTTCTAAGCTTCAATATTTAAAATTTTCCAACTCCTTAAATTCTCAAACATCCAAACTCCAAATTTCTGAAATTCGAAATTTATTATAAAAATTTCCCGACTATAATATTTAAAATATCACATAAAATCAAGCCGTAATTTGCCCTTCGTATAATTTCCCCCAAAAGAGTCTACCACGCCCTCCAGTTAATTTCAAAGCCTAATTACCCCTTCAGCGAACTTATAGTCCTGTTATAAACCTAACCTATTTCAAATTACCAGTAATCTAATAGTTCCAAATTCCACAATAGTACAATACTTTCACTAAACTACAACTTGCGTTAAAAACATACCATAAAAACATAGAAACTGTAGAAATTCTTTGCTACGCACTTAATCCCTTCCCTTCGTAATTATCATAATCCCGCTGTAGCTGTAGTCGTAAATTCTCGATCCCTAAAATTCGTTAGAGAATAGATTTAAAAAAGGCAAACAAATGGCCACGAATTAGGCAAGACAAGCGGACGTTTTCATCGATTCCGAAGGGGAAAAAGGCGTCTCCTCGATAAAAACTTTACAGCGGCCATCAATTTTCCAAGACACCGAAGAACGAAGTGCGCTTTTACCCCGACACAAGTAGTAATTCACCCCGCATTAAATCAACAGCATCTACCTATCGGTTAAGCGGCGATATTAAGGATTTCCTCTATAAACCCTGAAGCTTCCTCCTCGTTTTTTCCGTCACAAAAAAACGAACGACACGCGACGCTGAGCGATCTCTTCTTCTATCATAGACGGGCATCATTTATTTACCCATCGATCTACGCATCTCTCCCGGCTTTTTCTTTTCGGGATATTCGTTTTCGGAGGAAACGTTCAACATTTGTCTCTTTTATATTATTTGCACACAGTATTTCTTATTTCCGTCTTTTTGCAAGATGAAAATTTTATAAAAACCCTCAGAGGGATGAACTCAGCTTCAATTTAGAATTTAGCTTCAATTTTAGCCACTTGAAAATCTGAATAGATTTTTGAAACTCCGATATTTTTACGATTTTTTCCTCAAACTTCGAAAGTTCAACGAAAATTATAACTATACATTAAAATCGAAGAAAGACTTTTTTTTCAAATTTTTCATCTTTCTGAATTTTTTCTTTTTGTATTCAAAGTTTAAATTTACGTATAAGTTCTTTAATGGGGTCGTAAATGTCCCATGTGAGTAGATATGTGAAATGAATTGTCACCACATATTCTTAATATAAAAACAAGTTAACAGAAATATAAATATTTCTGTTCACAGAAAAATGTAATAAATTTTGGGAATATCAAAATTTCATAATTGAAAATGATATTAAGTTATTATTTTATCTAGTATAAATATAAATAAATAACTTTCTGTTGAAGGAAAAATATAACATGTTGAGACCAGAAATATTTCATAACTGAAAATGATGTTATATCAAGTTATTATTTTATTTTAAATGTGGAACGTAAAAATTTGCATTATGTTAACTTATCAAATTACGAAGGTTGTTGAGAGCATTTTCTACTGATGAGACTAATTAAATTAACAAATAAAACAAAGCTGTATTTTTAATTTTATAAAGTAAAGGAATTTTAATTTTTATAAAAATATTTTAATTTTATAAAAACTATTTTCAAAAACGCATACTCGTTATAAACATGTGATATATATATAGCAATCGAGATCTTATAATTTCACTATTTTTAACACTGTCAAATTGTTCTTTAAAAAAAATTCAATTCATACTACAAAAGAAAGTGCACTACAAAAAATTCATACAAAAGAAAGCAAAATACTAGAAAATGAATACATTCAGTTTAATTTAAACGCATCCAAGCATAATTAATTAAAAACCCTGAATAAGCACCGTTATTGTAACTTATTCATTTGTCAATTTACATATTTATGTACTCATGAAAATTTCTGCTTAACATAAAAGGTTCTTCAATATTCAATTTAAAGCCGTAAGTACACTTTGCTGTTGATTGATAACAGGAAAAAAATTTTTCAATAAATTTAAATAAGGAGAGGTCTGTTGTTACAGCAGAAACTTCGAGCAGTCGCTGATTGAAATAATAAAAGTTTCTCCTTTTTTACTGATGCTATGAATTAAAACAATAAAAGACAAATTACTTTGTATTATGAAGCAACATCGATTTTTCAGGAAATTAACAGACTTTTATCTTTCTACTTAAAGTATTATACATAGTCTTCTTTCTTGAAAAGAATCTGTAAACTTTCCGTTTTACATAAATCAATTTTTTCCTTTAAATTAAAGAAAAATTGTTTAGAGAAAACTTTTCGTTTCCGTGTTATTTCATATTAAACTATTTTAATTTGAAAATTTAAAAATTTAGTGACAGAGATATATCAAATTTGCACATTTAAAGAATTGTATATCAATATTATTTTTAATAATTAAATGAATTTTTGGAAATGCAAAAATTTAGAAATACTTTATATTTAAATAATATTTTATTTTAAATTTAGAAATATTTTATTTTTAAATTTACAAATCTTCAAATTATAAAAATTTTTTCATTTTCAAATTTACAAAGATAGCAGCTAGAATATATAAAATTGTTAAAATAACAAATTTTAAAAATTATACATTAACCCATAAAAATTTGAAATAAGAATTTCAAATTTACAAATTCACAATTCTCAATGTTCTTTATTTATAAAAGAAGTTCAATTCAAAAATGTGCAAAGGCACAGATATAAAATATCAAGTTTCTTAATGCACAAATTAGAAAGACTTGTAAATTTAAAATATAAAAATCGATAACGTGAAGTGGGATAAGTGCAGACTGGTTTTTATAAAGTTGAAATTTAAACGTAAGTATTTTCAGTCTGCAATGTAAATGCTTAACGATATCGAACACTTTGCACAATTACTACTATTTAATTAATATTAACTAGGACCTTAATTTTCCTTGTACATTTTGATTTTGATAGGAAATTGTTTAAAATGTCAACTACTCTGCACTTTCCCCGAAAATGGGGTAAGAGCGTAACTTGAAGTTAAATACTTTTAAACTTTATCTCATGTGCAATGGGAAAAGAGCAGAATTATTAACAAATCTACTATAAATGCTTTTTAGTGCATTATGCAAGCACTCTATACTGCAAACAAGTACTCTAAGCTGAAATATAAAAGAGGATATAGTGAAACAAAACAAGGAAACAAACATACTAAATGGAGAAATTTCGTTCATATTGTAATAAAAATAGCCTGTAAACTTGCCCCGTTTACACCCCACTTTACCTTAATACGAAGAGTGAAAAAAACGTATTTCTACCAAGGGGTGTAAAAAGACATTTTTGGTCGAAACACACAAAATCGTGTTAAGATCCAGTTTGGAGTGAAAATCGTACAAATATTAGTAAGAGCGAGGTATCTTTTCACCTTTCGCGGGGCAACTCTATCCCTATCACCTGTCGATACATCTATCTTCGACGTAGCTGGCGTTAGCCGAGTTTCCCGATCGGAACAAGAATCAGAAACGATTCGTCGTCTACCGGCGAAAAGTTCAAGTTCGCCTCATCTTGGCTGGCAGGATGTTATAGGAAAAGGGAGAGTACGAGGGAGGGAATAGATATGCCAAGCAACGAGGGAGGGAAAGATTTATGATGCTCGTGCGTCAGCTCGCACATCTCAATTTCGGAATGCCGCGAGTTAGGAGCTACGTCGTTCCCTTTGTTGCTGCCACAGACGACTGTGCAGGAAGAAACGATAAGAGAGAAGCTGGCACAAAGAGAAAAAAGAAAAAAGACTAGATAGGGATCGGATTGGACGAGAAGAAAGAAAAACGACGTGTGCCTACACGATATTTCCCTCGTTCTTTCATCCGCCTTCTCGCAGTCCCCCCCGTTCCTTAACACACCTTTTTCATTATGGTGCAACCTTTTTAATTAGCTCTGCGCATTTCAAGCTGTTTCTTATGTAGAAAGGAAACAACTGCAAACTATCTTGCTAAGTGGTGCATGTAATTTCTTGCAGTTATTTTTCTATTAATCGTCAGCATTGTCTGTTTCGCTAAGTTCAATAGAGTCGCTAGGTTTAGATCTCCAAATCACTAAATTTCGATAACACTAAACTTTCATATTACTAAACTTCGACATCTTTGAACTTTCAAGAATTCACAATTTTATCTAGTTTATTGAAAAATTTTATCTAGTATTACATCTGGCATTTTACAAAATACTCTCTTGATCTTTCTCATTGTGTATCGCCATAGTGACTTTATCTCCTCATTCATAAATAAATCCTCAATCAAGTAAACGAATGACTAGAAATCAATAAAAGTGACAATTTAATGACACTACAATTGTTCTTAATAAAGAATTTTATCATGCATAACATCCGGCCATTTACAATAAATACTCTCACTTTCTCCTTATATATCATCATAAATGTAATTGCGATGCTTTATACCCCACTCAACCGGCACGAAATAAACGACATTAGTTACCGCATAAATCACGAAATGTATCGTTAATTTAAAATGTACATTCAAAGACGAATATGCTCAATAGTGTTTCAGCTTTTATTATACCTGCAGATGAAACGCTAATTGAAGGCGCATCAAGTGGAGGCTTTATCGAGGAATAAGCTCGATTTCCGATGTAAAGTGGTTCACAAGCGACGTCCATAACTCTATAATTTATACTGACCGGCGTAATTCTGTAGCCACTGTGTCACAGTTACATTTATCGGCCGTAAACTCTATTTCCGAGTCCGATAGTTTCATGATGACATCTTCACTTCAGTTGAATCTGTACCTAACAAGGAAACATATCGAACCGCGACACACCGATTTTAATGAAACTTATGTGAAAGATAGTTCTCAAGAAAATATTTGACACGTATTTTTTTTATACTGCTTTTATACTTTTACAAGCGTAAAGTCTTCATTCTAAATAAAATATTTAGAACGTTTGGAAACATTGGGATTTTTTAAGAAACTAAGAAAATAGAAATAAATTAAATTATTTTTTAACAATATTGGCCATAAAAGCCTATGTTCCTTACGGCGCGGCGTTGATCATAACCGCGTCACGCTCATACCTGCGACGCTTACAATAATTATTCAAAACTCAATTAGCGGCATATGAAGAGGTATAAAATGTCTAAAAGATTGTAAAAATAATGATATTTTTAATAAAAATGCTGATTGCCCCTCTTCACAGGAGGTGATGTTAAATTATATATCTAATAAACATTGCAGCAAACAACAAATTCTAAAAACATTTATCCTCTATTTTTGTCCATAGTTTACGTACACGAAGTTGCAAACAAATAGATCAACAATTAGTGCAAAAATTTAAACAAAAATTATAAATTTTCAAAATATTATATAAACAAATAAAGTTTATTGAAATTTTTTTACGCACAAAAATTCCCTATTTAAAGACGAATAATTTACAAAAAACAGAATCCAATTATCTTCTTTAATTCCGGAGATATTACAAAAAATATGATTCCAACCCCCAACTTCGAGGGCTATTTTCACCCCTTCAATGTGAACGATGGCCGATAAAAAAAATACGTGTCAAATATTTTTTTGAGAACTATCTTTCACATAAGTTTCATTAAAATCGGTGTGTCGATATGTTTCCTTGTAAGTAAAATTTACCTTTGAACATCTGTTATTCTCGCTCCTACTTCCTGGTAAATTCATTGCCTCGAACATCCTTCGTTAAAAAAAATCACTAAAAAGTTTTCATAAATATTCGAAACCGGATCGAACTAGGAACAAGCATTTTATTTCTTCCCTTGCTTGAATCGATCCGTGTTTTTATAAGCTGCCCTGTCTCGCTCGTTAAATGGTTAAGCAGTTAATTGCAATTTCTTTTATATTTAAACGATGTGAAAGTATACTATAAAATTGTGGTAATACGTTTATCTGAAAGAATAAAATTTTTGCTTTCACATAAAATAAGAATTTACAACTTTGAATGTTAAAAATTATGAAGACTTGTAATTTTGATTTATATAATATACTGGACTTGTATTTTTCACTGATGTAATATATTGAACTTGTAATTTTGACTCATGTAAATTATACTATAATAAGTGTATACAGGGTGTCTCATAATTAGTGTAGGTTCCTGAAATGGGGGTAGCTGACGAGATTCTGAATAAGATTTCCCTTTGCAAAAATGAGATATGAAGCTTCGTTTTTGAATTATTAAGGAAAAACACGGACCAATCAGATCGCGAGAATTGCGCATACGCAGACGCGAGAGCGCAGCTTCGAGTCTAGAAGCGGAGCGCGCATAATCCTCGCGCTCTGATTGCTACGCGTTAGATTACCACGCGCTGGATTATTACGCGTTGGATTACTACGTGTTGGTTTTGCTACGCGTTAGATTACCACGCGTTAGATTCCTACGCGTAGAATTACCGCGCGTTGCATTACTATGCGGTGGATTACTACGCGTTGAATATCCACGCGCTGGAATACTACGCGTTGGATATCCATGCGCTGGGTTACTACGCGTTGGATATCCACGCGCTGGATTATTACGCGTTGGATTACTACGTTTTGGTTTTGCTACGCGTTGGATTACTACACGTAGAATTACCACGCGTTGCATTACTATGCGGTGGATTACTACGCGTTGAATATCCACGTGCTGGAATACTACGCGTTGGATATCCATGCGCTGGGTTACTACGCGTTGGATATCCACGCGCTGGATTATTACACGTTGGATTACTACTCGTTGGTATTGCTACGCATTAGATTACCACACGTTGCATTACTACGCGTAGAATTACCACGCGTTGGATAACTACGCGTTATCCGAAGTTGCCGTTCTCGCGTCTGCGCACGAGCAATCCTCACGCTCTGATTGGTCCGTGTTTTTCCTTAATAATTCAAAAACGAAGCTTCAAATCCCATTTTTGCAAAGGGAAATCTTATTCAGAATCAAGTCAGCTATCCCCCATTTCAGAAACCTACACTAATTGTGAGACACCCTGTATAATACATATAATATACTAAATTTATGGATAGTAAGTGTCCATATAATTTAGTAACTATCCACATAAATAATATGTGAAATGAACTTTACACTTACTAGGTGTAAATAAAATTTTACTACTTTTAACAAGATAAATACCTATGTAAATACACGTGTTCAATATTTAGTGTCATATAATTCATAAACGTTGTATTATATTTTAATCTCAAGAGTTGTGTATTATTTAAACTAATTAAAATTATTTTATATATTTAATTTTGAAGGATACTTATTCACATTAAAACTTTTATTTTTATTTTAATTGTAGTATTACGACAAAAGGAATAAATTATAAATTTATTTATGAATTTAATATTTGTAATACAAAACTAAAAAATATACGTTATAATAGAAAAACTTATTAGAAAAGAAATGATAATTAGAAACATTTGACCAATTTGGTAAATTCAGTGTTGATCAAAGAATACACAAATTGCTAATCAGACATCGCGTCTCCGATTAGAGATAAACGAAGAACATAATTAATAGAACAAAACATCGTCGCGCGTTAACTCGAAGAATGTCAAGATCGCGTCTGTCCGTTGATTAGGCGCCAGTTAAATGGTAGTTTAATGAATGATGCAGAACGGGTAGTCCGATGTCTGATAATGCTCATTAACCGATTGGCGAACGTGAGATGCATCGTTTCGTTCTTCCGCGATCTTGCGTTCGCGAAAAGAATGTTGAAACACGAAAACCATAGGATGCCGATGTAGCACGAGCTTCAAAGTGCACACTGACATTTAGATGACGCTCCGAGAGTGACATGAATGCTTAACGCGATTCTATTCAACGTAACATGCTTCTCGATACAACTGTACAAGCAATCCGCATATAACACGGCATTCCTGCAACATGGTTTCTCTCTGACACGACCAGAGAATTAGAGAAATTCCCGTGCGAGTTTCAAATTAAAAATTTCACTGTGAACTGCATATGACATAGAAACACGATTTCTGCAAATATATCTCACAGCTTCAAATTCATTATATTTCGATATTCCTAGACCCCAAATTTCTGTATACTAAAATCCTTAAAACCAGAAATCGTGAGATTACCGAAATCCTATAACCCTTACACTATTTTGACGAGTCTGACTCGTGACGCACTCATACCTCGGCCGTGATCATTTTTACTCAAATTTTTAATACGCTTCAATTTGGAGTTCAAGACCAATTGTAATTTGCATAGTCAACGATTGAATAATAACATATTGACATAATAATACCATTTTTTTGTTTGTTTGTTTTAATATTGTAACTGTAATTAGACAGTTCTGACTGACATACCTGACAAATAAGTCATAGGGCAAGAAGCTAAAATAATCCACTAACAGCTACATCTCCAAATTCCTAAGATCCCAAAAACTCGAAATCACTACATTCCGAAATCCTAGATTCAGAACCCCAGATCTCGAAATCATTGTATCTAAAATCTCCTCGGTTGCAAAATCCCCAAATTCTCACATTATGAGATTCCTATATTTCAAAATCACTGGATTCTCAAATCGCCAAATCCTTAGATCTCCAAATCCCTAGGTTTCAACATTCACAGATCTCAAAATCGTGATAGATGTAAAAACTCCCTACATTGAAAAGTCCCTAGATTCCCTACATTGAAAAATTCTTAGATCACGAAGTTTCTAGGTCTCAAAATCCGTAGACCCCAAAATTACTAGTTCTTAAAATCCCACAATCTCTAAATCACTAAGTACTGAAATTCCTTGATTCAGAAATCACCAAATATTTAGATCTTCAAACCCACAGATTCCGAAATTATTATATCTAGAATTCCCTAGACTGCAAAGTCCCCCAATCCCCAGTCAGAAATCCCTAGGTCCCAAAATTCCTAGATGCCGAAATCCCTAACTCCCAAAATCCCCAAATCCCAAAATCGTTAAATCCCTAAATCCCGTAATCTCTAAATCCCTAGATCCCAAAATCGTGAAATCCCTAGATCCCGAAATCTCTAGATTCCAAAATCCCTAGATCCAAAAATCCCTAGGTCCCAAAATCCCTAGAATCCCAAATCCCTAGAATTCCAAATCCTGAAATTCCAAGATCCCGAATTTCCTAGATCTCGAAATCACTATATCTAGAATTCCCTACATTGCAAAATCCCCAAATTCTTAGATTCCGTAATTCCTAGACCTCAAGATCGCTCATTCACGAAATCCCTAAATTCCAAAATCACTATATCCAGAATGTCCAAAATTGCAATATCCCCAGATCTTTAAATCGCAATATCCCGAAATTCTTATACCCGAAATTCATTTAATAATTATACTATATAAAAAATATCGTCTCTCACTGACACGACAAAAAAATTAAAGAGATTCATAGTAATTTTAAAATAGAAAATTTTACTCTGAGTTGCATAAAAAGATAGAAACCTAATTAAACAACTAGAATTCCACGTACTCTCAAATTCAGTCGTAAATAATTTCAAATATTCACATTTTGATTTCCTGTACGTAGATATGGGTGACATTTGAATCTCAATGGGAATGTATCGCTCGTAAATATCGTTAAGTTTCGTTCATTTACATACTTAATAATTAACGCCGGTATTAAATGCATACTTGAAATTATGGATAATAGAGGTAATAAATTATTACAGTAATAGAGATAAAATACTGATAAAATGCAGATAAATTATTGTGAAAATGACGATAAAATACTGTTAAATCGTATTAGAAATGCAAGCAGATATTTAAAAACTCAATTAAACTTTGAAACCTAATTTACAAACTTTTGCTTTCATCAGAATTAATTATACACGTCTGTACTCTTTCACTTTCATTCAATAACTAACATTCAACTCTATTACCATGTAATCCTATCTCAAAACCACTGGAACTCACTTACGTCATAACTTCATATCGCAGATTCATTCATTATATTCATATTTAATAATATTCATTCATCTTGTCATTAACCTGTATTCACAGATTCATTCATGAATTCAACCACATGTATGCATTTAATCATGCATCTATTTTTTACTGATACGAGCTGTTAAAAATGAAAATGCTATCTAACGATATTTTTAGCGATTTTAATGTAGTAAACAAAGTATTAAATTAGCATAACTAAGTATTTCATCGTTATTTACGATCACTTTTCATATCAGTTTAGCAATTTGTTAATTTCTTGTAAATACAGTAAATATTCGATATCTGCACATTTCTAGGGTCTGAACTTGTGCACATATCGTACGGGTCATTTGTGCAGATATCGAATATTTACTGTATCAAGGATGACGTGTACAATAAAGCGTTTGTTAATCATACTTCATTCACCGTTTATGGATTATAAATTTTATTCGTGTTACTGGTATAAGTCCTTTATAAATTATACCTTTTATTCGTGGCGGTATAAATTAACTTGAATAGGATACCATAACGTATACGACGACGCAATAAAATTGCCGAATTTGACCAATTTAAAAAAGTTACATTTAAGATACAAAATTTGTTACCAAAATTTGCAACATCCAGGTCCTAACACTAAACCTTCATATTACTAGATTCCGATATCTTTGAGCTTGCAAGTCACTAGATTTCGATATTGCGGGCACCAAATTCTTATATTTTAAACTCTCGAAAGTCCAAAATCCTGAAATCCCCGAATCTCTATATCCCAAAATCCCTAGACCCCAAAAATATCAAAATCCAAAAATCCCTAGATTCTGAAATTACTAGATTCAGAATTCTGTAGATACCTAAATCTTTATATTCTGAAATTGTTATTATATAAAATTCCCTAGATTCAAAAATTCTTAGATCTATAAAGCAGTAAATCCCGAAATCTCTAGATTTAAAAATTCCCTAGATGTTAAAATATGTAGATGTGCAATTCCTTAGATTTGAAAATCTCTAAATTCTTAGACATTTAGCCTCCAAATCCCTAGATTCCCAATTCTCTAGATTTGAAAATATTCAAATTGTCGAATATTTAGTCACCGAATCCCTAGATTCCCAATTCCCTAGATTTGAAAATATCTAGTCGCCCAATTCCCTAGATTTTACAATATCTAAATTCTCAAATATTTAACCTCCAAATCCCTAAATTCCCAATTCCCTAGATGTTAAAATTATATAAATGCCTAATTCTCTAGATTTGAAAATATTCAAATTGTCGAATATTTAGTCACCGAATCCCTAGATTCCCAATTCCCTAGATTTGAAAATATCTAGTCGCCCAATTCCCTAGATTTTACAATATCTAAATTCTCAAATATTTAACCTCCAAATCCCTAAATTCCCAATTCCCTAGATGTTAAAATTATATAAATGCCTAATTCCCTAGATTTGGAGATATCTAAATTGTCAAATATTTAGTCACTGAATCCCTAGATTCCCAATTCCCTAGATTTGACAATATCTTGTCGCCCAATTCCCTAGATTTGAAAATATCTAAATTCCCAAATATTTAGTCTCCAAATTCCTGGTCTTCCAATTCCCTAGATTTGAAAATATCTAGATGTCCAATTCCCTAGACTAGGAAATATCTAAATTCTCAAATATTTAATCTTTAACATCCCTATCTTACCAACTTCCTAAATCTTCATACCTCAGTTATCTAGTTTTGAAAATCTCTAAATTGCATTTAAGGTTTAAAATTTCTCACCAAAATTTGCTACGTCCCGCCATGTAAGAAAATGATAAATAATGTTCACTTACGATGGAAAAATGTTTCCTTACAATTTATAAATGCAGAATGTATGAAACCTAGTAAAACGTACGAGTTTACTTCCTTCCAAGTAAGAGACGTCCAGGAACTAGCTGAGCTTACTTATTTTTATGAACCCACCGCATTCTAGGAACAATAATTTCATATGTTACATGTGGTTACCACCGAAATACAAAAAAATATTGCCGGAAAAACGCGTCGTGAGTTCTTTCCAAAAGGCAAGTATCTACCACCTACAACGGAGGTTATTTATGGGTCAATAAATACAGATCCTTTCGGTGAAAGAAGCGCAAAATTCAGGAGAGAACTTTATAAATATGTATACAGTTTTATAATATGAAATTTATGAAAATCTGCGTGGAAAATGTAAATAAACGAAAAAAGTTTTGTGCAGAGAAATCAACGATAAAAAATTACGATCGCACAAATGTTAGAGATGACTTGATAAGAATGAAAAATACTTTCATCAAATATTTTCTCAGAAAGAAAATTCAAAATTCCGATCTGAAATTATGAAAAATCTATTTAGATGCTAATTTTATTTTCAATTAATTGCTTTTTATTAAGTAACTTTTCACGTATAAGTAGCAGAACAATTTATAATGTAAAAATAATTAATCAACAAGTGGAAAATCTATGTAAAATTTCAAATGTATCTTAGAAACAGGAAAGCATACTAAGCATAAAACATTTTATAGTTTGCTAATAATTTTAATAAACATATATGTATGTATAATGATCAGTACATACTGCCTCGTTAATTTTTAAATTTAACGTTTTTTATATGAATCCCCAAATCCCGAAATACCTAGATCTCAAAATTCTCAAATTCAGAAAATCCTTAGATCTCAAAATCCCTAAATCCCAAAATCCTTAAGTCCCGAAAATCCCTAGATCCCAAAATTGCGAAATCCCGAAAATTCCTACATCCCAGAATCCCTAGATCCCAGAATCCCTAGATCCCAGAATCCCTAGATCCCAGAATCCCTAGATCCCAGAATCCCTAGATCCCAGAATCCCTAGATCCCAGAATCCCTAGATCCCAGAATCCCTAGATCCCAGAATCCCTAGATCCCAGAATCCCTAGATCCCAGAATCCCTAGATCCCAGAATCCCTAGATCCCAGAATCCCTAGATCCCAGAATCCCTAGATCCCAGAATCCCTAGATCCCAGAATCCCTAGATCCCGAAAATCCCTAGATCGCAAAATCTCTAGATCCCCAAATCTCCAAATCCCGAAAAACCCGAAATTAATAGATCTCGAAATCATTATATCTAGAACTCCCTAGATTGCAAAATCCCCAAATTTTTAGATCCCAGAATCCCTAGATCCCAGAATCCCTAGATCCCAGAATCCCTAGATCCCGAAAATCCCTAGATCGCAAAATCTCTAGATCCCCAAATCTCCAAATCCCGAAAAACCCGAAATTAATAGATCTCGATATCATTATATCTAGAACTCCCTAGATTGCAAAATCCCCAAATTTTTAGATTCCGGAATTCCTAGATCTGAAGGTCGGTAACTCGCGAACTCGTTAATTTTTAAGTTCAACGTTTTTTATACGAATTTTCTATTTTGTATAACACGATATCTCTCAAGAACCTAACGATCTTGTTACGCTCAGGTCACCTGTACCAACACACAATGATTAATCACTTCTTTCACAACAAGAAAGCGAGATCGTGTACAAAAAATTCCTGTGTACGTGTAACTTGTAAAAGCAAAAAAGAACTGACAAGAGGAAGCTATTAATAACTTAGTTATCAATTGTTTTATGATCTGACTTCAAACGTGATTAGTCTGTCAAATATGTGCGAATTATACAATATACAAGAAATGTAGAAACGTGTTTGAAGAATATATGTGCTGAAATGAAAAATACGGTTTTGAATGTAGAAATATGTGTTTGAAGAACACATTTATTTTCCACAGAAAAATATACATTAGTGTGATTCTCAAATGTATCAAATATGTTCAGAAGCAGAGAAATCGTGAGCTAAATCGCAAACCGTATTTCTGCAGTTTTTAACCTACGATTTTTTCAGTTGCGTCAGACAGAGCTAATTATCACTGCAATTTTAAGATAAATAAAGAAAGTTGAAACGTTAGATATATTTATAATTTAGCGATTCTTAATTATACAAATTATAAACATAGTGAAATAGACAATATCGGAGAAATAACTTCAAAAGAACTCATTTAACATTTTAAAGTTGCTGTTCGCAAACAATAAAATTATCGAGTGCAAAGGGTTATTTCACATTACGTGACGAAGTTACGATTGAACATTCGATGTAAAAATCTGAAAAGTTATTCGAAACGAATTTGTACAACGAAGCCAATGCAAGCGTACAAAATGAAGTTTTCTCGCGAGATGTCTGCCAAGTTTGAATTGTCAAGCCGCTAGTTCATTCTCGAGCATGGTCTCTCCATATGCGGTGCAAAGGGCAGAGCAGGGCGATCTTGAAAAACGAGACTCGCTCTCTCGAGCATTCTCAAGATCGAAATTCTCAAGATCGCGGGTCCTTTGTCCGCGAGCCGAAGCTGCTCCGTTTCGAGACAAAGATCTCTCTTTCTTCTTTGCACGCATACTTTCTTCCCACCCTCTACTTCCTCGTGTACACGAAGATACATATACATGCACGTGATTACAATTCAACGAGTTGGTAAGGCATCTCAGCTTTTGTAAGCACCACGCGCGCCTTTTTTCGTGTCAAAGACCACGAAAAGACGCACCGGAGAAAGATAAATGGATACCAAAGACGGGGAATAATCAAGGAGGCCCATTTGTGAAAGTAGCTGACAAAACCGAGGGTACTTCGCTAAAAAGATGCGAACATCAAGATCACGACATTCGAATTGACCCCTTCGAGATAAGAAAATAATATATTCTACCAGGTTTTACTTGGATATTTAGGAATTTCTTTCCCGATTCTTAGATTTGGAAATTTTGAAACTAAAGTGCGAAATTTCTTAACTTTACAATTACATATGTAGAAATTTCTTAAAAATAAAGGATTTGCAAATATTCAAACTTTTTAAATTATTAAAACATATTTATTTATTTATAAATTTTTTTAATTTGTGATTTGTAAAGTTTCTTGATTTGCAAGATTTCAAATTTTCAAATCCTCAAGTGTAATTTCTAAGGTTCGTCGAGTGCACAAATTTTCTAAAGTCTCAACTTGTTAAACTTCTAAATTACTATAAGAAATTTTTAAGATTCCTGGTCAAATTCGCAAATGTTCGAATGTTTCAATTTATCAAGTTTCTAAATCTTCGAATCTCTAAAGTACTAAATTTCCAAATTTGCACGTTATTGAATTAAAAAATTTCTAAATTTCTCTCTGTCCATATTTCTAAATTTTCAAATTTGAATATCTCCAAGTTCCTAAATTACGAAATTTCTGAACTTCCAATTTTCTCAAGTTTTTTCTGTCTATTTTCTAAATTTTCTAAATTATCAAATTTCCAAATCTCCAAGTTCTTATATTTCAAAACTTCCAAATTTCCAAACTCCCAAATTGCTAAATTAACAAACTTCCAAACTCTTAAATTTTGAATTTAGAAATGTGAAATTCCTAGATTTCTAAATTTTCGGATTTGCCAATGTCCAATGTCTAAATTTCCAAATTCACAAACGTCACATTTCGATATTCCCCAGTTACTTTAATTTTCATATTCTCGAATTCTCAAGTTTTTTAAACTTTAAATTTCCATTTCCCCACATTTCTAAACTTTCTAAATCTCCAATTTCTCAACACTCTAAAATCTCGATCTTCCCAATTTTTACCTCTGCTAAATTTATTCTAACTTTACTTAACATTTCACACACCTCACTCATTAATACATAGTTTATAATGATAAAATATTCGAGAATATGTTTCCCATAATATATCAAAAATATATGTCTACATTCAACATCTTTAAGGAAAATATAATTTATTTTAACCCTTTGCGCTCGAGAGGTGACTCACAGTCACCATTATATTTAATACAATAATTTGAAATAAGCATTTTAAATAAGAAATTATTAGTAAAGAAATAATAACCTCAAGAAAATTCGTTTAACTTTTTATCTAAGTTTTAAAGTTACTGTTTGTAAACAGTCAAATTACCTTCGAGTGTAATGGGTTAACCGAGTTTCTTATAGATTTTCTAAAATAACTTTTGTTTTTACCCTGTGTACTAGTGGACACTTCCACTGATTTGCTAGAAAGTGTTCACTAATACACAAAGTAAAAACAAAAATTATTTTAATGTATCTCACGTTGTTCAGCAACAAAAATAAATATAATAATAAACTGAATAACATTACAATCAACGTGCAGTAAAGTTAATATGCTCTGTTAATTTCCCTGCTTACAAAACTTTCGAAAACATAAGAATACTGTTTCATTTCATAACTAACCGTACATATGTTTACTGCACATTGCTATTGTAATAAATTAAACATGTTGAGCAAACACATATGTGGAAAATACGTAGAAAGTTTTTATAGAGGTTCAAACACCTGAACTGAATGTATGGCCATTTCTGTCGACTCGATTGTGCATTATTAAATAACCAATTTAATCTTGAAGTTATAATTTTATTGCTTTCCAGAACTTTGCATATTGCTGTAACGAGTCGATTATTAACATGTAATCCCATATATATTTTCTTTGTATTTTTCTCTGAAATAGCAAATATTTAAACTTTTTAAATTATTGAAACATATTTATTTATTTACAAATTTGTTTAATTTATAATTTGTAAGGTTTCTCGATTTGCAAGGTTTCAAATTTTAAAATCCTCAAGTGTACAAATTTCTAAATTTCTTCATTTCAAAATGAAGTCTTCAGCATCATCTTCATAGGTGATAACACAGATTTAACGATTAAATTAGCTTTTTATATCTAATTATGAAGTGTACAGTGTTGATAATCCCATGAAAGTTATGGTTGCGAAGAAATATCTCATATGCCCAATTTAAGAAAATGATGGAAAAAATAAATTTCAGAACTGTACCTAATTGTGTCTCATCAGAAATTCTTTTTTTGTGGAAGTGTACAATTTTTTTTGTTTATAAGTTTCATTTAATTATAAAGAAATCTTTCTTTATTGTTCTTTCTATTAATCTAGTCTAATTTAGTCCACAGTAGAGAAAATACGTATCTTATTTTTAAAAGATTCAAAGTGTTTTCCATCGAAAATTACTTTTTAAAGAAATCCAATATTATGTCTGCTAATCAAAAAATTGTAAATAATATTTATCTTTTTGTTCTACCACTTAAAATATTGTTGAACCTTAATGTTGGCCAAGTTTTATGTTTTTGTGCATAATATATTGCTATTTTACTCGTATTAATATGCTAAATAAGAATGTCACGTTTGTCCTTTACGAAATAACAAAACGTGCCAAAAATAACAAAAATGAGCTAAAAATAACAAAAACGTGAAAAAGTAGTAATTGCTCGAAAAGCGAATAGATTTTTAATTTCGATGATTTCTAACTGATTTTTAATTTTGAAGTATTTAAAAAAATCAAGGTATTATAAAATCATTAAAAAATCCTGTGAAAAAGAGAAACACTAGTACAATAGAATAAACGAATTTTTTGTTAGAAAGTAGTGTTACGTTAATTTAATATTTCATCATAAGTTTAAAAATTATGCATACTTGTTATTTAAAGTAATTATTAAATTTTATATTTTCAAAATAATTATTACATCTTCAAAATAATAATGAAATTTCGTATCTTTAAAATAATGACTCAGTCCATATTAAACTTAGCATAAGTACATTAATGAAGTTTATTGGACAATGAATTTTTAGTTCGCTTTCCCTAAAAAAACATTAAAATATTGTTTTATCTTGATCTACATAATGAAGCGATAATATCAGAATGCTGATTAAGCTCTGAACCATTGTAAAGATTACTAATTTTTTAGGTTTTACAGAATTATTCCAACAGTTATTTTATTAAGTACTAAATTCAAAAATAAACACAATTTATAACATAATTGCAAAATTATTTAATACTATTTGATTTGTATAATAGAAAAATTGTCCGATATTCCTTCTACACTTCAAATGTCAAAATATAGGATATCTTTTCCTTTATTTAATTTCTTTATTTCCTCAACGTATGCTTGAAAAGACAGATGAGATTGACGGCTCCCTTACACCGCCGATTTCATAACTCAAATTGAATATTTTCAAAATATCCCAGAAACTACAACCGAACTATTCAAACTGTTGACCTTGACAACACATAAAAATCGAAGATAACGAAAGGCAATAAAAAATTCAATTTTTGCGCATTTATTCGTGAAGAACGAAAAAACGAGTAAAACAATGATTAACACCAAAACTACCGACATTAAATGCTTGTTTATCGAAAAATGAAAAATAAAATGAAAAGGGAAATAAATAAATACTAAAGCATCAAGTAACATATTAAACTTGTTTTTACCTCAAAAAAATATGACAGACATTTCCATAAAATCATGATAATAAACTTTTGTAATATAAAATGAGAAATCTGAAACCAGTCATTATGACTGGTTAGTAGTTCTAGTGTTAATGATATACAACAAACTAACAATAAGTCCCTTACGATAAAGTTTTTTTAACTATTAGAAAGCTCCTAACTAAAGCTATTTCTCCTAACTGAAAGTAAAAGTGTGAGCACAACTGCGTTAACAGTAATGCAGTTAATTCCGACAGAGTAATAAAAGTAAGACAATGTATGAAAGAAGGAAGTTGCGACTTACCTGGTGGACAATTGCAGTCGGACGTGTCCCGCTTGTTCCGAAAAACGTTCAAATCCGTGGCAGATCGGTGCGCCTCCAGCTGCTGTTGAACTTCCCTCCTGAGCCTCTGGATAAGAACGTCCGGTGTTTCTTGAACCTGAATACGAGCCTCCAAACTGGCGATTCGCGATTCCAACCCTAGTTCCCTGTACATCAGCAGACCGGATACGGCCAAACTGGTGATACAGAGGGCGCACATTAGCCAATTGAGCGTTGCACCCCCCGTTCGACAGGATTCCTTACGGAATTTCCTCGGCATTGATGTCTCGAGGTCGGTCGCCGTGTCGGACTCCATGTTGTACACGATCGACACACGCTCGCTTCAATTCGTGCACCAAATGCGTTAAGCGCGCGTCATAACCCGCCCGACGATCGTCGATACCTCCTGACACACGACAATGACGGACAAGCGCGATACAATGTGAAAATCACGCGAGTCTTACAGACAGTGCGGCGTCATCGTTCATCTGGAATGCATCTCGCGCGCCTACTTGCCGTTATTGCTTACCTTTCTTATTCCGACTTGCTCCTTTTCCCTTTACCTGGCGAGCACGCGTTCTCCTTGTACGTTCGACGAACGCACTCGCGCGTTCTTTCCTCTCTTTTACTCGTTTCCTCCGTGCTCCTTTAAGTAATCGACGTTAAATACCTGACCGCACTGACGTTGGTAAACAACAAACGGTGTCACCAGTCAAACGAGTGTTCGTTCGAAACCGCGCGCTCCTTTCAAACGTTACGAGCGAGAGACAAACGTCCCCTTATCGAGGTTCGTCCTCGAGTGAATCCTGTCGAAAGTTGGCGGCAGTACGTTGCTCTAATGCCTCCTTCTATTTTCGCCTATCTTGCTCTTCGAACGTCTTGTCCTTCCTGTTGCCGGTGCCGCTGCGAATGGAGCATTTCCCGGTGCTGTCGCATCGCGAATCCTTGCACGTTGTACACACTTTTTTAAATTCAAGATCGATCGTAAAACAAAAAGGGAACACACGGTGCTCGGTTTGCCGATGCTTTTCCTTCTCGTGGCACCACGCTACTACGATAGACCGAACGGGGAAAAACGAACGACAGCCGGAACGGAGCGAGAAACACCGTTGAAAATTACCGACGAAACGACGTGGAATTCCAATTTCGCTGAACGTTGTAACTCAGTCCGCGATGTTACGTTGCACCGGTTTCAATCGTCGAAACAAATACACTATCGTGACAACGATGTTCGATTTATTGGTCGAGTGAAAAGTCCCGAAATACCGCGAATACGAAGCTCACAACGTGGCATTCGCAGTACGACTGGATGTGGTGGGGCGACGCTCCGCCGAGGGCCGAGGGTTCGTCGCTTCGGTGATATTCGTGGACGTTCGGCCGTCTTCGAGGCTCCGACTCATCCACCGACTGCCGGACGCGTGGAGGACGATCGGTCGACCTAACCGACCTAACCGACCTAACGTCCACTTCCATTCGCACTGATTCGCCCCTGCTTCCCTTGCCCTTCCTTCCATTTATCCCTCCATTGCGCCCCCTTCGACACTCGACCGGATTTCGGTAGCGAATCTATCTTTTTCTTTTCCCTCCTTCAACTTATCTACTCGAATTACGCATTCAACGGAATATGCAAAATTCTACGAGCTTAATTAACGTTCAACCCTATTGCAAATTACAAAATATTGAGATTTTCAAATTTACCCCCGGACGAGATACACAGATTTTAGGAATGTTGATGTTTGGGGATATGAACTTTTCGGGATGTAATTATGAAAATTTAAACGTATGGAGTAGAAAATTTTGGGGAGATTTAGGTACAAAATATTTTGGGGAAACAGAGATTCGAGGAATAGTATTTTAAAAGTATGGAGATGTGGATACAGAAGTTTGAGAATGTGAAATTTTTAAAAGGTTCAGATTTAAAGAACATAGAATTTTACACTATGTTTTAGAACATAGAAAAATAAAGAGTTGAGGAATATAGAATTTTGAAAAATAAAGATCAGGGATTGCAGAAATTTGAGAAACGTAAAATTCCACATATTCGGAAATAAAAATATTTTGTGAATTTAGACATTTGAAAATACAAAAATTTATATGCAATTTTATAAAGAGAAATGAATTGTTCAATGTAAGAATTTGTAGAGATTTGGAAATTTAGGCTTTTGAAAATTGATGGATGTAGGCACTTGGCAATCTGAAAATTTGGAATTTGAAAATTGCCGTAATTTTTGAATTTACAAATTTGAAATTTTGTTTAACACAGGAATTTGGGAATTTTTTAATGCAAAAGGTTGGGATTTAGAAATTTAAGAAATTTAAGAAATTTAAAAAACTATGGGGATTTAAGTAGTTAGGAATATCAGGGATTTTGGAATTCGGCAATTTAGAGATTTGAACATTTTACAAATTTGTAGATTTCTAAATTTAACGCCTTTGAAAATTCAGAAATTCAGATATTTTGGACTCTTACAAATTTGAAAATTTTGTAAATTTATAAGCTTACCAATTTGTAAATTTTATAAAATGTGCTTGAGAATTTATAAATTTATGAGCTTAAGATTTTGCAAAATGAGCATGAAAATGTGTAAATCTTGGATTTTGGGAATTTGCAAATTTTTAAGTTCGGATTTCTGAAGAAACATGGAAATATGAGATATTTGAAATTATGCTTAGAAATAATATAAAACAAACTAGAATAGCAATAAAAAGTAACGAGATCGTTTAACATCCTTCAATACTACAGAACGTTAATCATTTCACCTGTGTATGCTAACATAATTGAACCGTTAAAATGACTACCTTTACTTTTGCAATTTTTTGTACGTACTTTATTAACCGATTTCAGAAAAAGAAAGATGTGTATATACATATACCTATATATCTGTACATATTTACAAAAATTCTTATAAATCTGTTATCATCGTGTAAAAATTATTCGGTACAATAAAATTCCTTTAATCGTACGTTTAAAGGAATTTACACGAACTACTTTTTATTATTAATAATACTATAATATATTAAATATTAAAAATTCTTATTAAATTGTAAAGAAAGTTTGTATTATTATGAAAAGATTTTTGCGGAAATAGATTTCAAATTTACCGCCACCTGAAATCACATTTGGTGAAAATCAATATGGTGGATTTTGTAATCACGTCCTTAAGTTTTACTAGAATATACGTATGACAATATTTATAGAATATAAATATTATAGATATTCTATAGAATATAATTACGACAATAGTTCCAAAATGAAATAAAGAATTTGCTCCTTCCAAATAGTATAATTCATTTCAATGAATTTCGCAAACGTTTGCCATATCAGAAAATCGGAAGACGTAGAAGTATAACATGATGAAGCGAATTATTCAAGAAAGGACGTAATCATAATGAGAAAGCATCCTCTAATGAAAATGCTACTTCATTTATCGGTAATGAACCTGATTAACAGGATTCTGTGAACAACGTACTTTCTCTGTGAATTGATCATGCTGCTAATAATAACAAAAATCGATACATTTCCGGTTAGGTTATTATAAACATTTCTTTATATATTAATATGATTGTGCGCCTTTCATTTTTGACACCGTATAATGAATGTAAAGCCTGAGCATGACGGTATATCGATTATATACATCGATTAGACATCGATGTATGACGCGGTTGTTTTTGAAGCGAGCGCGAAGAGTGATCGTTTTGAGTTGGTTGCGAAGACAATTGTAATAAATAATTCATTCATTCGTTATTAAGATTTTGTGAATTACGGTTGTATTCTGAAGATTATTAAATCCTGATATTATTTTTAGTTCTGTACTTTCATTTTTCGTCATCCTCTTACATTATGAAAATGTATTACTTCTAAAAACGATTATTTCTCCATAAATAAAGTTTCAATTGCGAACAGTGGAAACGTGAAAACCAGAAGGAGACTGTAGCAATTTATTTACGATGTAATAATGGTATACTATAAGACATTAAAATGGATATCGCATTTTATGTACACATCGATGTAAATGAAATGAAAAGTAAAAATCAGTATTTAATTGATTTCCTCTTCATGAGCACTGAACATGTAATTAAATATTGTCGTATTTTAGAAACTGTATGTGTTCGTACATGTAATAAGTGGGAAAATTTATATTTAATTAATTTCCTTTTTCTAACAAGCTTTGAACATGTAATTTAGAAACTGTATATGTCCATATGTATAATAAAATGTATGGAAAAAAATCTATATTTAATTAAACTCCTTTCAATGAACACGTAATGACTGTCGTATTTTAAAAATTATATATACTTGTACTAATAATATATACTTGTACTAATAATATATTCAAAAGGAAATTGAAAAATAAATTTATATAAATTTAAATCGTTTGCAGCTAATAGACTTCGGTATAATAAAACTAGAGTTTTGCCAGGCTGCCATACAACTTCTAACGCAAATTTCTCCCTTATTTTGGAGAGTTGCACCCTCTATTTTTGCCAAATTATCGTTTTCCAAGTACTCCATAATTGTATGAAGTTTGAATGTAATCAACGTTGCAGGGATCATGAGGTCTCTTTGAAGGCCTTAAATATAAAAGTTTATTCCCTATGATATACAGTAATTTTTATTCGTTTCTCTAAAACGAATAATTTTCGTAAGTAAAAAAAAAATTGTAATTCAGAAATAAAAATGTTACCCTCTCGTGTAAATGTATTTAGAACTGCCCAACTATAAAAGTTGCAACTCTCTCAATCGTTTGACCAACGGAAAATTTACTTTATTGCAGATATGCTATTTCCAAAGAATTTTCCGAGAACCGTCGATTTCCTTTAAACAACGTTTACCCGTGTAACTCGCGCACAGAATAGGATACGGTTCGAGCAAAGCGACTGGAACGAAATATGATTGAGTCGAAGCAGTTATATTAGGAAATATCGATCCACGAATCGATTGTGTCCCTTGAAACACATCCCCCGTGTATATACGTGACGGATACGTACAATCGACCCCTTGCTACCGTCCAATCGCTAGCACAGGAAGCGATTATAGACTACATCCTGGAACATACGTTCGGCCTGTTCGCCCTCTGCACGTATACTAAATCGAATGCTGTAGCAACCTCCTAATCGTGTAACTAATAAGCGGACAAATCACAAGTACACAACGAGAAAGTGGCAAAACAATGGAGACAGTAAAATCAATATAGGATTATAGGCTGTTATACCGCGCGACAATATTGCTGTGCGGAAACGTATTCTCTAATCGAAGTTGCTTTGTCCATTAATCGGATTTGCAAACAGAACACATCAAAGGGAGGTATTACGATATTTTGAATGTCTGCTAATTTTCTTAGACAAGCTACCGATTCAGCTAGCAAATTTCGTATTGACGTCATATCACGTCCAGAATTATTTGTAGCTTCTCCATTAGTGTTCACGAACTGTTCGAATAGTATTACCCTTTCTAGGAATTGTCTGTTCCCAGCTTATTTCTGATCTATTCGTGTACTGACCATCACCCGCTCGTACTTATACTATTTATAGCTGAGCCGGTTAAAGGTCGAACACTTTACTTTTTGATTTTTCGTGTAATTATAGTAACGAAGCGTTTGGTTAGAAGTAAACGGTAAGTGAATCGTTTCATCGATTTTAGTCTGCTAAATGAACGGATTATTTCGAGTATTTCTGGTAAGCTTCTTGCGAGGTTTTTGATACGAGACTACTTGCAAGGGAGAAATACATGCATGTTCCACGGGCACTAAGGGATAGTCGGAAGTGAAATTTGAGAGTTTGTGATTTGTATATTTTTGGTATAGGTATAAGAATTTGCAATTTTCTTCGCGTTCCCAAGTTTGAAAATTTGATGTTTTTATGTGAGGAAATTTCTGAGTTTCTGACTTTCCAAGCTTCTGAGTTTCTGAGTTTCTGAATTTCTGAATTTCTGAATTTCTGAGTTTCTGAGTTTCTAAGTTTCTGAGTTTCTGAATTTCTGAATTTCTCAATTTCTCAATTTCTCAATTTCTCAATTTCTCAATTTCTCAATTTCTCAATTTCTCAATTTCTCAATTTCTCAATTTCTCAATTTCTCAATTTCTCAATTTCTCAATTTCTCAATTTCTCAATTTCTCAATTTCTCAATTTCTCAATTTCTCAATTTCTCAATTTCTCAATTTCTCAATTTCTCAATTTCTCAATTTCTCAATTTCTCAATTTCTTAATTTCTCAATTTCTGAGTTTCTGAGTTTCTGAGTTTCTGAGTTCCTGAATTCCTGAATTCCTGAATTCCTGAATTCCTGAATTTGTATATCTGGAAATTAGAAAATAATATCATCCTGCAATTCTTAATATTTTGTATTCATAATTTCTTAATTTCCAAATTCTTTATTTTGTAAACTTCCGAATAACCAAATTAAATGCTAGAAGTTCAGAAACTATTCGCAAAACAAAAAGTGACGATTATAGCAAATTCATCAAAATTCGCCAGAATTATTTACAAAATTCACCAACTAATTGTCAGTAAATATATTTAAAACGTATATTATGTACTAAACTACTTATACACAATTAAAATAATTCATATATTAAAAAACATTTACTACAAAGTTATTCAGCTTGAATTTATATAAAAAATTATTATATTGGTATACATATCTAAAAAATTATTCTATTGATATATCTAATTTTTCAATTTATAAATATTTCAAAGTCAATTAATAATTATAATTATTTTGACTTAAGAGATTTTTAATTATAAAAAGTTTAATAATTAATAATTAATTAGATCATATATATAAATATTAGACAAGCTGAAATATTTAAATATAACTGTAACCTAATCGATTTCAAGAATGCCTGTTACCGTCTTAATAGCGTTCGTTTTATCGTGACATGTTAATTGTACATGACTAAGCAATTAAAACATAGAATGTATCTATAAAATACACCGTTTCGAAAAATAGACAAGAATTATATTATTCGTTTTATGGTTATGTGCTAGTCTTACATGAGTCAGCAATCAGAACATGCACGTCCAAAGCGTAAGGTAATCACTTTCGAAACATAGATAAACCTTATAGCGTTCGTTTTATGGTTGCACGGTAATTCTACAGGAATAATCAATTAGAATACGTAAAGTAAAAGTAGTTAGGTCAGATTCGTGATTACGTGTTAATTGTACGGGAGTGAGCAGTCAGAGCATTTTAAAATAATTCTGACATATTTGATATTTCGAAATCACCGATTAAAGTTATGACATTTATTAATTATCTGCAGTTTATCGAAATGGTGGAACGACCTTTGAAGGAAAATACGAAGCTGTTTGTACGAGAAGGTGAATGCTCCATTTATTTTGCGGCGGCCATCTTGTTTACATTCGCATCTCAATCTTACATGTTCAAAAATTCGATTTTATTAAACATACGATATTCATTGCTTTCCAAAAATACATCCACCCTGTGAAGTCTATTTGTGATTGCTATACTTGTAAAAACATCATTTTTGCAATCACCGAATCTCAGCTTATACAAAATTATGGGAACAATATTCGTTAAAAATTATTTTACCCTAAATTAAAAATTATAAAATAAAAATGATTTTATTCTAATCGCTATATAAATCATTACATAATTTTTTAACTCTCAGCGCATATATGTAACAGAAAAATATAATTAAAACTCCAGCATTGTATCATTTACTTGGGGAAGCCAGATTTGTTCTTGACTGTACACCGCATTCCATTCTGTTGTCCTGAATTCACTCGAGACCCTTCAAACCGTACGGCTATATACAGTTTCTCGTTTTCTCGGTCAAAGGCAGCTAGCGCTAATCGGTGAAAACCACTCGAAGAGAACACGAACGAGGACCATCCTCCGATGTTTCAGTAATTCCTGAACTTCCCTGTTTTTAATACCCTGCTCTCCTTATCTCAAACAGATGGACGAAGCTTGAGTGCGTACAAAACTACTTGGAATTATCCTTTAATCTTTGCCGCACTAGTCCGTAAATTTCCATATCCTATATATTGCCCCTCTTGTAGAATGTTTGAAACTCGTTTCAACGGTGGCTCATACTTTCGTCGTTTCGAGCTCAATTACCTGCAATTTCATGAATGCGAACCGACCGAAAAATGATAGCACAGAAGCAACAAGTATTCATAATCGTGATAATATTAGGTTATTACATGTCAAATAATGGTCTTTGAAATGTAGATGACAGAAAAGTACTGCGGAATCGCGTTTATACCGTTATCAATTTAAAGCTTAACGTTTAATGGAAATAGCTGTTTAATCGTTTCATCAATATTCGATATTAAACGGCTGGGTCGTTCTGTAACAAATCAGAAATTTATTCATTTTAAACTTTCAATTACGGCTGCTATTCCATTTCTAACTCCTTGTACATTTGTATGTACGTCTCCTTGTATATTTAAAATTCAAAAAACTGCAAAGCCATAATGTTTTAAGAGGGAAAAAAAATAACAAGATTAGACTATTATATTGATGTCAAGATTTAATGATATTTTTTAGAGTGGTGAGTTTTCTTGTGACCAAATCACGATAACGTATGACGGTTTATTTATAACAAATATTTTTGTTAATAACTCACTCGGTTGCTAGAACAAAGGTTCACTTCAAAAGTGCAATTACGCATTTATACACATCGGTGTATAATCGATATAATCATATTGTGTCCAAAATAAAATGGTCTTTTTGCAGGTATAAATGAGCGAAAAGGTTAAGATTGGAGCGACAATGGACCACGTTGAGAGCCTCTGAGTAGTAGAAACCGCGGTTCGAAGGGTGAAGTTCCAGCGTGCGTCGTGATTAAAAAGTCATCGCGGCCGATGCCCTCTTCACGGCACGTTGGTCATCGTTGGGGTGCGGTACGAGGCGCATTATGTCGCGTTTCCGCCAGGAAGCAGGCGCAGTCGGGACGACAGCCTGCACCTCGTTTCCGTGCACTCCGAGAGAACGTGCCTTGCGGACACCACCGATAAAGATGAAGATACGCCGAAGCAACGGGTGCGAGCGTGATACACGGACGCAACGATAGCGGAACAGAGGACGAAAAAGGGAATATAAAGAGAGAAACGTAGGAGGAGGCGGAGAAGGTACCGACGGACACGTTCGCGACACTAAAACAGACTCTCATTTCGGGGGGCGAATCCGAAGCCACCCCCGCGAATGTGTCTGCACGTGCGGGAGGGTGAGTGAGCCACGCGGTGTAAAGGGACGAAGGGGAGGGAGCCAATGTGCAGTTTGTATTCTGCTCGGCAGAAAATACTCGTTCGTTACAATGTATACGTACGGACGCATTCGCCGAAACTCGCCGTCATCGTCCTCGCCGATGTCCTCGACCTTATCTTCCTTCTTCTACCTGAACCGTCCCTTTGTATTCATAACTATACTCTTAGGGGAAAGATACGGATACGATGCAATACATTCATTTTAACCCTTTTAGTGCCGGGCAATCGATATATCGTGTTTGGCGACACCTGCGAAATTGCCATTCATTCATCCTCCCTTTATTTCCTACTGCCGTTTATTTTCAAAGAGGTGCAAAGCCTTTTTGGAGAAACATGACGATCATAACAATTGGTACAAATATATTTCTGTCTGCAGACAATATGTGATAACTCAAATTTAAAATTTGTCACCCACATATGTATTGCTGCAATTAATGTGTTAGACTATTTGTTAACAAGTATGACAGATTTTTAAAAGATAAATTATATATTCCCAAAGTCATGAATTAATAAATACACATATATTTCGGTAGTTTCATGAACAAGATATATTAATCTATATGACAATTGAATAAGATTAACAAAAAGAATTTAGTTAACAGTACATTATCAAGTACATAATTATCATAAATTATAATGGTTGAGACATCAAACCAAACCCCATTTTCATTAATAATTTTTTAATAAATATTCAATATTGCGTTTGAATCTCACTTAGAATCCCAAAGAATATATTTAAAACTGCAATACACAATGATTTTGCAGAATGACTTATAATTAATGACATATGTAGATCTCTGTATGTGTTGACAAAATAATGGCTATTTTTAAATGATCACATTCTTATGTGATATCTATGTCCAATAACGGTATCATTTGCTTCATATCGACCGTTTCAACAATGGGTTCATACTTTCCGAGGTTTGTACACAGAGTAAGACATTCATCTATAAAATTTATTCTCGCTTCTACAGGATTTTCCTATGGGCTATCAGGTGGTAGCAGAATTTAAAGGTACACCGTAACAATCGATTCGGACCCTTACGCAATTTACAATTCACAATGAAACTGT
The DNA here is from genome assembly GCF_050947335.1 of Megachile rotundata. Lineage (NCBI taxonomy): Eukaryota > Metazoa > Arthropoda > Insecta > Hymenoptera > Megachilidae > Megachile > Megachile rotundata. The sequence goes on from NC_134995.1 coordinate 5,338,913, forward strand.
CGCGGTTACCGTAGTTTATTTCGAGCAGCGATTCCATCCTCGACCCGGTAGAAGAAATTGCGGAAGAAGGAAGGTCGCCGGGTCACAGATGGTAAAAAAGCGACGGCGAGGAATGAAGGAGGAAATGGAGCCCGGAACGCTTCATTTAGTTTTATGACAGCCTCGAAGCTGGTCGCAACACCGTCATGGACGAACACGCATTATCGAATCCACCCAACTTTACTGGTACTCGTCCAAGGTAAACGCAATATCGCGTTTGATAGCCCCCGTACCGAACGACTTGCTGACCTAACAGCACGGTCACTCCAAATAGCGAACAATAGAAGCACGAAAAAAAAAAAATGGAAAATCGTCGAGAAACCGATCGCTTCTGTTGAAACCGTGTATATATAGCAGTATAAAATCAACGGGGTAGTAAGATTCGATATATGAGTACTATCGGTTAACTTCGCTTCTGTTTGGCGCTATTCGGATCACGCGACATAGCCGAAATCACGAACTCATTCGAAAATGCAATCAAAAAGCATAATAGTGATATTTATGAAAAATTGTTATTTATATTTAAACACTGTTATAAATAAATTATATTTATATATTTAAGTTTGTAGAAAATATGCTACGTATGTAAACGGATTGAAAATTAAAATTCTAAATTAAAAAATCTACGATGTTTACTGATGCGATCTTCAACCGACGCGAATCGAACGCATTCGAAGTTAACCGATTTACCACTACTACGCCTTCTCTCGAATTTTAAAGATGCCTTCTCGTAAATTATTCGCCTTATGTTCCGTTTATGCACGCGTACGGTTAAAACGAATAATCGGATTGTTTATTTTCGTGCGAACGATTCAGCAAAAGCGATACAGCTAATGTTGGGGTGACAAGACCAAGTGGATACTTCCCTCTCTGTACGATCGGTCGGATGAAGAGGCAATGAGGGGTCTCGTGATCGTTATTGGCTAGACAAGGAGCGTACTCTGTCTAACTTGGTTCCTAGCTGAATAGTCAGACAAAAAGGAGACGATTCTGATCTAAATAACTTGGACTAAGTGGAAAAGGAACTCTGAATAACGGTAAAACGTTTTTAAATTATCTTGAATTCGAAAAGGAAATGTTATCGAGATATAGGGTGGTCCAACAGAAACCAAACAGTTAAACATCGTTTATATCGCTTTGGTATGAAGTTATAGCGTTTGATGTGATATATGGATACTAAAAATTCAGAGGGGATTGGAAAATGGAATCATTGATCGCCTTTTATTGCGTTTTGGGAATGTGCACATTACCATACGTGGCTTTCTAGAGCAAAGTGCAATGTGAAGAGCGGACTTATTAACATTTATTGGTTTTTAAGTGAAAAATTAAAATTATAGTTTTGAAGGTCTGAAACACTTCGAAATTACGGTTATACATAGAAATTCAGGAATTTAAAGATTTGGATGTTTTCATGTTTGTATATTTGGATGTTTGATTAATACCCAATGATACCATAATTTTTCCACAATATTCACATCCGTATTCCAAGCTTACGCAATTCACTTGTTAGTAAGTGAATAAATATGCACTTATTTAGGTGTTTCTGACTTATCCAGTGTTAAGAGCAGTGAACCGAGTCGCCATACTTTCATCAAGATACTATATTGTACTCCAAATTGAATACACGTTGCCTGCATATTTCCTCGTATGATTTGCGACAAACCTTCCGCGCAAATCATTCATCGTTTCGTAACTACACGGTGTTAAATGAACTTATATCCCGCGAAAGCTCGCGGGTTAAATAAATATCGCACTCGAACGGCAAATGTTAGCCGCGGAACGGTAAACTGGTCACGTCGAAGTAGCTTTTTATTTAGGTCAAGCACCATTCCAGAAGCATTAAGAAGCCTCTTTCGTAAACCTTCCTAAGATATCGCGTTTCGTCTGCGATTGGACACCATATAATACCATGCCGTATCAAACTGAGCCGCACTCTGAGGCAATAATAATCACATCGTGCGTATCGTGGGTTTCATTGGTTGTGCGTAAGCACGAGTGCCTCTACTTGAAAGAGCAATCGCTTCTAGAACAGTCGTTTCGAGTGTTCTACGTTCGTCGAACTGCTAATAACTTCGTGGATATCGATCGATAAAGATTAACGGCGCTTTCGTTGCAACGAGAACTAACTTCCCGAATTGCTGTAACAGACTTTGATGAGCTTTTATGCGTCAGAGAGAATTCCTGGAGATTGCCGCATGAGACAGATTTGTGTCGGAGATTCTCAATTAAAAAGAGAAATTAAGTATTCAACACTGCATCGATATCATTTGAATTCTGATTATTTTTAATTAGTTTAATTTAGATGAATATTCTATTGGGTTGTTCGGAAAGTCATTTCGTTTTTTGTTTTCGATGAAACGAAAGACGATTTTTTATAGTGAATAAATATTTTATTCTATTACATATTGTCAATTCTGGTCCAATACACTTTACCATCTTTCTGACAATAACATAATTCCACGTTCATAAAACTTTGTTCCTTGCTGGCAAAAAATTGATGCAAATGAATTTTTACCTCTTCCTTTGAAGTGAAGGTTTTAAAAAATTCTGTAGTGATCGAAATAAATAATAATAACCAGTTTCGGCATTGTCGTTCTGTTAATACGTCTTTTCTATACACATCTGACAATTTTTTTCTTGCTTGAACAGCATTTTTGCCTTTACGATCGTAAAAAAGTAAAATATGCCGAAAATGCTGCTTTTCTCTTTCCATATTTGATGGGGCACCAACCAAAAACTACTGCGTAGAATCAATAGAAATTTTTCACAAAAAAGCCTAGCTATATCAGTTGTTAAAATGTTTAATAATTTTCGGCTTAAATGTAGCTGTAAAAAAATACAATTAAATCCTCTGTTGAGAAAAAACGAAATTACTTTTCGAACAACGTAATATTATATAGTTTTGGTTTAATATTCTATTATGTATCGCAATTAGTAATGGGTTTGAACGTGGTTCACTTTTAATCGGAGCTAACTTTATTCCGTGTTAACACTATTTTTATCACAATTTTGTCTACAGCTATTTCGACCAAAAGCTGACATAAATTTATGAACCACAATATTTTGGATGATTGAAAATGGATTTACGTGAGTATACGATAAACTATAGGGGTGCCATGTGCCAGGAAAGTTTGAGTGCAATTCGAGAATCATGATAGGATATGATTTGATGTATTTTTCCGCTTACTGAATTTCCGAGCAAACTTTTAAATTATTTCAATCTACTTGAACTTCGATAACTTCGATTTCTTAGAACGATGCTAAATTTTATGTTGCTCTGAAAATATTCTTGTATTAACTTTAGATTTTTTGACGTTTAACGCTAAAACTACAACAACGGTTCAATGACCACTCCACAAGTATTAAAGTACAAGTTAAAGAATTTATGGAGCGTCATTTTGTATCAAAATAAAGAATCAATGTGTGTGTGATCTTATGTTTAGTCGTTCATTTATGTATTCCTCAACTACATTTTTAATTATAAATTAAGAGAAGAAATTGAAATTTAGCTATAAAAATAAATAAATAGTGGATAATACTAGTTGTTAATACAAATGAATAAAAATAAAAAAATAAAAATAAAAAATAAAAATTGCAACAGTTATTGTAAATAAAAAAAATTGCAAAAATCATACGAAAAGTTCCTCGATATTTTCTTGCATGTCTTTAAACAAATTGTCATTTTAAACTAATTTAAACTAATTGTCACAAGCTGTTTGAAATTATAATCAAGAACAAAATTTTGTATGAATATTTATTTATCTGTAATTTCTGTGATGGTTTTGCGATATATTAAATGTATATTCGCAATAATGTCTCAGCTTTTGTACCTCTCAACCAAAAATGAAGTATAAAATACAGTTTTCGGTAGATGTTAGGTGCACCTGGAATGAGTTAATTTGTACGAATTAAATTTCTCCTTGAGAAAAATTATCATATCCGGAATGTGATGCACCATCATTAACAGATTCCTTCAGGGAACCGTTAAACACGCGTTAAAGATTCATGTCCCAGGCTTTTTACAAAAAACAATTTGATCGTTGAAGTATACTTGTTTGTAGCCTTAATGTAAAAAATTTGTCGTAATTTGTAAGGAATTTTTAATCTGAAAATTGTCAGATAATTGTTACAATTATTTGAAGAATATTAGAGTTTGCTGGGAAAATATTACTGTGACTTTTCTATGTGAATTGAATTCAAGTTTATTTAGGTATGTATTATTATTGGAAAATTTAAAAAAAGTATTGTAAGTAAATATTTTCTGAAAACTCATCTATGAAATTTATTGTTTTGCAAAACTTTGATTGGTTAATTCAATTTGTTTATTAACAAAAAGGATGTACACTTCGATGCAGCGCTCACTTCTTCTGTGAGTAAAGATAATTGTAGAGGGAGACACCTGCCATAAATTGCTTTCAATGTTCGAATATAATTTAAGTATGTATACGAAAACTTTTCATATTTCCGAATTTTCAATTCTTAAAGTTTTCAAATTTCCTATTTACCAAAATTTCTAAATTTTCTAAATCTCTTCGAAATTTTTAAATTTTCTAAACTTCTTGAAAATTTTTAGTTGCTAATTTTCTCAATAATTTCTACATTATCAAAGTAACGAATTTCGATTACCCAATTGTCAAATTTTATCAAATTTCTGAAGTTACAGTAATTGTTTCCTCTACTTCTATATTTTTCTATATTTTATATAAAATTTCTATATTTATAAATTTCTATATATTAAAATCCCTAAGTGTATAATCTTCTAAATTGCTACTTTTTTAAAGTAAAAAATTTCTGTTTTACATTTTTATTAGAACAGCAAAAGAATTTCTAATATTTCGTGTGATTATTTCGTTCGTCGATGCTGCCCTCAATGCTTAGACAGCATACGTGTAACGTATGAATATGTACTACTTTATTTCCGGGGTAACGTATTCCTTGGACAACAAGATCTTTAGTTTAAACTTCTGAACTAAGCTATCTAAGATTAAGCATGTGTTTTCAATCAGATTTAATTCAAAGGAATTAGATCACTCTATCTGCAGAGTACACAAAGCTCAGTTTGTGTTATTAACATCCCAAATAACCTAACGATGCGGTACTTATGCTTGCCTTTACTATAATCTAAATATTTTACTGAGAAAGTAGCAAATGTTTCAAATTATACAAAAATAATATTTTATAATTTACCTGTCTAATAATTTAACTTGCTTTGTAAAAACTTTTAAACACTATGAAACACTTAACGACAACCTTGATGTCGTCTTAACGACAACTTGAAGTATTAATATTGTCGCGTTGTGAAGCAACATAATCGCCTTTGTTTATGACGAAATATGATCACTAAAAGTTTATCACTTATTTACTGAGATATTGCGGTGTTTCTGTAGAAACAAAATAAAATGTTATGGCACTTAAAAAGTGGGATAATTAAAAAGAAGACCAATGCGTCTCATTCAACAAGACATATTTACATAACACATTTCTTAAATCATGAAACCTAAAAATAAATTACCTCTTAAATAATATCGTGAATGTGGATGTAAGTAATAGTGGTAAAAGCAAAATTAAATATCGCTGTCATTTAAAATGTGGTACAAGTAAAAACCGTGAAGCTATTATTTTGTTTCATTGAAGAAAACATATGTACATAACACATTTCCTAAAAAAAAATTCTGCTAAAAAATATCATGAATGTCTGTGTAAATAATAGTGGTAGAAATAGACTTAACGCTATGTCATTTAAAATGTGAGGTATAAGTAAAAACAGTGAACTCATCTTTCTGTCTTATTCAACACAACATATTTATATAACACACTTCCTAAATCGTGAAACCTAATAATAATTTACCTCTGTTAAATAACATCTTGAATGTCGATGTAAATAATAATGACAAAAACAAAATTAAATAACGCTCTCATTTAAAGTGTGATATAAATAAAACCAGAGAACCTAATTTCTTGTCTCATTCAATTAACCAGTATCATGAATGTCGGTGTAAATAGTAGAAACAAAATTAAATAACGCTGTGACGCTTAAAAAGTGAGAGCTAAATAAAAAAATAAACCTATCTGTCATATTCAAGAAGACATATTACGTAACACATTTCCTAAATCATGAAACCTAAATAAATTATTTTTATTAAACAACATCATAAATATAAATAGCTGTAGAAACATTTCTACAACTATAGAAACAATAGCTGTAGAAATTATAATAATTAAAACATGTGATATCTAAGAAGAAGTAAACCTTGAGAAGTAGTCTACTAATAAAATATAAATGTCCATTAAAATCTAAGGTGTGCATTCTGTTCATAAATAGCCAAAGATTACGAAGTCGTAGGACAGGCATAACGTTGCAATCTCTCCGAAGAGTGCACTGCGAGAGTCCGGATATCGCTGGGACAAGGTCTTTGTACTATAATCGCAGGAAGACGATAATCGACGTAAATACCGCAAATCGTCGACAATCGACGAGGGTAGTTTTCTAAGCCCACACGTACATAGGATTCCGCGTAAATCGTGGATGCGGCTGCAGCGAAGAATTCGCAAAATCACTGTCGCGTATTTGGATCGCGTTTTACCCTACTGAAATCTGAGATCCAACCTGGAAAGCGTAGCTGGCTGTACCTCAAATTGAATAATAGTATAATGGTGTTTCGTAGTATTGCAGAATCGTGTTACACAGACTATGTGGAACATTATCTACGGCCACGGTATGGTAGAACTTTCATATACAATGTAACTGACATGCATCGCATCGTGTAAGCTTATTTCGTAAATAATGGAGATATCCTCTTTTTTACGAGAAATTTTATTCAGCAATACACCGGTATTTTTAATAATCCGAGGTCTAGACTTCAAATTATACTCAGCATTCCATACAATATCTTATTCGAAAAGTTTTCAGTTTAATGACATATTGTGAATGTTTGATTGTACTTCACGTTACATAGTTCTGATGAAAGTTAAATATTTCTCCAGTACATCTGGTGAATGAATCATTGTGAATTTATATTGAATTGAAGTATATTTAACTACAATTTATATTAAATAAAATTTAAGTAATTTAACTACCATTTAAATTCAATATAAATATTCAATGAGGTGTAAACAACAAATATAAAATATGATCGGAAGATAGTAAATGTACGTTTCGTCGGCTTAAAAATATGATGGGAAGATACCAGTCGTTTTTTCCTGGATTTCGTGCGCATTTCTTGTCACGTACATGCTTGAAATAGAATTACGTACGACCATTTGTATTCGTCTGTGTAATATAACGCCGGTTTCGTTGTCGTTATCAAAAACGGGGGATCAGTGTTTCCCGCTGACGAAAATCATAGGGTAAAGTTAGCACCGTTAGTCATCGACTCGTGTCACTTAACCTATCGCATGCAAACTGTGAAATATCACTAAAATTATCGACGCATTAAATGCTTACGCATTTTCAGTAACGAGTCTGGTATCTAATCATCGGTTTATCCGTGTAATCACGGAAATATTATTTGCATAATTATTCCATAACGGTAATGAGACAATTTAATGTAATTTAATGCAAAATACCTACTTGTTTTATAATACTTGTATTATCGGTAACGAAATACTTATGTAAGAATTATATACATATTACATAATTATTAACTGCTTGTATTTTTCCATGCAATTTTCATAAATATAGAAATTTAAAATTTAAAAATAAAGAAATTTAAAAATTCTGAACGAAGAGGTTAATTTGATAAATTACCAATATACGAACAAAAAAATTCGAAATGTCGAGCATTTCGCAATTAGGAAGACTTTTAAGGCCTCACCTTAAAACTTGAAAACTTACAAATTAACAGATATTAAACATTTCAAAATTCAGAAATAAAAAAATTTGTGAATTAAAGATTGCTCTTAAATCCACTACAATTGAAAAAATATTTCTTGACAAAAAATATTCTTAACCAAATAATTCTGTAATCGATAAATGTCAAAAAGTACGGAATCCTGTTTCAATTAGCTGTGAACAGGGAAAACAAACGAAACGTTTGCAAAGTATGGACAGACAAGCTTCTCCATTTCAAACGGTAAATGCAGCGAAGTGCGGTGTCAATTACACAGCGACCCTGACCATGGTCACTATTAACTCGATGTGAATAACCGTTGACATTCGAGTGGTTAGCAAGTCACTCTCTTTGAGGAGTATGTACTTACTTTGCCGACATGCTGACCGATACGCAGACATCGATGCGTCGCCTTTCAACATCGCCGCGATGCCATTAACAGAGAGCTGTTCCTGCAATCTGTGATATAGCTAGTACACTCCGGTGCAGCGTGTATTTCATAAAAACCCTCGTAGGTTAGGAGCAAAAAGCGTTTACTGTATATAAAATGTATTTGAACAAAATACGAGACGTAAATTATTAAAGGTGTAAATAGCTGCTTTCACGTTTAGAGTATGTACAATAAAAAGCGGTATCTTTGATGTTCGACTGCCTTTTTTTGTTATTCGATTTCGGTGGATGTTTCGAGTGTGTTTCTCTGCGGCCATCTTGTTTGTTTACATTAGCACTTAATGGCCGCCTACGCGGTCACGCGTCTGAGCCTGGCAATTTTTTTAATATTTATGTAAATTCACGAAATAATTCAACGTGTAGCATACGCACTAAACAAACGAAAAGAACAATTGCGATACATTTAATGCAACTTTGCTATTTTCTTTTGTGTGATGATTATTAAAGCAACCACCTACGTTCATCAATCGTCATACTCTAATATGACCTCGTTCACTGTATTCCGATATCCCTAAACCTGGATCTTTTTATTAGTAACTATAGCTTATATCCGTGAATTTCAGTAAATTTCCAAATCCCCAGTTCTTCAAATTGCAACCTCAAATTATAAATCTATCCCCAAATTTCAAGATTCCAGAAAGTGGGAGGCATCCTCCCGTGATTTTTTCATAGTGGAGGCATAGTTTCACTTGACTGTACTGTTGCCACCACACCGGGAAGCTTTAAGTGGGTGGTACAGACGGCTCCGTGCGAGTACTTTGTACCACCGAGTCGGAATTGGTTTAAGTCCATTATACGTGTACGTGTACGTGCGGTAAGAGACGTTAAAGAGCACCGTTCATACACATCCTACCGAGCCTCCAAACCTGATCCACTTTTCTGCCTGAAAATACCCTCAGCAACAAAGGTGAACAGGTGTTAGAGATTAACCCGTTGCACTCGGGGGTATTTTTGCTGTTGCCTGGTAGCAACTCGAGAACTAATTAATGAATTCGACGAATTCTTCTGAAATTGTTCACCGTGTTCATCATTTAAATTACAGAAATTTGAAGCTCCTGCCTAAATTTGTCGTCAAGATTAATATAGAATTAAAAGAATTAATATACAGAGTGGCTCACCGCATTTTGCCATGTGAGCCAGCCTGTATAATTATTATAAAATCAAGATACAGAATAATTCAAAAATTCACTGTTTGTGTCAATGACAATGTGATCAATAAACCGTACGTTTACAAAGATTTTTGAATATATAAAATTTCTGGAGATCTCGCTCTTGTATAAACTGAAAGCAGAAGAGCGGTTGCTTGATGCCACCTTATAGTTTCTGGAGCTAACACTTCAATGGATATATATGTCTGATACGATATAAATAATTTAAACAAGACTTAAATCACTTGAGCCAGTTATTATTTACAACTATCATCTGCAACTCTCTTGTCCATGCTAAACACTCTAGTCACTCCCACTGGATTTCATTCTAGTCCTACTAGGTTTCTAGTCATACTTTTAATCTTGAGCCTCATTCGCATCATACTAACTCTAAACCCTCGTAATAATTAATAAAGTAACACTTCAATGGATATATATGTCTGATACGATATAAATAATTTACACAAGACTTAAATCACTTGGCGCAGTTATTATTTACATCTATCATCTGCAACTCTCTTGTCCACACTAAATACCCTAGTCACTCCTACTGGATTTCATTCTAGTCCTATTAGATTTCACAGTAGTCATACTTCTAATCTTGAACCTTCGCAATTAAAAGCGATGTCTCACATGTACAAGCCAGTTCGCGTGTTCCTTATTAATTTATTCTCCATTGAAAAGTAACCGGTCATCAGACGTCCGTAAATCTAGTGTTAAACGCGCAGCAGAGGAGTCACGTGTACCGTGCTCGTGTAATTTTCGAGCAGGGTTGTTCATTAATAGGAGATTACAAATTCAAAGTACACGGAGGGAGAGAGGCGGCTCGTGTAGCGGTAAATTTGATCGCGTAGCCAAAGTGAAGAATCTCATGCAGCCAATGTCGCATGATCACATGAAAGACGGTATATAAAACGAAGCAGCAGCGTCCGTCAGCGGTGCAATGTACATGGTCGAACAAACAGTGTACACGATCAATGAAACCTATGGTTACGCGTGGGATCACGTATGTTGTCCCGTCGAGCGCTACAACCAGAAGGCAAAGGGGGAAATGGTGACGACGTTTACTGGTCGCATCGAATTACAAGTCCCTTAGGTAATGGTGCGTACGTTATTCAATACCCTGTGCTTGGCATTCAACGTGTTCAACGGTTGAAAGGAGTTCCTCGACGTGGCAAAGCGTTTACCCGATTACGAAAACGACGATATTCGGAAAGATCATTGTATCAGACATATCGATTCGACGACCAGATCCAATAGCTTAATGATAGATTTATGTAAACTTTTAAATCATTTTTTATTTTGACTCTCTGCTTTGGGGTATTTCTGTTGTTTGGTGAAACTTTTTGATTGAAACGTTTGATGAACTTTTTCGGAATTATTGTTTCTCACGTTTGGAGTCAGAACTGAATCTGTTAACGAAGGTGACGTTTACAAAGGATAGATCGACGTGTGATAGCAATTTCAACTCTCTGCACTGATTTTGCTGATAAATGCTTTGAAAGCATTAAGCTTTTCCTGATATCACCTAAAAAGTAATCTAAATGTGTATTGAATCAGATACCATTTATCCAGTATATGAATATGTGTACATCATATTATACATGTGTATCATACACGTGTATTTTACCATCATCAAAATTAATTGATCTAAATTGACAAAAAAAAAATAAAACTAATGCTTAGTATTAGATCAAAAAGCATGTAATTTTAATTCTAAGTACAAATTATCCAAACCATGTGTATATTACCTTAATGTTTTCTAAATGTAAAAGTAATCTAAAGCAATGATTTTACGCAGGACGAGATTATTTAATTTGAATTTTTTACGATAACGAATAACGAGAAAAGTTAATACTATAACCTTTATAATTTTCATAATGTGGAATAAAATTAATAATTTTCAGGGAGCTCGTATTTAATATTATCCTCATTGGACCATTTACTGAAATATTTTGTTTCGTTCAGTTTCCCATCTGCGATATTAAGCTACGTTAATGGCAACGTTTTTTATCAAAGTAATTCTGAACACCCTTTATTATACATATACACTTTGAAACAGTTTCTTTCTGTGTAATTTATTGCAATTAAAGAGAGAGTATTTACTTATATCTGAAAATGTGTAAAAAAAAAACTAAATTTATTGCAGGAAATTTACTTTTTGAGTCGATATGACTTTTTACTTTATCATAAGTATAAATATGGGGTAGTATGAGTTACGAGTGAACATAAATATTTTGTGGATGTTTTAAGAAATAAGATAAGTGAGCGTAAACACGTTGTAAATATCTTATGAAATTCAGTGAATATAAACACGTTCTGTTTTATGAAATTCGACAAGTGAACGCAAACACGTTGCAGATATTTTAAGAAATTGTGGAAATTACAATTAAGCAAACTGACAAATTAATTTCCACACGAGCTTGCAGTGGAACATAGCTACACTGTCTGCGCAAATTAGGTTTTCACAGTGGTTTGATTTGAAAATGAATGGAATGCTATTCAATTCTACCGTGCTGATTATGGCTTACTGAGATTGATTTTAGGATTTCAAAAAATTAACAAAATTTATACCATTGTAAAGAATAAGTGACGTTTTATTTTTGATCGTTTAGATTGAACTAATAATTAAAAATCTTGGAAATAATAAACTTAAAAAATAATTTATCGCAGGATACATTATTTTATAATTTTACTTATAATTGTGTAATAATTTAAATTGTTATTTTTGGTGTTCAAAGAAAGTTCGAACAAAACGAGTGTAAAGTATTGCATACTTTATCGATTCTTCCTATGTTTTTAATTTTCATTAATTTTCGGAAAACATGAACATCGAATTCTGTGATACTTTATGCAGTTCTTGGTCATCGAATTACACGTACGAAAATTTCACTTTTATGGCTATAATTATGATACATATAAGAAATTCTTAGTTCATGCAAAATTATAACTAAATACGTTAATAATGATATCTACATACTATGTTCAAAAAGTGGGAATAATATATGTAAAATTATAAATAAAATAAATATATCTAAAAGTGAAAAATAAAAATGTTATATAGAATTATAAATAATATAAGTATGTTTAAAAATTGGAAAGTAATATATGTAAAATTATGAATAAAATAAATATATCTAAAAGTGAAAAATAATATAAGTAAAATTATAAATAATGCATTGCTAGTTTTAACAAAGTATCTATAAAACATTAATTATTCCTTGATCCAAAATAGTCGTAGAGTTATACATAAATTACATTTTTATTACTTAATGTTCAAACATATATATTTACTATAACTGCAGTCCCTGGCCATTAAGGACCGTGTTCGAATTAGGTCCACGTACGAAAATTTCACTTTTACAAAAATTTTTAGGTCATACAAATTATTACTAAATGCATTCATAACGATATACAAAGCAATTTGTTACTGTCGTGATAATAAATTGTGTGATGAGCGATTAAGGACCGTGCGAGTGTTAGGTAAAGTTCGAGTATCGATAGCGTGTCAGGTGAAATTTGAATGTCGCAGAAAATATCTGCCTACCCAAAAGACTAGTTCACAACTCTCCAACCACATTATCTGAGTTAAAAAGAATTACAGATATTCGGGAAAATAATGAAGATATAAAGCATATGATATATACAGCATGCCGGAAGCTGTGACCAAAGCAAAGGGTGGAAATACAAGATATTGTGTGTTAATGTTATGTACAGTAGTAATCATGGTAGCTAATAAATATCATAACAATTTGAACAGGCCTAATTTTACGGAAAACGTGAAAAATGCTGAAAATTTGTGGGGGTCCTAATTTGATGTACAGTGAATGTAATTAATATGTGTGATAAAGCAGTTCGATACAAGACACTATTTATAATGACGAATTGAACGAAGCATTTCTTTTGTCCGCCAGAATAATTCAAAGAAATTATGATTTATTAAACAAGGAACGAAATCTGCGTACGACTTTGCCATCTGTACATGACAAGCGTTTGGCCCACCCACGATACGACATATCAATTTTTCAACACAATGTTCCAAGAAAACATCTCGACAGTTTCATTTCGTAGAATATAAATAGGAATCGGTGTACGTGGTGCATGATGTGCACTGACGAGTAATTCTGTAGTAAAAAATTTTGACTTCCGTGAGATATACAATTTTCAAATACGAAAGAGGTACATAGGGATTCGAAAATCTGAGTATTTCGAAATTTAGAAATTTTAGGATGTGGAAATTTTGAAATTTGGCGATTTGGGGTTTGTGGATTTGGAGATTTGATAATTTGAGGATTTTTGGATTTAGAAATTTTAGGATGTGGAAATTTTGGAATTTTAGAATTTTGGAACTTTGGAACTTTGGAACTTTGGAATTTTGGAAGTTTGGAAATTTGGAATTTTGAAAGTTTGGAAGTTTGGAATTTTGGAATTTTGGCGATGGGGGGATTTTTCAATTTGAGAATTTAATAATTTGGGGGATTCTGAATCTGAAAATTTGACGATTTCTGCATTCGAAATTTCAAAATTTAGTGTGGGAATTTACAAATTCAACAATTTCGGGATTTCTGGATTTACAAATTTGAGAATTTGAGGATTTCTATATTTGGAAATTTAGGAATTCGCAAAATTGATAATTCAAGAATCAGTATTTGGGTATTCAGAAACTTAAGTATACGAAAATTCCTAAATTCAGAAATTCAAAAATTCAGAATATTTAAAGGGAAACACCACTAGGATTTTCAAAAAGTCAATTTTTTTTTTGGCTAAAACGATACTTTAGGATCTTAAGAATGGAATGCCGCTTGATTTATAATAAAAACAAATTTTAAATGGTTCAATTATCAATTTTGCCGCAGTGCCTCAGAGTGCGCACTGAGTACTCGCGCGGTATGCTGCAATTCATCGCTTTCATATAATTGTTATCATTTAAAATAATAAGTTTACTTGTTACCTACAAAACAAACAAAAGCATCCAGAAAGCTGGAGAAGGTGACAAACACTGATCTGGATAGCCAAATGTATGGTACAGGCATTGCAGATTAGCGGTGAACAGAGAATTTGAGGATTAAAATGTTCATAAAACTTTAAACGCGTTTTTCTCGAAACCAGTCTCTTCATACTGGGAGGACGAATTTCTCGGTGACTATTGCATGGATCGCATTGAAATTTTTACATCAGCTGCACAACAATATTGTCTTTGGAAGTACGTAGCCGTTTTTTGATTGAATATAAACTTTTTTTTTTATAAACAATTTGGTGCTCATTTTTCATGCAAAAAGTCGATTCATTCCTTAAAAAACGCATAACTTCCACAAAAATTGATTAATCAAAAAACTCCTACGCACTTCCAAAGCCAATTGTATATAAATTATAAATTCTTTTGATTTTTTATCCCACGACTCATACATAACGAGAAATCCGTCCTCCCGTGGCGGTGTTTTTCCAAAATGTGTTTCCGACGATGGGCTCTGTCGCCACTATTTTGTACGAAAATGACAATAAAAAAATATTTTTGTGTAGTTCAATATGTGTTAAATAAACCCTTCGAAAAGAAATTCTTTTCCATTTGTAGTTTTTCCAAAATAAATTGTCAAAGTTAGGCCTCTTTTTCGGGCTCTAGAGTGGTGTTACCCCTTAAGAACTTGATAAACTGAAAATTCAAGGAGTTTAAAAATTGAAAAACTGAAAAATCAAGTAAACATATTTAATCGCCCAAAATCGTAAACCAACCAGTACATACTTCACAGTTACCAAAGTAAGCTTATAACTAAAATAAAAAAAAAAAAAAAAAAACAGTAAAAAATAATAGAGAAGTGATCAAAGCAAAAGCTAGTAACTATAATTATCTGATACGAAATCTCGCTTTTCCGAGTAATGGTAAATGATACGTAATAACAGCTGCTGATACGATAGAATCTTAAAAAGATCGAATAACGTTGAGTTACGATCCAAAGCACCACAAAGTATTGTCATCAACACAAATTGGTATTGCAATTCACGTGTTTGTTTGTCAAATAAATATCCGTATCAAGATCTACATACGGTTTCATTCACAGAAGTGGTAATCTCTTTTTACGGCGATAAAATATTGACGTACCTCTAGGTACACATCAAATATTAAACCAGCAGTAATAGTAATCGTAGCAGCAGCACAATATTTGCTCGACAAGTTGTCGTTTTCTGCTATCTGAAATGTACCTGTCCTCCGGTTCTGAACTGTGTTTGCATTTTGATAAAACGAACAAAAGGGTTGCGTCGCTCCCAAGAAGCTTAACGTTTCAATTAAAATGCATTCTCCACATTTGTGAATTTTAATAAGCACATTTTTTCATGCTGTTGTCAAAACGTATTTTAATTTCTCTCTGATAAATTTTGTAACTTTTCATGAATTTTTGTGTGATCAAAAATTATTTAAGCTAGTTTACGCATCATTTTAGTTATTTTCGTAATTTAATTTCGGTTTAACAATATGCGGTCAAACATTCGTAAATCCAGTGATAATCTTGTCCAAAATTAGTTATACCCTATTTAATTATCGATCACGTTACCATTAACTACAGATTTTCGTTGGATCTTAAACTAACTTATTAGCTTATTTTAATAATTTAAGACCTTAAGAAAAGTGTTCCACGGCGGCCATCTTGCTTGTTTACATCAGCTGTCTCACTCATGTACCTTCGAAAATTCGACTTTATTCAGTATAGAGTATTTGTTGCTGTCTAAAGCGACCAGAGCTCCTTGTAGTGAAGTCCACTGATGGGTGCTGTACTCGTAAAAACTTCATTTCCGCAATATTCGAGCGTTAAAATCGAATCGACTCGTCTCTCTCACACCAATGCGATGTGCGAAGGAGTCGAGGCGATTTCGTAGATTCGATTTTTACGCTCGAATATTGCGAAAATGAAGTTTCTACGAGTACAGCACCCATCAGTGGACTTCACTGCAGGGTGCTCTGTTCGCTTTAGACAGCAATAAATACTCTATACTAAATAAAGTCGAATTTTTGAAGGTGCATGAGTGTGACAGCTGATGTAAAAAAGCAAGATGACCGCCGCGGGACACTCTCCTTAACTTAAGACTTTTTAGACAGCTGTATCATTCACAGCTAGCTAATTGCTGTAATGTTAAGACAATTAAAAAAAAAAATGTTAAGTCACTTTCCTTCAGTGATCCTTGATTATTATAATGAGAATTGAACCAAACATTGAAATGCAGTAAAAATACGAGTACGGTTTATCACACTCTAACTTTAGCGCGTCACTGCTACACTTTTGTGTGTCACGAGTGTAACGCGATATTATAAGACGAGGGGTTAAAATATGTATAACGATTTAATGATATTAATTTTAAATAGAACGACTTAATGATAACAATGTAAAATAGAATGATTTAGTGATAATAGTTTAAGACAGTAAAAATCTGTATGAAAATGATGGGCAATACGTGGCCACTTAGTAAAATGACCGAACATTACATTGAATGCCCAATTTTTCAGGCAATGTATATAATGATCAGGTATTTCGCAAATGATCGGACATTTTATATAATATCCACAGTTAGGCCGTGTGTTAGGTTAGATTAGGTAAAGCTAATCTAACCCAAAATCTCTCTTCAACCCAAAACGAGGTCCATAATTGTTCTGTTCCACACGAACTTGCGACTTTCACGTAACTTTGCCAACGTCATGAAAAATGGCTCTTAAAACCTAACCTAACCAACCACCCTCTAGGTATTCGGTATAATGACAGGCATTTTATAGCCTGATATGCTTGTTATGGGCATTTTGCAGATTATCACATCTTATCCAATGCGCATGTTAGCCAATTGAAATAGTTCGATGAAGATGTTCTATAGTGTTTCGGGGGACTTCGAAATTAGTATGTATAGAATAAATCGCAACTAGGATCTCTTGTATTACTTTAGGGGACTTCTAGTACGCATGAGCTCCCCAAACCCCCACTTCTTTGGTGACAATAGCCCCAAACCCCTTTGAGACAAACCTTTTTAGATACTTGACATATGAAAACACATGTGAGGATTAATGAACGCATAGTATATGTACATAGGTATGAGCTTAATACAGTCAAATGCTAATTGGAGCTCAGACTAATCATTTATTCGTTTAGACTTTCATTCAAGACACACATTATTTTGAAAAACGCATCTTGACATCATATTTCAATGTGATCGAAATTGGAGGTGGCTCCCTTAAGGTCCGTTTACATTATACCAGTAAGCAGTCCTAGTAGCATTGTAAATAAGTATTTGAATCTTTTGGTTTCTACCTTTGCCGGTAACTTCAAACATTACCTACTGATTGATTGATTGATTTTATAAGGGCCTTGACTGCTATGATCATTGGCCAACATTACCTACTGGCCTGTGCTCTTAGCACGACTCACTAGCACAGTGTAAACGGTCTCTTAAGTGGTGTCTCACGAATGATGAGGACAATAGTAGAAAAAGCTCGTACAATATTAAACCGTACAAAATTAAATAATATATTTTGGGGAGAGGCTGTGTTAACTTATTTGATGAATCCCCCCAAACAACTCTTAGGTCTAACTTACGAAATAGAAATTTGTGAGGTAACCCATAAAAGAGGAAGTAATTTCCGCGTTAAAGTAGATGTCAACGTCTTAACAGCTCGCAGTAAAATACGCTTAACCTTGCCGCGTATCCGAGAATTGAATTTCCACATGAATCCGCAATACATCGTGCGCTGACGGTATTCGAGCCACCCACGCGTCAACGAGATCGTCGACGCAGGCGGAATTTACGAGCATAGAAATTCTTGGTCTCTGAACGAGAATACCAGCAGCCGCGTAATGGAAGATTTTTATTCGTTTAAACGACAGCTCTGTTCTCGCGGGCCGGACGGGGAAATTTCGCGTCGGCGAATACATCTGTACACACGAGCATCGCCCGAATCGTTACGGTGTCACGACGAAATTGTTTCCCGACGTCGACCTGAATTAACTTCCCCTCAAGTCCCAGTACTTCGTTGGAATAATTGCTCGAGCTATTAAGAAGTCAGCGACAATTACGTCGATCCGCCGGCATTGCAAAGCAACCTCTGTCAGGACGCCTAACGTTGCATTAGCATAATTAAATCGTGAGCAGCGTGATTGGCCATTGTAAAATTGCTCCTTGTGTTCCTTTTTTGCCGGGGGGGCTCGTTACATTCGGTACAAACCAATGCACAACCGCAATCTTCGACGTCCGTTCGACCCTGAACCCGTTCAATGTTCAAGGTTGAAATCATTTGTTTTACATGTTACTTTGTCATTTATTAGTTTGTTATTTTAAGTTGAACTTCGTCTTGTTGAACTTTGACAATTTCTTCAATAAATGTAGATGAAGATTTAACGTTTTGAATGATCGTCATTTTTACTGAATTATTTGTATAACTGACATGATTCTTTCTCATCGATCGTTGAAATCATGTGAAAATATGAAGTGGTTCGTGAAACATTCTTGATGTGACTCAGTACTTAATTACTCGTATTTTTCTACTCTTAATATCACCTGAATTAATTTAACAAATTTTGTATGAAAAATGAAAAAATGAATTATGGAGGAATGATACTCAGAGAATAATTTTAAGTTAAAATTTGAAAATCTTTTGACAACTCTCGGTGAAAATGATGTTTCGATAAATCCGTAATTTATACCAAAGGACGGAGCCCTTCGCCATCTTTACTTTCAAGCCACGCCACGTCGATTTCCCAATGAATAAGAGGGCCACGAAACCTCTCCCCGCGAGATGTATAACGGTCGCTTTAGAATCGTTGAAGCTTTCTTTTCGAAGCTCGTGCAAGTCGCGATTCCTGGCACGTTTCGCGCATCCTAGACGATCCCTTCGGAGAGTTCGCGTCCAGCTTGTAAAGTCCTAATGACGACAGTCGACCATCAAAAGCGAGAAAAAGAGGAAGCTGCCGATTCACCGAAGGAGATTTTAGGAAACTTGAACGAGCCTCGCATAATTTCACAACAATGCGTCATTCACAGAAATCAAATTCCAACGGCAAGCAATTTCCACGACCTTCCACCTGTTCAAACTTTTTTTATGGAATACGGAATGAGATTTAAATCAGAATGAGTTCCTTTCGTGACATGTCCTTAAGCTCGATATCGTGGGACATCGATTGCATGCTCGATTTATACCAAGGGTGAGTTATACAGGGTGTTCACGGTAATATAGTTCTTCTGATATATTTTTCAGAATTATTATTAACAAAATAAGTCAAAATTAATTCGTCAGAAAATATAATGGCAAATTAACGTGAAGGTACTAGTAGTTGACATTTTCAAGAATTTTTTGTCTATTTGTTCACATAACTAAGTTCACTTTATGGAAAATTTATAATTACCAGTTGCTGCACAAACTATTCTACTATTATATTACAACAAGTATTCATTCCTGATGGCGGTTGTAAATTTGTTTTTTCCTTGTAAACGTAAAATTTGATTCAATAGTTGACACCCAGCGAAAACAGAATATTTAGTAGTTGACATCCTTTTGTTTCAGTAGTTGATATACAGAGAAAATCCAATTAATGAAGTAATCTTGATAATGTGTGAATATAGAATTTTTTTGAACATTTAAAAAAGTTTATTCTTGCGTAAGTTTGCAAAAAAATATTGAATAATTAAGGTTTAATATGAAGAATTAATAATAAATATTTAATATGAAGAGTTCGAACACTCCTCATATCGGAGGTATCCTCATATCAGTTTTTTATTCCATTTTCTCCTGCATCAGTCAATATTCTGGCTGGGCCCATTTATCTTTTAATTGTATGTTTGCCTTTAACCTTGTATTTTAAAGTTACCCTCGAAACACTAAATTTTCCAGCTGCCGTTTTATACGGAGTTTTATGGAGCCGAACATCTTCCACAGTCGCTTGCATAGTCTCTTCTGTATAATTTCTGAAGTTACCCTTCGTAGGAGGCATCTCAAAATTGACAGAGGAACAAAAT
This sequence comes from Megachile rotundata, assembly GCF_050947335.1. Lineage (NCBI taxonomy): Eukaryota > Metazoa > Arthropoda > Insecta > Hymenoptera > Megachilidae > Megachile > Megachile rotundata. The sequence continues at coordinate 5,359,362 of NC_134995.1, forward strand.
TAGAAGTTGACACGTAGTAATTTAATAGTTGACAGCCCATGTCAACTACTGAATAATAGACAATTACAAGTTTCAGTAGTTAACACGGAGTGTATTTAGACAATTTAGCATTGTTTGTTGCCAATTTTAATAAATAAACCTCTTTTTAAGTTTCAAACAACATAAACGAATGCCTTTTTTAGTCACAATGATTAAATAATACAAACTTGCAATACTTACATTTCAACTAAATCCTTAGCAATTTATATAAGAAAACACTGAAAAATCGTAAGAGCCGTGCGCAAGTTTGATTAATCAGTTATTATTACATTTTTGAATGGCGGATATGCACTATAATTCGCAATTAGGCCACTGAAGCGTGACAGTATACAGATTAATAATGTTTGATGTATTCCAACTTGTAGTTTCCTTATTTATTTACTTTTTTTGAAAAAGTGTCAAGTACTTGTACAGTGTCAACCACTGATGCTCTTATCTTACTGTAGGACTACTTTAATGCTAAAGCTACCGCTAAATGACCACTTTTCACAAGTTTTACAAGCGTTCATATGAACACAAAAATCAGTCATATCAGTAAAGACATCAATATGTGTGTACGACATTTAAATGCGTTATTAAAAATTATGAAATGAAGATACGAAAGTAATTTTAATACCAATTGAGAAATACGTATTTCGTATATTTCAAGTCATCTTTCTATCAAACAGTCCTTTCATATCTATTTATTTCATTTCACGAATTCGTCAAATAAAAAATGTAAAGGTCCTATAGCCCTAAAAACCAACCTTCAAGAATTTCAATATCCAATAATTCCAAACTCGTCGAATAATAAATGTCAAAATCCCATTGCCCTAAAATTAAACCTTCAGGAATTTCAATATCCAATAATTCCAAATTTGTTAAATCAAAAATTCCAAATTTGTAAAATTAAAAATTCCAAATTTATATAAATTAAAATGACATTTATTTCGAAATTTTGTTCATATAGTTTAGCGGAAAACACACCCTATATATATCATAATTAGCGATCATACTCGCCTACAACCAAATCGATATCGAAATATTAAACACTCATATTCATCAACCAGAAAATAACCTCTGAATGCTGAAACCAGCCACGTTCATTTCTAGCAATTATATTAATTGAAAACCTATTTTACGTCGTTCCGATCTAATAAATCGAATAATTCTACAATTAGACTCACTATCACTTTATACGAAGGGTGTCCCATTTCAGGCACTTTCTAAACTATACATCATTCGAATAAAATCTGATTATTCGAAACGAAATATAAAACTTGATTTGTTTCGATAAAGGCATAATAGTCAAACTGACCTTCACCTTTTTAAAAGCTATTTTTTAATGCTAGAAGTTGTCAAGAGAATTTATAAGTATAATTATAATCTTCAATGGTATACAGAGATGAAAGAAATCTTATTGAACAGTCTGTAATGTTTCCACTAGTAATTTTAGAGTTAATAACTGATTAACTATTTTGAGGTTAAGTAGGTACAATTTTACACTAATCTATGGACTGATTACATGATTGAAGTAAGTTGTTAGATGTAATACTGCCTATTTTGATGAGTATAGGTTATTTTGCAATCAAACTGCTGCATTTTCTTTCACCGACACAAAAACGAATTCCACGCGGGACCTGATATTTAGGGTAGGTATCCCGTAACGGTATCGACAATTTGTGAACAACCTCGAGTAATCTACATACAAGATTAATGCATAATACACAATTACTTCCTTTATAGGTACCTGTAAATTGCAACTACTGAGATTTCAGGAATATTTTAATGGGAAAGATAATGACTGAAAAAAAATTTAGCACTTTGACTATTTTATAAATTAGAAAAGTTGTGATTTTTATATTTATTGGTTTAATAGTCTGTAGACTTCTAAACTTTTATATATACAAATTTCTAAGGAATTTGGTATTAAAATTTTGTAAATTGGAAAACATCTAAATATTAATGTGTGTTTCAAAATTCCTGAACTTGTTAACAAGAAAATTTACGGGTTTGAAAGTTTGAGAAGGTGAAAGTTTAATCACTGAAGATGAAACAACCAGTTTAACATGGTGGTCCAGCTTGATAGTAATAAGTATTTTAAGCAGATCAAAAAAATATCTATAGGGTAAACATAAGCAATTAATAAATATCAGACTGTTATAACCAAAGCAAATGAGAAAAAATTAAAAAAGGTTTTTAATAAAATTTTATACTTAAGAAAATATAAAATTCATACTATATTTCACATTACATTATTATATATTATATTTTGTATTTAAATTTTGTAATATCCATATATGCTACTTTTCAATAACTTATACGTTTACTATTTTTCAATAACTTAGTACATTTGTAGTAAATGAAAGGTATTGAAAATTGATAGGAAATATGTATAATAAGGTAAAAAACAGGAATGCCACATAAATTAAACAGAATTCAGAAGCACTGATTAAAATGAATATTGAATCAGTCTATAAATCTTTTTGTTAATCGAAGATCTATGTGTACATGAAAACTGATGTCCTGGATTCTATGATGTGGAGAAGGTTGCCTTCCGGAATGGCCAGTAATTCAAGTACGGGAATGAGAACCAAGGTATTCTGCTTGGAAGCACCGTTGCACGATTTACGCCACAAGGTCTGGTTCTCATGTTAATCCAACGACCCCGTTCATACAATCTGCTTCCTCAAAGGTCTAAGCAATGAATCATGAATCGAGTATACAAATTTCGTTTGAGATATTTTTATCAATTGGCCAGAAACCGATAATTCTAGATTAATAATTTAGTTTAATTGATTGATAAATTGATAAATTGATGGATTCATGGATTCATAGATTTAAGAATTGATGGATTCATGGATTGATGGATTGTTGAATTGATGGATTAATGGATTGATAGATTGATGGATTGATGGATTGATAAATCCATGGATCGATGGATCGATAGATGGATAAATTGATAGATTGATAGATCGATAGATCGATAGATCGATAGATCGATAGATCGATAGATCGATAGATCGATAGATCGATAGATCGATAGATTGCTAGATTGATGGATTGATGGATTGATAAATCGATGGATCGATGGATCGATAGATTGATAAATTGATAGATTGATAGATTGATAGATTGATAGATTGATAGATTGATAGATTGATAGATTGATAGATTGATAGATTGATAGATTGATAGATTGATAGATTGATAGATTGATAGATTGATAGATTGATAGATTGATAGATTGATAGATTGATAGATTGATAGATTGATAGATTGATAGATTGATAGATTGATAGATTGATAGATTGATAGATTGATAGATTGATAGATTGATAGATTGATAGATTGATAGATTGATAGATTGATAGATTGATAGATTGGTAGATTGATAGATTGGTAGATTGATAGATTGATAGATTGATAGATTGATAGATTGATAGATTGATAGATTGATAGATTGATAGATTGATAGATTGACAGATTGATAGATTGGTAGATTGATAGATTGGTAGATTGATAGATTGATAGATTGATAGATTGATTCCTATATTTATACATTTCTAGATGTCAAAACTGTATTTCCAAATTTTTGAATTCTTCACATTCTTTTCACATTCTTCATTACAATTCGTTAAATTCTTTTTCAAATTCTTAAATTTCCGAACTTGCAAATTACCAAATGCTAGTTGATTATGGAATATGTAAAATAATTCTCCATTTTTAGAACATGATGGATTCGTATACCGTTATCAGAAGCGTTTCGAATCTCCAGAATATCATTAATATTAGTTTAGTACATTAGAATTAACTAGTTTACGAGCAGCGGTTCTAAGTTTATTATAACCAATTAATTAACACTTCGGACTTGCTCGATTCTGTCAATTGTATTATTGCCAAACTTCTGTTATTCTGTTAAATATACATCCTCCTGTTGGGTATAACAATATATTATCTTGTTCGTTAAAGTAGTTGTAACGCTATCCTATACACATCACGAAATTAAATGAATTTTCTCCTAAATAAAATTTGCAACCTCTAAAATCTATTTTAAATACTATGTAAGTGAAAGTAAAATTAAATACAAGTAGAATTGAAACTATAAATTATGAAATAGTGAAAACTCATTTTTTAAAACTATAATTAACTATTTTTATATTAGCTTGTATCAACTAAGTGTTAAAAATTACACAATCAAAAGTTTCAAAAAACCATAAAATTTTAAAGGATTAAAAAATCCGAACGCAACATTCATCAGGCATTACTACAGTTTCATCTGCGTGTGAAACACGAGTTCTGTTTCTAAAAAGAAGAATAAAATTTAAACGTACGGAATAAAAAGAATGAAACGATTCGATCGAGTGGCATCGTACACGAGAAAAACGGCACACATAGATGCAACTAATGTAGAAAAAAGAATGAGAAATGATTCGTTTCTCTGTGAGGAGCTCGAGCGGAAGATCTCGTTAGGTAGGTTTCGCTGGTCCCCGCCGGCAAAGTTTCGCGAATGAAACGGAATGGCGCAAATTTTCGCGAGAGTGCACATACCTACTACAGGAGGGTCTGTGGTAAACTGGTCAGCCAAGTACCGTGCACTGGATACATCGTGCGCTGGCTTGAAAATGACAATACACGTCCCTCTTTTCGGCTTAATTAAAGGCGTGCTTCGCCGAAATGCAGCTATTCCTGCACCCTTCTGCCCGTCCCACGCGTATCCTTCTATTCGTTTCATGGCCATGCTACGGCACACGTCTCCAATACGGATACGTGGAACGTACGTTGCTTAATGGAGCGCCGTGTCTGCCACCCTGTAATGGCACGACACTTTGCACTTGCGCCACTGGGACGCTAAATAGCGCTATCGTCGAGGGTAGAGGTCTGCCGGCCAAATAGCTAGGTTACTATAGTTGGCTAAAAGGAACGTCTACCTTGTCAGACGAATATCGAGTTAGGTGCGTGTATAGGACGTACAGTCACCAGCAAATCTAACCTCCATAGGGAAGATGTTCCAACGAAGTGGGGACCTTTAATTCCTTGGGTGGTGGGATATCTGAAGATTTATCTACCGGTCAAATAACTAGGTTGTTGTTGACTAAAAGGAACGTTCGCCTTCATCAGACGAAGCTCGAGTTAGGTGCGTGTATGGGACATACAATATTCAGAAAATATTCTTTCCATACTAAAGATATAGCAATTGAGTGAAAGACTCCTTCAATTCCTCGATTTTTAGGAATTTCTGAAGATCTGCAGGCCAAATAACTAAGTTGCTATAGTAAGCTGAAATTAATGTTTAGAAGCTGAAATTAACGTTTAGAAGCTGAAATTAACCTTGTCAGAATATCGAGCTAGGTGCATTATGGGATCTATTATTAGAAGCAAACCTTCCATATGAAACATATGGCAACCAAATTAAAATGGATCTCTAACTCGATGATTTTTAAGGATTTGTGGAGTCGGACAGTGCAATAGTTAAGTTACTATAGTTGGCTAAATGGAACGTTTATCTTGTCAGACGAATGTCGAGTTAGGTACATGGGACGTACAGTCCGCAGCAAATCTAACCTCCATAAGAAAGACGTTGCAACCAAGTGGAAGGGATCTCCACTTCTTGGGTTTTAGGTATTTCGGGAGATATACTGCAGGTCAAATAACTAAATTGCCAGGGTGAGCTGAAATTAACATCTACCTTGTCAGATGAATGTCGAGTTAGGTGTATGGAACGTACAGCCAGCAACAAATCTGCCCGCTATAAGAAAGCAGCCAAGTGAAGAAAAACCTTCAACTGATTGAATTGATTGATTGAATTGATCGATTGAATTGATCGATTGAATTGATCGATTGAATTGATCGATTGAATTGATCGATTGAATTGATCGATTGAATTGATCGATTGAATTGATCGATTGAATTGATTGACTCAACTGATTAATTGAATTTGAAGAATCTTAACGTTAAGAGTCTTCGGAACACAGAAATCTAGAAATTTAGGGACGTGAGTCGCCAGAAATGTTAGAACCTATGAATTTACTAATTTGTGAAATTAGACATTTGAGAACTTAAAAATGTCAAAATAAAAAAAAATATAAACCTAAAAGTACTTAGAAATCTAGATATATGTAAATATAAAAATTAGCACATATGAAGAGTCTAAAAGCTTGATTGTCTAGGAATCTGCGACATGGCGATTAAATGTTAAAATGTAAACATTAATAAGTGCCTACATAATGCGCACTTAGATAAATAAATAATATAAGTTAAGTAAACCAGTGACAAGAAACGGTACATCTATCTTTTATATCGGTCTTAGCATTTAGAGAACACGCATAAGACAGTACAATATGCACAGAATTCTATTTCAAAGCTGTTATGCGAATTCCGAGCAAATGCCTTCCGCGGATATTTTTACTCGTGTGTTTAAGTAGCGAATACAGGGAAGGAATTCGCCGAAGGAAATAAGTTTAATTCGAGATACGAAAGAATGAAACCGAAAGAATGTTGTACACTAATTTAGTACCGGGAGTTCTCTTTTTTGACACGGTAGTTGCTTAATTGATTCTAATGAAGCGAAGTAATTTAATTTCGTAACGGGAGAGGATCGAATTAAATATCCCCGGGTGCATTAAATACTGAATATAATTAAATTTTCGAGCTGGGATGTTTATGGACAGTATTTACTGTTTATTTTTGACATGAAAATTCCGAGTTCACGTTTAAATATTTAAAAATGCTTTATTGCCGTATAAAGTTTGATTTTGATACATACAAATAATTAAACTGGCTTTATAGCATATATTGGTGTAAAATATTAAATCAACTCTCATCCATTTCTTAATTTCAGAATTTAATTTGAATTCTGGTATTGAATCAGTGGAATCGTAGTGAAGGTAGTGAAAAATTGTAATAGGAAATGAATGTAGTGAAGAGGAACATAGTCAGGTTTAAAAATTTTATAGTAAAATAATAGAATTTGTGAATATTCTTCGATACATCAGTTTAACAATAAGTGCTGACTTAATGCGCATCTATAATGTACATTTACATGCAGTAATTTTTGACATGCATCACCCACAATCATAATTAAAGCATTTATATTATGATTTTTGTCTCAGTATCATTCCTGGACATTTGCGCATGCGCGGCTTTAGTACGTTCTGCGCATGCTCGGCTTCAGTACGTTCTGCGCATACGCAGCTTCAGTATGTTCTGCGCATGCGCTTACCCATCTACATAGCCAAATAATTCATAAATGCGCAACCCTATTCAAACTAATTCCTTTAATCTAAAATCACATTAATTTATGCTGTATAATTAAAAATTGAATCCCATGATGAAGTAATTAATATTTTCAAATGAATTTGTTGACTACAAATAGGTAGGTACTGCATGAATAGCATTAATTATTTTATCAAATAACAACAGTTATACCGTTGAAAATTGTAATGTTAATATTAACATTAAAATTATAATATTAATTCTGTAAATCTTAGTTGAATTATGCTTTCAGGAAGACTTGATTGCTGTTATTGATTTATGTAAAAGTTCGTTTTTCTAATTAGCAGAGTATGTATCAAACATATATTGAAAGAAGATTAAGCTTTTTGTAGTACACTTTAAACGATCTGAATAATTGGAATAAATCTTACCTAACGATGTTAACAAGGTAAACGTATTAGTAATACAACACAAGGTTGTGTTAGAGATTTTGCAACATCGAATGAATTGTTGGAAATTTTCTTTTATTGTTGCACAAAAGATTCAAGAATGAGATTAATAAAAAATAAAATTTACAAAATCTGCTTAAGTGAAATATGTAATACAACTCTGTATCAGGAAAATATGGGAAATCGATGTAAAGAGCGGATTGTTACAAAGTGCAGTATTATCAAAGATAAATTATATACCGGTATAACGTTTCTATTTTCTTACTTTTCACATAATTAAATAGCGATCAGTAAAAAAATGCAACAAAACTTTCTTAGAATATTCACACGCAGAATTAACTGCGAGTAAAAAGTCGAAGAACACTTTTAACACATATAACACTTTTAAATATAACACTTAAATAAACACGATATTTTCTAAGGTAGATAATTTTCTAAGCTTACAACAATTTCGCAAGGAAGGAAATTGTTCTAATAATGTCACAGTGAAAAACAAAATATTTACTGGCATTACAAATAAATAACAAAGTATGTCTTATAAAAATAAGTTGCGAATAAATTACAGACGAATGTGCAGGTATAAAACATTTAGACGCTATACTTGCACACTAGGTACATTTTTCGAAATCCCGGCACGGCCATTTTGTAACATTTCCGTTTCTCTCTAAAAGTAATCAGAGTATCTCCTTAACCACTGTTCGGTATAAGTGAAAGCGTGATATTTGTTATAAGTTCAGATCCGAGATTCGCTTATATCGGAACTTTACTGTAGCAGAGAAAGAGGAAGGACGTCGAGAGGAAGGCAAGGAAGCAGTTAAAGACAGGGAGGGGAAGAGAGCACTGCGAACCACTTGGCTCCATTCAAAGGGGGAATCACTGCCGCCTGTGGGATACGGTGATGAGGTTATTCCGTCCTCCTTCCCTCAGGAAGTGACGTCACATCTCGACGTAATAAACACAAATATAAGTGGTTCCTGTGCTGTGTTCCGACGGCAAAGTAACGTAGGCCGACATGATCGAATCGCGTGTACGTCGGAAGAGGAAATTTGGAGAGGGTGTCGGCGCACTTGCTGCTTCAACGAGTAAATTAACGACGACGTTTGCCTTCCAGCGCCTTCCTTGCGAAACCCATAGGCGACCGATCGATTTCGTCTTCTTCGCCGAAGATCGATGCGAACTACCGTGCACGCTTGTTAACTCGGCTTGTAAGTTGTAACACTTACCCGGACTTCTTTGGATCTGATCACTTCTGTCTGTTACAATATACAGGGTATCTGGGGTTCATCGAAATTGTCCCAGGTTTAAATGGTGCTACTGAATCTTATGAACGGTACTGTAATGTTATCGATAATTCGATATTTGAGATATTTTTAAAGTGACTAGAAGCAGACCTGAAGTGAAGTGAATCGCGATTTATTGTTTGAGTTCTCTTTGCGAGATGACAGAATGTGTAAAGAGTGAGGCCAAGTTTGGACCAGATTTTTTCGCAAAAGGTTTTGGTATAAAATTGAAGGACTCACTGATCACAAATATATGCCTCGAGAAGGTCTGTCAAATAGGAAGGTCCGCCACAATATGACCCTTCTTCAAATAACTAGTCTAACATTGGACCGGAAACTAGACATGCTGGAGTAGAAACTGTGGGTATTTGGGAACAGGTACACGAAAATAGAAACCTTGACGAACTTGGAAGCAAAGAAGAATCGATAAAACAAGTGATAAACCAAATAGAGTATTCGTTTATCGAATAGTAACGGAAATGTTGCAAAGAGAAGGGGTGTGACAACTGGATGGCTGTGTCTGTAGAACAAATACCAGATGATGGTCATTGTATAACTGCAAGAGCCGATAATGCCGATAAAAAATTATGAGACTTGAAAATTACAAAACTGTGAGATTTGTGAATTTGGAAATTAAGAAATTGTCAGACTTGAGAATTTGAAAATTAAATAATTGTGAGATTTGTAAATCTAGAAATTAAAAAATTGTGAGATTTGTAAATCTAAAAATTAAAAAATTGTGAGATTTGTAAATTTAGAAATTAATAAACAATGAGATCTAAGAATTTTAAAATTGAAAGATTGTGAGATAAAAATCCGATAAAATTTAAATACTTATTAAGATGGAAATTTCGAAATCGAGGAATTCTGAAATATTAAAATTCAAAATTTACGAAATTAGACAATTTTTTTAATGCAGAAATTTTTCAAGTTGAAAATTTATCTATTAAAAAATTTGAAAGTGGAGTGTATTTTATACGCTCTACGACAGTTATAATGCACATTGGACTGGTTTATTCATTAATAAACAACGGATGTTCATGCATTTATGATGCATCGAAATCTGTGAAGTAAACATAAATAATGTATTTACACCCTGTGAATTTCATGAATTACATATTTTATTTATACCTTACAGGACATAGTATACATGCATAAACGTTAAATATCCATTATCTACACATTATAATGGAACTAATCGAAACATATTTAATATACCATAATTAACTCTTTGTACGCAACTAGCTTGATGACTCAAACGAGATTTGACTTTCCTCGAATTTTCATTAAAAACAGCATTAAATATTCAACGCAACGGACGACTATACAATGTATCAGTAACAGCGACAAGTACCTGAAAATTAATTTAAGATTATTGAAGAGAACAGTAAAGTAATGTACACAAGCCAATTGAAGCATAATTAGAAAATTTAGAAATGTGGACATCTGAAAACTTGGGAAAATTTGAAGAATTTGAAAACGTAAAAATTTATACATCTAGATATTCGAAAACTTGAATGAAAAAAAAAAATATATGTAATAAAGTTAATAAATGTCTGTCATTTCCTTTTGAATGTGTGCAAATACCACAACCCGTTTTTGAGAATATATGTGTTAACTCTGAGTGAGGGTTGTTACCCTTATATCTCCCTTATACGACAGGGTAGGCATTTGAAACTTTTTATAATTGCTTTCTGGATACAGTAAAGACTGGATAACTGCAACAAAATCGGGACCCAAGCGTTGCAGTTATAGAGTCGAGGTGTCGATTTTGTGTTTACATTTGACTCGAGCCGAGCGCCGAACGTAGAAAAGGACAGAGACTGAAAGAGAGAGAGGTTCGAGGAAAGAAAACAATCGGCAGAGACGTATCGATGTGACAACACTAATGCAACAGTAAAATTTTTTTATTTTTTGGTTTTGCTAAATATTACTTTTACCAATGTAATTGTGAGATTCTCCTGATCAAAATAAGACCAAACACGGCATAATTTGAACAACATTTGTTTATGTAGCAATATTGTTTGTTTTTTCGAGTGTATTGAGGTGCGATTTTATATGGAGCCAAAAGACCATTATTCACCCGACTTTACTAAAAATTTAATTTTTAATAGCCTCTCACGTTCGCTCTCTGTCCTTTCCTACATTTAGCGGTCGACGCGAGCCAAATGTAAACAAAGAATCGACACCTCGACTCGATAACTGCAACACTTGTTCCCGATTTTGTTGCAGTTATCGAGTCGAGGTGTCGATTCTTAACTTTTAAATAGCCTCTCTCGTTCGCTCTCTGTCCTTTCCTACGTTTAGCGGTCGCCGCGAGTCAAATGTAAACAAAGAATCGACACCTCGACTTGATAACTGCAACAAAATCGGGAACAAGCGTTGCAGTTATCGAGTCGAGGTGTCGATTCCTTGTTTACATTTGGCTCGCGTCGACCGCTAAACGTAGGAAAGGACAGAGAGCGAACGAGTGAGGCTGTTTAAAATTAAATTTTTAGAGAAGTCTGACGAGTAATAGTCTTTTGGTTCCATACAAAATCGCGCCTCCATACACTCGAAAAAACAAACAATATTACTACATAAACAAATGTTGTTCAAATTATGCCGTGTTTGGTCTTATTTTGATCAGGAGAATTTCACAATTACATTGGTAAAAGTAATATTTAGTAAAACCAAAAAATAAAAAAGTTTTACTGTTGCATTAGTGTTGTCACATCGATACGCCGGTTCGGATTACATTACATACGCTGCTCGCTCGTCGAGTGTCAAAATTCAAGGGGGATCCCCCTAAGTGGTGGGGATAGTAACGTTGCAGTTATCCAGTCCATCGTTTGTCGCAGTTATCCAGTCTTTACTGTATAAAGAAATATTTAGAATGTATAAATACCGATATTAGTGGTGGCCGTTTGCTTATCCGACCCTTTCAAACTAGCCAAGTTCGCACACATGTTCACCCTGCAACTTGCACCCGTACATCCGGCGCTAAGAAAGTTAGTACCGATTTGAAGGCACACTAAAGAACAAACAAGAAGGTATTACGTTCATATTTCGCGACAAATGACCAGCAGTGCTCGACGATAATTTTCATCGCGAGCTCGTAGAAACTCGTTCGCGCAGCTCCTTGGTCCGCGAGACATCTCGAGATTCGTAGCCCGATTTCACGCGAGAACAATGCCGAGGCCACTTTCTTCTACTCGCTTTATATGCGTGTATGTGTCTCTTTCTCTATTAAGTCGGCTCCGTGAAAACGCAGACTAATTTCTCGTCTCGACCCGCCACGACGATGCTGAAGAGTCCACGGCGGAGTGGCCCGCAACGGAGGGTTACGAGTCAGAAGGTTGAAAAGGCATCCGTACAAAGAGCAGAGGAGTGTGCAACAATTATAAACACCGTGGCAATTACGGTGGCCTGGGTGCGTGCACTTTCTTCCAGCTCTTTCTCGCCGTCCTCCTCTCCCCTCCCCCGAATGAATTGCACCAGCCACGGAAGAAAATCATAGCCTCTTCAACGTTACCACCGGATGAACCACCCCAGGCTGCTTTCACTTGTACCACCTTTTACTCGCTTGTAATTGAGCTGGAATCATACAACGATGAGAAGGAACTCGACTAGAACTGAGTGGCTACTTGGACGCGTCACGTGTGGGATCTCGAGATGTTTTCCATTCTATTATACAGCGCCAACTACACAGACCCACGTGAATATGTTCGAGCGGCGTTACGCTTGAAGTTTAAGTGTATACAAATTGCGCGATAGGCTTCGACCGAATACACCGCGTTATTTCTTTTCGAGAAATTAGACAAATATTTAGATTTAGAGAATTAGAGAATTGTTAGCGATTTAGAGAATTGTTCAAATCTGGTTTAGTTTGGCAATCTGGAAAAGGAACTTGGGGATCAGCTGGAATATTTATGGAACTTGCACTATGATTTATTTATCGGCTGCGGTAGTCAGAACTAATCGCAGCTACAATATTAAAACAGGCAAAGAAAGCGAAAATGTTATATCAATTTGGTATTATGCAATAACATTTGGACTATGTTGTAACGAGGCATATTTTTCTGCCTCTTATAATTGGACTTGAATTCTAAGATCATATTGCGGAATCGTATGATAATAATTTTTATAATTTTCATAGAATACGTGGTAAGTAGATTATCTTCAGTTTGTCGAGCCTTTTATCAATTTTCTAGTTTTTCAATATTTTATTAATTAAGCAACGGTGTATGTAAAATATTATATTTTATTTTAGAATAGCGTAAGACTGAATGTTTCAAAATTCGAATATTGGTTTCAAGAGATTATATTCAATATGACGAAATTTAATAAAATTCCATGCATTTTCACGTCGAACCACTGTTGGAACTTGAATTATGCAGACACTGCAGCTATGTACACCACGTATGCACAGCACGTGTGAATGGAAAGTTGTCGACTATATCTATTTAACTATACAGTCTCAATTTTTATTTAAAATAATGTACGATGTATTCACTTTCTAGTGAAAACGAAAACGAAATCTATAGATCCGTTTTCCTTCGATAAATTTTCGAAGTCTTAGAGTTAAATATGGTGTGGTAGAAATATACACTTGTGCACATACTTAAAATATGTATATACAATATTTGCAAAAATAAATAATTTATTGCGAAGAGAAACAGAAAAATGTGTATAATGACATTTGTACGATGTCTACTTAAATGGAACAGCCTGATTAGTATAATGACACAGAATTTTTGGCCGATTTAAAGATGAAAGTACAAAGCAGATTTGTAAATTGTTATCAGCTGTCAAGTATTTAAGTCTCTATTATCACGAGCAGAGTGAATTATAGTCAAAGGAAGTACTAATTACAATGCTGCTGTTCCACCACATGAACATTTTATAACAATTTCGTGTGAATGATTCGGTAATGAATTTTCGAGCTTTCAATTCAGAGTTGTGTTCCTCTAGAGAGAGAAATTTTTGTAAACTGCAATTTACAAAGTTATAAGAAGACATATTATTTATTTCCACTTGCAAGATATAATTTCAACACCTTTTTGACCATATCGATTCTTATTAAAATTATTAGTATTATTAAATACTTTATGATGCCAAAATATTTAAAGTATAATGAACTAATAATGTTATATAGTATTTAAATATTTTACTATATACTTAATAGTGTATATTGCTAATAAATATTTGTACAATATTAATTATTACCAATTATTTATTTAATATCAATAATTAGTAATTATTTATGTAATTCATATCATTCATTATTAATAATCTTTTATTTTTAGTAATAATAGCTTTAGTAAAAATAGTAGGAAGTTCAAATATTTCTTAGCTCTGTGACACGCGATTTCAATGAAAACTTTTCGAGATGTATTAAAACATATTCCATCAGGTATAAAATGCTAAACAAAAGGCGGGAAATTTTTTAACCTAACTTCAAAAAGTTAAAAGATCTTTATATACAAATAATAAAATAAAATCGAATTTAAAAAAGTATGAAAGCAGTATCAGAAGTAAGGTAAAATTATGCATGCATTAGTTCCCAAATTTTAATACTACCGCCCACTCAATATTTCGGTAAATAAATAATATCCTATCATTCGCAAACAATATTACACAGCAAAGTATAAACAAGCTTTTCACTGGCAATTTTCCTCGATGCAAACCGCATTCATATCAGGTAGTTATTCATGGCGGCCGAACAAAATATTTTGAATAATCTTTTTTACAGAGCGTAACAATATTTTTTCGCTCGATGCGCACATCGTTCACCGGCATTTTAAAGCTGACTCGGATCCTCGGATAGAGATGGATCACCGGATGTGGATAATCGTGTTCTGAGTTGATGTGCAAGTTAATGGACGAACCAGGAAAAACAAAACGCGCGACACCAAAACAAATCGACGCTCCATCCCCAGGGCTTTGTGAAGCAAAGAGTATCGATGCTGACCAACCGAAATTTCAATGGACATTGCTTTTTTTCTACAGCTTGACGTGAACTCATATGTCCGTGCACTGATTCGGTCTAACCATTCATGAACATCAACTAGCATGGCCCTCTGGTCTGGTCTCTTTCTACTTTGTTCAACTAGTTTCTATGGAATAACAGAAAGTACGTAAATAGAGCAGTCTTTGGTGAAAATGATATACTGTTGGCACATTTTCGTAATTCAAGTATTCTATTAACACCATATGCGTTATTTCGTGTCTTTCGATTAATTGCGTATTCGTACTAGTTGTATACATTAGTTAAACTTATTTAATACATCTATGGTTGAACCGAGTGAATTTTTAGTACGGGGTGAATTGACTTTCATGGACGATATTTTACTTATTTATTTAAATAAAATTTATTACAAGTTAATACAAAGTACCTTCAAATTTTATCAGAATAATTATCCAGATAATATAAGGTCCTTAGACATAAATCCCATAAAGAATCTATGGGATGAATTACAGCAAAGAATTAGGAAAACGTCGATGAATGCAAAAGTTGAATTACGAACGGACTGAATGAAGAATTGTATTCTGAGACATATTGAATATACCCATGCATAAAATTATCATATTAAAATGGTTTGCAACCAAATATTAAAATTGTAATTTTTCCTAAATTTTATATAAATAAATTTATTTTTCATAAAATATTCGAACATTAATAAAGTGCGATGGTATGTGTATGTTTCACATCGAAACGATATTAAAAAGTATTTTCAATCTATTATACATACAGTCAAAAGTATTACATATTACATATATAATACAATCAAAAGTATTTTCAGTATTTTCAATCTGCAATAAATGATTCATGTTTTTGTAAAATAAGCAGTATAATACAGAAATCATTCCCTATTTATAATAATAAATAAATACTGTACTTTCCGAACATTAATAGTAACTGCACATTTCAATTTGCCGTACAATAAATGAAAAATGACGTTATCTTAGAAAGAGTTTGGTTAAAATCAGTGAAAGGCTTATGAAATCTTTAATATATGCTTCCTTATTATTCCTGCAATGTTACAGGTTATGTACGGTACAATATATCACTGGTAAAACAGGAAATAGATTATCTAATTGTAATCTGATAACGTGGACTATGATGGAATGATATGTGACAGTAAATGAGCGATTGTGGCGCCATGTCGACAACGAGTAGCGTGAAAGCGACATTTTGTTTTCCGAGCTGTAATCCTTGAAATTGAATCGACAAGTGTCAATTTGATACAAAAGTTATAATATTCTATGATGACTTATTCTATGATAAGTAAATTCTGTAATAGGTCAATGTACAAACAGAAAAATTGCAGTTAAAGTGGCGAAAATATGTAAGAATATATACAAGGTGTTTTCGAAATGGTGGCACAGAAAAGAGGAATGTGCAAAAATAAGGCAAAAATATACAATATAATTTTTTCGTATGTCACTTATAAATGTTCAAATTTTCTTGAAAATAAAGCCATATACGAAACAATTTTATTTCATATTTACTTATTTTTCCAAATTGATTCATCCAGTTTTCAGTTGTACCACTATGTTATTAACTATGACGTATAATAGAAAATATCCTTAAAATTATTCAAAACATTTCAAACAGAACGATAGCTATTGTAAATCAATTTGCAATGAAAGATGTGACAGCAGTCGCACATTAAAATCACGCTTTAGATCCGCTACTGTCTCGAAATATATCACTATGTCATAAAAGCAAATTGTCCTTGGCTACCTAAATAGTTACCACGTATGTAGACGACCATGTATACGTATCAACTGATTTATTGCTATGATATGATAGCTTACTATTTATTGCTATTGATTTATTACTGTGAGAGTGATAGAACTCCTGCGGCCACACAATTGGCACGATATAAATGCCGTTGGAAATGTTTGGCGTAGTCAAATGACTACTTCTCACCTATTACCAAATTACCGAATCGAGGAACGAAGATTGTGGGTATTTGGTTAAACAGAAAATACCTCAATGTAAGGCAATAACATATAATCAAGATAAAAACACAAATTATTAATTTGTACCTGTGTCACGTTTTAGTGAGAGTTAATAATCCCTATTGTTGTAGTCTATTCAAGTTTGTCACTTCCAAATTCCCCACTTTCTCAGTTTCTAAATCTCGAAATTGTCAAATTTCTCAAGTTTCAAATTTTTAGATTCTCCAATTTGTCAATTTTCAAATTTCCAAATCCCCAAATTTCCAAATTTCCAAATTTCCAAATTCCCAAATTCCCAAAATTCCAAATTTCCAAAACTCCAAATTCCCAGATTCTCAAATTACCAAGTTTCTAAATTTCCAAATTCCCAAATTCTCAAATTACCAAATTTCTAAATTTCCAAATTTCCAAATTTCCAAAACTCCAAATTCCCAAATTCCCAAATTCTCAAATTACCACATTTCTAAATTTCCAAATTCCCAAATTCCCAAATTACCAAATTTCTAAATTTCCAAATTTCCAAATTTCCAAATTTCCAAATTTCCAAATTTCCAAATTTCCAAAACTCCAAATTCCCAAATTCCCAAATTCCCAAATTCCCAAATTCTCAAATTACCACATTTCTAAATTTCCAAATTTCCAAATTTCCAAATTTCCAAAATTCAAAAATTCCAAATTTCTAAATTTCCAAAACTCCAAATTCCCACATTCTCAAATTACCAAATATCTAAATTTCCAAATTTCCAAAATTCAAAAATTCCAAATTTCTAAATTTCTATACTTTCGTCTTCAAATTTCCAAATGTCCAAATTTCTAAACTCTCATCTTTAAATTTCCAAATTTTCCATTCTACCAATTTACAATCCATCAAAATAAGTTTCTGAATTTTCAGATCTCCAAATTTCCGCAAACTTTCCATTCTCCCAATTCTCAAATTAACCGACTACCATCCCTAAATTTCCAAACGTTTCAATTCAAAAATTGCCAAGTTTTAAAATCCACAAATTTCCAAATATTAAATCTTCAAAATTTCTTATTTGCAAGTGTTCAGTATCATTTTCGCATTTTTTCTAAATTTGTTCCGTAATCACAAATTTTTAAATTTTCAAATTTGCGCCGATATTAATACAAAAAACGTATGAAACAGGTGTACTTAAGCTAAGGTGCAACTTATGCAATATTCGCGGACAATCAAACGCAATATTTTTTAGCAACAACTTTGCAAATACCTCTTTATCGAATAGTAGCCATTAAACACGAATAAAAGCTATTTCGCAAATTTATAGACGTTTGATTGTCAGCCTTCATGAGTTTTAGAATATAAATCGTCAATTTGAGCCATTCACACGATCATACATTAGCCGGTTATTGTTAACGGTACACGATATAATACTAAAAAGGTTCATTTACGTTGCGAACGTTTATAAATCTTACAAGCATTATGATACAGTGAGTTCTGTTCATGTTTGCTGTAGAAAATACAACACCTACGATATTATAATTCACGTGGCTAAAGGTGTGAAACCTGTTTAAGAAGAACTCATTTTAAGTTCTAAAATAACCCAATATCTTACACAAAATATATAGCCATCTAAATTGGTCACGAAACAGTCGAGGCAGCATTCGATTTGCTATGGCAATATGATAGATGTTCGAACGAAAGTATGCATAACGTTACCTTGAAAGTTGACCACGGTATTTAAAATTTAAACTACTTTTCGCTTCTTTTTAAATGAAATAAACTCTGCTATATGCAAGGTGTCGTATTGATATAAACGGGTAGGGATAGATCTTACGTGAAGGATTAAGTTGAAAATACGAAATGAAATTTTTAGTTTTTTATTTTTCATTTTTCAGTTTTCCAAATTTTCAAATTTTCAAATTTTCAATTTTTCAATTTTTCAATTTTTCAATTTTTCAATTTTTCAATTTTTCAATTTTTCAATTTTTCAATTTTTCAATTCTTCAGTTCTTCAGTTCTTCAATTCTTCAATTCTTCAATTCTTCAATTCCTCAATTCTTCCATTTTTCAATTTTACAATTTTCCAACTTTTTAATTTTTCAATTTTTCAATTTTTCAACTTTTCAATTTTTCAATTCTTCAGTTCTTCAGTACTTCAATTCTTCAATTCTTCAGTTCTTCAGTTCTTCAATTCTTCAATTCTTCAATTTTTCAATTTCTCAATTTTTTAATTTCTCAATTTTCTAATTTCTCAATTTTTCAATTTCTCAATTTCTTAATTTTTCAATTTTTCAATTTCTCAATTTCTCAATTTCTCAATTTCTCAATTTCTCAATTTCTCAATTTCTCAATTTCTCAATTTCTCAATTTCTCAATTTCTCAATTTCTCAATTTCTCAATTTTTCAATTTCTCAATTTTCTAATTTCTCAATTTTTCAATTCTTCTATTTTTCAATTCTTCAGTACTTCAATTCTTCAATTCTTCAGTTCTTCAGTTCTTCAATTCTTCAATTCTTCAATTTTTCAATTTCTCAATTTTTTAATTTCTCAATTTTCTAATTTCTCAATTTTTCAATTTCTCAATTTCTTAATTTTTCAATTTTTCAATTTCTCAATTTCTCAATTTCTCAATTTCTCAATTTCTCAATTTCTCAATTTCTCAATTTCTCAATTTCTCAATTTCTCAATTTCTCAATTTCTCAATTTCTCAATTTCTCAATTTCTCAATTTCTCAATTTCTCAATTTCTCAATTTCTCAATTTCTCAATTTCTCAATTTCTTAATTTTTCAATTTCTCAATTTTCTAATTTCTCAATTTTTCAATTCTTCTATTTTTCAATTCTTCAATTTTTCAATTCTTCAATTTTTCAATTTGTCAATTCTTTAATTCGTCAATTCTTCAATTCTTCAATTTTCGAATTTTTCAACTTTTCAATTCGTCAATTCTTTAATTCTATAATTCTTCTGTTCTTCAATTTTCCTGGCTACAAATTTCTGAACTTCGAAATTCTAACCCTTTGCGCTTGAGAGTCGAATCTCAGTCGCCATTTTATTTAATACAATAATTTGAAATAAACAATTTTTAACTGACCCTATAATATTACAGGTGTGATGTACAAACATAGTTAAACAAACAATAGTGAAAATTATTAGTAAACAACCTCGACGGAATTCATTTAACTTCTTAACTAATAAGTTGTTGTTTGCAAACAATCAAATTACCCTCGAGTGGTAAGGACTAATATTTCCAAATCATCAAAAGTCCAAACCTTCGAACTGACTAACTTTAACATTCTCACATCTTTTTAATTAATAAATTTTCAAATCCATGACAATTAAATCATATAAATTACCCAACTCCTAAATCTCCACACTTTTAGACTGTTAACAACTTAACCTACAATTTTGAGCAGTTGCGTCATATAAAGTCAAATGATAGAACTTAAAACGTTACGCATATTTAGTATTCAACGATCCTTGCATGTTAAAACTACAATTGAGCCCAAAATTGTGATGAAAATAAAAATCTTGTTTGTCACACCCAAACACAAGGGTGTCGCATTATAAAACGAGATAAACTTTCATACTTCCTAACTTGGACTAATTAAAAACATTAATTTAACATTTTACGACTTACTAATTAAAAACAAACAGAGAGATAAGATTATTTGTTTCCGTTTCGATAATTTCAATAATATATGTATTTGCCCCGGGCTCATAAATTCTAGCTATAATTCTCCTTTTGTGTATCTGGCGAAACGTGCATAAAATTTTCTGCTGCAAGTTGCTGAAACCAGGCTATAGCGCCATTGCAGAAATATACAGTCAACAAATGAGACACCTAAACGAGAAATTGATCAGGAAATGGTTAGATTTTACTACAAAACGATACAAACTGGTTTTACTGCATAATGCCGTGCCCTATATCGCATTGACAGCCTGGCAAACGTAAATGGAGCTTGTAATAGGTAATCTTGTTGCACCCAGCATATTTCCTAGACTTGGCTGCAGTTCCATGCAACTAAGTGTTTCTACCGAGAAGTTTCGAAATCTTGAAGAAATTGGACAACTCAAATTAATTGGGTTTATTCGTTGCGAAAATAGAGATCTCTCACATCGTGGCATCAAACTGGAGTATTTATTTTCAATTTAAACATAAGTGTAACGAATTCTTTTCTTAGTGTTTATAGCGAATGATGTGATTATAGCAAATTTTCCATGGTACTAAATAAAGATCCATTCAGTCTTTCTCCTATAACTTTCGAAGAAACATGCGAGCTTCGATATTCTGACACCATTTTACAGAGAAAATATAGAAAGCAGAAATATTAGCAACGCTCGGTGGCATAAAGAGATTTGTGTATCGAGGAGCATTCTCGTTTCCAAACGGATTCCTTTCAAAGTTTACAAAGACGAAAGAGCTCCGTTGTAAGCAGCTATTTCTTGCTCTTGTTTTATTCAAAAGTTATTTAAAAAGGAACAGAGTATCAAAGCAATTCTGCGATGAAATATTCAACGTATCGTTTATGACAAACAATTGAATTCACCAAACGAATAACGATCCGGGCTGCACGCGTCGTTAAAACATTTTTATCTGAAGAGAATACTAATGTCTTAAAGTAGCCGGCACAATTTCCTGCTTTTAACCCTATCGAAACATTATGCGATAAAATAAAATTAGTACCAGTATTAAGTATCACGTATCAGATATCAAGTGTCAGGTATCAAGTACCAGTATTAGGTATCAGGTATCAGATATCAGGTATCAAGTATTAAGTACCAGTATTTGATATCAGATATCAGGTATCAGGTATCAACTGCCAGTATCAGGTATCAGGTATCAGATATCAGGTATCAAGTATTAAGTACCAATATTAGATATCAGATATCAAGTATCAGGTATTAAGTGCCAGTATCAGGTATCAGGTCTCAGATATCAGGTATCAAGTATTAAGTACCAGTATTAGGTATCAGATATCAAGTATTAAGTACCAATATTAGATATCAGATATCAGGTATCAGACATCAGGTATCAAGTATCAGGTATCAGGTATCAGGTATCAAATATCAAGTATCAAGCATCAGTATCAGGTACCGGGTATCCAAGCATGTTTTAAGAAATTTTTATTTCCAAGCTTCCAAACACCTAAATTACTAAGTTTACCTAATTAATTATTTAATTTAAACACTGTTCTAAAACGACCTGCAAATTTAATAGTAAACGTGTCGATTAGTCTTCACCCCTTAACCTACAAGTTAAGTCCATCAGAGCTGCCTAATTATTACTGCATCGCTAAACTAAATAAAGAATGTTAAGATGTTCGATATATTTTGGATTTAGCAGTCATTACAAAAACCGCAATTGGTATCATACTCAAAACTCTTTTGAACTAGTTTTATCATATTTGCAATGTGCGTCACGAGTCTGACTCGATGTAGCCCAAGGGATTAACTACTTAAAATGGCAAAGTATCGCAAAGGAATTTAAAAAATAAATCGAAGTAGCAGAAACATAGAAAAGATGAAATTTCGCAAATTTCCCAACAGCGTAAAACGAAAAAAGAGCAACGTTTAATAACAGCGCTCTTTCGCATCCCGGTAGAACATTGCTTTAATACGGTCTCTCCTCCTTTTCCAAGGACTCCATCTTGCGTCTTCATCTCGTTTTCTTTCTACTCCGTCATGGGAAAAAGATCCGAGGGTATTTCTCATATTTTATTCCTGCTACCTCGCTGCTTTTTATTGCGGTTCGACTCAGACTGCGCACCCCGCAGCTTCAACCATGGCTCGTAGCCTTTGAAGAGTCTCTAAAAAAACTCTAAGGATTACCGGAACCGAAAGAAATGCAAGGAAATTCGCACATCGCGCTGGAAATAATGACAGACGAGCCATTTTATTTGTCCTGTACTGCGGTCTCGTTTCGGTCGTTAAAGCAAGCTCAGAGTCGCGTGAAGGATTTACGAGAACACAAAGGATCAGCAGTTTCTCGTTTTTATTTTATATACAAACATAGATCTCGATTTTGTACCCTCTTGGTACATCGCGTTCCTTCTCTCTGTGAGCGTCCTGTTTCCTTTGAATATTTCAGCAAACCGTAGAACACCGTGCGGAAAACTTTTCGCGTATGCTCATTTTGTGCGAACTGTGGTTTAAAGAAAATGGAAGGATTAACGGATTATAAAGGGATACTTAGTGCTAAGGACGAAGAAGTTTCACGAAAATAATTTTTACCTTCTGCCTTTTGTAATAAAGCGTTTTATTTACGAACACACTTTTTCTTCGTTAAAATTAATATAACCACTCTTAAAATAGGGGTAATAATTTGACAGAAATGATTTCCTTTCTCTTAACTGATATGTTCATTGATTAATTTGGTGTAAATTTATGATCCCCTTATTCGGTTATAACCTTTAAAAATTTTCAAATCTTGTATTGGACACAATTTCTTCCTGTTAATTCATCGCAAGATATTATGAACTTACTATTTACCGAAAGGCAAGCAAAAGTATTAGCTTGGACATATGAACTAATTGTGAAGGTCTCCAGATAGTTGGAACAGTTATTAGCAAAGCTATTACTCTGCCTACCGATTTCCTTTGCTAAAGCTCGAAGAAACTAATGGAGACTGTCGTCCTGAAAATACAATTTTCAGACAATCTGGTTTCCTGGCGGACGGACAGCAATCAAGCACCACTTAAGCCCTCATCGTTCGTTTTATGATCCCGCAACAAGTATACCGGAGACGAGGAAATTAAACGGTCTCGAAAATGTCTACAACTACTGCGTTCACGATGTATTTATCTGTATGTGGCCCGATTTGGACGTCTGCACATTCAGGAAACGTTTATTAGAGCGTGATACGGGCCAACAGCACTTTACAAAATATTCATTTTTTTCCCTTTCAGGCGATTTTTTTCTGGTGATCCGTTAAATTACGAGTTATGCATTAATTTGTGCGCACACGATGTTCCGCGTGAATCTTTTTACTAATAGCAATTCATTTACACTTACAAGAAACACGTTCTGTGAACCAATCAAATACAATTAGTAAAACTATTCGTCGCGTCCATGAACAGCTAGATTGGATGAATTATTGTAATTAATATTAACTGCACGAGTGAAATTGTCATTGTAATTTTTATTAAAAACATTTGTATTCGTTCTGAAATTAAATCACTGTACATATGTGTTTTATAAACTTTATCTTATTAATTCCAGGCCAATTAATTAATTGATGTTAAGTGCATGGGCACATAATATATTATATCACTGTTTTAGGGTTGATATTGTGTTGACTGTTATTACTGCCACTTTCATTAGTGACTGATACTGTACACTGTACGGTTGTAGTCTCCGGACCCTTGATGAAGCTACCTGCAATGTTGGTCAAACATTGAGAACATTTTGCTTCTGGATAGAGCTTGTAGCTACCTCAGAGTCTCAAACAGCATTAACCGTAATACAAACGGTATTAACTATAATTTCCAACGAAACATATATTTAACAAAATTTCTCATGCATACTTTTAAAACGAAAAACTATGTATGTTATAGCATAGTTTTATACTCATATACTATTTTTTTTGTTATGTTCGCAATCTTTTATATTGGTTCACATACTGTTACAAACACGTGTTTTTAAAAGTGCTGTAAATATGCGATTATGTATGTTGTATGTATACGTATAGAATAAACGAAGTTTCTTATTATATGTTATTATATGTAATTTAAACCCTGACAGATTTGAAAATATCACAATTTCTGTTTCAAGCCTTCGAATCTAGAGAAGATAAAATTTTTACTTTTTTAAAGTAATAATTATGAAGTATGAAATATGGTACATGAAATATTAAATAACTGGAATATCAAGTGTTAAGTATCGAGTGTCAAGTGTCAAGTGTCAAGTGTCAAGTGTCAAGTGTCAAGTGTCAAGTGTCAAGTGTCAAGTGTCAAGTGTCAAGTGTCAAGTGTCAAGTGTCAAGTGTCAAGTGTCAAGTGTCAAGTGTCAAGTGTCAAGTGTCAAGTGTCAAGTGTCAAGTGTCAAGTGTCAAGTGTCAAGTGTCAAGTGTCAAGTGTCAAGTGTCAAATGTGAACTGTCAAATTTTAAATATCAAATACAAGTACCAACTACCAAATACCAAGTGCCAAATATCAAATACGAAATACGAAATACCAAATACCAAATGCCAAATATCTAGTTTCAAATACCAAATACCAAATACCAAATGCCAAATATTTAGTTCCAAATACCAAATACCAAATACCAAATACCAAGCATCAAATACTAAGTACCAAATATAATATACGAAATATTAAATGTGGGGAACAGAAAGTGAAATAAAATATAAGTTACAAACATTTCCAGAACACCCTATACATTGTTATCAATATTTTTATATCAATCATCTTCACAATCTCGGTAACTGTACAAAAGGAGTGCGTCATAAATATTCAACCACTACCAGGCTATAAAATTGTTCTTTCTTTCCTGAAGAACAAGTTTTCGCTTTAAGTAATAGAGGCATTGGATCGGAAAGATTTATTTAGTAGCTTGTATCTGATGGACGTAGTCTGAACGAGAGCAGCAGCGGTCGAGACCGGTACATGGCTTTCATCAATGAAATCAAGTTAGTAGTATCTAGAGAGGTTTCCGGAGAGACAGGAAGGTGTAATGAGAGTAGTTTAGTGCTTAATCGGGGTTTCTCGAGCGGCCTCTCAAACTACTCCAATTAACTTCGCGCCAAGCCCGATTGCCGGTAGATTCAAGGGTAAATCCGCATGATATTGATTAAATTTAGAATGGGCCACGAAGGAAGCGAGTTAAAGTTTTCTTTAATACGGCTAGCCGAACTGTCGTTTGGATAATTAATCAGTGCAACGTCAGCGAAGGGCAAACTTCGGGTTGATTTAATGCGGAGTCTGCGGTTTAAGCAACCTCAATGAACGGAAGTAGATTAATCGTTGAATTAAAGTTAAAACTATCGCCTTGAGAACTTTAATGAATATTGTTTGTAGACATAAATTAGTATCAAGAAACCATTAAATATTTATTTACGTTTTTACGCATTCACTACTATACTGAGTTCAAAATTAAAAATGCTAATACTTTAAGTTTTAACAAATGTTACCAAATATTTTCAGTTACGAAAGTGCATTTTTTATATAGATGTCTGTATAAAAATTAAAGTGTCATATATGACAGTAAAAGTGTTACATACTTTAATAAATAACATATAAGTGTATGTACACTTACTTTGCAAATATGTACATTTTTTGTACACTTATTTTTTAAATGAATTTTCGAAATTTTTATACACTTAGTTTATATGTGTACGAATTTGAAAATTTAAAATAGAGTTATATAAATTTAAAAATATAAATTTTATTTATATAAAATAAAGTATATCGCATTCATTGTATTCATGATTTATTGTAAACACGAAAAATGTTAGATAGATATTTTCTATGTATAACTAGTAATAAGTTTACTAATGAAGAAAAGTAAAATTATATGAAAGAACTACATGTCACAAATCCATAAGAACAAATAAAAATACATTTTTTCTCAAAAATTAATTTTTAATTTTTTTTAATCAGATTTATGTGTTAATGGAATATTATCTAGTTATTCCTGGAAAGGAATGATTTTACAAGCTTTCTTACTCTGCTTGTACTAGGACTGCTGGAGAAAGAAACCATTTTCTTCACAAAATAATCGAATCCTACATTCAATAAATCCCTACATTTCCAAATATCTAAGTTTCCAAGTACCTGCATCTTCGAATCGCTACATCCTCAAATTTCTACATTTTCAACTGCCTACATCCTCAAATCTCTAGATCCCCAAATTTCTACATTCCAAAATGCCTACATCCCCAAATTTCTGCATTGCCAAATGACTACATCCTGAAATTTCGGGACCTCTAATCACTGAGTTCCCAAAATTCCAAGGTTCTTAACTTAAAAAATCCTGTAATCGCTACATTTTCAAATCCCTACATCCTCAACTCTCTACATTCCCAAATCCAACGTTTCCAAGTCTCTACATCATTAAATTCTTATATCTCCAAATACCTGCATCCTCAAATCGCTACATCCCCAAATTGCCAAATTTTCAACTGCCTCTACCCTCAAATCTCTAGATCCTCAAATTTCTGAATTCCCAAATGACCACATACTCAAATCCCTACATTCCCAAATCCCTGCATGCTCAAATCAGTCTATGTCCAAATCCCCAAGTTTCCAATTTACTAAATCCCTAAATCCGTAGACTCACACACCTCCAGAAAAATAAATTGTCAAAAATCCGTAAAAGAAAGTGGTTTCTCTCCTCTGTTGCGTTCTTATTCCAACATTCGTAGTGCAAACAAAGCAAAAATTCGACTACACACTGACAACGCTAGTAACTGGCTTAATGAGGACGCTTCTAAAAACGGTCACTTTCACTTTCCTTTTCGCTCCTTCCATTTTTCTGTTCTCTTTCAGATGTCCACTACGCGCAGCAACATTTAACAATTTTTTCTATAGCCACAAAACATTCGCAGATGTTATCTGCGAACGTAGGTGGGCACTTGGTCGCATTCGAGCTTATAGCTACCAAACGGTTTGTTGTTGTGTATGTTGTTTACGGCCATGTGCGCGTACACGCGAGGGTTTCGTGCCCCGAGCACGTAGCGGCCATATCGAGATAGGACCAGGGCTAAAACAGGATTGGGCGGTGGATGTAGCTCGCTGTTGTAACTATCATCGTTTAGAATCCCGCTCAGGAAGTGATCGAGAGCTTTGATGACCGTCGTTATGTCTTGCGAATTACGATGGGGATTCGTCGTCTGAGCCTTCCCACGATAGACCAATCCTGCATGATCCGAATCGTCCGTTAGGTATTCATCGCGCTCTTCCACAACTTGATACGAGGAAGATCGTTGAGGAACGTGGGGATGATGTTCGACCCTGGATCGCAGCCTCGACCCACCATTTATCGACGTTTTAACCGTGCCAGTTGTCGATATTCCGTGGCTCGTTTGCACCTGCTTCGCCGTTCTCGAACTGCAAATTCGAGATGAGCAATTAGAGAGAGATGTCACTACATTGGTTAGCTCGCGGAAAATCTGTGTTATTACGGGGACAGTTTTGGAATTTTAAAACTTTTTGTGTTTGGAAAGGGGATTTGGAGACAAACGGGTAGAAGTTTTCTA
This sequence comes from Megachile rotundata, assembly GCF_050947335.1. Classification (NCBI taxonomy): domain Eukaryota; kingdom Metazoa; phylum Arthropoda; class Insecta; order Hymenoptera; family Megachilidae; genus Megachile; species Megachile rotundata. Next base: position 5,387,430 of record NC_134995.1, read on the forward strand.
CGTTCCAGAGTTTCAGTATTTGGATATTTGAATATATTCCTACTGTGTAAGTTCAGAATTTTTGGATATTATACTGGAGTAATTAACCAAAGTATATATGTATATACATATACAGGGTGGCTCACCACATTTTGTCAATAATTTTTTCACATAAATAGATTAATACTTTTATATTACATACATATATTATATAATATTATATTATATTATATTATATATAACACATGATTTGGAATGTTAGCTACGATTTGAGAATTTCATGGGTTTCTAATTTGGGAATTCATGGACTTCGGAGTTTGATAGGAAATTCGAAAATTTCAAAACTAAAGAATTTAAAAGTGATGATTTAAACATTTTTTAGTTTCAGTATTTGGAAATTTCAAAATCATACAAGAGTATGAAAATTTGAAAATTCTAAAACTTGGAAGTTCATGGACTTAGCGTTTGAAAATTTAGAAATTTAAAAATTCGAGATTTAAAAATCTGGGAATGACGATTCAGATATTTGAGAGTTTATGGGTTTAGAAATTTGATAATTTGTGAATTGAAGAATTAAAAAATTTAGAAATTGTTTCATCGCAGGATTATAAGGTAAGAGACAATTAAAAGTAAGATTAAATTTGATAAAAGTTGACTAAATTTATAAGGTAAGATTAAATTTGATCATTTAACATAATTTGTGCGTTGTCAAATGTTCGAAAGATAAAGTTAAAGGACGCGAATAATTTTGGAACAATCCTGTGCGCAAATTCGAATGCAAATCGCATACTGTTATTAGTAATGCCATGTGAATCGTTTATAATTCTTTTTGTGCCAATTGCATAGGATTATAGTAGACTCTTTCTACCTTAACGAAAAGAATAATTTGTTCCGCTCGATTTAGCCTCTTCTCACAACGCTTAGTTGAACGTAAAATAAGTTCGTTTCAATGACATAAAAGACATTCGACTGAAAGGAACAATGCAACAGTCTCCTCCTTCCAACTTCTCGCGTCCTACTTCTTTTGACCAGTAACAGAATCCAGTCATCGTGAAAAATATAATTGTAGATTATTTTCAGCTAAAATGCTGACAATACGTATTTTCTGTCCTTAATTAAACTAGCGAAAAGTTGGGCCATGTAAAAAGAGTACCACCGCTGAACTTCGTTTTCGGGCGCCATTTTGACTTCTTCAGCGAATGGTATCCTATAATGGTATTAAGAGGAGTCTTCTGGCAATCGTTGTTCAAATAATTTAAATACAGAAACATACGAGTAGTACAGATTGAATACTCATTCGTACCGAGAATGTTTCTGTTGAGTCAGTTCATATTTTAACATGATTTTGAAGATCGGCGAAACGGAATTTGGCAAAAGAGAAATACTAGCGTGTCAATGCTACGTCCATAATACTACCAAAGTTTTAAATAATGACAATCAAATAATTTCAGTTTTTTTAATATGCTCAAAATACTTCGAACAATTTAATCAATATGATATTTGAAGTGATTGAAAATTCTGTTTATTTTTTCTCCTCTTTCCTGAATTATTTTCTTCTCCCGTATCAATTGAACATTCTTGTATGCTCACTCTTATGAGCGATAATTTGAATATTGTTAAGTATAAAGTAATTTGTTTCTTGTTAGAGCAAAGTTTCTTGTTTTGCGATTGAAGGGTTTAGCGACCTAGGGATTCGAGGATTTGAAGATTTGGGGATTTCAGGACTTTTGGAATTTGGGAATGAAGGTAATTGAAAATGTAGAGATTCTAAGATAAAGGAATTTGGAAAATTTAGCGATTGGAGGATTCAGCGACCTAGGGGTTTGAGGATTTGAAGATTTGGGGGTTTGAGGATTTTTGAAATTTGGGAATCAAGGTAATTGAAAATGTAGAGACTCTAGGATATAGCAATTTGGTAATTTAGCAATTGGGGGATTCAGCGACCTAGGGATTCGAGGCTTTCAAGATTTGATGATTTCAGAATTTTTGGAATTTGGGAATGAAGGTAATTAAAAATGTAGAGATTCTAAGATAAAGGAATTTGGTAATTTAACGATTTGGAGATTTAAAGATTTGATGACGTGGGAATGTATGAATTTGGGGATACAGATTTAAGTATGTAGGTATGTGGGCATGTAATAATTTAAGGACGTATGAATTTGGGAATGTAGTTAGAAAATTTCATATTTCCATATTGTCGATGGAAAAACAATACTCAGCATGCTATTCATAAAATTTTTTATGAAACTGAGCTTTTTAATATATTGCATATTGCGATTACTTGGAACAACAAGTTTGATTATGTGCAAATATTGAACTAGCAGTATAAACAAGTATTGTAGTGTGTAGATTGGAAAGTAAATATGTGTTGCAATATTGTTACGACGTGAAGTTCAAATAGTAATTAACCTAACGCTCATTGTTTTGAAAGGATTAAAAATAATGATACTAACAATTTTTCCGCATCAATTAGTCAATCATATTGACCAGAAAGTCACGATTTCCTAACAAGTTAGAATTAAAATATCTCCTAAACTAATGCTTTTTTCACATAAATAGATTAATATTTTTTTGTAAAGAATATGAAGGAGTATCAGCTGATGCAATAAAAAATATATGATACCATTTACAAAAACATTAATTATCTTCATATGTCCTTTACACGTCCACAAAAAAATATACCACCAGCAGACAAGTCTAGAGTAACCATTTGTACTGATTTTTTGTTGTATTTTGTCATACGTTATAGGTCAAATATACTGCTAAATATTCACTGTATTATAGTCAGTATATTAGTATTTACATACTAAGTACATTAAAAGAATATATCACTTTGACAGAGTTTGAATTAAGTCTACATTAATCAAGTCACAAAGTTTTGCTAATCAAACCCTATGTAATCGTTAATTACGGTTCATAACATTTATAATATAATGCTCATGAAATTTCAAATTTAAAAATGCCATAAACGCTAAGTTGGCTATATAAGTGGCTATTTTACGTTAAAAATAATAACAACACATCAGCCACTGCAGGAAATGCAAACAGACTGCGATTCAATATAAGATCATCTCTGAAGGAAGGCCTAAGGGACAAATCGACTCAAAATATGCTGCTCAAAGCATCTAAACTGTACAACAAGCTGTAATAACCCTAAGTCGCTAATAACCCATGAGCAGTTGTTGTGACTATAAATAAATAAATGAAAAAAAGCTCATATAATCGTTTTGATTAGACTTGTGTACTACAAGTACCAGTTTGTGTATGTTCTTTTATGCCACCAAATTGTGTCAGATTCTGCTTTCGAACCACAATAGAACATTTGTCGTATTATCCCTCGAACTTCAACAATCTCGAAAAGTGAATTCCTTACCTTTGCTTATCGGTGATTGATTTAATCTTCTGATCTCTGGACGGTAACTTGAGGTCGATCAATAGTGGTTTCAGGTATGAATACCCGGCTTGTGTTTGTCTTTCTGTAAAACCTCTACCTGAGGCCCCGACGTCTTCCAAGCCATTGTCCAAGGCATGGTTGGCGAAAACAGCGTGTTGCGAAAGTTTTGGGGACACGGTGTTCGTAGTTGGTAAGTAACCAATGGGCGGAGATTGTAAACTTGTCGCTGGTTGGAAATCTCTAGGTACCTCTGTTGTCAATATGCCACTGGCCGGATAGAGAAACGTTACCTGAATTGGATCATTTTTGCGCTTTATTTCTACGATGTATTGAAATACTCTTACTCGGTGTGTTTCATAAATGTTCCCCATATTTTCAATGTTACGAATTTTTGATCAGTGTTCTGAAACTACTAACTCGTAGTATGTAAATAAATTGTTTAAAAGAAAACTGACGTAATAAGCTGGGTTAAAACCTTATATTCACGCGTTTCATAAACGTTCCAATCTTGTATACTCTTTTTACATTAATCGAGCTTCATAAGCAACCTCATTATGTCACCTACGTTAGTTTCATTTCATATAAGATTCCTTTCTGAAGGTTAGAAAATGTTTCAAACAAGTTTGAACGAACCTGCTAATGAGTTGTTGCACTCGCCATTACTGACAAACTCATTTAATGACAAATAACGAATGAAACGATTGATTGACCAAAGCCTTAAAATATTGGAATTAAAAGAATTTTATTTGCCGTTTAAAAAGATTTGTTATTAGTGTTCGTTAACTGATACAATTAAGAATTTTAATAAGTCAATAACTATGTATACGTTTATAAGGACGTCAATAAATATTACATATGTTTTCGATGGAAATAAAAACGTAATATAAAATAAAAATACAGTTTACCAAATACAAAATAATGACGTCGTCGAGGTAGACCAACATTCTGGAAGGTTTTTGAAATAACTAAAACGACAGCATACGCATCGAGAACTTTTTATACCCTGTAATGCTGTTTGCCCTAAAAGCGAAGTCTTGTCAATGGCAGGAAACGTGTAAGTACTGTATTTATCTACATACTGAAAGATTTCTTAGCTTTCTCTTTTTCTACGTTTTTTATTACGAAATCTCTACTCACATTTTAGTCACGTCGTTTTTGACAACGTTTTTGACAACGTCAATTGAACGTTACCGTAATGAACGTTACCATTTAAAGGTATTACAATTTTTAATTTGTATATAAGCAAAAGCTGTAAAGATAATATTCTAAAATTATAGTCCGCAGTTTAGACTCTAGATAAAGGCCTAGAAGAATATCCGAAAACGTTGGTGTCAGATACTAGTTTCACATTTTTTCAACATTTTATTTCAAAAGGCTCATTAACATTTCATGTTAAAAATAATTAAATAACTATTATATTAAGGTAAAGGTACCAGTAGTTGACAGTTTAAGGAATTTTTTTGTCTATTTGTTCATATGGCTTAGGCTAAGTTCACTTTATGGAAAATTTATAATTACCAGTCGCTGCACAAACTATTCTTCTATTATATTACAACAAGTATTCATTCCTGATGGCGGTTGCAAATTTTTTTCTTTTTTTCTTCTAAACGTAGAATTTGATTAAATAGTTGACACCCAGCGGAAACAGAAAATTGAGTAGTTGACATCCTTTTGTTTCAGTAGTTAACGTAGAAAAAAAATCCAATTAACGAACTAGGCTTGGTAATGTGTGAATACAGAATTTTTTTGAACATTTAAAAAAGATTATTCGTGAATAAGTTTACAAAAAAATATTTAATAATTAAGGGTTAATATGAAGAGTTAATAATAAATATTTAATATGAAGAGTTCGAACACTCCTCATATCGGAGGTATCCTCATATCAGTTTTTTATTGCATTTTCTCCTGCATCAGTCAATACTCTGGCTGGGCCCATTTTTCTTTTAATTGGATGTTTGCCTTCAACCTCGCATTTTAAAGTTGCCCTCGGAACACTAAATTTCCTAGCTGCCGTTTTATACGGAGTTTTATGGAGCCGAACATCTTCCAGAGCCGCTTGCATAGTCTCTTCTGTATAATTTCTGAAGTTACGTAGGAGGCATCTCAAAATTGACAGAGGAACAAAGTCAGTAGTTGACACGTAGTAATTTAATAGTTGACACCCCATGTCAACTACTGAATAGTAGACCATTACAAGTTTCAGTAATCGACACGGAGTGTATTTAGACAATTAAAATTGTTGCCAATTTTAATAAATAAACCTCTTTTTAAGTTTCAAACAACATAAACGAATGCCCTTTTTAGTCACAATAATTAAATAATACAAACTTGCAATACTTACATTTTAACGAAATCCTTAGCGATTTATATAAAAAAACACTGAAAAATCGTAAGAGCCGTGCGCAAGATTGATTAATCAGTTGCTATTACATTTTTGAATGGCGGATGTGCACAATAGTTCGTAATTAAGCCACTGAAGCATGCCAGTATACAGATTAATGTTTGATGTATTCCAACTTGTGGCTTCCTTATTTATTTACTTTTTTTGAAAAAGTGTCAAGTACAGGTACAGTGTCAACTACTGGTGCTCTTACCTTATATTATTTGAATATAAAATTATGCCTCGTACTATATTACGCAAAATAAATTGTTTCAATACGCTATTTTTTTGATATCGAAATTTTATTCCTCTTTAACATGTGCATCAGTAGCGGAGAGTGTCTTTAACAGATTACTATTAAATAAATAACATAACATATTTAAAAAATTACGCACATTTTGTATTTCTAAATTTAATATCAGAACGTGAGTTGACAACACTACTAATATCGTTACCAGACAGTGATCAGCGCGAACATTCAAGCTTGTATTCACTAAAGAATCGCCGAAAGCCAAATTGATAATGATTTGGTAAAGTCAAACATTCCGAAGTTAATTAGTCTTGCACTCCGATGCAATTTGTTGTATATTATAGTTAATTAAATCAATAAAATCAATGTTGATTAAAAATTTCATGAAAATGTAACAAGTGGTGCTATTTCTTCGGCGAACAGGCGAACTACACGTTTGTGAAACTTTAGTTTCATTAGTTCGCATATACTACCGCTAAATGGCGCCGCATGCATCTTTCTTTTTTATCATCAGAGTCGTCGGTTACGAAGAGTTCTGTTATTCAAGCCGTCGATCAAGAAGAGTTCTATTTATATTTGTGAACAAATGATTAATGTTTAAAGCAATCGTCATTTGATCGTATTCAATTTCATTTTAAAAACCAAATCGTTCACTATTCATTCTGTAATCAAACCTTAATTCAAGAACACGTATTCAAATTAAATTCAGAATCAAATCCAATAAAATTAGTTATTTTGCAAAGTTATTAATTAATTGATTATTAAAATATAAGAAGACAACATAGGAAGGAATATTCCCTGATATCTTCTTTTGCAAAAAAGTGCTTATTTGCAAAGTTTGAACGATATCGAAGTATGACGGTTTTTCGAAATTACGCCTATGCATTAAGAGTATTTCATAAAACTACACGAATTATATGTATATCTAAATTTAAGAAAAAAAAAATGTTAAAAAATATCAATTTTCAAAATTTCGTTTAATACGCAGCATCATTTTCAGAATAGTCGATCGTCAATTAGGTAAAAAATGACATAAGAATGGTAAAAAGTTTTTTCCGTGTCGCCAAAAATCGTTTTCACAGGTGTTTCCTTTCTGAAAAATTAGCTTATTTGCAAAATTTGACCGTGATTTAGAGCACGATGGTTTTTCGAAGAACAGCGTGAAATTGCTGCGAAAGCGGTGAGGAGTGAGGACCAATAAATTTAAACTTCGAATTCCATTTTCACATTTATTAATACCTTCAAAACATTTTTAAGTTACTAATTAAGTTGTAAATAGCACAATCCGGCAACAATGCTTGCATAATGCACCATCTTACACATTTTTTTAATGATGCTTTTATCGAAATGTACACTAGCCTTTGTAAAAATAAAAAATAATTATATAAATATACTACTTTTTTTTTATCTGTAAGCTTATCAGGAATATTGCCATAAAGGGTAGGATTTACTGAATGGTGGGTGCACTTTTTGAAAATACTCAAAGAGACACGATCTCGTCTTGACGACATCCCCGTTAATATGGACATTGTTTAGAGCACTTGGGGCCGGAGAAATTTCCCTCACAAAGGGAAGTATAACGACAAAAGGCACATGACCTGTTTTCGACCATTGGTCGATTTCTGTTTTCTAACACATCGCTAGTTCGTATTCTCACTTTACTTTCAATATGAAAATAAATCGACATCAAACATCATTAATTTTAATATTCAGACGTCTCAAATAATAACCTGTTGCACACATCCTCTAGTCGATTTCAATCAGTTTGGCCAAACTATATCTTGTATCCAATCAATGTAGAAAAAAACATTTGTATATACACCTGGATACATACGTTTAGTAGGATCCGTACAAATCGCACCATAACTTGTAATACCGATGATGAAGTGTTTTCTTTGCTTATCACGATAGACAGATAACGGGCCACCGCTGTCGCCCTGTACAGAAAAATAAACACAGAAAACTATTAACGCCACGGTAATTCTATGGTTCATATGTCTAGAGTACACATTCACAATCCATGAGTTGATTCGAAAAGTTTTGACAAATACTGTTCTAAAATAAAATCTAAACATCTGAAGCTGAGCGTAAAATTCAAATCAATTATCCTGTTTGCGTGTGCTTCTTCATTATGTCTAATAGAATTATTCTTACATAACAAGTGTCATTCCCTTTGCCACCAGCGCACAAATGTATGTTCGGAATAGCACTAGGTTTAAATTTCTGGCATTCATCCATTGGTACCAAAGGAACGTTAGCGCCCAAAAGAACATCTGATATTTTTCCAGTTTCTGTAAGAAAAATAAAAAAGAGAAATGAATAGTATATTCACTTATACGAATAGAATTCGTAAATTGTTTATCGCTCTTTTTTATTTACTTTCAGTTACTCCCCATCCAGAAACTTCTGCGTCGATAGAATAATTTTCGAAGGCTGCAGAATAAGCCAAACATGCAGGAAATACACTCGCGTTGAAGGTTACATTAGTTTTTAACTCGAGAAGAGCAATATCGTAACCAGCAGGCGTGTTTGATTTATTGTACCCGGGGTGTTCCGTTTTGTGGATAATTTGATGTCTTGCATTTATGTCATTTTCCACCGTCGTAAGATTCAAAACCCCCAAAATAACGTGAATTTGATCGCTGTAACATATAATAATTAAAAAGAAGTAAAAAGAATTTAGGATACTCTTAAAAATCTAAGCGTTTATCTATAAAAACAGTGATAACTGATTATAAATCGTATCTTGTTTATGATTACCAGTCAGGTTTTGAAATAATCTCGATCAGATGCACTGTTACAATAATGGCCGGCCAATAACCGCTCAGATTTTGTATTGACGAGTATCGGCATAAATACTTACATAGTTTCCTTCTTTTTAAAACAATGCGCCGCGGTTAAAACATATTTTTCAGAAATCAAAGAACCTCCACATCTAAATGCGTTATTAACATATATCGCGGCCATATGTGGATATTGATTTTTTTCAGCAGGTTCTCCGTGTATCACCTTGTACATACCACTCGGTCTATTGTAGCGATTGCATTCTGAAACAATTAGTTTGGTACACTAATTTGAAAATACAATTTGCGCACAGATAGCGCTCGCGACATATAGCATGATCATAACGTGAGTGATATAACACGTCACTCAATAAGTCTCCGGTCTAACTAAGAAAAACAAATTTTTTTTTTAGAAATTCCACTTTAATCATCAATATACATTCCTTCCAGTGTGATACATTGATTCCAACGCTCCTCTAACTTTTCAATTCCCTTTATATTAAACGATTTGTCTTTGCCCCCAAATAAGCTGCAATTTCCGCAATCACTTCTTCATTTGAGCCAAATTTCTTTCCCTGGAGCATTCTTTTCATATCTGCAAAGAGCTAGTTGTCGCTGGGGTCTAAATCTGGGGAGTACGGTGTGTGGGAAAACAATTTGTTGTGTTGCGCGTCAACTTAATGCATACGCAACTGTTTAGGTATTGTGTCAGTGACCACTACTCCGATAGTATGAACAAAAACAACGTTTGTAAGAGGTATAAGTTAAACTTTTATTTGTACTTAGAAAAAATTCCCGAGGTGGTAACGGATTTTTAGGGGTGTTTACTCGTTAAGAGCTGGCGAAAGAATCCCTTGTCTCACATGAATATTTTTCCACGAAGACTAAAGATGCGGAGTGGGATTGGCATGTGTTTGGGGGTAGACGAGCGACTTGACAAAATTAACCATTAGATTGGTTGAAAAAATGTTCCGAGAAGGGGCAAGAACCGCCCTAACAAAATGTTCGAGTTCAGGTCAAAGTTGACCTGAAGAAAGTCGACTACACCGTCGCTCGTCACCTAACGGTTGGACAGTCATAAAAAATAAATCATGTTGGACCTTAATAAAAATATAAAGACATATAAAAATTTCGAAGGTACAAATTGGCCCACAATAAACCGCTGCAACGGTGGCGGTCATTTTCAAGAAAATTTTAAGTAAAATAAATACGGTCTTAGAATATTAAGATTGAGTCCCAACACAATTCAAAACGTAATTCATTCAACTGAACCATCGCATCGTGTTCATCGACTTGTGACACGGCGCATTGCCTTCGTGAAACAGCAAACGCGGCACCCACTTTGAAAGCAATTTGCACATGCCCGAATTTTCATGCAAAATTGTGAAGGTACTACCTTCTGATATCTTCAAAGCATCAGCTGTCTCACACAACTTAAGTTTATGGCCCTTTAAAGCTATTTTGTGGACATTTTTTATGTTTTCCGGAACGACTGCTGATTTTGGGCAACCAGAGCGTTCAGCATCATCGGTGCTTGTATGACCGCGTTTAAATTGAGCATACCAGTCAATGATAGTTGATTTCCCTGGTGCAGAGTCCCTATAATGCTCATGAAGTCACTTTTTGGCTTCAACAGTATTTTTTCCCCATTAAAAAACAGTGTTTAATCAGCACACGAAATTCTTTTCTATCCATTGTCTTCAAAATTACAAAACTGGGGGTACTAAAATGACTGTTACTTCTACTAACAGTCATTTCTACTAACTATTGATCAGAATACCCTGAAATTTTGACACGTACTGTTTGAAGGTTAGTATTATTCGAAAATAACGTGGGTCTGTCACCAGTATCGCCATATATGTGTCAGACCGGAGACTTATTGAGTGACGTGATAATCATATAAAAATATTACGAACATTTCTCACACATCAATTTAAAACACAAATTATTATACTAAAGCCTCAATATAAACGAAAATGATCTACATGATATAAGCGAAAAAATGATCCACACCTAAAATCTTTCAAAACAGCAGAAGGTACGCTCGCCGAGAAACGTAACGTGATCCGAGTTTGCATACATCCTGGAAACAGTATTAATGCAAGTATGAAACTTTTTCATTTTTAATTTTTATGTTATTAAACTTTTACCCATAGGTAATTGACATTTTTCTGATTAAAATGAGACTAAACACATCGTAATATAGGTCATATTTACTGGCATTAACTTATTGCAGTAAAATTCTCATCATACGCGAACGCTTGGAATTACAAGTAAATATATTTCGAATTACGTCGCGCTTGGTCTCACTCTACTCAGAGAAAATGTTATAATTATATTGGTAAGAGTTTCATAACAAAAAATCAAAAATAAAAATATTTTTTCCTTACATGAAAATTGCCTCATGTGTATGTTACTTTATGTTACATTCAGCCAATCGGCTATTTTTTTCGCTCATTATCCTTTTCAAGTTTGGCAAGACATGATCATTGTACGAACTATACGATATGAGCAAACGTTCAGACCCGAAAAATTTGCTTATATCCAGACTTCACTGTGCTTGTATTGAAACAATTGAAAATACACGTACCTTTTTCCGCTATTGCTTCAGGTGATTCGATAGGTGCTGTGGTTGTTGTAGATGAAGGTGGAGGAGTTGTTTCGGTTGTTGTTGCTGCAGATGATGGTTGAGGAGTTGTTTCGGTTGTTGTTGTTGGTGATGATTCGTTGAGTGGACAGCACACAATAGGTTCAAAAAAGTAATATCCGACAACTAATGGAGGAGATCCACGCCGAAAAGCGTTCAAAGCTGATTTACATTGTCTCATATATGTACCTCTACCTGGTGATCCGTTAATTGTGCACGGATCGCCTGAAACTCACAACAGATGTATATTTAAACTTGTTACAATAGAAATATCCACTTATAGTACATATATGAATAAAACACGTAACACAGATTATTGTAGATATTAAAAATTACTTATTTAATACAATGCTTCAGTTTGCTATTTTGCATTATCAATACAATTTTCAACGATATTCGGAGCTATCTCGCTGTCTTTAGTATTTAATTATTTAACCGAATTAAATTCGTGCTGCCGATGACCGGTAAACGTGGCAGCAAAACATATAAATCGCATTACATCAGTATTTAAAGCAATAAAAGATATTAAACTAATAATTTGTTTACAAAAATTGTAAGTAACTACAATTTGATGCGGTATGGGTAATCTTAGCTTAACATTTGTGCCTCCACGAATAATTCGAGAAACGCTAGGTAATTACCCTAGTGTTCAATGAAAGCGATAAAGCTAAAACAATTGTATATACCTTGGCATATTACTTTACTTAATGCATCTCCAGTTGAACATATGTGGAAGAGAAATACGAATACCAATAATACACTACTGACAGGAAATCGTAACGCCATTCTTGCTCGTTAAATAGTTCTGCTGGTACTATCACTTCCAACTGTAGTGTCTCGATTCTTTAATGTATTGCCGACTTATGTCCCTTCCATTTCCTTCAATTTATACGAAAACAGGAATCTACGGTCATGTATTATATAATATATTTGCATGTATAAAATGCGATAATGCATGACCTGGTCAAGATTCTACAAATATTATTTTCCCTTGACTTGGAAGAGAAATGATTGACACCATTTGATAACGAATAATCGCGAACTAACTATGATGTATCTACTATATTATACAAAAACTTTATTCCTTACTCGAATGACCACTCCAAGTTGGAGACTACGTTAAATCATGTCATGAGTTGTTACTAAGGTTGTTGAGGTTCGAAATTTTAATTTTTCAAGAAAGAAAGCTCGACGTGTATAATTTTCTCGAATAAGGATGAGGGAAACAGATTTCTATTGGCTACACAAAATTGGATGGAAATGGAAGTCGAGAAACGTATGTGGTGGGTATTTTCTTGAACAAGTGATCAGATCAAGTGATAAAATCAAGCAATACTTCGACTTGAATAGAAAACTGCAAATAAAAGACTCCACTGCTAAGATCAAGGATTCTGACAACCAGATGTGAATAGTAATAAATTAAATGTACCTGATAGAATGTAACGACTATTTATGTGTCATTGCTGTTACGGGTAAAGAATCTATTGATTTGAAGGTGTACAAAAGTGTGCGGAGAAACTAAAAACGGTACATTATTGAATAGATAGAAAACTTAGTTCGAGGTATAATCCCCTGGCTATGATAATTATATTCTAATTGTAAAACCTAACAAAATGGGCCCAAACACGTACTATACGGTGTTAATACTAGTTGCATAGCGCTACATGTTTTATTTCCGCCATAAACTTTGAAGTTCTAACGTTTTCCGAAGTTTATCTGCTTGATTGTTCCACTCTATTTCACTTTATTATCGAATGCTCAAAGATCGATTCCACTGGTTTAGATGTAACATTGTATGAGATAAGAAGCGTAAAGAAACTGAAGAATAATAACTGCAAGCGACCTTTCATATTTAATAATTATGACCCTAAAAACTGATATAAGCTTGATATCCACATATATTACAACGTAGAATTATTTATCAAAGTATGTGATGAGAAAAAGATCGAAGGACCAGAATTTAAAAAGATTATTGTTGTATTACGCTACCTTTCATCAAGATAAAATTAAATAAACCTTATTCTTTCAAATAGTTTTTATTAATAAACGTGTCTTTTTACGAAAGATCGGGATTGATGAAGTCACAAGAACACAATTATACTGAAACAGGACTATTTTTAAACAATAGGCGAATCTGATTTAAATTGGCTTATCACTTATTTGCGAAAAATAAATAAGTGAACATTATTGTCTTATATCTTATACTTACCTTTGCAGCTTCTTTGTCCGCGTTTTTCTTTTACACCACTCAACCAATTCTCATCAAATTTTGCACGCACATGCGTTGTACATCCAGATGGACATAGAAAAAGAAATTTTAAATCGGGCTTGCCACGGAGGAATAATCACCGAAAAAAATGATCCTCATAGACTTCAATGTAAAAATTGAATTTGCTCGCGCTTGGAATTTTCGTTATTGGGAATGTTGCAAAACACCCACCGTTTGATATTCAACACATGCATTTTAAAAACACTATCTCCAGATAAATATACAGTTTTATACATAGATCTTCGTTCAAAAAATATTCTTGGATATATGGAGACCAACTTGAGCCGTCCAGGTTTAAGGGGTGAAAAAATTTCACTCTGGGCTGAAATACACACCTGGAAATTAACGGTCAATTTTGAACTTTCACCTCATGCGCAGTAGCAAACCGTTACAAATAGTATAATTTTTTTTTTTTTATTAAAATACACTTCAGATCCAAAACGGACCTATGTGTGTTGTTTTAATTAAATATAAATATAAAAATCTATTGACAGAATAACAAAAGATATAAAACTACAAAATATTGCATATACAAATAGTGCAGTTTATTGACTAAAAAATTGGCGCCCATCCAGTGACGAAAGGGGTGAAATAAACTTAAAAAGTGAGGGTCCGAACACGCATATAAGGAAAATAAAAAAATGAATATTTCGGCACTTTGGCGACGTAGCATGGTTCCTGAGGCATTTAGAAACAAATTTCTATTAGGGTTTGATGCGTTTTGATTCCCAGTAAAGCCAGAAAATGAATTTTTGTCGAATTCGGTCGAAAACGGTACCGGTGGCGCCATCTAGCGGCGAGCGACGGAACTACGAAAAAATAAAATTTTGATTTTCTCCAAAATTAGGCAATTTTACGTATTTCTGAGGGTCAGAAATTGTTCTCTGACCTCTCTAGAACCTATATAATGCCACAACAACCTCTTCAAAGCGCTAGAAAAGAAAATAAAAAAATAGGTCAAAACATGGACTAAAAAATTGGCGTCCATCTAGCGGTGAAAGTTGGAACTACAAAAATATAAAAATGCGATTTTCTCGAAAATCAGCGAACTTTGAGTACTTCTGAGGCTCAGAAAGTGTTATGTGATCGCATTAGAAGCAAAATAATGCAATAAAAGCTTCCTAAGGGCTTTAATAAAGAAAATAAAGAAAATGTCATTTTATGGAGAAAATTTGTGGCGCCATCTGGCGGAGAAACTGCGAACTAAACTGAAAAACGTATGCCCATACACGTGTTAAGGAAAAATATGAAAGGTAATATTTCGGAACTTTGACGACGGAGTAAGTTTCTTTAGATATTTTAAAGCAATTTTCGTTGAATAAATTATTCATTTTTTGGCCTATTAAGCCCAGAAAATTAATGTTTATTTGACCCCTTTCCCGCGTGTTCGGACATACGTTTTTTCAGTTTAGTTCGCAGTTTCGCCGCTAGATGGTGCAACAAATTTTCTTCATAAAATGACATTTTTTTTATTTTCTTTATTAAAGCCCTTAGGAAGCTTTTATTGCATTATTTTGCTTCTAATGCGATCACATAACCCTTTCTGAGCCTCAGAAGTACTCAAAGTTTGTTAATTTTCGAGAAAATCGCATTTTTACATTTTTATAGTTCCAACTTTCACCGCTAGATGGAGGCCAATTTTTTAGTTCATGTTTTGACCTATTTTTTTATTTTCTTTTCTAGCGCTCTGAGGAGGTTGTTGTGGCATTATATAGGTTCTAGAGGGGTCAGAGAACAATTTTTGACCCTCAGAAATACATAAAATTGCCTAATTTCGGAGAAAATAGAAATTTTAGTTTTTCGTAGTTGCGCCTCTCGCTGCTATATGGCGCCACCGGTACCGTTTTCGACCGAATTCGACAAAAATTCATTTTCTGGCTTTATTGAGAATCAAAACGCATCAAACCCTAATAGAAATTTGTTTCTAAATGCCTCAGGAACCATACTACGTCGCCAAAGTACCGAAATATTCATTTTTTTTATGTACTTGACTTTTCAACTTTTTTGTCCACGTTTTTCTCTTGCACCACTCAACTAGTCCAACCGGATGATACGGTTGACTATTTTTGCTTTAGCGTGAGATTTACTCGCTCGCTCAACATTGTTAGGTTAGGCGCTCCGCGCCTCAATCGAACACTCCTAGTTTGTAATTATTTTCATTATGTAAAGACGGTTGATCACGTTCGCGCTCAGCCGACAGGCTCAAAGCTGTCGCTCTAGCGCCTAAGCGCGCGCAATCCTCGCGCTCTGATTGATCTCTGTTTCTGCTTAATAATTCAAAAACAATGCTTCAAATTCGACAACCATCTCAGGTACATACCCACCAAATTATGTCTGTCTATGATTAATATGTACCGAATTATTTAATTTTTATTGGTTACCCCTTTTTGGTCCGCCTATTTTTCATATATCTAAAAACCTTCATGAAAGCATATATGTGCGCCAACTTTCACCGTGATTGGTCAAACGGTGACGAAGCTATTAATTTCTTACAAACAAACTTCCATTTTTATATATATAGATTAGCTATTAAAAATAATACACGTTAAAAAAAATATTTGAACGTCTCTTTCTAATTAATATCATTATAAATGTTAGTTTCGAAGATAGTAATAATTTGTTTGACTATATGTATACCATAGAAACTGAATGTGACATTTGTGAACTCACCGGAAGATAATTCCCGCCAAATTCTGTTATGTTGTTTCCTCGTTGAATGGTTGAACGTCGTTATTTAATTATAATTGTTTAAATGCATATAAGTTGAACTGTTTTTTGTGATTGTATAAAAAAATGGATGCTGGAGATACGCAGGCTACTGGAACTCGTATATTTGATGAAGTCGGAATTAAATGTCAAAAGTTATTTCAAGATTTCCTTGAAGAGTAAGTTCACATGTTACTGAAACTAAATAATGCAATAGTATTCATTTGGTAAATCATATATTAATCATATTTTGTTTTTAATTAGATTTAAAGAGGATGGCATTGTGAAATATCTTGAACCAGCTAAAGAGCTTATAAGTCCAGAACATAGCACATTAGTAGTCACGTTTGATGATGTTGAAGAATATAATCAAGTACTTTCAACAACTATCGTTGAAGAATATTACAGGTAAATGATTTATGTTCAATTATTATAGTGCAGAATTTATTATTTTTATGTTGAACAAATTCTATTAAATTCTGGTTTTTGGTAATAATTCTTCTGATTAATATAAAATATTATTTACTTTTAGAGTATATCCATATCTGTGTCAAGCGGTATGTAATTTTGTCAAAGATGTATCAGAATCAAGAAAAGATTTAGAATGTTATGTAAGTTTTGTGGAGGTACCGACTAGACAAAAATTAAGAGAGTTAAATTCAGCAAAATTAGGAACCTTAATACGTATATCTGGTCAAGCGATAAGAACACATCCTGTTCATCCAGAATTAGTGTTCGGTACATTTATTTGTATGGATTGCAATGCTGTTATAAAAAATGTAGAACAGCAGTTTAAGGTACAATATAAATATTTCTTAGTTAAGTTTTTTATATTATTAATTGTATTAATACTCATAAAATCATTTATAGTTCACAAATCCGACAATTTGTCACAATCCAGTGTGTAGTAACAGACGACGCTTTATGTTGGATGTAGACAATTCTGTATTCATTGATTTTCAAAAAATTAGGATACAAGAAATACAAGCAGAACTACCAAGAGGCTGTATTCCTCGTTCACTCGAAGTGATTTTACGAGCTGAGGCTGTTGAAACTGTACAAGCTGGTGATAGGTACTTTTGATGGAGAAAGTTATGTATCATTAATTTTTTAGGTGTTTTGTTAAAATTTTGTTTATGTTTTCTAGGTATGATTTTACAGGGACTCTTATAGTAATACCAGATGTTGCAGTTCTTTCTCTTCCTGGTGTAAAACCTGATCTGAAAGCAAGACGTGGAAATCCTATGGAACAAGGAGAAGGCCTAACAGGATTGAAAGCATTAGGGACCCGTGAATTAACGTATAAAACTGCGTTTTTAGCATGTAGTGTTACTCCGACAAGTTTCAGGGTATAACATTTACGTTATAATTGACAGTGCTAATTAGAAATGTATGTTTTAATGTATAATGTTTCTGCAGTTTGGTGGCACTGAGACAAATATGGAAGAAATTTCACAAGAAATGATGAAGAAACGCATGACAGAAGCAGAATGGAATCGTATATATGAAATGAGTCGTGATAAAAATTTATATCAAAATCTTGTTAATAGTTTATTTTCTTCAATACACGGTAACGACGAAGTTAAAAAAGGAATAACTTTAATGTTATTCGGTGGAGTTCCTAAGACAACGTTAGAAAATACCTCGTTACGAGGAGATATAAACTGTTGTATCGTTGGTGATCCTAGTACAGCAAAGTCTCAGTTCTTAAAAAGCGTCGCTGAGATTACTCCAAGAGCAATTTATACCTCGGGAAAAGCATCTTCTGCTGCTGGTTTAACTGCCGCCGTAGTAAGAGATGAAGAATCTCCTGATTTCGTTATTGAAGCTGGTGCTTTAATGCTCGCTGATCACGGTATTTGTTGCATCGACGAGTTTGATAAAATGGATCTTAAGGATCAAGTTGCTATACACGAAGCTATGGAACAACAAACAATTTCAATCGCCAAGGTTACTTGATTATAAAACAGTTATTAAATTTTTAAGTTATAGCATATATTCATATGAAGTTATTTTTTCTTAGGCCGGTGTAAGAGCAACTTTAAATGCTCGAACATCAATATTAGCTGCTGCGAATCCCATTGGCGGACGATACGATAGAAAAAAATCTTTACAACAAAATGTTCAGTTAACAGCTCCTATTATGTCCAGATTTGATTTGTTCTTTATTATAGTTGACGAATGCAATGAAATCGTGGATAATGCTATAGCTAAAAGAATCATCGATTTACATTGCGATAATTGGCAGGATTTTGAAACAGTATATACGCAAACGGAGATTATTAGATATATTAATTTTGCGAAACACTTTAAACCTGTTCTAAGTCAGGTATTATTATACTTAATTAAACAGAAACCTATAATTATTTGAGCTGATTGAATTGATTTAAAAACATTTTAGGAAGCTGCAGAGTATTTAGTTGATTGTTACACAACTCTTAGGCAAAGAACTGGTGGTGGAGCTGGAAAATGGAGAGTCACTGTTCGACAACTTGAAAGTTTTATCAGATTATCAGAAGCTATGGCTAAACTTGAATGTTCAGATGAAGTTACTATAAAGCATGTGAAGGAAGCTAAACGTTTATTAAGTAAAAGTATTGTTACTGTGGAACAACCTGATATAGATTTGGAAGAAGCAGAAGATGGCAATGTGGACGGTCACTTGGATGAAGCTCCACCTGCAATGGCTGCACTTAATGCAATCGATAATAATACATCAGAGACCCGTATATTTTTTATTTATATTTTTGTATATTTGGATTTGTTTTTGACATATAGTTATATTGTTCTGTTGTGATGTTATACCTTTAGCAGCACAAGAAGTACTAACTCAGAAAAAGAAATTAACGATGTCTTTCGAAGAATACAAGAATTTATCCAACATGTTGATATTGTACATGAGGGGTGAAGAATCTCGCGCAGAAAGTGAAGCCATGGGTAAGCGGTTCATAGTGGTGGCAAATAAAACTGTCGTGTATACATTTATTTCAGATAAAAATATATTACTTTTTTTGTAGAAGAAACTAAAGGTGGATTAAGAAAATCTGAATTAGTGGCATGGTATCTTGATCAAATACAGGATCAAATAGACTCAGAAGAAGAACTATTAGAAAGGAAAAACTTTATTGAGAAAATTATCGACAGACTGACATATCATGTACGTATTAAAGTAGCACTCTAGGTTATCTTCAATTTATTATCATTTCAATATGTAATTAATTTCTTTTCAGGATCAAATTATAATACCTTTGACCACGCGTGATTTAAGAAGTAAGGATAAAGAAGAAGATGATCCCGTGTTAGTTGTACATCCGAATTACATTCTTGATGCGTAGTTTGTATTATACATTTTATACCCAAATGAACGTAACTATTTTTAAAGAAACTTAATAGTAAATAGAGGTAAAAATTAAAACGGAATAATTTCTTTTTTACGTTCTCTGAGAGTTTGTTTTAGAATTAAGTCAATTTTTACCTCTAATTGCCACGATCAATTAAAAACACTGATTTTATAACGAAAAGTGAACAAATCTTTTTTACAGTTTTTTAACAAATAAATATTTATATTCGTATGCAGTGTGCATTTATTTCATTCATTATTGTTTATTTCAGCATACAAATTTAAACATAGCTAAAATTGTAGTCGTTTGTTAATGTATAAGTTAGACTTTACCTGTCGTAATCGTTAATCGTGTTAATTGTCTAGTAGATATTCGTGCTAATTTCTCTGTACCCTATTTGTACAAACTGAATGTTCAGTTGAAATAAATCATTGACACAAGTAAACATTCAAGTTAGAATGAAAACTAAATAATGTAAAGTATTTTGATCTTTAATTAGAATTTTAGATATTGATATCGCTTTGCTAACAGTTATGATTTAGCGAAAAAGAAAACGTGACTCTATCATAAATTTACCTTAAAAGTGGTAGGGGCATTTGCACAGCAGTTAAAAGGATTTATCTGCTCGTAGAAATTATAGTCGTACATGATTCAACTATGAGTGCGAGATACCGATCTCAAAAGTCAACGCACGAAGTAAGTGTTAAATACAGAATAGCAAAATATAAGTATTAGGCATTACCATAAAGCATAATTAAATGTCGTAACAAGTACATACGTAAATACTTTTTAAATTAAATACTTAAGTATTTTTATTTTTTCAAATTATATTTATAAATATAGTTCAAATGCAGGAATATTCACCAGTGGCATGTCTTGGGAACTTTGTCATCCTACAAGATTTCTTGTCAGAAAAAGAGGGCTTCATTTGGAATATACTTTTCTTATTGAACGTGCTTCTACGAGGTTTTAGTCATGTAAGGTATCAGTTATTAGTAGCTTTTAATAAGTAAATACAACTATAAATGTTATTGTAACAATGCTTGAAAATTGTAAATAAAAAAGGCTATGAGTGCCATATTTTAAAATATTACTTTTGTTTATAAAAAGAGTGTTTATGTGGAAGCTACTGTCAGGAAATATGGGTGAAAATGTTACTACAATAGTACATTTATAGTTTTCATCAGTAATAACTGTTGACTTATTTTGTCAATAAATAATTTAATAAACAAAATGTCTTCTTAGTTTTAACACTTATAGCCTTATTTGTTTCCAATCTATATTCATACGCATACATTCATGAAAACTTTAATCTTTATGTATGCATTATAAAACATATATTTGTGATATAGTAATATTAACTGTAAAATTCTACGAAACGTTTTCCTGGCCTAATAAACGAACAATAAATTAGTGATGTTTTTTTATTAATACGCTACTTTTTTATTGTTATTTAGTATAATATTAGAATTCATAGATTGTACACCTACTTAGTAGAATATTCAAAATAATACATAAATTTACAGACGACGATCACAAATAATCCAATCAGCGGATTATTGATAGCAATTTCGGTAGGAGTGGCTTCTCCTGGTGTTCTCGTTTTTGGATTATGTGCTGGCTTTTTAGGTCTGTTGCTGTCAATGGTATGTAACATGAACTATGTTAATTTTTTAAAGTTAATAGTTGATTAACATTTTGTTATTTATAACAGGTATCTTTATAATTAACGAGATTTATTATTCAGTTATAATAATTATTGTACAATTATTGTACAAAATTGAAAAATTTGTACAATCAAAACCAGCTTATAGTATATAGTATCTGAAAACATTTTTCTTTTATTCTACCTACTCTGTAAATACATTATTTTACATTTACGTCTTTAATTTGTTATTTTTAATGACAAAATATTAAATGTCAAAACATGAAGATATAAAAGGAAAATGTTGGAAGTTGCTCCTGTTTCAATAATAAAAGTGTGCATAGCTTAAAAGTAGTTTTGTTTCAATGTAGTACTAAATTCAAGGTAAAAAAGTATCCTAAAATAATGTATATGTTACCGTGAAAAACCGAAATCTGGTGAATGTCGACATTCTCCAATTTCGGTCTTTCACCGTAACATATACATATTAATTCGACAAAAAATATCGAGCTAATTAAAACAATAGAAAAGAGGATGACTATAGGCAAATTAGCGTAATCAAAAATATTTTGAAGCTTCATTCATTTTGATTTCATCTTCATAAATAATTACTGTTTGCACTCTGATTTAGGAAGCTAACAAATCCTTTGTGCATATTCGGGTTTCGATCTTTTTACTTTTTTTCTTCCATCATAATCTATCGCTTTGTAAGAATGAAGCAATATTACTGCAATGCGGAACTCTTTGCAAAAATTTACATACGCCAAAGAATCCTTTACGCTTTCCACGTATACTGAAAAGTACACGTGTTATTTAAAAATAATACATATATCATTTATTATTTCTAGTTAATACGAGATTCACAAAATGACATTGCAAACGGCTTAACGGTCTACAATCCGTTATTAGTTGGCGCACTTTCATATGTTTTCATACCAAAATTTTATGGAGAATTCGACTCTTTCAGTATACTTATGACGATCTTGGCAATAATATTCAGGTATGTTCCCATAAACTAATATGTATATTGTTCAATAAATCATATTTTATTGTACAATCGGAGCTACTGCGTGCAAATTGTTCGCTAGCAATGATAACATTTATTTTCACGACATTATTTAAGAAATCCCAGATATACATCCTACAGTTATATCACCATCTGTTGTAATAGTCTCGCTTTATATCACAACACATTTTATAACTCCAAGTAGTATACCCACGTTATATCGTCAAACATTATTATCAATGTACGTCCACTTTAACTTTTATCTAGATTTTTTCAAAATTTGTGTAATTCAAAACGTTTTAAATGGTAAACATTTGTACTAAAATGATTTGATTTATTTAAAAAATAAATTTGTATACTTATCAAGAAGCAATGAAATTAAATCGTAAGATATACAAATCATTATGGTATATACTTGTTAATATTCGGAAATATATTAATAAATAGTTGTTAACGTTTTCAGCGTTTATATAAGACGAGCCTTTAGCAACAGTAATATACCGTACACAGCATGGCCATTTAATCTGGCTGAATTTACGTTGCTGTTTGTCCTTTATACGGAAGACAATGGATTTGGCGCAACAGAGAAACTGCAAGTAACCATGGGAATGGTAATTGAATTTCTTATATGCATTTAAATTCTACTAAAAAAATTCGAAAGCTATTATGGAACAGTCGATCTTGTAAAAATAGCAAACTTGAGTTTTCTTCTTTTAAATTACAAAAAGGAATATTACATTACTAGACCGTCATTTTCAGTGAAATATAAAGTCATTATAATAGTTAATTTATTCATTTTTCCTATTTTCCAATTTAATTTCACGTGAATACAGGGTGCTCACCACATTTTGTCATCTGGATTTGCGTTATTATTATTACTCGTAGCAAACATTGTTTTAAATGAACTTGAATGGTTTTGAGAGAGGCATATGCTGGTGGTATATTTTTTTTTGTGGGTGGACGTGTAAAGGACATATGAAGGTCATATATATGAATCATATATTTTTGATTGCATCAGCTGATACTCCTTCATATTCTTTACAAAAAGTATTAATCCATTTATGTGAAAAAATCATTGGTTCAGGAGATATTTTAATTTTAATGTCTATTTACAGAAAAGGTTCAATGTGGCGACCATTTGCATCAGAACACTTTCTGAATCGAGAAATTAATGACTTACTAACATTCCGTAGTGCATAATCTTTCTGCATGTGTAGTACTTTTCCCAGCTTCAAAATAAACTGATAACATGTCTATCTTTTCTTCTTTAGAATACTTTATTATGAAGTGATAATTTACCTATTGTCGTATTCATCGTATTAGAGACGTAACAGCGACAAAATTTCACTGTTACTGCGTAACAAAAAAAAAAAAGAACTCACAATTCGTTTGGTGACACGTGACCTCTCAAAGCATCTAGAAAAACATTTGCTGTTCAGTTAGGGCAATTCATAATATTGACCAGAAAGTTACGATTTGCTAGCAAGTTAGAATTAAAATATCTCCTAAACTAATGATTTTTTCACATAAATAGATTAATACTTTTTTGTAAAGAATATGAAGGAGTATCAACTAGTGCAATAAAAAAGATATGATTCCATTTAAAAAAACATTAATAACCTTCATATGTTCTTTACACGTCCAGCTACAAAAAAATATACCACCAACATATGCCCCTCTCAAAACCATTCAACTTCATCTGAAACATTGTTTGCCATGAGTAATAATAATGACGCAAATCTAGATGCCAAAATGTGGTGAGCCACCCTGTATACAGGATAGTGATAATGAATAGAACACGGATTTTTACTTTCCTCTAAATGAACAACTTTTTGCACTGGTGCGCTCTGTTGAAAATGGACAAAGTATGAGCGAAAAACAAAGTGTGTTTGTTCGAAACAAGTCCCTTTCACGGTCTTTCCGATAACATCCACTTTACTACTCGTCGCATTGTTGTTTTTCAAATCACGCATCTTCGCAAACTGCGGCTTTTATTCTGCAACAAAGTCGTGCACTAAAGCTTCTAAATAAATGAATACTTATCAAATTTAATATCGGTATGACAAATTTTAATATTTTGATTTTTTCTTCAAGTGTGAGATGCCGCCATTTTAAGTTCTATTTAAAATTACAAACAAAACTTTGCATTCTAAATACACGTGGAAATAATTTCCATATGTTTCGTACTTTTCGTGAAAACCATTATGAAAATTATTTGTCACGTGTTGTTAAAAGTCTTCTTTGAAACAAAAGTGAAAATAAGAAAAATAAAATATCTATAATTTTTTTAAGACTTCGTTAAAGTATCATTAACTAAAAATTCATATTTATAAATATTCAATAATATTTTACAATTTCTTATGACTATAAAAACATAATTACATTAGATCGTTGTAGAATGCTCCGTACGTTTATTAATTTTAAATCTACACAAACAAAAATAAAACATGTAAACTTATGTAAACATTGTTTTAATTTAGTGAGCAAAAGTTAAATTATAACAATTATTGAGGAGATAACAGACTTTATTAATTCAGAATTTTACAAATATATTTTACGATTATTTACACGGCAATTATTATTTCATACATGAAGCAAAAACGACGAATACTTGTTAACCAAAGATATTTTTGTGCGAAATATTTGCATGAAACTAGAAGTTTGTTTAAAAGCAGCGCAGAGAATCGTTTAACCAGTTTACGAAATATTATACTTATAGAAACTAGTTTGAAGGTATAAGTTTATTTTTTTCGTTCGTATCAAACAAAATTTACATAATTTTTAGCTTAATATTGTGGATGTGCATGCTAAAATGGTAATACTTTTAAATTATGGAAAACAAGTCAATTTTTTAGACTCGTTAGAGAGTTGCCAATGTTTGGTAACTTTCTCCTAAGTGCTATGTAAATTATTTAGTATTAGATTATTCTGAGAGTTTCCTCAATATTCTGTACCTGATTTTAATGCCATATAAAGTATTTTAATATTTGTTAGAAGAGCATGTATTGAATTCGCATATATCAAGTTTTGCTTCATTCGTATAATAATTTCTTACGTTTCACATATTTTATTACTGGGCAGAAGACAATTTGATCAAAGTTAAAACATAATAATCAAACTAATAGGTTTACGTCAGAAATGTATATAACCCTTTTTCCAGAGATTTTCGTGAGCTTCATTTTTTGTTCGGAACATTTTTCTCTAAAATCAATTATTTAGTCAGAACTTTGAAGTGGAACAAACGAGGTTCAAAAATCTTTTTGGGGGCTTTCTTCCCTAACCAACTTGGTTATAATTTCAGCAGAATCGGAGCTGTACTCTAAAGTAATATAATAAAAAATATTGAATTAGAGTCTTCGAACGTCTTAGAGACATAGGAACTTTCAGGCTGACCTAATACTTTCTCGCATAAATTAATATCCAGTCGAGTGAATGATCGTCATGAAAGAAGGATTGGTTCCTCGGCGAGAATATGTAGTTTTAGCCGAAGTTTTCTCTCGATCGTGGACGTCAATGGTCGAACTACCCCAGTTTTAAGCACAGGGTTATGTGCACCCGAACAAAGATATCGCGTTCGTGTATATGCACGTGTTATGTGTGTCGCGTCCATGTACATGATCAGTTGTTTATACCGTGCATTGTTATTGTTTCCAGGACAATGCAACAAGTGATGCGACGACAGGCAATGTCAGTTTCATTGGAGAAAATGCAACGAGGACCCATATTGACTGGGGAATGGTAAAGTTTGCATGTGCTCTACTTTTCACTATTCGATCATGTTCCACGCGGTTCAAAGTATCGGGTCGAATTTTTCAAGGAGAAATGAATATGCTCTTCCTTTTTCGTTCGGGCTGCCGGTGATTACGAAAGTGCGCAAAGTCGAAATTCCATTATGGTTACATTATCGAAGTAAACTTGTATTTCTTTATGAATCCAATTTACGAATATTTAAACAAAATAGTAGACGTCAAATTATCAAATTTTCAAGCTTCCTGCTTCTACTTACATCATCAAATTCTGTAATTTTCAAATGTTCAAATTTCCAAATATCCAGATCTTGAAGCTATCAAATTATTAAACGTACAGATCTCCAAACTACTGTCATCAAATTCCCAAATCCATAAATCTTAGAATTTCTAAACTCTTCGAGAAAAATTTCCTTTGTCGGCTTTTTCCTAGACTCATACCACTTTGTCGATAAACAGACGTGTGTAGCACCATTGTTGTCGAGTCAACACTTTAAAAAATCTGACTCACACCGCATTTTTTTTATCTTGTAATATCATAGTTTTTGTGCTGCAAGATCAAACGTGTTATCATCTGTAAGAAACGATGAAACGTGCTTGTTTATGTGATAAACTGAACCATGCTGTAAAAAACGGGACGTGCTGTTTTTCTCAACGCACGTCAAGATTCTCATTAAAAATTGAACGAAAAATACGAAATGTTTGACACATAATTTGTTTTATAGTTTAAAATGTAACACATAAAATATTTCGCAGTGTACGTAACTTTCATATTTATGTATTTTGAAAAGTGGAACTTCTTTGAGAAAGGAATTTCATTATTGGAACCACGTTTACAAAGTCCGATATCTGTTTGTTTGAACTTGAGAATTTTTATTTCTCCTTGGAAGATTTGATGTTTCGAATATTGAACCGTTTGGGAATCCAAGTTATTTCAAACTTTTCTTCGTACCATTATACGGAGAGAGTAATGATATATTTTGCAAAGTTTTGAGAGAAACTCAATAATTTATCTTTCAACGTTGAAGTTTAAAGATAAAGGAAAAATTATTAACGGTATGGCATTGATTTATGGTAATTGAAAAATACGGGTTTCGTAGAAACTTTGCTGATTTGTAAACGTGACAAGTAAGTATACTATTAAAACGTTTCTCTTCTTTAGTACAACTAGTGAGAATTAACAATTGTATATAAATAGAATAAAAATATAACAGACTATCTTGATAGAAATTGAAGAACTTACATTTTAGTAAAACAAAAGCTTATTTTGAAATTAACTGAGAACTTAATTAAGTGATCATAGTTACATACACAGTGGCCGGACAGGTCAAACGAGCAGGAGGAGATTCTCCATGTTAAAATAAGTCTAAAAACAAGAATAACATTTTTTCGTTTAACGCTTCGTTTTCGAGAAAATCGAATTTGAAAACTCTATCCACACGTGCACTGGACTGTCTCCCCAAGTCATTGTTTGCTACAAGTTTCCTTTTGCATTCTAATATTGACGTTTTTAATGTTTACATCTTTTCTTCAATTGTACGGCTTTCTTCTACTTTTATTCTGTTTTGATCAGACAAGCTATGTCAATGTCTACTTATAGCAACCGCGAATATGTCGGTATGATAAAAGCTTTGGAGCTTGTCATGGAAATGCAACAGCAGCGGCTGAATATAGGCAACAATTTCCAAATCGTCGCTATCCGGACAGGAGAGTGATGCACAGGGTAGAGTAAAGATTAATTAAGTATGGTTTTTTCACAATTACCATAAGTCTGGTAGCAATAGAAGATCTCTAAATTTAGAAACAGAAGTTCTTAATACCATTGCTAATAATCCTAAAATAAGTATACGAAAACTTAGTGCTCATCATAATACCAGTACCAGAACTATTGGTCGCAATAAATAATATTAACATTAACATTTTTTATTTATAAATATATTCAAACCTAAAGATGGTATAATGCACACGTACTGGATAGAATTTTCGAACTTGATTCTCTCAAAAATGAAGCGATAAACGAAGAAATGTTACTCTCTTTTTCGACTTATTTTTACATGTAGTATCACCTCCTTTCGATTGTACCCGTTCGGCCACACCCTGTAAATGTTAAGTATAACCGAGAAGCGTGAATGTTTAGAAATGTATTCTACATTTACATTCACCCCTTAGTAACACTGGAAAGAACACTTGTGACACACTCGCAGTTGTATGATAACTTTTCATATTTTTAGTATTTGAGTTTTTGGTTTAGGTTTGCAGATTCCTATTTTGCACGGTTAAGGATTGCTAAATACAAAATGAATACGATACTTTAACTTTCTTTATTTGTGTATTGTAGCTTTGAATGGGTATTTAGGTTTGACGCATCTGTCGAATAAATCAGATCTTTCAAGTTTTCAATTTTGAAATTCCCAAATTCCCAAATTTCTGAATTTCCAAATTCCTAAATTCCCAAGTTTCTAAATTCCTAAATTTCAAAATTCCCAAATTCCCAAATTCCCAAATTCCCAAATTCCCAAATTCCCAAATTCCCAAATTCTCAAGTTTCCAAATTCCCAAATTCCCAAATTTCCAAATTCCTAAATTCCCAAGTTTCCAAATTCCCAAATTGCCAAGTTTCCAAATTCCCAAATTCTTAAATTCCCAAATTCCCAAGTTTTCAAATTCCCAAAATCCCAAATTTGTTATTTAGTAACACGTTTTTCCAGGTATTTCAAGGGACCATAATGTCAGCGTCACAGGTGGTAGGAGTTGAAAATGTCATTACAGGATCCATCGTCTATTTAGCTGCTCTACTTTTTTCACCGATAACGGCGGGCTTCGCTTTTTTGGGCGCACTTAGCGGTTCATTGGCAGGTATCATACTATTTTCGTGTATAAACCTTGAATTTATCGATTCTCAGTCTAGAGCCGTTTTGTAAATGTTACCCACATGAAAATACTCGGTATACTTTTTATTCTTTCAGGTCTCGTACTTGGTGTAGAGATTAATGAAGTATATTCTGGCTTTTGGGGCTATAATACTTTTCTAACCGGAGCTGTTCTAGGAGGAAACCTTTTTGTGATTAATGGACAAACAGCTGCGGCTACTATCGTAGCTATTACATTTACTGTGATCGTACATTATGGTGTACTGTTTTTCTTTAGAAACGTAATTACGTTTACCTGTTTCACTATCTTGTAACAGAGAATAACAGTCATTTTAACACTAAACCTACCAGCGTAGAATCCAACATACAAAAAATAAATAAATGATAAAACACGGATTAATGTACACATTAATTCTTCACATTAATTTTGTAAATTTATCATTTGACCTTTTTGGTAGTTTTGGTGTTTCATGTTAAGAAATTATTCTTATTTCAATGGAAGTCGCTTATTCAATCTGAAGGGACTAAAAAATGTCAACTACTTCACTATAAACTTTTTCATTCATTTTATTATTTTCTTCAATATTTATGCAAAAATTTTTACGGAGGTTTAAAATAATTAGAAAGATGTCTCTATTGAAATGAAAATATGTGTACATTAAACTTCGTATTTGAATGTCAGCAGTGTAATATAAATTTAAGTCATTTATAATTTCTCACGAAAAACGTAATTCTGTCAAAAACACAAGTTCTCATATTCGATTTAAAAAAACATTAATTACTTTTCTGCACTATCCTTTTTCTACGACTCTTTTAGAAGAACAAACATTCATTCGTTAAAAATTTGTGACGCACGAACAGTCCCGTGTTGTTCTTTCAAATTAATGCCCATATTGCGGTCACAAAAGTGCAGTTTGAGAAAGTAGAATATTCCAGTAAATTAGAATAACGATAAAGTAAGTTCTTTTTAAATGGTGCTGAAAAGTGAATAATTGTGTGTGCAGCTGAAAATACCAGTAATTTCACTGCCGTTCGTCATGGTGGCCTCTTTGTTCTTGAAATTACGCGACAATCCAGGGGATAAAACCTTTCCACGACCACTATCTCCTTCTTTTCCGGAAAAGCAACGTCGGGATTACATCACCACACAACATATGCTTATTCAGCAAGTATGTAGACATTATTTCTATGCCTATCAAAACCTTTAACGCTTTTTTTAATATTTTTATGCTTAATATTCTCAGCAAGCAATATTTATATTACTTCTATGCTTGTTCTGGAATTCAATGTTTTTTTTAACATCTCTAACCATAATTTATAATATTTCTCAGTAAGTAATATTCATATTACTCTATGCTTGTTTTGGAATTCAATGTTTTTTGTAACATCTCTAACCATAATTTATAATATTTCTCAGTAAGTAATATTTATATTACTTCTATACTTCTTTTGAAAAAACCTTAAATTTTTTTGTAACATCTCTAACCTTAATTTATAATATTTCTAAATAAGTAATATTTATATTACTTCTATGCTTACTTTATCAAAACCTTGAACATTTTGTGATATTTTTATACAAGTTTAATAATATTTCCCAAGAAGTAATATTTACATTATTCCACTTATGACATTCTTGTATAATGAAATTATACAAGATATTGAATGATATTGAAATATTAACAATATTTTTCGGCAGAATGAAAGTTTATGCCATGATGGAAATATGTGCCCTAAGTTTTAATAAGTCACGTAACGATATAAAAGAAATTTTGTAATTAATGATACAAACGAAATTTTGTAATTAACGATACAAAAGATATACAAATTAATGAATAATGTATATTAAAGATATAATTCGGTTACGTTGAAATAACGAATTCAGGAATTAATGAAAGCTTGAACGTGTAATTTGAAATATTATTTAACATAGTTGCAGTCGGCTTTAGCTAATAACAGGTTTTACACGTAACTCGAACTGACAACCACGCCCTGTAGGATCGCACAAATTGATTTCTACCCTTCTCAAGCTTGCCTTTATACGAAACCAAGGAATCTCCTATGGTGTGTAGTATACTATACACATGGTTTTATTCCATCGACGGTTATTGGTGGAAGCACTCAGCGACACGTTTCTGGTTTATTTTATTTGAGACGTTCGAGGAATAGTTTGCATTCGCGTGAATGGAAAGTGTCCGTCGGTGTAAATACTTATATTTGTTTGCAATATGAAAATTCACGAGTGTATAATTATTCTTTATATTTCAATTGAAGACTATTCTTGTAAATTTTATATTAAATTCTGAAATAAATGGAAAAGCAACAACTGAACCGTTGTTTTAAAAACGATTTGATTGTTTATGCTTCTATATTTTTGTAAGAACAATATTTTCGAAAAATGGACTTGTATCATAAATTCTAGTGTATTATATTAAATACTAGACACTAAATGCTACATATTAATAACAGTAATATATATTATAATATTTATAACAAACAAATTATCAAAAAACATTTGTAAAATATTAAAATATACTTTTTTGTTAATACCGAGTTTC
This sequence comes from Megachile rotundata, assembly GCF_050947335.1. Taxonomy (NCBI): domain Eukaryota; kingdom Metazoa; phylum Arthropoda; class Insecta; order Hymenoptera; family Megachilidae; genus Megachile; species Megachile rotundata. Next base: position 5,419,001 of record NC_134995.1, read on the forward strand.
ATAAACTTTTACTTCGACGAGAAAATTTTGAATAAATCGATTAATAAACGTATTATCCGTCTGAGCCAGACATTGACATTGTCACATGTAAATATACATCTTTCTCGTATAAAGCAATTTTCAAGAACCAGAAGAATTTATGAAGTTGGCTTACTCTTTCTCTACTGAAAGATTAAAAGTTTATTTCATTATTTACCTTTTTTATAGGCGGACGAACCAGAAGAATCCGAGGACGAGAACAAGAGGAATGTCTCCATGTTTAAGGTTTAATAAATACGATAACTTATCTTTATTTTTTATTTGTAACTGTGGAAACGATAGTGTACATAAAAATGATGGATTTTTCAATGTTTACTTTTAAATATTGACAATAGATTTATTCGCCAAAATGCCGGATCTTTCTTAATTTAAATTATAAAGCTTTTGTCAAAATGTATATCAACTTTTACCGAGATAAAGAATCATTTTTTTAGCAAGTTTGTGGTCTCTTATTTATTTTTTTACTTTAATTCCGAAATCTCGTGTTAATTTTGTTATTTTTCATATCACGTAATTTGCAAGACAAATAAAGCGTTACTTCAAATTTTGAAATACTTTCCCATAACTTACTAACTTAATATTATTTCTCGTATTTAATCTAATTCAACGCAAATAATTTGTTGTCTAACTGGAATCAAAGGCATTTTATAAAATTAATGTAGACTTATTTGGCTTAATGCGAATGCTCGTTGTGACACTCGGAAAAACATGCTTCCGTTGTCACAGAATTCTCTCAAGTTTCCTGCAGAATTCATCTCGCAGAATAATATATTATTTCGCAAGATAAACATCTCCGATAATTTAAACGACCTACTTTCACCGAAGATATTAAGCGAGACGCGTTGTATATAAAAATTGGAAAATTCTGTTTTTCACTCGCGTTCATACGCAGGTATTCGATGACGTCAGCGGTAGTTTATAGGTTTGCCGTTCGATAAGAACAAAATGCCTGCGTGGTGTCTGAACAACTTGGTTACGTTGATTTTTATTTATTCTTGGCTACTTTAAAAACCGTCGTCAATCATTTCTCCCTCTCCGCTTATGGCATTCCATCATCTTTCTATGAAGCTGAATTGAATGATCGCCATTGTGTCTCTTCCATTTCTAAGATTCTATGAATGTCAGTTAACAAGTGAAAAGGATCACAATTTCATTTTTCAGTGATACTGAATTAAATCGCTGTGTAAGTGTTTAAATCCCCAATTAAACAATAGACGGAAATGATATGCAAAAGTCTAATTTTCATACTTCACTATAATGTAATTGTGCTTCGTAATTATATTGGACTTAACAATTCTTTTACTTCATATATCCGGTATCAATGCAGCATTAAATTTCACTATGACATTTTAATAATAAAAAATTATCTATTAAATTAGAAATAACTTTATCAAAGACTTTAATAATATTAAAATTGGTTCTTATAGATATACAGAGTGGCACACCACATTTTGCCATCTAGATTTGTGTATTATTATTATTCATAGCAAACAATGTTTCAGATGAACTTGAATGGTTCTGAGAGGGGCATATGCTAGTGGTATATTTTTTTTGTAGGTGGACGTGTAAAGGACATATGAAGGTCATTAATGTTTTTTTAAATGGAATCATATATTTTTTATTGCGCTAGTTTTTTTACTAACCTTTTTTTTTTAAATCATGGTAGTAAAATGAAAATGTCAGTAAAAAAAATTCGTTTCCATTTCTTCGAAGACAAATGAGTGGGGGATGATTTGGGCTGGAATTTAAACGGAGTGGATACAAAGGCAAAACAAATGTACAGTTTCTTCAAGGAAAAATGAATTATCAAAAATATATAAATTTACTCTCAAAATAAAGTATTGAACACGCACTACGAATTACCACTGATAAATTTATTTTTTAACATGGCAATGCTGCAATTCTCCGAATTAAAGTCGAAGAACAATTTTTTCAAAGAGAACACGTATCGATTTTACCGTTGCCCGCACGCTTCCTGGACCTGAATATTATTGATAATTATTGGGGAGAACTAGCACGTGCTGTATATAAGAATGGAAAACAGTATGATAATATTAAACAATTAAAAGAAGCTATTAAGATAGATTGGGATAATTTGCCACAAAATACAATTAAAATGTTATACAAATCCTTACCAAAGCGGGTACTCGAAGGAATAGAAAATAAAGGCGGATTATTATTATTATCATATCATTATTAACTTTGTATTAATTGCAATGTAACTTTCTTTTTTATGAAAATATGTATATAAATTCTGTGAATGTGCTATCATTTCGCCGGCACTATTTGTATATTTCTTCTGCTTGCTCAAAAACCTAGCAAGGTCAACCATATTTACTAAGAAGTTCCTTCTCTCTGCCATGTAACAATTAGAATGGTATGTATTACATTAAAAAATTCTAAGTAGTTTTCAAGAAATTAAAGATAGCACACATGTGCTATCTCTTTGTCCAAGGGTGTAGATACACAACAATCTTGTATAAAATAAGTTGACATGTAAGAATATAAAATGAGAGTATATATCTTATTCATACACACTTCTATTATCTTATGTAGTATATCTTATATAAAATATAAATTCCCTTTTACACATAATTTATAAAATATATAAATTATTATAAGATGTAATAAGATGTTATTCAAATAGATAAGATCTTATTCAAAATGAGATTTGAATGTAATTATATATATAATTAAATTTAAGCCCTTTCCGAAAGCAAACAGTAACATAAATGGAAGCATATCTAAAATGAGAAATATTTATTTACGTGAGTCGAAAAGCTAGAAAATTTATTACACAAACTTTCTAATTGCGTAAGGCAATAAAGTCTAGACATTAAACAATGAAGAATGAAACAAGTTTCTGGCATTAAAATCCTTGAACGAAGCTTATGGCAGTATATGTTGTAATCTGTAATTCAGATTGTATCGCTTTCGATGTTTTAAATTTGTTTCCGTTTTTATAGAGACGTATTAGGTAAACGAACTCGTAATCTTTGATTTAAACTCGAATGACGCGAAATTGACTGAAAAGTTTGCGTTGTAAACTTCGTGGAACGTTTAATAAAACAGTAGCTTCCTTTTATAGCTTGTCGTATAACTTTAATAACGTAGGAATAATGTTATTTATATCTTCGTAAATCGGGCTGAATACAATGCGGGCATTTATCGCACAAATGTGTTTCAACTACGGTAACCTTACGTTGTAGCAATAAAGACGAGCAAGAACAAGTTAAAAGAACTATTATTACTATTTTATAATGAATAACAAGCATTATGTGCTATTTATAAAATACTTTCATCTCTACTGTATTCATATACTCAGCTAATAAATTTCTAATATTATTTGTTTAAATAAAAGTTGTAGAATCCCTTTTAAATAATTATTTCTATTTATTGGAAAATATTTATTGCTAATTTATTTCGCTTATTTACCACGGAAATGAAATATTTCTTAATTTTATAACGAATGGAAGATATTTACTAAATTATTTCTTTTTAAGATAATTATCTTTATACGCGTGTGTTTAACATGCACAATGACATATTTTAATTTAACAATCAATTTTCAAATATTATTAATTTTTTATCAAGGTTATACGTCTGTGATTATCTTAAGAGTTCTTACAAAAGAATATGTTTTAGTATTACTAACAAAAAATATATATTTAATAGTTCACCACAGTTTTGTTAACTAAACAAAGTAATTATTTATTCTAAATATTTTATTTAAATATAAATAAATATATTTGTGTTTAGATGTGGACTATAGCTAGAAGTTCCACTCAAATATATTTCAATATTTTTTATTGAATTTAATTATATTGAAATATTTTATTGAAATATTCAATATATTAGTAAATTAGTTTAAATAGCAACTATTTAATAATTACATCATTACACAGCGCATTTTTCACCTACCTGTAGTCTTATGACAAACAAAAATTTGGAACAAAAATTTCAACGTATGATTTAAAAAAAATTTTGGAATAATTTATTTTCTAAGTTTTTACAAACATGAATACATCATTTCAGCATTGCAGACATTCAAAACGATAAAAAGCACATTACACGATATTTTTACTAACATATTAGTACGTTAATAAGTTTTTAATTAATGTTAATAATTACTATGTTAATAAATATGCTATTGTTGATTAATAATATAACTTGTATTATTCTTAAAATATCTTGTATTATCACATAAAATAACCAAAGAAAACATGCGAGTTAAAATTCATATTTATAGGTTATGTTATCAATAGCTTGGCTGCTATATTATGTCAAAACATAGTTATTAACTAATGTGAAATTTTAACGAGTAACTATACTTAGGTTGAATATATAAGAAGCACTTTGCGGTGAGTGACTACGCTCATCTTTAGTACTTAGCGAGCTATACTCTTCGTAGCGAAAGGGTAGCATACGCGAACTTTCCCTCAGCGAAAATTCGTATTCGAGGTAATTTATTTACCGAAACCATTATTCAACTAGATAAAACAATGAAAAATCTCGTTTAATAATTAATTAATCTCCTTTTTTTATAAATTTAGTTAGAATACATCATGTTTCCTATCAGTGATGTAAATAACTCTTGACCTTCAATTTTCTAGAGAGTTATGCCATTCATGGTGTACTAATTCTTGCTACAACATGAAAACTGATGGCTGGTAACCATAATTTAATTAGAATACATCATGTTTCGTATCAGTGATGTAATTAATAATTGACCTTCAATTGTCTAGACAATTGTGTCATTCATAGTGTACTAATTCTTGCTACAACATGAAAACTGATGGCTGGTAACCATAATTTACTTAGAATACATCATGTTTCGTATCAGTGATGTAATTAACAATTGACCTTCAATTGTCTAGACAATTGTGTCATTCATAGTGTACTAATTCTTGCTACAACATGTAAACTGATGGCTGGTAACCATAATGTAGTTAGAATACATCATGTTTCGTATCAGTGATGTAATTAACAATTGACCTTCAATTGTCTAGACAATTGTGTCATTCATAGTGTACTAATTCTTGCTACAACATGTAAACTGATGGCTGGTAACCATAATGTAGTTAGAATACATCATGTTTCGTATCAGTGATGTAATTAACAATTGACCTTCAATTGTTTAGACAATTGTGTCATTCATAGTGTACTAATTCTTGCTACAACATGTAAACTGATGGCTGGTAACCATAATGTAGTTAGAATACATCATGTTTCGTATCAGTGATGTACTTAACTCTTGACTTTCAATTTTCTAAACAGTTGTGTCATTCATAGTGTATTAATTCTTGCTACAACGTGAAAACTGATGGCTGGTGACCATAATAGTGTCGATTGACTGGCGATTGATGTCGCAGATTGCTATACACTATGTCGTCCGATCTGGGCAGGGATTTTTAGTCGCAAACTAACTCCCATGCGATTAACATATTTTCTTTCTTTAACACTTTGACTAACATGTCATCCATATGTGGCACTGCAATTACCATACAAATCTACCATTGATATTATTAAAAATATGTCCTCTTACTTCATTGAAAATACTCGTATTAACTGCTTGTAACTATGAAAAATAAATATAAGAAGATACCGTAAAAATATTTGGTAAGATTTGTTAAAAACGAAAATGCAATTTTCAGCTGCTTCGGTGATGGCAGTTCATGTGTTAAATATATGTCTATTTTGTAAAATATATTGTGAGTTTTTCTTACGTCAAAAATAAAAAAAATTGAAAAGTTAGGCACGTTTTACTTTCGACGATCCTTGAGTTTGAAGGCTGGAAATAGAATTCATTTGCAATGAAAATATGAGTCTGTTTCGTCATGTGTGAGTTGTAAGATTCGTCACGAGTGTGATACAATATAGTAGTGCTAAAGGATAATTATTTTATTTAAAGGATATATAATTATTTTCAATTTTTGTATACGAAAAACAGAAAAAGAGATATGCAAAAAATTGATATAATTTATGTTTGATAAAAACTACATATTTATTATATTATTAATTTATGAAAACTACATATTTAATGTAAAAGAGTACAGAATACGTAGGTAATAAATATTGCAAAGTTCTGTTACCTCCGCTAATTATCGTCGTTAATGGATTAAAAAGACGTTAATAACGATTAAGCGGTTTTATGTACAGAATTAAGTTGGAGGTCAGTCGATGAAAGATGAAATGAAACGTTTTTAATTAAGTGGCTTCAAACGATAAAACCATGAAGTAATTTATAGATATATAAAGTATTAATTTTTAAAAGATACATAACGAATTAAGTTTTTATTCGTTACATGTTCGTATCACTGTTATATCGCTCTGAATTCAATTAACTGAAAGATATTATTTTAAATGTAAATTGATTTAAGATATTCGAGAAATATCGAATTTGTACATATTTGAAAAATTGGGCTTGTAAAATATTTGAAAAATTTGTAAAAATATTTTGATCGAAAAACATTCATTTTTTTGCAGTTTGACATTTTAAGTATAAAGTGATGATCTTTTCGTGTCGTGGAACTTTGTATGTGCCTTCATACAGAAATTCTCGTTAACAAGAAAGGAACTAGAAGTGGTCAGAGCTTTTTCAATGGCTCATACTTCAAATTGTAGGTCCAGAGTTGTTTAAGGAACGCATGTCTTCTAACAATAACCAACTATTAACGGAAATGTGATAAAAATTCAAATTATTATAAAATTGACAATTTTCAAATAATAAAAGCAATAAATCGATTTATAACGAAAAGAATTAATCTGTAGTTTATTTTCTTCGATACTTCCGTTTGTTGTTCTTCTCATTTTCACTAAATATAAAATTCGCGAGGAGATTATGTAGCTTAGGAATTTCTCTTTAATTTGTACACTCATCTTTTTCTTTTGAGGTTGTTTTTAACGCACTCAGTACTATGTGGGTCAGCAACTGACGTCACAAATTTAACATAAATAATGAAATAATAGGAGGAAATGAAAATTATGAACTCTGTGAAATAATGCGCTGAAATTTTATGTAAAAGGTTATACAATATGCTTAACCTTTATTCAAAAGACTTTAGAATTTCAAAAGATTTCAACGGATCCTTTAAACATTTCATATTGAAATTAGAACCTTAAATTTGAAGGAGTACAAAGTAAAATAAATACTATATTTTTAAAAGCTGCAAATTAAAAGATGGGGCTGAAAATATATTGTTAGTGTTTATTTAATATGTGACCTTGTATCTGACTTTATATGTAAATTTTCACTGTTGCAATCAAGAATCAAGGTGCTGACGTTATTAAATATGTTAGATGACACATTAAATATAAAGTTGTATTTCTAACGCATTCACCGCAGAAAATATACGAGGCACTCGAAACGAAAGCCTTACTAAGGAATTTTTGCTATTCTTTTTTTTATTAAACCGTACGTCTTATTAATACATAATTTTAGCGACATAGTTACAGTCAAGGTTTACGACGCAGTATAGTTGTGTGTGGAAAGCCGAGATTAAGTTATAAATAATGAAAATTCCTAGGATTTTTCGCAGCAGATGTAACCAGCGTAGCATGTCCTTTTACAAAATTAAAATACCCGCTATATTTTCCTTGTATCTGCTAAAATTTTGAGAGACGCGAATTTACGGTGAAAATAATTTCCGATCTTAAAATAAATTTATTCAAATTAATCATAAAAGAAAATTAATGTCGAGTCAACTGAAGATTTGTCAATAATAAATGGATGATATAAGCGAAAATTACGTGGTTTTATGTATTGACGTAAAGACACTCCATGACTTCTAGCTACACAATTGTCACGAGAATCATTAAAGCTTCTTCTTTGATCGACTTAACGATGCGTTATACAAAACGACGCTGCAATTTCGAGTACACACGATTGTCCTTTTACCATACATTTTCTACTTGTGAATTACTCGTTTCAGTTTTTTTATTCTGAAATATAATCGTTAACTTTTATTATAGCCATTCTAACTATTTCTTCAAAGTATCATGTTATTACGTTTTTTTAATATAGCATCAGTATACAAATACGTTTAATGTATTTAGTATTCTTATGTATACATCAGGATGACTCAATAAAATCCTTTTTGCCCTCGCCGTCTAAGAAGTTAGTATAGCGTAAAAAACCCTCCCACAGTTAAGCTCAAAAATTTATATTTAAAAAATCGATCGAAGTAATTTAGAAATTTACAAAATAAAATTTAAGATTAAATTTTTTAACTACCTTCTTATTTTTTGAAAGCTATTTATTTGTCAATGGATGTCTTGTATATTAACCAATTGTGGGTATTCTCTCGAATTTATAATTTAAATACACTTTTGTCTATTTAATTTAAGTCCTTGAGTTTTTCTGAGAAGTAATCATTTTTATTGCGTGATGGATATTCATTTTAGTATTGTCGCACTACTTTTCATGAATATTGCAATTTATCTTTATTGTTAGTTAAATATTTATTAAATTTGTCCATCAACGTTACTCCTCGCTCTGTCATACCATTAACAACTTGGAAATTTTTTAATATTTCTTCACAATTCTTATAACTTTTGTAATAGTTAAGTTAAGAGTAATAGTAATTCCGAAAATAGTTAGATCAATTTCAGTCGAAATTATTAAAATGAGATTTTACGATTTTAAAATGAAACTTCATGATTTGAATATATTGGAAACTTGATATGTTCCTGCGTCAGGGGCTTTAATTACGGTAATCCAGCAGGAAAATATGAGATTTTTTTAGTTTCTAGTCCACATTCCTAGACGCTAGTTTACATTTTTGACAATAAATTTTTAATTGACAATTTACATTTTAAAGCAGCAAGCTTACATTTTAAATAAAATATTGACTAAAGTTTCAAGAAATCTTTTAATTTGAAACATGAGAATATAAGAATTAAAAAATTTCGAAACTTGAGAATCTGCAAGTTTGAAAATTTAGAAATTTGTGAATAGTAAAATTACCAAAACTTGTTATAAACTTGCTATTGTTATTAGTAACGTTTGCCTGTCAATGTGCAGAAAATGAATCCCTCAAATTACTTAAAAAAATTTGAAAGACATATTCTTTTTTTCGCGCACATTAGCCACGACAATCAAATTTTGTTATTCGCATTTCAGATCGAAATCTGCTACATTTAACTCTTAATTAGCAACTGAAGATCACAAAAAGGCTTTGATATTATGGTCTTCAATTAGCATCGATTATTATTACCGGTTCTACATAGTCATGATATGAGAGTTTATTATAATAATAGGGCAAATTAATTTGATCAAATAGACATTCTACATAAGCACGATATGTGCATATACGTTATAAATAACGCATTCATCACATTATTTCACATTAAACATATCTATGTTTAATAATAAAACATACAATAATATACAACAATATACAATAATAACAGAAAAATATACATGTTTAAAATCCTTTGAAACATGTATATGTATAAACAAACTATCTAATTAAATTTTATTAAATAATTTTTCATAAATAGGAATGGTGTTATATGTAAAATGAACGAAGCTTTACATTCAACTGTTTAGAATGGTTTATGGAAAATTAAAACTTTAACGATCCATTTAGTGAAGAGGAGAGTAATATTGTTTCATCTGGATAGCGTTATGCATCATACTGCAATGATTACACGGTTGGCGGATGCAACACAATTATCATATTTTTCTGACATCGTCCCAGCACATTTTCATTTATCACCACAGAACTTTTTACCGAATGTTTCTAAACAAGAAACAAGTGAGCCATTCATAACTTTGCGCAGTGTAAAGGTCAGCAATTTTTAATACACTAAAATTGCGAATAACAAATATACTTAAATCAACAATTTTACAAATCTTTACCAAGGGAAAAACTGTAGAAGATAAATGAAGAAAATAACTACAAAATATGTCTATATTCATTTCTCTACTGTGCTTTAAATATGCATTCAAAGTGTATACACTCAATAATATATAGTGGTGAGATGCACACTAAAACCTCAAAGGTGTTGCAATTTTAATCTACACTGAGCAATCATGTATCACCGAAATACATTTTCCCCGTAGATTTGCATAATTAACACAAATTGTACAGTTTACACAAAACAAAAATCGCATCTCTTGGTATTGTGCTTTAATTTCTGTACTCAAGGTTGTTAGCTGTTACATAATAAGTATACAGTGATCTCAAAATAACTTCAAGAAACATCAATCAAAAAACCAGGTATCTGATTTAGACTAAGCTTTATTTCATCTTCGAAACTTTCCTCTATGAAAAAAATTCCAGTGTTTTTCCGTAGCTCGCCCTGTATAATTTTTCTATCCATAAATACCGAAACTGTGAAACTCGCGAAAGAACATTTGACGTGCACTAATTCCTCGTACGCAGGAGACAAAAATTCCGGCAGCCGACACGGGTTTGTACTTTATACGTTTTCACGGCGAATGGTGAAGCGCATAATTTCGGGAGGTATCATAAATCTTTCCGCGGACGCACGCATTGTGTATCCAGAATCCAGGGTCGCCGATATTGGTCGTACGTTACGGGGGCAAAAAGTGATCATATAACACAGTATCACTCTGATTGCGGATACATACGCTAAGGTGAGTATCGGCAGGAAGGGAGATGGTGGATGCCAGGAGAAGGTAGCGGAGAAAGAGGAGCATAACCTAGCAAAGTGGAAGTGGCGATGTCGGTATAGGAAGGGGTAGGGCTGAACGCATCCCTGCCAGACCGGCCACCTGCCTACCAACCCTGTCTGCTCCACGACGCTTCCCAGTATTCGAGCGATCGCTAACACTCGCGCACGCAAATCCCTCGGCCGGGGATGTGCGTTTATCGCGCCATCACGTCGACACACATCGTACTACGAAACGTACGAAGCAACGTAGTGGCAGCGTGCCCGACGTGACGTGATGTGGCGTGTCGTGCCGTGCCGTGCCGTGTCGTGATTCGATGTGGTACACGCCACCTTCGAAATTGGACCTGTCGCGATGTATCACTCGGAGAAGACACCTTTGTCCGTCCCTTCGTAACACGTCACCGAGCCCTGAGCTATGGATTCGCCGGGAATCACCGCGCGGGCATCCCACGAGTGCCCATGAACGAGCTACCCCCATGAAATCCTATGATGCGGCCTTCCGATACTCTCGACCTCGAATTCATCCGACAATCCTCTATTCCGAGCTTTTATAAACACCGAGAAGGCCAACAAACGATTTCTTCAGAATCGCGGTTCAACAACACATGTTCTGCGACAAGATTTAACGACCTCTGCGTTCACTCAACGTGGGTTACTTATGAGGACTTTATCTCTGTCCGGTAATTTTCGGAACTTCAAAGGAATGCTAAACTTCGATCCAATTGGACATTTCTGTCGATCGAATCTTTGCAATGGGGATGAACTCGTGTCTCGTCAGGTGACGAAGACATTCCAGAATAAAGTTTAATGAACGTCAAGTATATGCGAATTCGTTAACGGAGCAACATTGATGATAAATTCGAGAAAAATGCTCATTCGCTGTGCAATTAACGTCACTAATGTACCGAATGACATCTAATCGTTCGGACTGCGGGCTAAATTTTGATCGCGTTCGCAGCAGTAATTCCGAGCGGTGGCTTCCCTCGGCCTTTGCCTCCCTTTTTCCTGTTTCGAAAACACTTGACACAAGCAACCGGCGGTGTATCGCAGTGAACGCTGCCTGACATGGCTACGTGTTTCGACCAAGCTTCGTTTCGCGTTTCACAAAGGAACGAGGTCATTAGGTACGCGAGAAAGCAGGAAGGGTCGAGGGAAGTTGGCCACGCGGGAATAAGTGTCCGCGGCACTTTTCCGGGGGTCTTTCTTTTATTCCGAAAGGATGTCACGACGGTCAATCCCTCGTAGCTCGATACACCTTTAAGTTTGCCGCTTCAATTGCTCGGTCGATTCACGTACTTTCTGAACATTCTAAGGGCACTTGTTACCGTATAGTCGACCGGACGGAACATTTACGTCGGATCGAAGCCATAGAGGATTACGGTTGGCTGCAATCGCCGCATAGCAGCTGTAAATATCGCCGATTCAAGTAAGCGCTGTTGATTCGATGGTGTATCGTCAACTTACGAACGGATCGCAACGGTACTAATTTCTAGAAAATTGTGAACGAGTGAATAAACTTTTGTCATTCGAACCGGAGCGGAAGAAAATTTCGGGACCTGTTTGACACGGTGCGTTGAAATGAATTGTAGATGATTCTTCGTGTTCGATCGTGTGTTAAATCCGCAGCTCCGAATGATCAATTGGTCGTAGCGAGAAGTGGAAGAGCATCGGGTTTATCCATGATGGAGGCGGAAATCGAGCAAATTCTATCGAAACCCACTAGCGAAATGAAATGCGAACTGGTTGATCTGTTAAACAGCATGGTACTCTTGATAACCGTTGTTAGATAATGTGGTTGATCGATTGAGGGGGCAATTTTGTTCAGCCAACTAAAGAGGAAACGCTTGTCAAGAGGTTGTCGAGCACCTTCTTTAATCCTACATAGAGAGATCCTTGAGATCATATTTCGGATAACGAGTCGATGTAATCAGTGCTCGAACGTCGCTACGAATCGCTGGTAATTAAGAAAATGTCAAGAACAAGAAACGTAGATAAAGATAATTTTCATCCTGACGCAGCGACGACGTGCTGATCTTTCTTTTTTAAACGAGCTACGCTGCTTATCTCGTTTCCGCACAATGGTCGATGCTCTTAATCTTACGGAACACCAGAACGGAAGAGAAAAATCTTCTGCGGTCGTTTTCTTCTAACCACGGAGAACGTTTAATGCGAACAAAGGAACATCGGTAAAAACTCCATTCCGCAGAAGCAAGAAAGTCACCACCATTGCCGGTGACGTTAACGTTATTCGAAAGATATAAAGGGAAAAAGGTTATCGATAACATTCGTACCTCGCACAAAAGCATCGAATATGCGGTGTTCGCGCGTTCTATTCCGCAGAAATTATCAAGCATCATCTTGGCGGGAAGTTTGAAAGCTGCTCGGAGCGAGAAACACCCCCGGTGTCTGTAACAACCGATGAAAAGGGCCGAGTAATCAGCTTCATGTTGTCCCGATTTATCCGAGAGCTCTCGGCGGATAGTTTCACGGAAGAACGCGGAAAGAAGAAGAAGAAGTCACGCGGTGACGTGTCGTCGGTTTTGTGACCGTACGGTGAGCGGGCCGTCGAGAAGTCCCGCGACCTTTCTTATCGAAAAGTGGTCACCATCGAGGGTGGTGAACGTAATGTGACAACAGCAGGTGAAGAAATGACGGTGACTCCGTCGACTTCCGATGTCGCTGACAAGGCAGTCTCGACGGACGACGGTGGCAGTGGAATGGAGGTGGCACGTCTCGAAGCCGTCCTCGCTGCTCTGGTGGAAACGAAGGTGGAAGCAATCAAAGCTTCCTCGGCATTGAGCAAACGTTCCGGTAGCGCGCCAGCCAGTCCCCGTCGGCTCAGACTAACTTCCACTTCGACTGCCTCCTCCTCGCTGAATCATCATCAACATCGAAGGAAGAGTCATCATCATCATCATCACCATCACCACCACCATCATCATCATCATCATCGTCGTCGTAGGAGACACGATTCAGCCCCGTGCGACGAGTTCATGGGAGATATCACGGAACACCATCATCATAATTCGCATCATGGTGAGTATGTTTATTGCTTTAGTTAAGCTTTTTAGTTTTACGAACTATTCTGTATCTGTGAAATGTTTGTGTGAGGCAATTTAGAATACTTGGTTTGCGAGCTTAATGAAGTGTAATGGCACAGTTATAACGCGAGGTTTTCAGATTGTATGAACAGCATGTTTTGAATAAATTAATGATATACTCGGGTATTCGATTTCGTGGTAGCAAAATGCTTTTTATGTGAAATTTCATTGATTAAGCTGATGATTAAGGTCTTAGGTTAGAGTTATCATATTATTCAATTAAGGTTCACATTATTATGTTCAGGTTAATAATTAAGGTATTAGGTATAAGTGGAGTTAGGATTTATCTTTCTCCTTTCATGAGTGTTTAATTAATCCTGGCATTAATAACTAAAATAATTGTGGTACAATTTGAATATTACATTCACGTACTACATAACACATTCTCATGTACATATAGAGTGTTCCTATTTTAATTTATTTAACATTATCTATTCCTAAAGAAAGGAAATATTGAAGTAGGGTTTGATACTTTGTTAAAAGGTTATAATAAAAATACGAAATGACTCACGAATTTATTGTGAACTGGCGTCGTTTAAAATGTTAAAGAAATTTAATAAAGTTTTAAAAAGATTAGTAATATGAAGAAAAAAATGTTAAGGGGTAATATTTTAAAAATTGAGTTTTAACCTTAATAAATAATAAATTAATTCATTGTTTTTACATTTGTTTTCGTTTTTTTAAATAACTGTAATGGATGATTTCGAAAGACAATTACGTTAATATATTTTAAATATTTTAAAGGAATAAGGTTCCAGAACCGATTTATTTCAGCATGCGCCATTGTGTTCCAAAAGAAACATAATAAATTCTTAAACGTCCACATGGATGTGGATTATTGATATAAGGATTAAATTCGTGGTAGCAGTCAACGATGACTGACTTAGGGATTGAAAATAGCTATGATACGGTTTCGATTCTTGAAACTGTTATGAAAACCGAAATAATGTCATAACTGTTACGGATATAACGGTTCTTGCTCGTATCGGTTTCCGCTTGAGTTTTTCAGAACCGATATTATATCGGTTTTATAACTGTTATTTTCCAGTTCTATATTTCGATTCTAAAGCGGTTCTAGAAACGATACTGGTATCGATTTTGAAATATCTAAGGTTCTCGACAGCTGCAAAGTAGATACGAGTATCGATTCTACATGGAACTGTTTTGGAACTGCAATATGGAACCGCAAAATCACAGTCACAGAAGTATCAGTTGTAAAGAAATTCGTATCATTATATCCATAACAGATATCACATTATTTCGATTGTCATAATTGTATGAAGAATCGATGAATAAATATGGAGTAATTTTTCTTAGGAACTGGTTGATTTGGCCCAAAAATGTTTAATGCATTTACTGCTTTTAAATGTACAGGGTGTCATCGACCCAAATATATTTAAAAGTTTGATACAAACATGTTTGAGACAAAAGTTACGTGATTTTAAGAAATTATTTGAGTGATTGTATTCTTGTGCTTTAGAGAAGATGTGAATGTAAGCTCGTTTTTTAAATCATATATTTTCAATGCGCCGTTTTATGCAGTTCGCTTTTCTCTACCCAACAGTATTAACGACTATTAAACTGCTAATTTTGGTAGTACACAATGGTATTAATGAGTATTAACCAGTTAACTGTGGCGATCTTTTTGCAAAGCGCGCACCAGTGTGTGTCGTGATAATCAAGCGATGACGAGTTAGCTCTCAAGAATTTATGAATCCATTTCAAATTATTTACACTTTTTATTTGTTTATTTCATTTCGCGTTGACCTCTAAACATTTTAAACATATTACAATTTATGAATATAATTTAGTTTTCGCCAAAATTACAATTTAAATATCAGATTGTAACAAAATTTTACGCAGTAACGGATATAGTCGTCATGACACAAAATTCTGCCAGATCTCCATGACGGCTATAGTCGTCAAACACACTTAACTGGTTAAATTATTAACTGGTTCTGTTAGTATACAAAAATATTTAAGAAAATTAATTGTACTATTGAAGAATATTAAATTATTAATTTTGTTAATATACAAAAGTACATAAATATAATATCGAATATTACTTTTGTTAATACCTAGAACGAGTATTAAAAAATGTAACACAGTATAACAAGGTATAAAAATATAACGAAAGTATAAAAGATACAAAACGTATAAAAGAGTAATAACGACAGCTGCCACGCGTTTAGTTTACAGTTTTCATATTTTTAATTACGCTTTTATAACGATTAAACGATTAAGTTTCCATGACAATTCGAATTTTTTTACTGACAATTAAAACTTAATTGTTAATTCAATGTTTTATAATTGAAAATTAAAATTTAATTTTTAATTTAAATTCGTCAAATCAAATATCAAAAACTCGTAATAGAAGACATTCTTAATTATTATCCTGTAATATTTTATTTATGACTTTCTTAAATTAAACATTAAAAATTGAATTGAAAATTAAACCTCAATTCTTGATTAGAAAATTATATAATTCACAATTCTAATTTTCATCGTAATTGAAAGAAATTTAATTATGATTAAATTAAATTAAATTAAATTACATTTAATTAAGATTAAATTAAATTCCCGTTAATTACAATTAAGTTACATTAAATTAAATTAAAACTCCATTAATTGCGAATTAAATATTAATTCGTAATAAGTTGTCAATTAAATTAAAATATTTAATGGTCTTATGTAAAAAGAAGTAGCGAAACTGTGTTAATCATAATTTTTTCTGTAACAATTTCTGTAACAAAACAACTTCTCTGTACTTCAACATAATAGTTTAAGATATGCTTAAACTAAGTTGTTTCCAGTACGCTTTCAATTCAATTATAGCACTTTAGACGATAAGTAATCATAAGTAAGTAATCGATTCAATTATATCACTTAGTACGATGAGTAAGTTCGTCAACTTTTTCGAGGCAAATACGGCGCCATTTTTTTACGGAGTGCCATGTATAATCGCATTCAAACTTTTCTTCTGGCTACTAACTAATAGATTTGAAAGCTTGTTAATTTGCTTATTGGAGAACTGAAAAGCTGATAATCTGCAGATCTGTATATTTGTAAAATTGTAAATTTGTAAATTTACAATTTATTTGTAAATTTATTTGTAAATTTGTAAATTTAAACTTCTAACTTGTGAACTTGTAAACTTGTAATCTTGTAATCTTGTCGACTTATCATCTTGTGCACTTGTAAACTTGTAAACTTATAAATCAACTTATAAACAAACTTGCAAATATTCAACTCAATAAATTATAAAATTTCAAAGTTCAAAAATTTAAAACCAAAAAGAAAACTAAATATTGAAATGTTCAAATTTCCAAATTTCTATTCTAAGAACTTGAATAGTAAAGTAGATCGTCATTCCGTATCTTCGTTATAACTTTTTAACCAAATACTTCAAGGCTTCTATTTATTTTTTCCTCAACTTTGCTCATAAATTATACAGAAAAAAAACACCCTATATACGAAGATATAATGAGAGCAGTATAAAGACGTAAAAATAACTAATAAAAAGTAACTCACAATGAGGGAGCAAGTTTTGAACAATATTAGCAGGCTCCTGTCTAAAAAATCTTACGTACAGCACTTAAAATAATTGAACTGTTATTCTTGCTTCCTTTCATTGCTTATTCCTTTAGCTCGCTGCATTTCAATGGTATATTATGACCGCAGTGTGATCATGATTTATAAAAAAAGGTATAGGAATATCTAAAGCGATCAACAGATGTTCATAATGAAAATTAATGTATTGCAAAAATATGCTAACAATTTTGTTTAATGATGCATTTAGTACATTATAAAAAATATTCGTACTATTTGTGAAAAGAAACTGTTATTATTTATTGTTACAATTTGTTTTGTTTATTTTATTCTGTTTGACTATGTTATATGTAACAACTGAAATGTTTATTTGTATAGAGGAAGACTTTTTTGGGAAAAGTGGCGAACTATGAGGAAAAATAAATATTCGCACTATTTGTGAAAAGAAACTGTTATTATTTACTATTACAATTTGTTTCGTTTATTTTAGTTTGTTTGACTATGCTATATCTATCAATTGAAATGTTTATTTGTATAGAGGAAGACTTCTTTGGGAAAAGTGGCGATCTGTGAGAAAAAAGCACCGTCACTCTTTGGTATTTAATTAATTTTCAAAATTCGTTGAAAAATTACTTTCGAAAAAGTCTGAGTTCAAAAATATAGGAAATTTCTGAGTTGCGTGATTCGGAAATTTGTGTCTATGTAAATTTGAGAGATTTAAAAACTTAGGAATTTAATAAATTCATTTCCTAGAAGCGAGAGGAAGAAAGATTTTGAAATTTATAAATTGTTCATTTTTCAAATTCACAAATTAAAAAATGTTGAATTTCCTGAACGTTCAAATAAAACTCTCATATTCTTAAAATACAATATTATCAATTTCTGAACTGAAAAATTTTTGGATTCCCAAATTCACAAGTTTGCAATTCCTTAAATTTTAAAATAAAAATATGTTAAAATTTCCGAATTTCCACATTTCAAACTACTAAATTTCTGAATTAGAATGTTTGTAAATTTAACAAGTTAACTAACAAAAATCAACAAATTACGAGATTTTTTTCCACCATTTTCTTTACGTGTCGGCCATTTTGTTTACCCATCTTGCTCGCAACTTACTTTTTAACGCAGTCAAATATATGATATGATATGAACAAAATTATAATTGTTAATAAGTATTAAAAGCTTTCCTTTAAATTATATTCTATTATCTATTTATTACTATTGCCTTAAATCATACTTTTATTATCATATTATTACAATTATACTACTACTTTGTATGACGTTTAATATTTAAAATACTTCTATACATTCGATCTTACGAAATTGCAAACACAGATTTACGATACACACATTTCAAATATTGTTTCATTAAATTTTGTGTGATTGTTCTCGAAATCTAAACAAGGGTGGAGAGAATCGTTGATAGTATTATTGATACTAAAAGATTTACGATTTGTATATTTCTGATATTGGTTGGTTTATTGAATGCTAAATAATCCTTTTCAAAATATACGTCTGACAGGATTTCACAACAAAAGGAGAGCTCAAAATATTATTTATGTTGCATTTCAAGGTTAAAGTCTGCAGAATTGATTCGTAATACAAAATGGCTGATTAAATATTTTACTTTACATCGTGTCACACTTGTGATACATCGAACTAACCTAACTCGTATTTTTATCGTGTTCAAATTTTTAGTTTCATTCTAATCTTAATATGCAAAATCGGGGGTTAAATATAACCTAAAATATAAATATATGTATAACCTGAAATATAATAAATGTATATTTAATAACTTTTTTTATTCATCAAAACATCGCAACAATTAGTTAAATCTAACTGACCCAATTGTTGGAAAATCATAGGTTATGGTTTCACAGATGAAAGAAAAGGAAAAATTTGAAGAGGTTATAACGAAATAGTTATCAATTATAAGAATTATACATAAATTACCTTATTAAGGAATAATGTCTAATAAATGTTGAAAAATGAAAGAGAGAGTTATGTTAAAAAAAGTGAAGACAGAAAAAAAATACGCAAATCTTACCAATGTAATGATTGAATTGAGCAAAAAAAGAAACAGAAGAATTATTTACATAATAAATTATTAACTGTTGTCCAAAAGTTCCTTGTTTTATTGTTCGTGGTGATGTCACAAGAGAACATTAAGGGATAAAATGTAAAGTGGATAAGCTAGGCATCCTCTTCTATTTATCTCACCGTGTCTGTCATAGCTGCCCCGAGGCTTATCTCGTGGCAAATTGTGGCGCAGTGAACCACCAGGGCATAAACCTGAATCTAAACAAAACTATCCACCTGTCAACAAAAATTAACCACCAAACACGTTCCATTGTATTGCACGAACTGCGGACACTGAAAATATTTTGCATAAGCAGAAGATACAAAATAACTCAATAAGTATATACGTAATCAATTTATTAGTGTATAAATATGTTGTTTATTTTGAAAGTAGTCTAAGTTCATTTATGTTTTAAATTAGTACGAGCAGTGTATTAATTAAAAAGTTAGAATATATCGATTTGTAATTTTTTCTATACACTTCTAGGCTCTGAAAAATTGTATATTAATAATTTCAGCAAGCTATTAAAACTATGAAAATATGAAGAAGATTTCGTGAAAAATTGAGATGTAACCAGATATCGGTTGTTGATTTTTGCAATTGTTTTCTGCAATTTCAAAAAGTCTAAAAAACTTACAGGTTAATAACCATGACATGGCACTTCCACTGTAAAGATATAAACGTGATCACCTAATAATTTCTATTAAGAAAGATATTTTTAAACTTCTAGAATCTTTTAACCTCTTCCCGTGCTTTGACGAGTCTCACTTGTGACGCACTTACAGCTCAAATGTGGCAAATCTTACTCAAATTTTGAATACTCTTCAAATTGAAATTTAGGTCCAACTATAAGTTGCATTATCAAGGATCCCTGAATATAAAATAATTACAACATTTTAATTTTCTTTGCTTGTTTTAATGTTATAGCCCTGAATAGTTAGTCTTGACTAACGCATCTGATAAATAAATGGCACTAGAAAGGGTTAAAAATTCATTTTGCGTTTAAAAATTCTGGAAAAATTCATGAACACGTAGATCATAGAGCAGAATATCCCTGACGTTTTCAAAATTTTCCATACGATATATAAACTGTAAATTGCGTTTCGTCTTGTGACTACCCTTCAAGGAGCGATAGCTGCTTGATACTTGGGAAAAATGGTTTCCTTTGAATGGCCCATTAACTGATATGTTTATAATTTGGCCTAAAGGCACTTCTGATTCCCGTATTTGGCTATACCCTTTGTACATTTATGTAACTTAGAAATTCGTAGGATCGTAAATTTGAAAATTTAGAAACTTGAGAAATTTAAAGATTTGAAACTTAAAAACTTGAAAACTTGAAAAGTCAAAAATTTAAAAACTTGAGAACTGGAAATTGCGGAAACTTGAAAACTTGTCAACTTACCAACTTGAAAAATTGAAAAATTGAAAAATCGAAAAATTGAAAAATTGGAAAATTGAATACCTGAAAATTTGAAAATTTCAGAAATTGAATATTTAAAAATCGAAAAATTTGAAAACTCAATAACTCAACAACTTGACAACTTGCTAAATAGAAAAATTAAAAATTAGAAATTTAGAAAACTAGACGACTAGAAATGTAGAAAACTAGAATACTTGAAAACTATAAAACTAGAAAACTAGAAAACTAGAAAACTAGAAAACTAGAAAACTAGAAAACTAGAAAACTAGAAAACTAGAAAACTAGAAAACTAGAAAACTAGAAAACTAGAAAACTAGAAAACTAGAAAACTAGAAAACTTGAAAACTAGAAAACTAGAAAACTAGAAAACTAAGAAACGAAAAAATTTGAAAAATTGAAGAATTGGAAACTAGAAAACTGGAAAACTAGAAATTATGAAATCCTGAAAAACTGGAAAACTTGCAACTCTGTATATAAACGTGGACATTAGAAAACTTGAAAATAAGAGAAACTCAAATATTTAGAAATTTGTATATATGGACATTTGAGAATTAGAAATTTTTGTTTCTATTGATAGAAGTTTCTACTTCACATACGTGATTTACAATCATAGTAAAATAGTGGTAATCTCCCCTTTCATTAACCCTTTATCAAATGAAGCTTAATCGTCATTCCATAATTTATATAAGAATCTCAGTAATAATTACTCATGAATATCAACACCTTAATCTTAATCCAGTTAACAAGATCCTCAACCATCAAGACTGAACAGAAAAACGAAATGCCACTAACATGATTGATTATCCCACACCTTAATGTTTGTTTTTGATAATGTCTTCTTTGTATTCCACGTTCCTTTGTACCTAAAATTAACGTTGAGTCCGTACAAAAATAAATCTGTTTCTATGTTGAAGTGTATCGGTGCAGTTTATATTTTGACGTAGTATTAGCTTACGTCAAAGAATGGTGAACATAGGATTACTATGTAAATCGATAAACGATACGCCGTGCTGAAATGAAAATACTGTTTTATAAAATTCGGCGGACTCATGAATATTCGACGATATGCACGTTTCGTATCGTTTCAGTTTTATCAATCATAAATTTGCGCGCTTTAATTTCACAGAGAATCAAGTTGACCGAATAAAAGTAGTTTCAATACGGGTCTAATAAAATTCATTTGGTGATTACATGTATTTATTTGAAGAATGACATTTTTTTTCCTTTCACAAAATTTTTTAGTTTTTTGTAATTTCTACATAGTTCAAAAGATGAAAATAGATGTAACGCAAGTAAAAAATGGGAGGTTTATTAAGAAAAGGTTTTTACAAAATATTGCAGTGTTTTTTTATCAAAATCAATATTTTATTTTTGTCAAATATAGTCAAATATTTTATTTTTGATTCAAATTGAAATAAGTTTTCAATAATTTGATAGACAATGATCGATGGACAAGTTATTATGTTTTGTTGGTTAATTGATCTTTACATATGTAAATTGACCTTTACATATGTGAAGATCAAGGCCACTGAAACTGGGGACCATATTTTATAGATCCACCTTTCTATAAAAAAATATCCGTAAACTCCTCATTTTTTTGGTGTATAAAATTACCAATAAACTCTGTTCAATTTTATTATGTTCGTCTTCTGATTCTGCAATTCTAAATTGTTATGCAATTAATATTACCTTCTGTAACTCACATGGAATGTAGACGATGAACATAATGTAATATTAAACAGGCGGTTTTTGTATCACAATGTGTTATTTAACAAAAAAACACACTATCATTTGAAGGAAATACTAAATGAATACAAAAACAGTCATCGTTTTATTGTAAATTACTTGGGAATTTTGAAATTTTGGAATTTAGGAATTTAAGAATTTGGGAATTTAGGAATTTAGGAATTTAGGAATTTAGGAATTTGGAAATTTGGGAATTTGGAAATTTGAAAATATGGAAATTTGGGAATTTGGGAATTTAGGAATTTGGGAATTTGGGAATTTGGGAATTTGGGAATTTGGAAATTTGGAAATTTGGAAATTTAAGAATTTGGAAATTTGGGAATTTGGGAATTTAGGAATTTGGGAATTTGGGAATTTGGAAATTTGGAAATTTGGGAATTTGGAAATTTGAGAATATGGAAATTTGGAAATTTGAGAATATGGAAATTTGGGAATTTAGAAATTTGGAAATTTGGAAATTTAAGAATTTGGAAATTTGGGAATTTGGGAATATGGGAATTTGGGAATATGGAAATTTGGGATCCTTCGATTACAAATTACTACTTTCAGAAAATTGGTACATTATCTGATAAAGTTAATTTTTCTAGCGTTGTATAATTTTCTAGTAAATTTTTCCATGCGTAACTTCTACCAAATACTGTTACACATTCTACGAATAATTTTGCAGTTCGTGCAACTAATGTTCCATGATTAACATGTTAAATGCAGCTGTGAAAACAGACGTACTTATATAGAACGGAATGTTATAATTGTAATTATTCCAGAGTATAATCGTTGCAGTTTCCAATTCAAACGTTTCGTTTGCTACTTCACGAAATTAGTACAGCATTTCACAGAACTATGTTTGCCCTGCATTTTGAGGTTCCAATATTTTTATGTTGACCTACAGCTCGATAAACATTTCTATGCACATTATGATGCAATTGAGAAAAGAAGAAGTACCATCTGCTCGCAAATCTTTTATTAAACGCATTAATAAGCGTCTAGAATTTGAAGATAAATATTTCAAGTATTTATTGTAATGTTCTTAAATGAAAAACCTCCCAGAAGAAAGTAACGTTGTCATTTCAATAGAAAAGGTATTTTTGATATAAACATGACAAATCAATTAGACTAAGAAATATTGAACTTCCAACAAAAGTGCATTAGTTAAATTTAATATAAAATTAGTATAAATACATAATAATTCTTTCCCGCCAAATTATTACATTTCGAACAAAAAATATTTATGAAGTGATTATACAGCTATTTAAGAGTTTCAAATTGATGTATATTGCACTACTTTATTATCAAATAGCGTTGGGACCCCACTGTTTCGAAATTGAACATTTATTATGTAACAACGTAATATATGGTATCAGTAGCAAAAGAAAAATGGCAGAGGAACTACCGAAGGTAATATCAACCTAAGCACGACAACCATTACTGTTACGTGCAACCGATAAATAATGCTCTGAAAGTTAAATTGCTTAAAGTATTGACTCGCGTGTGTAGATACTATTTGTACACGAGTGTTTATTCAAAGAACAAGAATCGTAGATCTACTTTTACTCAAATAAATAGTAGAACTAATGGGTGTGTTTTTTTCGCGAATAGTAGAGCGCAAGAACGAACGAGATGTTTATGCAATTTAATTAAACATTTCAGTTTTTAAAATGAGAATTAGATGATTTAAGGTGAAGTGGGGTAAGCGCAGACTGGTTTTTGTAAAGTTGGTATTTAAACGTAAGTATTTTCAGTCTGCTATGTAAATACTTAACGCTGTCGATATCGAACGCTTTGCACAATTACTACTAGGACCTTAATTTTCCTTCTACATTTTAATTTTGATAGGACATTGTTTAAAATGTCAACTACTTTGCACTTTCCCTGAAAATGGGGTAAGAGTGTAACTTTAAGTTAAATATTTTGAAACTTTATTTCATGTGCAATGTGGCAAGAGCAGAATTATTAACAAATCTGCTATAAAATGCTTTTTACTGCATTATGCAAGTACTCTATACTGCAAACAAGTACTCTTAGCTGAAATATAAAAGGGAATATAGTGAAACAAAACAAGAAAACAAACATACTAAATGGAGAAATTTCGCTCATATTGTAATAAAAATAGCCTCTAACGCACTTGCCCCGTTTACGAACTTACCCCACTTCATCTTATCTATAATTCCAGGGATTATTCTGTGGAAGTGTGACCATTAAGGGTTGATGATTTTAGAATAGTTGGATGCATAATTATTGGATATTCTTATTTTGAACAAGTGCCAATGTGACTAGCCAAGTTACAAGTCAAGCAGCAAGATTATTGTACGTTTTCTTAATTCAAAATATGCTATTTGGAAAACAAACGAGCTGTGATTAGCGGATTAAATGCATGTAATGATGAGACGTGAGATACAGAGAATATTAAGTTTCTTTATTTTGGAGATTCCAAAATTTAGAATTTTGGAAATTTGGAAATTCAATTTGGTAATTCGGTAATTTGAGATACTGAGAAAATGGGAACTTAAAATTAGAAATTCGGGGATTTATTATTTTGGGAATTTGGGAATTTGAAAATTTGAGAACTTGGGAATTTGGGAATTTGGGAATTTGGGAATTTGGGAATTTGGGAATTTGGGAATTTGGGAATTTGGGAATTTAGTAATTTAGGAATTTAGTGATTTGGGAATTTGAGAATTTGGATATTTGGGAATTTGGGAATTTGGGAATTTAGTAATTTGAGAACTTGAGAATTTGGGAATTTGGGAATTTGGGAATTTGGAACCTTGGGAATGTGGAAATTTAGTAATTTAGGAATTTAGGAATTTAGTGATTTGGGAATTTGAGAATTTGGATATTTGGGAATTTGGGAATTTAGTAATTTGAGAACTTGAGAATTTGGGAATTTGGAAACTTGGGAATGTGAAAATTTAGTAATTTGGGAATTTGAGAATTTGGGTATTTGGGAATTCGGAGCTTTGGTGATTTAGTAATTTAAAAATTTAGAAATTTAAACCTCAAAATGTAGGGAAAGCCTGTTCTAAGATTTTTAATCACGAAAAATATCCTTTCAACATAATTCAATACGTATAAATTGCAGATATAATTCAGTGAAAAATAAACCAATTACACAGGATGAATGTACTCTAATATGCCTTCAGAATGTCAAAACTTGTCCTACCTTTAATCACTCTTAAATTAGTATTAAACTTTCTACCTATTTATTACCGCGTGACACAACACACATACATAAACACAAAATATAAAACCAAAGAAGAAAGCAATCAACTACATATTTTATTGCATTTATCTGATTCATCCTCATCGTATCATATTTACGTATGATATATTAACCGTCTTTAATACTACTCGTAAATACTGTATATGTATTCGTTTAAACGTGTTTAACATCTTGACTGCCACATCACCCACATATAGGTAACGCTTAATCTTTCATATGAATCTGCCATCTATAATATTAAGAATTTATCTACTAACCCAATTGGAAATATTCGTATTAACTATTTGAAACTATGAATAATACATGTAACAAAATATTAGGAGAATATTTAGTAAGATTTGTTAAAAACAGGAATACTATCTAATATAATAGTCAACGTGTTAAATATATTAATATTGTGCTTTAAATGGTGGTGAAATAATCAGTGTTTATAAAATTACAGGTAAAGGAAGACGAAGAGCATCCGAAAGCCCACGACGTCCAAGAAAGAAGCGCAAATACTCAAAAAACCCGAACATCATTCAAGGTGTTGTCCAGGACGTTCAGGCTGGTCTTGATTCACGTTTAGAGCTTTTCGGGATGGATGGTGATCAAGATCTCGCATTGATAAACTTTGAAAGGGCTCGTGAGACTCTCAGCGATTCCTGCGAATATCCGCAGTTGCACCGAAGTGCCTGCTACTTTTCTCAAAGTACAGCTCAATTGTAAGTTCACTCAATGTTATATTATAAATTGTGATATCGACACTCGATACGAGAAAGTACTTCGCAGACAAATATGATAGAAAATATGGGATCGAATGCTTATTTAATACAATGCTTCAGTTTGCTATTTTGCATTATCAATACAATTTTCAACGATATTCGGAGCTATCTCGCTGTCTTTAGTATTTAATTATTTAACCGAATTAAATTCGTGCGATGACCGATAAACGTGGCAGCAAAATATATAAATCGCATTAAATCAGTATTTAAAGCAATAAAAGATATTAAACTAATTACTTGTTTACAAAAATTAAGGGTTTGTAAGTAACTATAATTTGATACGGTATGGGTAATCTTAGCTTTACATTTGTGCCTCCACGAATAATTCGAGAAACGCTAGGTAATTACCCTAGTGTTCAATGAAGGCGATAAAACTAAAACAATTGTATGTACCTTGGCATATTATTTTATTTAATTCACCGCCAGTTGAATATATGAGGAAGAGAAATATGAATACCAATAATACACTACTGACAGGAAATTGTAACGCCATTCTTGCTCGTTAAATAGTTCTGCTGGTACTATCACTTCCAACTGTAGTGTCTCAATTCTTTAATATGTTGCTGAATTATATCCTTTCCATTTTCTTCAATTTATACGAAAACAGGAATCTACGGTCATGTATTATATATTATATTTGCATGTATAAAATGCGATAATGCATGACGTGGTCAAGATTCTACAAATATTATTTTCCCTTGACTTGGAAGAGAAATGATTGACACCATTTGATAACGAATAATCGCGAACTATGATGTATCTAATATATTAGACAAAAACTATATTCTTTACTCGAATGACCACTCCAAGTTGGAGACTACGTTAAAGCATGAGTTATTACTAAGGTTGTTGAGGTTCGAAGTTTTAATTTTTCAAGAAAGAAGGCTCGATGTGTATAATTTTCTCGAATAAGGATGAGGGAAACAGATTTCTATTGGCTACACAAAATTGGATGGAAATGGAAGTCGAGAAACGTATGTGGTAGGTATT
This sequence comes from Megachile rotundata, assembly GCF_050947335.1. Taxonomy (NCBI): domain Eukaryota; kingdom Metazoa; phylum Arthropoda; class Insecta; order Hymenoptera; family Megachilidae; genus Megachile; species Megachile rotundata. Next base: position 5,446,554 of record NC_134995.1, read on the forward strand.
TTCTTGAACAAGTGATAAGATCAAGTAATAAAATCAAGCAATACTTCGACCTGAACAGAAAACTGCAAATAAAAGACTCCACTGCTAAGATCAAGGATTCTGATAACCAGATGTAATAGTAATAAACTAAAAGTACTCGATAGAATGTAACGACTATTTAGGTGTCATTGCTGTTACGGGTAAAGAACCTATTGATTTGAAGGTATACAAAAGTGTGCGGAGAAACTAAAAACGGTACATTATTGAATGGATAGAAAACTTAGTTCGAGGTATAATCCCCTGGCTATGATAATTATATTCTAATTGTAAGACCTAACAAAATGGGCCTAAACGTACTATATGGTAAAATACTAGTTGTACAGCGCTACATGTTTTATTTCCGCCATAAACTTTGAAGTTCTAATGTTTCTCGAAGTTTATCTGTTTGATTGTTTCACTCTATTTCGCTTTATTATCGAATGCTCGAAGATCGATTCCACTGGTTTAAATGTAACATTGTATGAGATAAGAAGCGTAAAGAAACTGAAGAATAATAACTGCAAGCGACCTTTCATATTTAATAATAATGACCTTAAGAGCTCTTGGTATCCACATATCTTACAACGTAGAATTATTTATCAAAGTATGTGATGAGAAAATGACGGAGGAGCAGAATTTTAAAAAATTATTGCCATATTACGCTGCCTTTCATCAAAATAAAATTAAATAAACCCCATACTTTACAATAGTTTTTATTACTAAGCATAGTTAATCATATGAAATACTGCTTTAGTTACCGAGTATGTATAATTCAACGTGTTAGAGTTTGCGTTACACAAGGTCAACGACGTTGAAATTTATCTTACAATTGTTGCTCTTCAACTTATTTTAACGTATTTTATTTAATGTTCTCTACTTATTAGCAGACGTAAAACATTTTCAAGCCATTTAATATTCTTGTGCGAAATATTTCGCTGTCTGTTGTATCAGAAAGGTCTACTGACGCAGAAAATAGAAAAAGTGTTACTCTTCGCAAAAACGGTTCTTATTATTAATCATTTGACATTGACAAATCAGTTTTTTTATCTTGCAAGAATATTAATCCATTTATTTCCACTTGCGTTCAGGTAATAAATGTATGATAGAATCATTTTTCATTTCATCTGCATCACTTTTAAACGCGAGTTCAGAATTAAATTTGATAGTCAATTTTTTATGGTCCCTCAATGTTAGTTACTTCTCCATGATTATTTCACGAAACTATAACATAAAAATTATCTCAACAAATATAATTGAAATACCTCATTATTGAATTACTATTATAGTATTTTGTTATCTTAAATACAATAAGATTATATTAAAAATTATTTCTTGGCATAAATAGGACAGTCATGTTATTAGAAATATATTAAAATATGCGATTTAATATTATTCGTTAAAAATAATATAATATAACAATATATATTAACAACAGTTGAACCACATATTTACTTAATAAATATTACTGCTCTGAACAAACACTATATGCAATTAAATATCAAGCAAGTAAAATTTCGGTAAAAATCCTCATTCTGTCTGAAACAGAATTATTTTATTCTTAAGTAAATAAAAAAAAATCAAATTCATTATATTATTTCTTAGTTATCACTGCAAAAGTCATTACATCAATACTGAACAAAAAATGTAACACCATTACATTTGGGATTTCGGCCTATCAAATCCTACTAAATAGGAATTTTAAGATAACGTTGTAAAACCAGCCATTTTTTTCCCAGTATTCCAACTGAAGGTAAAGGACAAATTGACGAGAATAATAAATAAATTTCATCGTTTGCTGATCATTTCCGCGGTTTCACGGGGGGTGAATTATAATGAGCGTTTAATCAAGCGTTCACGGAGTCGAATAAACGATATACTTCTACCTTTCTGATGCAGATCAATTGACCTCGTTCCTAAACACTGATGTTATCTGGAAAACCGAGTGCACTTTTTTTTTCGATAAAATAGTACAATTGTGTTGCTTCATTAATTCTTTTAAAATCGAATACGATTAATAGCAAAATTTTCACTACTTTTAGAAATACTTTATAGTGCACGTAAACATTCTTAACCCTTTATCGAAGAATATCGCGAAACATTTGTGACACACGGTACACTTGCAATATAACTCAGTACAATTGAACTTTGGGTGTAATTTTAATTAATGCACAGCCCCTGGATACTGAATTAGTACCACTGTTTTTCAGCATTTCACACGGTTAGTGTGAATGTACAGGGTGTCATCGACCCAAATATATTTAAAAGTTTGATACAAAAATGTTTGAGACAAAAGTTACGTGATTTTGAGAAATTATTTGAGTGATTGTATTCTTGTGATTTAGAGAAGATGTGAATGTAAGCTCGTTTTTTAAATCATATATTTTCAATGCGCCGTTTTATGCAGTTCGCTTTTCTCTACCCAACAGTATTAACGACTATTAAACTGCTAATTTTGGTAGTACATAATGGTATTAATGAGTATTAACCAGTTAACTGTGGCGATCTTTTTGCAAAGCGCGCACCAGTGTGTGTCGTGATAATCAAGCGATGACGAGTTAGCTCTCAAGAATTTATGAATTCATCTCAAATTATTTACACTTTTTATTTGTTTATTTCATTTCGCGTTGACCTCTAAACATTTTAAACATATTACAATTTATGAATATAATTTAGTTTTCGCCAAAATTACAATTTAAATATCAGATTGTAACAAAATTTTACGCAGTAACGGATATAGTCGTCATGACATAAAATTCTGCCAGATCTCCTTGACGGCTATAGTCGTCAACTATAACACTTAACTGATTAAGTTAATTGTATTAAAAAACACTGACACCTTATATTTGATTATTTTGTAAATTATACAATTTTATATTTTTTAACGAACTGTTACCAAAAATTCGATCAAAAGCTTCTCAAACTTCAACATTTTCGAATTTCTAAGTTGAATTATACGAATTGAAAAATCCAAAGATCGGAAAAGGAAGCAAATCGATATTTCTCACTTTGCAAATGTAAATTTTTACATATAAAAAATTGTATATCTAAAGTTCGTAAATATTGCTTAAAATACTATCGTCTTTTATTGTGTTTCTTCGCAAGCAATTTACCAAATTTGCCAAACAGGACGTTTCGGAATAAATGGACCGAAACACACAAAGCTTATGGATTAGCCTCCAGTGCCTCACGATTTATTGCATCTGATTTCTTATTACAGAGGGTTCTTAAAGGCATCGTTTCCGATACATTACCAGAAAATGTAAGCGACTTACAAAGTGAAATATCGAGCATGGTTTCAATATTTCAACCATAAACAAATATTTATTACACATAAATATGTATTTAAAAATTTTCAAGGCTATACAAAAATTCGTGAGATTCAACAGTTCTTGTACAGAAAAATTATATTAAATGTACAGCACAACTTTATCAATAAGTGTATTAATTTAAAGTTTTCATTTTTTATTTTGTCGGTATGTTAAAAATCTTGCGTCGCTTATTAGCACTACAAGTTACGTTTGTAGTGTTTTCGTAAATGTGAAATATTTTATTTTAAGAATTTTCCATTTCTCAAAAAACGTTGCAAATATGGAGAATCAATTTTTTCTGCATATTTATCAGTTATAAGAAAAACGGTTGCGTGAAAATTCTACATAACTCCTCATTTCTACTGATATCACCCTTGCGAAGTTCTGACGTCAAACTTACTGAATATGTATGGGGAGAAATGAAAAGGAAGTTACCGAAGTATGAAATTTCAGGCAAAGAAATGAATTGAAGAGAACAATTTCTGATGATTTGTAATAACATGGAGAAATATTAAAATTAATACATAATATAGGAAATCGTTGAAGAGCTATAAAAATTTAAGACGGAGCAGATATTAATTATTAAGATATATTCATAATATTGATTACACGAGTGTACATTTTCTTTGAGAGAATTGAATAAATTTTGTAGAAATTTTCAATCTAATATTTAATGTTATATAACAATTATATAAACCTTACTTATATAACAATTTTCATCACTGTTATTTATGGAACATACCGGTAAAATTGTATGCACCTGGACGTAAATTAATTAAATGTATTAAAAAACAAAGCATTTCTAATTGAAGTTATAATTCTTTAATAAAGCATTTAAATCTTATGTTAATATATTTTTCCAATTTTTTAAATATACGTTAATATATTTTTGAACATTTCTATTTTTTGTAAAAACTTGAACACTCCGTATGTCAATTACAACGCGACAAAAAAGTGCTATTAAAAGAACATTAAGGAGATTTTAACTAAAAGAACGTTTATCATCGTTGGAAACACAGCGTGAAAATCAAAAGACGTTAAATAATTCACACTTAGGAGTATACGAAGTCATATTTCAAAAACTTTTCTGAACATGCTAGTCTGAATTTCATAGATAACAGTGTAGCGAGACACGTAACTTTCTCGCGAAAGTTGGGACTAAAAGTTGGGAATACTAGATGAAAGTAGAGTTATTACTCAATATCGATAAATTTCCTTGAAACTGTAGTATTTGAATCGATAAATTAATTTACGGTACAATTAAAACCGTTCGAGTCAATACTACTACCGAAAACACTGTGACGCGTCCATTTTTCTATTCTGACCAATTAGAGCCGTATGATGGCATGTACGAGGTACGACACAAAAGTAACGAGACTAGTCCAATAAATCATTGTACCTGCAGAATCAGTTCTCTGTGACATTATCACCTTCAAAGTAGCCCCCTTCAGCATTCACACACTTTTGCATTCAGTGCTGCCATTGCTGGTAACAGTTCTGGAACGAGGTTTTTGGAAGTCTCTTCAGGAGATTCTCCGTTTCTGCCTGAACCTCTTTAACTGAGGTGAAATGGGTTCCCATTAAGCAAAATTTAACTTTAGGAAATAAAAAGAAATCGCATGGAGCCAAATCAGGTGAATAAGGAGGATGCCCCATCACAGTAATATTTTTACTGGTCAGAAACTACTTGGCAGACAGTGCCGTGTGAGCGGGCGCATTGTCCTGGTGCAACAGCCATCCATCGCTTCACAACTGTGGCCTTTTTTTCCTAATTTTTTCACGAAGTCTTTTTAGTAGTTCAATGTAATAGTGTTAGTTAACAGTCTGACCACTGGGAAACCACTCAGTCATTACAATTCCATTAATGTCGAATTTTGATTTTAACATGCGTGCTTTTTTGGGTTTTGGGGATCTTGGAGACTTCCACTCCATTGACTGGCGCTTACTTTCTGGGTCATAGGTAAAAATCCATGTCTCATCACATATTACAAAAGAGTTCAACAAATTTTACAAGAAACTTGATATTTATTCGCAGTTCGGTTTTTACATTAGACATTTTTCCGGCAGAATGCAGTTGCACGTGTTCACTAAATAACGCAATACTTCCAAATGGTATGACCGATTCAATCGAAATTGGCAATATAGATAGAGGAGGTATGTGGAATGATGCCATAAAAACAATTGCGGCCAATTCCATTGTTTTTTCAAGCTACAGACCTAGTCTCGTTACTTTTGTGTCACACCTCGTATGTTTACACTTGTCCTTCTCGAAACAACTGTTTTCAAAATGTACAATTTAGCAACACATGGTGGCAAATAATTTCTTGGCGCATCATTTGCATTTGTTACGTACTACAATTTTATTTATAATAATTTGTAGTAATTTTCCAACATCCTGTGCTGATGCTGAACATGACCACTTATTAATGTGACTCAACTCCGTTTCTTGATTAAAAAAGAATTATATATTATATAACAGAGAATTAATTTTTACTATCGTGATAAATTATGTGGTGAGCGATAAATTAGCGGAATTGATGGTACGATTAGTATTACACTTTTATTGCTAACCCATAACCTAGAATTTTCAAGGCAATTGCTTCATTCGAACCAAACTTAATGTACAATGTTAATAGGAATAAAGAAGGTGAAAATGTTAGACACATTTTGCACTTGGCGATCCTTGATTATACAGGCTGTCTCACAATTAGTGTAAGTCTCTAAAATGGAGGGTTGCTGACGTGATTCTAAGCAAGATTCCCCTTTGCAAAAATGGAGTTTGAAGCTTTGTTTTTGAATTATTAACGAAAAACACGGACCAATCAGAATCTATATAGATTATAACTATTAGGTCTTTGTATATACATTCCAGAGATTCAGATCTCACTACAAGTTTTTAGTTATATAATAGTTTAAGGGTTTTTCGTTTCTTTACATTTGTAGTGTCACTTCTTGGGTTTCAATCAAACCCTAGCAGTAATGAGTCATTACGTTTTACTGAGTACTTTTTGATTTATTGTTAGTTACGTCTGGTTGTCAGAACCCATCACCTTAGCAGTAAAGTCTTCTACTTGCAGTTCTCTACTTGTGTCGAGGTAATGCTTAGTTTTATTACTAGCTACGATCATTATGAAGAAAACCTAGACTTCACACGCTGTTTGCATTTTCCCTACATGAATTTCAGCTAAACCAATAAAAAATTGAAAACTACTGCCCTCATGAATGTCACAAAAATTGCACGCTCACTCCGAGTTTTTATAAAACAAAATTTTTCGGCACTCTCGAGTCATCCAGTACATAGCGAAATAAACTCTAGTTCGAAATTCTTAGATACAGTCCATGTATTTACTGAGAATGGTAACGATTCCACTCGTTGTTTAATCGTCAATAGTGTTGACACTGCGACGCAGTCCCCAGCCATCGAATTAGGACGACATACAAAAATTTCACTTTCATAGCCATAATTATGTCATATACAGAAAATTTTTAGATCACGCAAATTATTACTAAGTTGAAATATGTGGAAATTTACAAATGTCGAAATAAAGAAATTTGGAAATATAGGAATTTTTTAATTTTCAAGGTTTCAAAAAGCTTTGCAATTTTCATATTTTCCAATTTAGAAATGTGGAAAGATGGTAGTTGAAGTATGTGGAAATTTACAGATGTCGAAATAAAGAAATATAGAAATTTGAAAAGTTGAATACATTAATATATTATTACAGTTACTCTATTACAACGATAGTGCAGTCAACGATTTTTGATAATGCTACCAATGGGGAGTCAGAACCCACCAGATGCAAAAGATTTCGTTCCGATCGGTCCACCCAGTTCGGCGTAATCGGCGAACATACATACAAAAAGAAAAAAGTTGCCGGTTTTTTTGCAATAACAATACTTTGCAATTAAAAAATGAAAAATTTTTTGATAATGGTACCAATGGAGAGTCAGAGCCTACCCGATGCAAAAGGTTTCGTTCCGATCGGTCCACCCAGTTAGGCGTAATCGGCGAACATACATAGAAAAAAAAAAATATACTGATCGAATCGAGTAACCTCCTCCTTTTTCGAAGTCGGTTAAAAATAGTCCTTGGCCATCAAATGAGGACCAGGTACGAAAATTTCACTTTTATGGCTATAATTATGTCATATATGGAAAATTCTTAGGTCATGCAAATTATTACTAAATACATTGATAACGATATATACATAGCAATTTGTTACTATCGTGATAATAAATTGTGTAATGAGCGATTAAGGGCCGTCGAAGCGTTTACGTTAGGCTCAAAAGACTAGTTCACAACTCTCCAACCGCATCATCTGAGTTGAAAAGAATTCAGATATTTGGGAAAATAATGAAGATATGAAGCATATGATGTATACAGCGCATGTCGAAAGCTGTGACCAAAGATATTAACATGTGTTAATGTTATGTACAGTAGTAATCATGGTACCTAGTATATCATTACAATTTGAACAGGCCTTATTTTACGGAGAACGCGTAAGATGCTGAAAAATAATCCTAATCCGATGTGGACTGTACATTGCTTCCACTACTACTCGCTATTATGAAAGGATAATTTACTCTCGGAAGGGTTAATCGTCGATAGTCTAAACCGGCATCGGACGAACGGTTTCATTAAACAGAATTAACTTTCACAGTGCGTGTCGCTCATTTCCGCTTTCCACAAGCCCGCCTTTCCACGTTGTATTTTCGTGCGATGACGGAGAGACACTCGCGGGCGTGTTTGCAAAGAAAGGAACTCTATTCTCCTGTAAGTGCAATATACCGTGAAACTGGGTCACCCCAGTGCGTGGTTGCACGTCGCTGGTCTCTTCGTTAGATGTTCATCCAATACGGTTTCATACTAGAATCGTCTGCTGAACAAAGCCTGTTCGGATGTATAATGAAACGTGGGTCGTCGTAAATGATCACGGAGAAACGTGATCGCGCTTCTAAGCATTCACTTTTTCGTCATTTTTGTTGCATAAATTCGTTTTGCGTCTTTGAGGTAGCAAAGAACAGAGAAGTGAACTTGGAAGTATGGAGATTTGGAGTTTTGCGGTTTCGAGAATATGCGGATTTATTAACTTCATGAAATCGAAATTTGGAGATTAGGCGTTTAGAAATTGAAAAATTGGGAAATTGAGAATTTGAAAAATTTGAGAAATTTGAGAAATTGAGAATTTTGGGAGTTTAGAAATTTTGGAATTTTGGAATTTGGGAATTGGGAATTGGGAAATTGAGAAATTGGAAAATTAGAAAATTGCAAGATTGGGGGGTTCGGAAATTAGTAAACTGATAAATTGGAAAATTTGGGGATTGGGGATTGGGAATTGGAAAATTGGGAAATTTGGAAATTGAGAGAATGGGAAATTAGGCAATTGGAATGTTGGAAATTTGGGAAATTAGGAAATTAGGAAATCGGGAAATTGGGAAATTGTGAATTTGGAAAATTAAGAAATTGGGAAATGGAGAAATTGAGAAATCGGGCAATTGGTATGTTGGGAAATTGAGAAACTGGAAAATGGGGAAATTTGGAAATTGAGAGAATGAGAAATTAGGCAATTGGAATGTTGGAAATTTGGGAAATTGGGAAATTGTGAATTTGGAAAATTGAGAAATTGAGAAATCGGGCAATTGGTATGTTGGGAAATTGGGAAATGGGGAAGTTGGGAAACTGGGAAACTGGAAAATTGAGAAATTTGGAAATTGAGAGAATGGGAAATTAGGCAATTGGAATGTTGGAAATTTGGGAAATTAGGAAATCGGGAAATTGGGAAATTGTGAATTTGGAAAATTGAAAAATTGAGAAATCGGGCAATTGATATGTTGGGAAATTGGAAAATGGGAAAGTTGGGAAATTGGGACACTGGGAAATTGGGAAACTGGGAAACTGGAAAACTGGGAAACTGGGAAACTGGGAAACTGGGAAATTTGGAAATTGAGAAATTGAGAAAACAGGAAATGGGGGAATTAGGAAACTAGAAATTTAAGAGTTTTAAAATTTAAAAATTTAGAAACTTAGAATTTACAAAACTATTAAATTAGAAAATTTTACAGTTCATTTTAAAAGTTCGGAAATTTGAAAATATTTGAATGTTTTCATAAAACTTAATTGTCTTCATCATTAGCACTAATATTAACTACCAATATAAATGAAATAATTGTATCTGCAAGGAGTACGACTCTTTCATATCTCTAAGAAAACTGCTCCGAAAAAAATTCTCAGTGAAATATTTATATTTCATTCTATACATTTATGTGTTTGAATGAAAGAGAGTCGTTGAAATGTATTATTGTTGTTCGTCCTAAATAAATTTATTCGGGTACTGTAGAAAACAAAGAAGAACACTGTGTAGTTTGACTTTATTGCCTTCTTTATGCGCTTCTTTGTTGAGGTTAAATACAAACAGAATAATGGCCATTTTACGTGCATCAATACAGTCTGACTTGATATTGGATTGTACTACTTATGGGTAGCTGTTGAGTACCGTACGAAAATTACGTGGTTTTATGTATTGGAGTAAAGACACTCCATGACTTCTAGCTACGCAATTGTCACGAGAATCATTGTACCTCCTTCTTTGATCGACTTAACGATGCATTATGCATAATGACGCTGCAATTTCGAGCACACACGATTGTACTTTTATCATAGATTTTCTACTTGTGAATTACTCGTTTCAGTTTCTTTATTCTGAAATACAATCGTTAACTTTTATTGTAGTCATTCTAACTATTTCTTCAAAGCATTATGTTATTACGTTTCCTTAATATAGCATCAGTATACAAATACGTTTAATGTATTTAGTATTCTTATGTGTATATCAGGATGGCTCAATAAAATCCTTTTTGCCCTCGCCGTCTAAGAAGTTAGTATAGCGTAAAAAACCCTCTCACAGTTAAGCTCAAAAATTTGAATTTAAAAAATCGATCGAAGTAATTTAGAAATTTTCAAAATAAAATTTAAGATTAAATTTTTTAACTACCTTCTTATTTTTTGAAAGCTATTTATTTGTCAATAGATGTCTTGTATATTAACCAATTGTGGGTATTCTCTCGAATTTATAATTTAAATACACTTTTGTCTATTTAATTTAAGTCCTTGAGTTTTTCTGAGAAGTAATCATTCTTATTGCGTGATGGATATTCATTTTAGTATTGTCGCACTACTTTTCATGAATATTGCAATTTATCTTTATTGTTAGTTAAATATTTATTAAATTTGTCCATCAACGTTACTCCTCGCTCTGTCATACCATTAACAACTTGGAAATTTTTTAATATTTCTTCACAATTCTTATAACTTTTGTAATAGTTAAGTTAAGAGTAATAGTAATTCCGAAAATAGTAAGCTTAATTTCAGTCGAAATTATTAAAATGAGATTTTACGATTTTAAAATGAAAATGATTTGAATATATTGGAAACTTGATATTTTCTTGCGACATGGGCTTTAGTTGCGATAATCCAGCGGGAAAATATGGGATTTTTCTCATATCTAGTCCACATTTCTAGACGCTAATTTACATTTTTTAAGATAAATTTTTAATTGACAATTTACATTTTAAAGCAGCAAACTAACATTTCAAAGAACTAAATTGACTAAAGTTTCAAGAAATCTTTTAACATGTATTATTAATATAATTTTTAATATAATTATTATTACTATATTATCAGTATAATCTTAGTATCAAATATTAACGTGTAACCCTTGAGCTTACAGTTGTATAATGATGTAAATTTTGCTGAATTTAATTTTACATGTAAATGTGAAATTTAATTGTAACTGCCGCAATGCGCAATATACTGTAATACTATTGAAAATTTTTTCGTGATGCAAAAGAATGCATATATCTTTCCTTCTTTGTTTAGTTTAGTGTTGTACAGAAATACTTGAGAATTATAACATGACCTATATTATGAATGCGTCAGTTGAACGTTTTATCTTCGCCTGACACATATCTGGATCAAGCCACTTGTGCCAAAGTTGGATTTTGTTTTTAATTATTTTTATTTAGACCCTCCATTTTACCTGTTAGTATTTGCATTCCGTTATTTCTGAATTGTTAATGCTGAAAGTGAAAGATATTAGTTATTAATCTGGAAGAAAAGGAGATGATTTCATTGTTGTATTAATTCAATATAATATTTTTGAAGTATCAATGTGTCAAATATAATTTTGTATAAAAATTTGTATACAGAACAATATCATTCGTTACCAATTATAACTTGCTAGTTTTTTTAAATTTTTATTGAATTACTAAGGTAAATGAATTCCTCAATTACGTCGAAAATCAAAGTCGAAATCAGATACCTTATAACTGTAATTAGAACCTTTAGTTCGAACAAATTATGATCGATCAACATTATCGAACAATAATTAGACCGATAATTACTACTTTTGACGTCGAGGTTAGGTGACGAATATCGGTTAGGGCAGTGGGTAGAGGTTTGATATATATAGTCATTAACGAAACTTCGCTAAAGTGCAGAGTTCCCTTAGGTCGTAAGTCCTTCGTTAAGTGCATCCGTTTCAGGATTTATTAAAGATTAATTACTGTATTGCTCTCCAAGAATTTTCTAATTTATCCAGTGCTTTTAATACACGATCTTTTTTTCTTTAACATAAACTGAATAAAATTATATAAAATTGCAAAGGAAAATCACGTAAACATACTTTTAATTTGACTAACAGTTTTGAGCGTTTATATAATGACCTACGTAATTTGTACTTTCACTTTGTTAAAATCTCTATATCTCGTTTTTGATCTACCCATACAGTAGGTCAAAATTATAAGTACACATTCGAATTCACGTGAAATACCTAGTAGACCCATTAGTTACAATTTATGTTTATGTTCGCAGAAAGATCCATTACGACGATGATGAGTATGTGGCGTTGAACATAGCGGACGAGTTGGAAGAAGAGGAAACCTTGAGCGGTCCCGAGAAGATCGCAGCACATCGGGAGAAGTATCATCGACCCCGCAGAAAGCGGAAACGGAAACGGCGTAAAGTGGTCACTGCAGTTCCTCAAGAAGAGCTGGTTGATCCTGAAGAACTTCCTCCACGTGCTCGATGGACGATCGTCGCGACCGCTTGCCTTCTTCTCGCAATGTCTTTGCTCTTGGTCGGAGTCACCCTCAGGATGGCACCAATTATCGACGAAATGGGTGAGCGATTATTTTTATTTATATCTTTACAGGGTATGGTCGGACGGATCAGGGGGAGATTCTCCATGTTAAAATAAGTCTAAAAACAAGAATAACATTTTTTCGTTTAACGCTTCGTTTTCGAGAAATTCGAATTTGAAAATTCTATCCACGCGTGCATTGGACTGTCTCTCCAAGTCATTGTTTGCTACAAGTTCCCTTTTGCATTCTAATACTGACGTTTCTAATGTTTACATCTTTTCTTCAATTGTACGGCTTTCTTCTACTTTTATTCTGTTTTGATCAGACAAGCTATGTCAATGTCTACTTATAGCAACCGCGAATATGTCGGTATGATAAAAGCTTTGGAGCTTGTCATGGAAATGCAACAGCAGCGGCTGAATATAGGCAACAATTTCCAAATCGTCGCTATCCGGACAGGAGAGTGATGCACAGGGTAGAGTAAAGATTAATTAAGTATGGTTTTTTCACAATTACCATAAGTCTGGTAGCAATAGAAGATCTCTAACTTTAGAAACAGAAGTTCTTAATACCGTTGCTAATAATCCTAAAACAAGTATACGAACACTTATTGCTTATCATAATACCAGTACCAGAACTATTGGTCGCAATAAATAATATTAACATTAACATTTTTTATTTATAAATATATTCAAACCTAAAGATGGTATAATGCACACGTACTGGATAGAATTTTCGAACTTGATTCTTTCAAAAATGAAGCGATAAACGAAGAAATGTTACTCTCTTTTACGACTTATTTTTACATGTAGTATTACCTCCTCTCGATTGTACCCGTTAGGCCACACCCTGTAAATGTTAAGTATAACCGAGAAGCGTGAATGTTTAGAAATGTATTCTACATTCACATTCACCCCTTAGTAACACTGGAAAAAACACTTGTGACGCACTAGCAGTTGTGTGATAATACCTTTTTCATATTTTTAGTACTTGAATTTTTGGTTTAGGTTTACAGATCTTTATTTTGCATTAAGGATTGCTAAATACAAAATGAATATGGTACTTTAACTTTCTTTATTTGCGTATTGTAGCTTTGAATGGGTAGTTAGGTTTGACGCATCTGTGGAATAAATCAGATCTTTCAAGTTTTTCAATGTTGAAATTCCCAAATTCCCAAATTCCTAAATTCCCAAGTTTCTAAATTCCTAAATTTCAAAATTCCCAAATTCCCAAATTCCCAAATTCCCAAGTTTCCAAATTCCTAAATTTCCAAATTCCCAAATTCTCCAATTCCTAAATTCTTAAATTTCCAAATTCCTAAGTTTCCAAATTTTCAAATTCTCAAATTCCCAAATTCTCAAATTCCCAAATTCCCAAATTCCCAAATTCCCAAATTCCCAAATTCCCAAATTCCCAAATTCCTAAATTTCCAAATTCCTAAGTTTCCAAATTTTCAAATTCCAAAATTCCCAAATTCTCAAATTCCCAAATTCCCAAATTCCCAAATTCCCAAATTCCCAAATTCCCAAATTCTCAAATTTCCAAATTCCCAAATTCTCAAATTCCCAAATTCCAAAATTCCCAAATTCCCAAATTCTCAAATTCCCAAATTCCCAAATTCCTAAATTTCCAAATTCCTAAGTTTCCAAATTTTCAAATTCCAAAATTTCAAAATTCTCAAATTCCCAAATTCTCAAATTCCCAAATTCCCAAATTCCCAAATTCCCAAATTCTCAAATTCCCAAGTTCCCAAATTCCCAAATTTCCAAATTCTCAAATTCCAAGGTCCCAAGATCCTCGAACTCCTAGAGTCCAAAATCCCTAGACCCACAAATTCCTAGACCATCATATCCCTATTTTTTCACACCGATAGCTTCCAAAATCTCTAAATCCCCAAATTCCTCATCTTCTTTTCAAATCCTCAACAATCCCGAAAAATCAACAACTTGTTCCCTGAAAATCAAAACTCACGTCTTTTCCTTACAAATCAAAAATCGAGGTTTCTCTCTAGATTGTCATATTTTCTCCAAAAAAATTAGATAAATTCTCAACTGTCCATACACTCAATTCTGAAACTTGTAACGAATATATAATTATCAGTAAATAAACAAAATGAGGGGATATGAGTCCAGTTTGAGTACAGTTTCATAAAGAATTCATATGATCGTGATCGATCACCATATTGGATCCGCCATTTTGAATTTCTATCTTCAGATTCGTAATCAGCGACCCTAGAACCCCCTGGGTATTAAGTCTGAACCTATCATGCTGGTATGAAATTCGTAGCTCGAAGCGCATGGTTTGGGGCGTTAATAGAATGCGCCCACTTTGACCCTCCATATCTCCTGAACTAATTGCGTGCTCAACGTAACAATTTTCTGCGATTAATGTCTCATCATGACGTATCATTTGGCGGTTCCGAAATGGCGGTTCCGAAATGAACGATTTCGATGATCACATTTTCACCTTAATCTACAACTTTTTCGACAGTTGCGTCAGACAGAATCTAATTATTGCTGCGATATTAAGATGAAAAGTTGTATGTTTTGTCTTCATAGTTGTTAGGTATGTTTTGCATTTAGCTTTTCATCGAACAGATAAAAATTGGAATTAAAGTAAAAATTTGAATTTGATGAAAAAATCAGTTGAGATTGTTGCGTTTAATTGTGGAGTGCGTCACGAGTGCGACACGGTAGGGGAGTTTAGGGATGAATAGATACTTTTTATTATACTAACTTGACTTTAATTGAATTTTGCAATCGTCGAGCTATTATTTAGCTCTTTGGATCTATCATTTCAATCTTTAATGTCGCAAATTGTAATTATTGAAAAAATTAATATAATGCTAGATTTAAGGTAGATTTGAACTGAAATTTGTAACTTGATACCATAAGTCAAGAAGGTAAAATAAGTTTACAAAGTTTATGAGTTTGTAGAAAATATACTTGAATTTTAAAGTTTGACAATAAACCTTATTCTATTGATAAATATTCTGTCATTGAAAGTATAAAAATTGCATATATTAATGTTTGTTACTTTTTAACAATTCGTTAAATGTACATAGAAGAATAAGTATTTAATGAAACATATACGAAGGGAACTTTTAATACAATTTTCCTTTGTATTTAAAAACTAAGAAATCAGCTTTCAGAGTTTAATCGTCTGTTTATGTAGTTTACTTAATTTAGGTATATCGTTGATTGATTTACAGAGAGATTTTAACACAAGCTGCATTGAATGAAATTAATAATGGCTTCGATGAAACCTTTTCATTTATAGGTTCTGAATCTGAACCACTTAACTGCACTGACTATTCACGCGGATTAAGAACACTTTTCTATACAGTAGTGTGCGAAGCACTCAACTTTTAAAAAGATACTTCAGTGCAATGTAAATGCAACTTCAAAAGTTGCCAGGGTTGCATTGATTTGTTGATATTTCTCCTGTAACGCTTCTGGATAATGTGAATTAACTTACAATGATTAAAGTAACGTTAAGAAAATTAATAGGTGATATTTAATTACTTTGATATTATAGTTACTATTGTTTTTATTACATGAAAGTGCCATGAAACTACAATGCCATGAAACTACAAAACAAAATTGCTAATTGTTAATTGTTAAATTAACAATTAAAAGGATAATTGCCAATTGTTTATTTTCATCATATGGAACTGTATATAATAGTAATTGTATTACAGAACATTACAGAATAAACAATATAATATAAAATATAAAATAGTATAAATTATATAAAAATTAAGTATTGCATTGTAAGAATTATTAAAAAATTGCAACATAATTTTAAAACAATAATTTATCATAAATAAAAAATATCACGAACTGAACCATAATGAATCCCAAGTCATAACATAAATTTGCATGATTATTTCGTTCAGGTGTTGCATCTAACTTTAAACATACAGGGCGTCTCATAACTACTATAACTCCCGGAAATGGATGGCAGGGCACGTGATTCTGAACAACATTTTCCTTTGCAAAAATGCGGTATGAAGCTTCGTTTTCGAATTATTAAGGAAAAACATCGGCCAATCAGAGCCTTCCCGCGCATGGGCGCGCAATTCTCGCGTTCTGATTAGTCCGTGTTTTTGCTTAATAATTCAAAGACGAAGCTTCAAACCCGATTTTTGCAAAGAGAAAAGTTGTTCAGAATCATGTTCCCTACTATCCATTTCCGTGAGTTACGCTAGTTGTAAAAACACCCTGTAGTTAACGTAGGCCACTCCTAAAACGTCATCTTCCGAATCAAGATCGTGAACGAAGTTTAATCGTGATCATAGTTTTGTGAACACTGTGATAAATCCCTGTTAGTAATTGTGCCTTTAGTTGCGTCAGTCAGGGCAACTATTGCTGCAATATTAAGACAAACAAGGAAGACGAAATGTTGGGTACATTTTGGATTCAAGCATCCTTGATTATGCAAATTATAATTAGTATTAAACTCCAGATTTACTCAAGCTGCAAGTACAATTTTCGTAAACTGTAATTTGTGTCACAAGGACACGATATTATAAGTCAGAGTTAATTTAAGACTAGCGTTTCGATTGTATACTTTTGAAGTTGAAATATTGCTGCGACGTCATATCGCAATTGACTTTCATTCGACGATATTGTCGAGAAGTTTAGAATCTAAGATATTTAGGACATGCCTCTGGAGGAACCAGTTCTTTGTACTAACGATGAAATATGCAACTAATCCCAAGAGGTATCACCTCGAATTGCAATCACAACGCGTTAATGTTTCACCATATCAATGCCCTATTGTCCTCTGCAACTACGAATATAGCGCTCCTGCTCTATGGCTTGATTATATTTTTAGGCACAAAAAAGTGTTCCGAATCGAGCGCAATTATTCATCAAAACCGAGAGATCAATGAGAAAATTTAGGCCAGAGAGGTGTTATAAATAAAGAAGTGTATATTGATGAAGTACCTATCCTCGTTTCGCCGTTCGTCATTATTCGTATTGATAACAAAATCTTGTTTTACTCAGCTGTTCGATTAATTGGATTCTCGGTGAGAATATAGCTGTGTTTATTAAAGTTCGTCTTTTGTTGCGAGCTTTCATTACTGACAGCTGACTTGCCACTTTATTTTCAAGAAATTTAGAGGTGCCATTAAAATGCAACGTATTCAAAATGTAATGTAAGTTTCGTTTTTAACGACAGAAAAAGTTGATTGTTTGGTTATTTACGCAGGCAGTTCATCATTTGAGTTTGGTTAGGTTAGGTACAAATAATTTTTGTGTGTTCTGAAAAAGGAAATTAATATTTTACTCAATTTTTATTTGTAAAATTCTTATCGCATTTTGTACTATATTTATTGCTAATAAGATTGAAGGTTTTAAGTGTGTTAAAATTAAAGATTTTAAGGTTAAGACGTTATGGTTATATTTCTTCCATAGATCAGAATACTTTTTCCATTAAAAGAAAAATACAAATCATTAATGAAGTAATCACCCTTCATCCAAAATATTTAAGTCAAATTACTTTTGAAACCCAGTAGTACCTATTTATAGAATTCGAAATTATACCTAGACTTATATAGTAAAACACTATATAAGTGTTTTATAGGTAGTAAAAGTGCTCAGGTCTAGAAAGATAAAAACCAACAGGCATCATGTAAACAAAGACTGAGCATCTCGAAATATTTCTCGGCCTACAATACCCATAAAAGTTTTGAATGCAGGGTAAACTCTGGTAAGTCCCTGATAGTTTTACAATTGTTTCATTAGTTAATAATTTGCACATGTGCTGAAACCGAGTCAAGGATATAATGATAGGACACGTAAATAAAGAACAGGTCCATGAAACTTTACTGAAAACATTTTGTCCTAAAAATAAAATACAAGATTCAATTTCGAAATCTGATTATTTTATAACAATTTTAATTTTAACTCATAACAATTTAAATTTTAACTCATAACAATTTAAATTTTAACTCATAACAATTTAAATTTTAACTCATAACAATTTAAATTTTAACTCATAACAATTTAAATTTTAATTCATAACAATTTTAATTTTAACTCATAACAATTTTAATTTTAATTCATAACAATTTTAATTTTAACTAATAACAATTTAAATTTAAATCCACAATGATTAACGAAATTTCCAAATTTTCAAATTCTCGAGTTTTTAAATTTCTTCAATCCATATTCCAAAATTTCAAATTTTCAACTTTCCAAATTTATACATTCTTAAATTTCTGAATTTGCACAATTTCACGTTTCTAAATTTCAGAAATCTTGAATTTCTAAATTAGCAAATTTTCAAACTCTGAAGTTTTGTAATTTCTTGAATCTCCATATTCCTACATTAATTAAATTCCCATATTCCTGAATTATTGAAATCCACAGATCTGTAAATTCCAAAGATCCTCAAATTCCTAGACCTCTTAAATCCCCATATTTCCACATCCGTAAGATCCCAAAATCCTTACACCTCCAAATTCTCCTTTTCCCCGATAATTCTCAATACCTAACAACATGTCCTCCCCTAAACAAAATATCGTCCTTTCTGTACAAATATAAAATTACCACATATTTCTAAAAAAGTCAAAAACTGTACATTCAATTCTGAAATCCGCAATATACCTATCATTATTTCTAAAACAAAAAACAAAGAAATTCTGAGTTTAATAATAAGATTCCATAATTAATAATTATAAGTCCACACGATTTTGATCGAACCTTATCGAGTTTTGAAAAACACAAAATTTCTAGTGTTCACACTTGAATCGTAATCTGTAGCCGCAATATACTGAAATCCCTCTCGGGTAGCACTCGAGTCATATGAAGGGGTATTTTCTGAAACGCCGGTCGATTTCAGGTCGGACTCGAGTCGGTCCTTTAAACGGCCTAGCTTTTCTCGCGTCACAAGTTTCAGCCAATTAACCGACGGAATTGTAGCACTCGTGCAACTGAATCCAGCGCGAAAAAGCACTTTTGGGGCCGGATTTGTGTACCAACAGCGTGGCAGAGGGCACACGTACGAGCACACAGGCGTCGGGGAGAAACGGCGTGTGCGGGCTCGAGGGCGCTCCGCGCCTCTAAATTAAAGGCGCACGTCTGCGAATCCTCCAGTCAGCCGTCGGATTTCCGTGGTGGAACCATCTCGAAAACTTCATCCCGCGATTCATCGTTTTAGTCTTCTCGCCTCGTTCGTTGTGGTCAACGAGCTGTCGGGTCTACTCGACCCGCTGGACCGAGTGCCGATTCACGAGTGTGCCCCTCGGAGTGTTACCAGTGCCAAACGTGCCCTTGCTTTAAACCGTCCCGATCGTGTCGGTGTTTTCGATCAAATTGGTCACAGATTTCGAGATATGAGTGCAAACGGAGTAATTGATTTCGGGGGGTGTTTGCAGGAATTTGAAGATTAGGTACTGTGAAGGTTTAAAGATTTACCAGTTTGAAGATTAGGCACTGTGAAGGTTTGAAGATTTAGGTAATTGAAAGGTAACGGTGACAAAAAGGTGTTCTCAGTTTTTCCTTTTGAATTAGCTGGGAATTATGGAATTTTGGGGAGAACGTGGTGAGAACACGGTGAGAACTGGGTCAAAGTTTTTAGGACGCTAATTTATAGAAAACAGAGGTAAAGAAAGATTAAATCGATGATAAGTTAAAATAAGGCACTCTCCTGAATTGTACGTTTTTAGTCGTAAAAAATAGATTGAAATTATAAAATTTTGCATATTTTCATTAAATAGGAAAATCGCTGCTAAAATTTCTTTATTAATATCAAACTTAATAACGTATATATAATTAAATATTGGAAATGAAATAAGAAAATGAATAAGCGGTATAATATAAATTTACATACCAATTTTTTGTCTCGTAAATAAGTAGAATTAAATAGAAAAAAATGAATTTGTAAAAAATTAGTAAAAAATTAGAAACAGAAATGAGTAAAAAATGAATTTGTGATACTGAAACGAAATTTCAGATGTTGTAGTAAACAGTAAAATTTGACTAATTTTCTTATTCAATTTACTATTCAATTTTTTACTTAATTTCCTATTTTATTTCTTATTTAATTCCTTACTTAATTTTTCACTCAATTTATTATATAATCTCTTATTTCTTTAACCAACAGTTCAACTTGTTCGCTTTATTATCAGAATTATCGAGAATCGAACACCAGTGCCTGATTTATCGCGATTCATTGGCCCATAAAAGTACGATATTTTCATAAAAGTGCAATTGTTCTGGTTGAATGAATATTTTTAATATGATCTCTCTCTCGCACACATTGGTAGCATATTTTTCTACCTCAAGTGCTACCAGTTTATTAAACCGTTGTTCAAGTGGGCGTGAAATGTTGAATATTGCACGATGGTATTTCAAAAACTGTCGAAATGTTGATTCAAGAAATAAATACAGAACGTGGAGAAGTGTTATTTTAAAACGTTCAAATAAGAACAAATGTCCATAACTTTCTTTTACGTAAACTGTTTAAACTGAGTCCCATATAGAAATATTATTCGATAGTAATTACTTTCAACAAAGTTTTGCCAAATCAACAGATTACGTTTATTACTTCTAAAATTGAGAATGCACCTTGAACGTTACTGAAATGTTACCAGAGTTGTACTAAAAAAGAAATTTTTATGTGACGTTGCACTAGAAATTTTGACAAAAAATCGATTTACTTGCTAAAATTTAAAAAATTAAAATTAATCAAAAATTGAGAAAACTAATTTCTTGAGGGAAGGAAATTTGACTTGAAATTTAAAAATATAGTAATTTTTTTCAAACTAAATTCTTCATTAATTTTGTTGCAAACAAAATTAGACTTTGAGTGCTAGTAACTTAAAATTTAATATTTGAATTTACTTATTTTTAAAATAAAATCTAAATAATAACTTGATGTACGTAATTTTCTTTTGTGTAAAAAGGTTTAAGTTAAGAAAAACCTAATAGTTATTTGATTTTTATACTTTATTATACGATAAACTGAATTATTACTAAATTATTAAATTCGAATTATATAAAAATTATTTAAAATTATATAAAAGTTGTACTATATAAAAATCTGTCAAATAATAATATAAATGAATTAAGTAACGTGAATATTTTTAATAATACCATGTATATTAAGTTTCGAATACAATATCGGAAGTTCAATCAAAACGTGTATACATATATTTTTAAATTTCTTAGACACCTCGAAATTGAATAGAAAGGTGCATGAAGAAGAACAGCTTCCTTTATCTAGTGTTTTGACATGCAAAACAGCAATCTTGAGGTCCATTAAGGTGAGTGTCCATTATGCTGTTAAAATCGAGTTACGAACGGTCTCCTACAACCTGCAAGATCTTCCTCCTCCGGTACAGGTTTCATTGCATTATTTGTGCGGAAAGGAATATATTTTATATAACCTACAAAATATGGAAAATTTTGCACATAGGAATACAAAAATTTTGGGATTTGCGAATTTGAAAATTTGAGAATTTGAGAATTTAGAAATTTAGAAATTCAGAAATTTAAAAATTTAGAAATTTAGAAATTCAAAAAATTTGAAACTTTAGCATTTAGAAATTTATGAATTTTGTAATACAGAATTTGGAAATTTTAGAATTTTAGAATTTTAGAATATAGAATTTGGAAATTTTAGGATTTTAGAATATAGAATTTGGAAATTTTAGGATTTTAGAATATAGAATTTGGAAATTTAAATATTTGTGCATTTGGAAATTCAGGGATTTTAGAATTTGGAAATTTATAAAGTAACTGTGAAGATTTACTAATTCGAAAATTTAGGTACTTACAAAATTATGAAATAAAAACTTGGGAGTTTGAAAACTTTGGAATCTGAGAAATTAAGAATTCGAAAATTTAAAAAATATGGTACCATAATAATCTGCAATGTATAACAAAAGATGTTATAATATTATCTACGACTTCTCGTTGGAGCACGAATTGTTTTAAACTCATTGATAACATTCCTTCATCTTAATAATCTATATTCTAGCGTGTCTGACCGCAAACGTCAGTTTTCACTGTGGCGGTCAACGCGTTGACACATTGACTGTTACAGTAGAAATTGATGTATGTGGGCAGACACTAGATCTAATATAGAGATACAACATTAACACTAAATCTACAAGTACGTAATCCTTCGAAATTAAGAATGAAGTTAAAAAATGAACCAGTGTGTCAGAATGGACGATGGTATACCGCCTATGAAAGTACCTGCATATTTAGAATATTAAAATGCTATATTATACAGGATAAAATGTATCAATTTAAAAATAAAATAAAAATAAATCAGTTTTCACAATTTTATTGTCAACGTAAATTACAAACTTCTACATTGTAGAAATCTGTATGAAATACATTTCGAGTCTTGCACCCTGCTTAAAAGGGACTTGTAGAGAGTCATGCAATTAGAGTTAAGACATTTTACAATAAGCACATTTTGTTCCACAACATCATACAAACACGTTACATGCATGATCGACAACAAGTACGTAATCGAATCTTTTATTCGTCAAATGGACAATGATATATGGATTGGCTATTAATATAACGTTAATGTTAATCGGTTACGATACTGTATATAACTAGTGGGTCTCCAGGCGCCTCACGCGAATTCGAACGTGTATTTCAAATTTCGAGTACCTACTGTAATGTAGGTAGAACAAGAATGAGGTGCCGAGATTTTAAAGTCGTTCCAAACGATTAGACATGTCTGAAACTATCGAAAACGACACCAAACAATTATTGTTGATTTCACGACAAACACGTCAATAACGACCAAGTATTGCCGTCAAGGATAAGTTATAGAGCTTTTAACGTGTTTCCAGATTCTATGTGTCAATAATTATCGAACATAAACACGATTTTTTGTCGATTCGACAAGGATCGACGACAACAGGTCCCTGTCACATCACAGCCAAAATCTATACAGCAAATTTATGGTGTCTCAAGAGTTTATGCTCAAAATGGCAAGTTGAAAGACCCAAAATGGCGGCGTGTAACGTGTTGCAGACAAAGAGATAAACGAACAAGAGTTGTCCCATCTGTACGTTCAATAAGCAAATGGTAGATATCGATTCTTTATGAGAATCAACATAGATCTCAAGAGAAACACACTAACAAATTTTGTAAATTGAAATAAAGAACTTTTTAATTATTCTGTAATTTAGAATAGAAGAATTTGTAAAATGGTCGATGGTCGCTTTGATAATTATAGTGTTAAGAATAAAAATATACCAATTCTTTCAGAAATCTAAATAGAGTCTTAATCTAAATTACAAATTCTTCAGCCCAAATCGTTCAATCTCATCTTTTAATTCGGCTAATTAATTCAATGTTAGAAGCACTCAAAGGTTTTTTCGTTTAATTAATCTAATTGAATTTGTAATACCGGTCACCGGTGACCATCATGGGTAATCAACGTGGGAAGCTTTCATGAAAACCCAGTATTTGTTCTTCGTTTGAACATGTAATGAATCAATCAATTTATCGCTTTCAATTAATATTGTTCATTAATTAATATCCAGTTCCGAGTCGCTGGATGTATCAAAGCGCGGAGGTATTAGATTTAATTTATCGTGAACATTTTACAGTTTTTAAGTTGTATATCATTTTTTTAGTTGAACACTAAATTTTTTAATCTGTGTATTTGTGTATTTGTAAATTTATTCAGTTCTAAATCTCCAAATGTAGTAATTCAAAATTTTGTTAATTTAAAATCTTCTGTTTTTGAAATGTCGAAAATTTATAAATACCAAACTTATGGATTTCAAATTTTCCGGTTTAAAAGTTTCAAAGGTTACAAATTCCGCATTCTCCAATTGCAAAACTTCAAAGTTCATAAATTCCAAATTTCCTGATTTAAAAATTTCTAAACTCATAAATGGCTTGAAGGCGAATAAAACTACAATATAAGAATTTTTTATTTTGTCAAGGTGAAAATGTCTAATTTGCAAATTCTGAAAATTCAAAATTTGATAATTTGAAAAATATAAATTTTGAAAACTTGTACACCTGAAATTTGCTAAATTAAAAAATTTTGAAATAGAATTCACGTAGCAAGATTATATTCTAATTTTTATCAAACTTTTAAATGTCAATTTTATATACCATATATTTTGAAACATTTCTTTATATTTCAAAAGCAATAATGTAAGAAAGTGGCTTATATTTATCAACTACAAAGTACTATACACAATATCTAACATCAAATTAGAAGAAAATAATGAAATAATTACTTGAAAATGATTGACGATCGAATTCATTAATTTTCTTAAAAATTAAATAGTTTTTCTTCTCTTCCCTTTAATAATGATTGATAATACGATGTAAATACGTGGTTATCGCGAGTTTATCGATCCGAACCGGACAACCATTAATCTTCTTATTGTTACCAAAACATTCCACCAAAACTGTATAAGTGATTGTTGCTGTCAGCTTCTGTCAATTGTTTTGAATAATTTTTTTCAAAATGCTCTGGATGAATCATTAATAAACAGCTTACAGATTGATTACTTGGACTTCAGGTTAATACATCAATATGCCAAAACTATCATTGTTATCGGTTTACTTATAAATTACATTATGCAACAAATTAAAAAGTTGAATTTTAATACCGAACAATAAATCATTGTACTATGATCATGTTTACTATGATTATCGAATCCATTTTTATCCAATTACAATTTTTTGAAAATTTTATTCTGTTTCGAATTTCAGAAATTCATTTTTCACTTTTAACTGCGCTATCTAAAGTGATACAAATATTTTTTCTAACAAAATATCCCTTATAAATATTTTCTAACATACATACATTTTTTCGTATATCCTAATTACACATATTTCGTATATTCTAATTACACATTAGATATTATACAATTTATTATGCAATTTATTATTTTTAAATAAATAATTCTTTTATACTAATATTAGTAATCGTTAAAATGTATTTTAATGACTGTTTAAATAATTACTGAACAATGTTTTTCCATTTATCCATATCTTTCATTTTTCTAAGAAATTTGATATCTCTTTAAAATTTTAAACTTTTATGAATTATTAATATCTACCCACGTGTGATAAACAATTTTCTATATTGAACTTCATATGTACTAAGCATTATTGCCCGCATAGTTCAAAGCATTTTTCGATAATAGAATTTGGAAGTTACAAAAAAGCTCGTTTTCTCGAGAATCGCTTTAGAACCACAGTCCTCCACAAAAATATACAGTGGTGTCCAAAAATTCGAGCAATGGAACAAAACTTTGAAAAAAGTTTCAGATTTTTTATTACAGCCGTTAGTACAAAGAACTGGTTCCTCCAGAGACACGTCCTAAATATCTTAGATTCTAAACTACTCGACAATATCGTCGAATGAAAGTCAATTGCGATATGACGTCGCAGCAATATTTCAACTTCAAAAGTATACAATCGAAACGCTAGTCTTAAATTAACTCTGACTTATAATATCGTGTCCTTGTGACACAAATTACAGTTTACGAAAATTGTATTTGCAGCTTGAGTAAATCTGGAGTTTAATACTAATTATAATTTGCATAATCAAATATGCTTGAATCCAAAATGTACCCAACATTTCGTCTTCCTTGTTTGTCTTAATATTGCAGCAATAGTTGCCCTGACTGACGCAACTAAAGGCACAATTACTAACAGGGATTTATCACAGTGATCACAAAACTATGATCACGATTAAACTTCGTTCACGATTTTGATTCGGAAGATGGCGTTTTAGGAGTGGCTTAAGTTAACTACAGGGTGTTTTTACAACTAGTGTAACTCACGGAAATGGATGGTAGGGAACATGATTCTGAACAACTTTTCTCTTTGCAAAAATCGGGTTTGAAGCTTCGTTTTTGAATTATTAAGCAAAAGCACGGACTAATCAGAGCGCAAGAATTGCGCGCCCATGCGCGGGAAGGACTCTGATTGGCCGATGTTTTTCCTTAATAATTCGAAAACGAAGCTTCATACCGCATTTTTGCAAAGGAATATGTTGTTCAGAATCACGTGCCCTACCACCCATTTCCGGGACTTATAGTAGTTATGAGACGCCCTGCATGTTTAAAATTAGATGCAACCCCTGAACGAAATAATCATGCAAATTTATGTTATGACTTGGGATTCATTATGGTTCAGTTTATGATATTTTTTATTTATGATAAATTATTGTTTTAAAATTATGTTGCAACTTTTTAGTAAGTCTTACAATGCAATACTTAATTTTTATATAATTTGTACTATTTTATATTTTATATTATGTAGTTCATTCTGTAATAACACTTGAACGAAATAATCATGGAATGTATGTTATACGACTTGGGATTCATTATTATATATATACTAGGGGGCTCCGCCCCCTGGCCGCTTCGCGGCCCAACCCCCGAGGCGCTTCGCGCCTATTTCGTGTGCATGCTCTACCGGAATATTTTTATGTTTAAATTTATAGTGTAAATTTTATTTAAAGTTTATACAGGTTATTTTTCGACAAACTTCAATTAATTTTTGGTACAGCTTTTTATTCCGAAAATCTGTCCTTTATATTAAAACTGGAATAATTCGTTCATTTTAGTAGTGTAGTTTTTTAAATTAAAATAGAATTGAAGTGTAATATGACTGTGGTAGAAACCTTTTTATGTTATGTTTACACATCAAAAATTTCGGGCCAAACTTCATTTTTAATAATCATACTCTTCATACTCTATAATATAAAATCGTAACGTAACGCGTAACGCGTAACGCTGTCACGGTTATATTGTATTCTATTATTCTCTATCATACTCTCTATAGTACAAAATCATAACGTAACGGTGTCACGCGTGACGCTGCCACGGTTAGGTTAGGTTAGGTTTAGGTTAGGTTACATCTATCACGGTCATACTGTACTCTATAGAATAAAATCATAACGTAACTGTCTCACGCGTAACACTATCATACTTACTAACCTAACCTAACCTAACCTAAACTAAACTAACCGTGACAGCTTTATGCGTGACACCGTTACGTTATGATTTCATACTATACAGAGTATGATAGAGTACAATAGGATCGTGATAGATGTAACCTAACCTAAATCTAACCTAACCTACCCTAACCTAACCGTGACAGCGTAACGCGTAACACCGTTGCGTTATGATTTTGTACTATAAAGAGTATGATAGAGAATGATAGAATGATAGAATACAATATAACCGTGACAGCGTTACGCGTTACGCGTTACGTTACGATTTTATATTATAGAGTATGATAAGTAACATTAGTTGTGAGACAGCCTGTATACGTTCTCATAATTTACACTTAGGTATTTATCTAATTATGTAAGGCTTATTTTTACTACAATCTTAATCTCTAAAGATTGTCCAGTTTTTAAACTATTGAACATATATTATTTGAAACGTATGATAAGACTAATAATGCTATTATATTTTATGCGATGTTCGCACCATTCGAAGATATCGATCGACCCCGCAAATATTCATTCAACTTAACAAGCCAAAACTATACTGTTCTTCTTACGTAATTAAATAAATTCCTATCTTTGCTTGAAATATTATTTTACAAGTGTATATAAGTTTTTAATAATTTAGTCTTTGAAAGTTGGAATACTTTCGTGAGTGACTGTACCTGAAGGAACATTATTGAAAAATGAGGCTCCGGTCATGCTCAGGCTTTTGTTCCGTTTTTCCTTATTGTTGAAATCCGCCATTATTCTTCAAAAGAGATATTTGACGATATTGCTATCAAGCAAAGTCGCTTTTCTGTAGTCGAAATCCTCGTTCAATATTTGTAAAATTAATCACGAATAAAGAACCCGCCATTTAACGAGCGAAAGCCAAGTTCCAGTTTCATAATTCTGTAATATATTTTCTGAGATAATTCTACGAATTTTAAACAAACAAGAAGTAAAAAATAAATATTCTTCTATTCTATTCCTTAATAAGGTTTAAGCTCAGGTTAACCTTAGGTTAAATCTTATTAAGGATCCAGAATCTGTAAATTCGTATTCCATCGTAAACTACCAATAGGCTTTTTCTTTAACGTAATATCTCCTTAATTTAAAACGAAAAATGAAGTCAGAAAATAAATGAACAAAACATAATTTAGTACACACATTAATCTTGACAAAGATCAATGTAGATTTCAGGAGAATCACTTCAACAAATTATAATAAGGAACTTGTGGAACGATCATTAGACCGGTTTACTAATTTATTGATTTGCCTACTTGAATTTATCTGAGGTTTTATATCGACCCAGAAAGAAATAAGTTTTCAACACACGATTCGAAAAAAAGTAAACACAGAAAAAACAGAAAAGGAGGTCTGCAACGAACGTGGTAAGCACGAAATGTAAACAGTTATAAAACGCGATTCGGTTTACTCTCCCGATCGATACAAGGCGTGCAGCCATCGCACTTACAAACGTTTTCTCGCACACGTTTCGACGCTTTTCCACGATACGTTTACATCATTATGCACTCTCGTAGAATCAGGTCAAGTCTGTGGTCGACTGATTTCTCCGGCGCGTTCGATTTTGATGTACGTCATTAAAAGAACGAATATAACCGGATCATGATGGAGAATGTGCACTGTTGGCAGAAGCTTCAAATTCGATCACTCGGATGCAACGTAGGTTTACATTTTGGATTAGCATAATTGCTAAGAAAGAGGATTTCTAACACCTGTTTAAGGGGTTTTAAGGGATTAAAAGTTGAAAATCTTGGGAACTGTTAAATCTTAACACGAAATTCCAGATTCAACTATTTTTATATATAAATTATGTAATTAAAAATTTGCAAGGATCAGACATCTGCATTCTGTCGACTGAAATTACAAATTTTCTAATTTTATATAAAGTAAAATTACACGTTTTTAAATTTTCCATCGATGCAATGTCAGTTTACATTTTGAATTAGTATAATTGCTAAGCAAAAGGTTTAGAACTTGTCTTCAGTTTTAAAGAATTACAAGTTGAAAATCTTGTAAATTGTTAAATCATTACATAAAATTCCAAATTCAATCATTTTTATATATTAATTATATAATTCAAAATTTGCAAGGATCACACATCTACGTTCTGCAGTATTCAATTCTTTATGTATTCTGTCGACTGAAATTACAAATTTTCTAATTTTATATAAAGTAAAATTACACATTTTCAAAAATTCTTAAATTCTCTTCAATATTACATTTGTCGAAGTCGTGAACTGAACAAGTTTTTGCAACGCATTCACACAACAGCTGTTTCTTATTGCCTGTCAAAAAGCATAACACCACGATTTACTTGGAAAATCGTCAGCCACTCGTTGGACAACGATATAAAAGCTTACTAGATGGAAAAATTCGCAATCGTCGCGGTGAAAGAAACGAGCGACTGACGCGATAAAAACGTCAGTCGTCGAATCGATGGTTCTTGAAATTTCGTTCGAAACAACACTACGTTTTTCCACGAAGTTGTAAATTTTACTGACGGTACGCGTTCCTCAGCTGCTTTTGTGCGTCAACGGGCAGATAATGTCGGAAAGTTTCGGAAATCGAAACAGACATTGGATGTACCGTCGAGAATAAAATAGATTTAAATTGGGAAAGTGGCGATATAGGGGTAGAAGGCAAAAAGTTCATTCTTCGGTTGGTAAATTTCCAAGTGCACAAAATATCGGATCTGATATCTGAGGATTTTGGGATTTGGAATTTTTTTAAGGATAAAAAGTTGAGAATTGAAAACGTTAGAATTTAGACTTCTGGAATTGCGAATTTTAAAAATTCAGACTTTGTCTATATAAAAATGGTTGAGCTCACAAACATTCAAAAATTCACAAACTTGGAAATTGAAAAATTTGGGCATTTTTCATATTCGGCTGATGAGAATCTTGGAGATCTTAAAATTAAGAAAGAAAGACATCAGGAAGATAGAAAATAAGGAAATTAGGAAGTTCGGTAATTAGGAAATTCGGAAATTAGGGAAACAGTAAATTAGAAATTTTTGAAATGGGGCCATTGGGTAATTGGGTAATTGGGAAATTAATAGACTGCTAAATTGGTAAATTAGTAAACTGGTGAATGGGAAAATTAGAAAATTGGAAAATTCCAAAATTGAGAGATTGGAGAATTGAGGAATTGGAAATTGGGAATTGGGAATTACGAAATTGAGAAATTGGGAAATTAGAAAGTTCAGAAATTGGGAGTCTGAGAAATTAGTAAATTGGAAAATTGGAAAATTGAGAGATTGGAAGATTGCAGAATTGAGGAATTGGGAATTGAGAACTGGGAATTGGGAATTGAGAAATTGGGAAATTGGGAAATTGGAAAATTGAGAGATTGGAAGATTGGAGAATTGAGGAATTGAGAATTGAGAATTGGGAATTGAGAAATTGGAAAATTGGGAAATTAGAAAATTGAGAAATTGGGTGGTTGAGAAATTAGTAAATTGGGAAATTAGAAAATTGAGAAATTGGGTGGTTGAGAAATTAGTAAATTGGAAAATTGAGAGATTGGGAGATTGGAGAATCGAGGAATTAGGAATTGGGAAATCGGGAAATTAAAAAGTTGAGAAATTGGGAGGTTAGGAAATTACTAAATTGGAAAATGGAGAGATTGGAGAATCGAGGAATTGGGAGTTGGGAAATGGGAATTGGGAATTGGGAATTGGGAAAATGGGAAATTGGGAATTGGGAAAATTGAGAGATTGGAAGATTGGAGAATTGAGGAATTGGGAAATCAGAATTGGGAATTGGGAATTGGGAAAATGGGAAATTGGTAAATTGGAAAATTGGGAAATTAGAAAATTGAGAAATTGGGTGGTTGAGAAATTAGTAAATTGGGAAATTAGAAGATTGAGAAATTGGGTGGTTGAGAAATTAGTAAATTGGAAAATTGAGAGATTGGGAGATTGGAGAATCGAGGAATTAGGAATTGGGAAATCGAGAAATTAAAAAGTTGAGAAATTGGGAGGTTAGGAAATTACTAAATTGGAAAATTGGAAAATGGAGAGATTGGAGAATCGAGGAATTGGGAGTTGGGAAATGGGAAATGGGAAATTGGGAAATTAGAATATGAAGCAATTACCAAGTTAGGAAATTAGGAAATGCAGTTATTATCAAGTTAGAAAATGACTAAATTAGAAAATTTGTAAAACTAATCCATAAAGAAGTATAAATTTGAAGATTTTTAAATCCAAAATCTTGAAAATGTAAAAGCATCCAAACTTCCGACATAAAGTACAAAATATTTGAATATTTCACTATTCAATTTTCATCTTCACAATAATTGTAAATTAGACATAATGATTTCA
This sequence comes from Megachile rotundata, assembly GCF_050947335.1. NCBI lineage: Eukaryota > Metazoa > Arthropoda > Insecta > Hymenoptera > Megachilidae > Megachile > Megachile rotundata. The sequence continues at coordinate 5,478,321 of NC_134995.1, forward strand.
TTTTCTAATACTTAACAATACTTAACAATGTCCTAATTTCAAATAATTCATTACAATCATGATTTATTCTTTTCTCTGAACCAATTTCTGATGTATAATTGTACGAAAATTCTTGTATTCACATGTCACACTTTTCACATCGGATTTTATTACAAGGTAGCTCATGAAAATGCTTTAATGGCATCAGAATAATGTTAAATGCACGGACTGACAGAAATACATGTTTTACTTCGAACTTTACTGTTCCCAACAGAGCGATGACAGAGCACATCTGACACTGCTGTCATTTCAGAAATTGTTTTATAAAGTTATCATTTATGAGACATAGTAAAGCATGTCGTTTCGAATGCAGTAAACTACGAATGCAATAGTTTTGCGAAATACATTCGCACTGTTTTATTAATAAAACTCTGTTAATTTTTCGAATTAAATTGAAAAATATGACTTTTGGATTTGACTGAAATAACCTCACTTATTTTTTTAATAAATGACAAGTATTCAAATATGTTTTATTTAGAAATACGTCAAAAATTAATTAATTAAACAATTTTGTAAAATTATTTTATGAAAATTTCTTTAATTATTTAAATCATTAATTTAGGTGATTAATTAAATTCGCAAAAATAATTACTTAATTTAAATAATTAGATTTATTTTGTAAAATATGTAATTAACTTCGATTATTAATAAATTATTGAAGAAATTATTTAACGTTACTAAAATAATTTTGTTTGTAAGAACTTATAAGTGATAATTATAAAAAATACAATCAATATGTATTATTGAATGTAAAAATATTTATAATTAATTAAAATGTGTACATAATTAATGTACAGTATTTTTAAGAAAAATAAAATGTTTTATTATTTAATTCGAAAAGTTTATTATTTAAATAAAACTTTTTTAATGTCGTATTGAATTATATTCTCATATTTGTTTAATTACTAATTTGTGATCATTATCTGATTATTAATTTATTGTTACCATTATCATTATCTGCTGCTGTTGTATTTGTTGCAACGTGGCATTGTTGAATAAATGTAATCATTATTACGAACGTGCACGATTTCCCAGAAATAAAATTATTTATACATTTGCATTATACGATCAAATTGGTTTTCGTTACTTAATTTATGAAAATATTGCACTTTATTGATTTTTTCCGTATAAATTTAACAAGACATTATGTATAAAAGATTTAACTCACTTTTTTTATGAAATTACAATTATATTATATTTTATATTACTTTAAAATAATAAAATATTGCAAGTTTGCACACTTTTAAAATTTATTTTTTGTGCTGAAAACATTTGTTTATTATTACTTTTTCTATCATTACTTTTAAACTGTAATTTAGAGATATATTTTTGCAAGCATATGTTCTTTCTTTTATAAACTTCATATTTTAAGAAACTACAAATATATATGATAATGCAAAATGTTCATAACTCTAAAAATATATAATAATGCAAAATGTTCATAACTCTAAAAATTTATAATAATGTAAAATATACATAAATAAAAGAATACATAAAAATATACATATATTTTTTTGTTCAAAATTGCAACAAGAAGTTAAAACAATTATTAAATAGCATCATTAAAGAATAATTCCGAGAACAAGATAAAATTACTTTTAACCAGAAACTTAATTAAACATAATTAACAACATATTAAATTCGATTAATAACGATTCATTTAGTAAATATTCCGAGAACACCAGATGCGTTGAAACCACAGAATCACAATATGCAAATTTTAATTTTACTGCGCGCAGTTTAGCAGATTTATAACGTGATACCGTTGCCACCGTTGCCAACAGATTCCAGCTATAAATTTTTGTCAGCTGACCGAATGCTAATTTTACGAGAAAAAAAGTAAACTGTGCGACCGACAAGGAGGTGGATCGATTTTACGATATAGCGTGTAGCGAACCCACATCTTGAATGCCAGAGAAAATTGACTTAACAACTTGATCTCGAAAACTTTTCGGTGTAGACATAGTACTTCTTTGAAGAGAAATGTACGTTTTAAAAGTTCGTTTCTGGATTGTGCGTATTACGTATTCAAATTTGAAATGTATTATGGACAAAAACAAATATTTGGACATATTAACCCTTTGTGCTTGAGAGGCTCCATGCGATTTAATACAATAATTTGAATAAGCATTATTTAATTAATTCCATGATAGTGCTGCTGTGATGTATAAACATAGTGAAATAGACAATAATGGAAATTGTTAGTAGAGAAATAATAACAACAAAAGAACTCATTTAACATTTCAATTAATATTTTAAACTTGCTGCTTGTAAACAATTATCTTCGAGTGCAAAGGGTTAAAGTAAAATTTATTAAAAAGTGCAATGAATATACGCGACAGTTTTAAGTTCTACCAGGATAACGATCCAAAACACAAATCGAGAATAGTTCAGGAATATTTATGTATGCTTGTTCGAAAGTGCTCCATCCTCCACCACAATCACTGGATTTAAATCCAACTGAAAATCTGTGAGACTTATTGGATCGTAATATTAGGACCACCCCTATCAAAATAAAAGACGAATTAAAAATACGACTGACGGAAGAGTGGAAACGCATTACTCAAAATTATTTAAATAAGGTAATTTCAAACATGCCAACACGTGATCAGACAAAAGGGATGTCCCACAAAATATTAAATTAATATTAAAATTATAATTTTGTTGTTATGTACACTCTAAATAAGAAAAAACTTTGTGTAATATTAAGTGTCCGAATATTTTGTCGACACCAATATCGGGTCTAATTTCGTTTGTGATTTATGTGCACAGCAATAAAAAATAGAGTATTTAATTTTACATATTTGTAAACTAGAATATGCGCTTTAACTCATTACGGACCAGAAAATTCGATAATCACATTGCAAGTAAGTACAGGAAGCTTTAATTTCGCAAATACCATAGTGTCTGAATATTAAATCGAGTAACTGTAACTCGTCTATTATCACACGGTGAAAATGGCCATGTGCGGTATGGTATGTTATAATAACGATTACTAACCCGGTGACCCACTGAACGTGTTAATAGTTGACGATAAAGGAGGTCTAGGTTACCTCTATTACTGGAAAGATTGTGGAAAGAAAATTAAAGGGCAGCGTGTTAAAGTTAATACTGAAATACGGGGAAGCATTATAAGAGAATTCTGATGTACTTGGTTTCTTACGCAAACTTTTCAAGTATTAATTGGTGTGAACAATACCAAAACCCCAAAGCCTTTAATCCCGGAATCAAATTTTAAAATCACAAAATCTCCAAAAACCAATTCTCTAAATTCATATATTTTCAAAATCACAACCATCCATTCTTGAATTCTTTAATCTCTAAATCACTAAATCCTCAAATTCCTAAATTCTCACATCCTCAAATCTCAGAACCCCAATTCCCAACATTTCTACATTTCCAAATTTTCAACTTTCCAATCCCCACATTCCTAAATTCTTTAATTTCTAATCCCAAAATCTTTAAATTTTCTAATTTCGAAATCCCTAAAATGACGAAACCCCAATTCCCTAAACCTCTTACTTTCAAATTTCCAAAATCCCAACCCCTTCCTGAATTCGTTAATCTTTAAATCACTAAATTCTCAAATTCCTAAAGTCTTAAATCCCCAAATCCTCAAATTCTCAAATTCTCAAATCCCAAATTCCCAAATTGCCAGATTCTCAATTTTCCAAATTCTCAAATTTCCCAAGTCACAAAATTCCTAAATTCCCAAATTCCCAGATTCTCAATTTTCCAAGTTCTCAAATTTCCCAAGTTACTAAATTCCCAAATTCCTAAAAATTCCCCAAATTCCCCAAATTCCTAAATTACTAAATTCCCAAATTCCCAGATTTTCAATTTTCCAAATTTTCAAATTTCTCAGGTCACAAAATTCCCAAATTCCCAAATTCCCAGATTCTCAATTTTCTAAGTTCTCAAATTTCCTAAGTTACTAAATTCCCAAATTCCTAAAAATTCTCCAAATTCCCCAAATTCCTAAATTACTAAATTCCCAAATTCCCAGATTTTCAAATTTCTCAGGTCACAAAATTCCCAAATTTCTAGAACTTACCCAAAATCCCTAAATCCCTAAATTCTCAAATCCCCAAATCCTAAAATTCTCAAATTCCAAAATTCCTAAACTCTAATTCCCTACTCTAAATTTCCAAGTCCTTAAATCCCTAAATTCTCAAATCCTCAAATTCTCCAAACCAAATAAATATTGCTGTTATTATTGATAGAAAGAAAATAGAGAATCATCTCAAAATTAATACTAATTTAATAATTGTTTTAATCAATACTTTTATTATTATACTACTGTACAAGCATATTATACTTACATATAGTATTGATTTTAATTGAATTAGGTGTTAATAACAAACTAATACGACATAAATGAATAAATGCAAAATTAATTGAGAAATGTAAATCGGTACAGTTTAAGTTCAGATTCATTTTTCAAATCTATAAATAGTTTAGTTGTTCTTCATAATTTATCTCAAATTTCGTTCCTCTTTACTAAGCGACTCGATCATTTATCTCGAATTAGTTTCAACCGAGTAATCAACTACTAAATATTCTATACAGCTCGCTAAATGCAAGTATTATAGGAGGCCTGATCGTGATTATCTCAGAGTTCAAGGTATAATAACTGCAAGTAAAAATGTTAGCTTAACCTTTAAGGAAGTATTATGGTTAGTACGCTGCAGATTATGAGAAATTTAAAACCCCTTTATTATCGTTATCTAGAAATCCTTTATTTCTTTATTTTAATACAGTGTTATCTTTTCATCATATATATTTTACACGTTTTATAAAGTGTATATGTTTCACATGTTTTACATGTCTTACATAGTTTATATATCACATATTTTACATATCTAATATATTTGATATATTTGATATATTTGATATATTTGATATATTTGATATATTTGATATATTTGATATATTTGATATATTTGATATATTTGATATATTTGACATATTTGATATATTTGATATATTTGATATATTTGATATATTTGATATATTTGATATATTTGATATATTTGACATATTTGATATATTTGATATATTTGATATATTTGATATATTTGATATATTTGATATATTTGATATATTTGATATATTTGACATATTTGATATATTTGATATACTTGATACATTTGATATATTTGATACATTTGACATATTTGATATATTTGATATACTTGATACATTTGATATATTTGATATATTTTATATATGTTACATATTTTATACATATTTTACATATTTTACATATTTTACATATTTTACATATTTTACATATTTTATATATTTTACATATTTTACATATTTCACATATTTCACATATTTCACATATTTCACATATTTTACGTATTTTATACATCTTACATATATTCCATATTTTAACATTATTACAAATTGAAGTAAAGTAGAAAAATAAATTACATCTAAATTAATTAAATTTATACTATTTTTGTTATTTTTGAAAATTGATCACATTTATAGATAGAAATAAATGAAGAGTCTATTATAATATACTTCCGAATAACTCCCACGAAATTCTGCAATTTTTGTTGCACACACAACTTTCCATAAACAATCCATTGTCAGAATCGACAAGTCTTATGGTTCGTGAGAAATTCATATTTTAATGCTTGAATTGCTTATATCGTTATTCATTGAAACACTAATGCAAAAGTGAAATACACAAATCAGAACCTGACCTAACCTAACGCCATTAACACGCAGAGTGCGATGCTCTTGCTGTGCTTGGCTGGTAGCGAATACTTGGCGGCGATATTTGGGATGAGGAGAATAAACAGAGGCCTACTTTGCTTCACCTTATGTTTCTTTCGAACTGGGACAATGATGTCGCTACAGGTAAAATTGTTTACTTCAAAAGAAAAAAGTAAAGGCACATAAAAAGCGTTCAACGTATTAAGGACAGTGTCCGCGCCGGCCATCTTACAGTAGAACAGGTGGACTAAAACTAATTGCAGTTAAACAATAACGATGTCTCATACAGACTCTTGTTATATTGCAATTGGTGAAGATGTGAAAATTTCTGAAAACAGAAAATGACAGATATTAAAAATTGTAGAAAGAACTCATGGGACATCTGATGATTAGAGCTTTAGAGTGCAATGAAAGATTTGCACACTTGTTAAGGAGAGTGTCCCGCGGCGGTCATTTTGCTTGTTTACATCAGCTGTCTCACTCATGCACCTTCGAAAATTCGACTTTATTCAGTATGGAGTATTTACTGCTGTCTAAAGCAACCAGATCACCCTATAGTGAAGTCCACTGATGGGTGTTGTACTCGTAAAAACTTTATTTTCGCAATATTCGAGCGTCAAAGTCGAATCTACGAAATCGCCTCATCTCTTTCACACATCGCATTGGTGTGAGAGATCGCATTGGTCATTTTCAAAATAAAATTTTTTATGCGGGCCGCACATTCAAATGTAACTTAAATACTGCTTTTATATCATACACGAGTATAAATAAATTAAAAATAACATGTATTTCTCATTACCTATTGTAGTGAAACGTCATACGATTGTCAATATGAACGTGTTTATGTGCAAAATGCACATATGAACATACAGTAGCAAACTGGCGAAATGAAAGAATGCTACACTTGCTAAGCGAACTGTCGTATTCGCTGGGGAGTGGGGACTAAACTTGCGCAGTAAAATAGGTTTCCCAATATGCTTCTATTAGCGCCCATTTTTGTCACCGGCCACATTTCGGCACGCTCACGCTCTAAGTTTGTTCATTTTTCCTAAAATTATATTGGTGCTTTGACGGGCCGCGCAAAAAGTTGCAAAGGGCCGTAGGTTGCCGACCTCTGCTCTATATTGAATAAAGTCAAATTTTCGAAGGTGCATGAGTGAGACAGCTGATGTAAACAAGCAAGATGGCCACCGCGGGACACTCTCCTTAATATTGGAACGAACTTGAAACGTGAAAATCTCGTGAACCATAAGAGATCCATTGATTTTGACGACGAATATGGAATGCTCATGGAAAGTTTATGCAAACAAAATTTCAGCGCTGAACTCGAGGGTCATTCGGGAGCTATTATTTAAGTATAGAATAGGCGATATTAACAGCAACGATACAACCGATGCATTTCACGTGGTTATATCACCTATTACGTTTGTCGTTCGCTCGTCCTCGTTTCTCGAACATCGTTGACATTATTACGCGAATGTCCTTACAACAACGAGAGCTGCTATACGCTAATATTGGTAACGAGTACACGAGTATTATCGATTATCAATATCTGACGTACCACAATAAGAGGGATCACCGAGCAATGTGCTAACTGAATCAGAATTTCGGACTGTTCATTAGTCACGTATCTGTTTTCACGAATGCATCCAGTCAACACGTTACAAATCATATTAGGAGACCTAATGGGTTATTACACTGTACAGTAGGGGAGTACAATACTTCGGGCTATCTTTGGGACTTTTTACAAATAAACTATGCATTAGAATGGTCCTTAAAATACTAGGAATTCTGTAAAAATAGATATTTTTCGTGGCCTAAATTTCTTCAAGTCATGAAAGTTGTGTGTTAAGAGAGGTAATAACTGTAACTATATAAAGAGACGTTTATGTCGAATATAAACTAAATAATATATGGAAGTCTGCAATGTGTACGGGGAATTCTGTAAAAATAGAAATTCTTTATGCTTTCATTTTTTGAACACTCTTGAAAATGTTCAAGTTTCTAAAGTCTCGAATTTTAAAACTTCTACAATTTTCAAATGTTTAAATTTAAAATTAAATATTCTTTTAAATGTTCTTTGTAACTTTTAAATTGTCAAATTCAAACATATGAAAATTTGTAACTTTTAAATTGTCAAATTTAAACATTTGATAATTTTTTTTTCATTTATTTGTAACTTTTAAATAGTCAAATTTTCAAATTGCAAAATTTTCAAAGTTCCTTTATATATTTTCAAATTTCTAAATTTCTAAATTACATTAAATTCGCTGATAATCGTAATGTATCAATGTTAAATTTATTCTTTTGAAAACATAAAAGAAATATGAAATATAGTACATTAGAATTGTTTAACATAAACAGAAACAAAGATAATGTTTCAATAGTAATAATTATTCTAATATTTATGTCAAAATTTGTGAATTTAACAGTGACGTAGTAATCGCATGAATATAATAATTAGAGTTACAAATAAATTATGTGAACATAATTATAGAGAAATTAAAAGTATAGAGAAATTATAGATAAAATATCCGAATATAAATTATATAAATATAGCGACAAGATTTACAATTAAAATAATAATTTTTCAACGAAATATAGCTAATTACTCGAAACAGTATTTTACATTCTTCTTAACCATTTAACTACGGAATTTAATTTGAAAAATCCCGCACGAGATAACTAAAATCAATCAACGACGAATATTCACGTCGGAAGCAAGACAAAGGCTTCTATTATAAAGTTGACAGAAAAAGTGCAGCAAAAGGTGCTTTATTCCATAAAAAATTAATAATTCGTTAACGTCAATAGTACTGAAATAAAGATTTAGATTGACGCGTATACGACGCAGTTAATTGATTAAAAGTGCATCAATTATTTGAAATTTTTTTGTGGGGTCAAAAAGTATCTCTACATTCAGTTTTTTGTAATAACTTTGTTTAAATAAGTAATAACAAAAATTGCTTGCATTAATAGCTTCTTATAAATAAAAATTATACATATACATGTATTAACAATTTTTGGTGTTATAAAAGAATAATATAATAAATAAAAAAATTTGAGGGCAAACAAGTATTTGTATATTAATAATTTCATTAGAAAATTTCTAATTATTTAAATTTAGTATTTAACTTTTGGTTCCTTTTGCAGTCTTAATGGCATACAATCTCTGTGGTATAGATTCTGTCAATTTATTCTAAATTAAATTTAGACTAAATCATTGTAAAAAATTTAATTACTGAAATTTAAAATAAATCATTGTAAATCTGATTTTTTATATTTTTTTTTCTCCTTATTTCAATATGTAATAGGTGCCATTTTTCTATGGAGTTAATACTGGGAGACATGGGGTTAATACCAGGAGATCCCAGTTAATACTGTTGATGTCAGTTTTTTTGGGACATGTATAATAACCATTCTTACGTTTTTCTGGCGGTGTGTTTTGTGTCGTTGAAAGTTATAAGTATATAAAAAATACATTATATTTGCACAAAATTATTGTGCCGAGTTCAGAATATTATAAGGTACAGAGGATCACTGCTGGAGCAATTTCTGAGAAGTTATTAGACTCACTTTATAATCAATATAATTATATACGTGAATACTACGACACGATCGCAACCACGTAGTAGATTTCATTCATGTACGAAAATAAATCAGGTACAATATCGTGAAACTAATATTCGAATGTTCTGTTGCAATAAGAGAAATAAATTTAATTAACAAATAAATTAAAAATTTTAATTAACAAAGTCAGAAATATAGAATTAATTAATTTAACCAATTTTAGATTTGCAACATTAAATAAATATTTCGAATATTTAACTTGACACAAAAATATACTATTATTTCAAATGAAGCTACGCGGTAATAGTAATAGTTTCCTCAAGTATTTTTATTATTTATTTTACTGAAGATAACTCGTACACTGACCTCTTCTTGTGTTGTACACAATGTAATGTAAATAACATTTGTCTAAATACAATATTATTTTCAAACAATAATATAACTCCAAATACAATATTATTCTTGTCAGGCTAAAGATATTACATGATATTTTAACCAGTCGAGTGTGTGTTTACAGGATAATAATTAAGAATGTCTTTAATTATGAGTTTTTGATATTTGATTTGACAAATTTAAATTAAACATTAAATTTTAACTTTCAATTATAAAACATTGAATTAACAATTACGTTTGAATTGTCAGTTAAAAAAATTCGAATTGTGATGAAAATTTAATCGTTTAATTGTTATAAAAGCGCAATTAAAAATATCAAAACTGTAAACCAAACGCGTTACAGCTGTCGTTATTACTCTTTTATACGTTTTATATCTTTTATACTTTCGTTATATTTTTATACCTTGTTATACTGTGTTACATTTTTTAATACTCGTTCCAGGTATTAACAAAAGTAATATTCGATAATATATTTATGTACCAATAAAATTAATAGTTTAAGGCGCTTTGGTACTTTCGTTTATTAACAAAATTAATAATTTAATACTCTTCAATAGTATATTTAATCCTCTTAAATATTTTTGTATATTAACAGGACTAATAATTTAACCAGTTAAGTGCGTTTGACTACTATATCCGTCATGGCGATGTGGCAGAATTTTGGTGTCATGACGACTATATCCGCATTGCGTAAAATTTTGTTACAATTTGATATTTAAATTGTAATTTTAGCGAAAACTAAATTATATTCGTAAATTGTGATATGTTTAAAATGTTTAGAGGTCAACACGAAATGAAATAAACAAATAAAAAGTGTAAATAATTTGAGATGGATTCATAAATTCTTGTGAGCTAACTCGTCATCACTTGATTATTATCGCGACACACACTGGTGCGCGCTTTGCTAAAAGATCGCCACAGTTAACTGATTAATATGTATATCAACTTTAGTACATCTACTTTGCATTTAACAATTAACTTCATTACATGAATTCACAAAAGAGGTTGTATGTAGAGTATCTCAATTATCGTGCATCATCCAACTTTGTTTTTAATCCCAATCGCAATTTCAGTGTACACAGCTCCGTTTTTAAAACTCTGACTTGTAAAACACGTGTATCTGGATAAAAACGAATATTCAAAAGTTTCTTGGAGGTCGGTTGAATGCACTGTTTCGGTTTGCGAGACATTTGGCCCCGATTTTCCGGAAATTCGACCTCTGCCGGATATGCGGATAAAACAAAGTGACTTTTTGCTGGTCTTATTCACAAAACTTTCCCAGTGAAGCTTTAAAAATAACATGGCAAACATGTGCCGTCATAATAATATACAAAGCCCAAAAGGAGGAAAACCTGGCATTACTTATTATTACAGTTTTTATATTACTCTATTTTAATTTGTAATATGGAACAGTTTAGATAACGTTAAATAATGTTCAAATATAATACTACTTGTTATTACAATTTTTATATACTTACTCTATTTTAATTTGTAATATGGAACGGTTTAGATGACGTTAAAGAATGTTTAAATATAATACTACTTGTTATTACAATTTTTATATACTTACTCTATTTTAATTTGTAATATGGAACAGTTTAGATAACGTTAAATAATGTTCAAATATAATACTACTTGTTATTACAATTTTTATATACTTACTCTATTTTAATTTGTAATATGGAACGGTTTAGATGACGTTAAAGAATGTTTAAATATAATACTACTTGTTATTACAATTTTTATAGACTTGTCGCATTCATGTTTATAATATAGAGCAGTTTAAACCACGTTTAATATTGTTTAAAGGTGATATTATTTGTTATAACCATTTTAGAAAACTAGGAATTTAGGAAAATATTAAATTTAGGAATTTTGAAATTTAGAATTGCAGAAATTTAAAAATTTAGGGATTTGGAAATTTAGGTGTTTGAAAGTGTTGGAATTGGGGAATTTAGGTATTTAGAAATTTGGGAACTGGGAAACTTAGATATTTGAAAAATTAAGAATTTCAAAATTTAAGCATTTGGAAGTTTAGCAATTTTAACATGTAGGAATTGGGGAATTTAGGTATTTAGAAATTTAGGAATTGAAAAACTTAGGTATTTAAAAATTCAGGAATTCCAAAATTTAAGCCTTTGGAAGTTTAGAAATTTTAAAATGTAGGAATTTGGGAATTTAAATATTTGCAAATTTGGAATTCGGGGTTTAATATTTTCCAAAAAGTGAAAATTTGGTGATTTGGTAATTCGAGAATTTAAAATTTTGAAAATTCAGAAACTCCAAATTTCAGAAATTTGAAAATTCAGAAACTCTGAATTTCAGAAATTCGAAAAAGTTGATGCTTGTAAATTTAAAAGTTCGGAAAATTTAGAAATTTGGACATTTATGAATTTTCAAGTCGAAAAATTTTACAATAAAAAGTAGTAAAGCGTCTTCCAAATTTCTAAGTACGTATTCTATACACATCAAAATATCATATGTGGAGTGTTCCACGCATTCCACGCAGTTTACCTCCTAGGGAATGTAAACCATCCGTGACCATAGTAATATCAAAGGAGGAAACTTCTTGACCAACCTCATACTACTGCGAATTCCAAGAACGTTCTGCTATTATAGCTTCATTCGTGGCAATATATCAAGGATCTACCACATTCTTATTCTTCTATAATTAGAGTTTCAATTGCGGCTATAAATCAAATTCAAATATCAATGATATTCAAGTTTGAAATGCGAATTCTAGCAGCTCTAGTTTCAATACGTTCTACAACATTTCATATCATAGTTTCAAACGATTTTAAATATAGCAGATTGTTGGGAACAGTATATTTTATGGCGAATTTTTATGACAGTTCTTTCAGCTTAAAAGAACACGTATACATGTATACTATTCTGTTTGGTAATATTTAAAATGCTACGTCTAGCTCTGCTGTGTCATTAACTTGCAAACTTTTCAATATTTCTTGAAACACTATTCCTTAACCTTATTTGTTTATTGATTTCTTAACCATGTAAAATCAGCTGATTGACATTGTTGTGCGACTTAATACTAATATCTAATTTTGTATGGTTTTAGCGTAATATCTGTAAACACTTAAATCGTAGTTAAAAGTCGACACGATAGAAAATCAGTATACCGATAGGAAATTGCTCTAAGCAACCTCTTAACATTATTTCTACAGAGAGGTATTAGGAGATGCTTTGGAAATTATAATTTAAAATTATTTTTTAAGTTTAATCATTTCTCCACAATTAATTTTTTGACTTTTCATGCAATTGTTGTAAAATTAATTCAGTGGTGTCTTTTTCCTCCAGCTTATCTTAGGTCTAAAAATGTGCATATAGTATATTTATTTTTACCAAGAGGTTTTTTGACATCTTAAGAATTTCATGACAGTGCCCAATTTTAAACCATTTTACATATAAATATCGACATCATTTAGCATCGTATCAATTATAATCAAATTAGAGAACCCTGATTTCAGTTGTGATGGAAAATACAAGACTTGCGCTATGACTTTGATATTCGTTTATTTCCCGCCATGTTGCATTTCAGTGTACACCGCTGTGTTTATATTTTGTGGATTGATTTATTAAGCTAGAATTTACAACCTGGTTAAATCTCTAATAAAAACACTTCAATGTATCAATAAATATATTCCTCAAATTATCTACATTTAACTCATAGTATGAAATCCCAACAGTTTTGCCAATTATTTGCATTCAAACGAAAACGTGACACATTTACCTTTTGGTCGAAATAGATATACACAAAATCGTGGTAGAAACAGTGCTCAATACTCACAGTTTAATTGCTTCATATTTTAAATTAATCTTCCCACTATCGTACATAAAAAATATTTTAATTGTACAAAAAATTCTGTTGTTTCAGTTATTTAATTACGAATGTACGTGTTAACTTGTAGATGATAAACAATTCTTTAATACAATTAAAATCCAACTTCATCCTTTATAAATTCTTAAGTTTACACGAATTTCCTAACATTGTAGGAAGATATGTCTCAAAACAGAAGGAGACAGAAGACAATAGTATAGCACGTTAAAAAGATCGGAAATGAAGGGTCGAATCAATTATAGTTAGCTTCCACTTTCAATCTGCAATTTCCCAAGTGAAATGTACGACTGATACATTGGGTTACACAATCCGTATCAAGAAAATTCAAGTTTATTTTTAAATTGATCTGCTTAAGAACAATTAAATTTAGTAAACAGGTAGAGGAACACATAAAATAACACTGAAATAAATTTAGAAATTTTTAAAGGAGTTTCAATTTTCAAATTTTCTGTTTCAGATTTTTCAATTTCAAGTCCAAGGACTGACAAATTTTAGGATTTTCGAATTTAGCAGTTTGGAAGTTTAAAAATTTAGAGATTTAAACGTTTAAGAATTTTTGAATTTAGCTATTTAAGAATTTAGAGACTTAGACAATGAAAAATTTAGAAATTGATTTTGAATTTAAAATTGCCTTCATGAATTTAAAAATTTAGAAATTGTGGTTTTTATAAACTTGAAAATTTAAAATTAAAGTACTTTAAGAATTTAAAAATATAAAAATCGATTTTGAAATTAAAATATGTAAGAATACGTGACTTTCAGAATTAACAAACTTACAAATAATTTACAAGTTAGAAATTTAAAAATCAGGAATTTAGAAAATAGAAATTCCAAAATTCAAGAATTAGAATATTTGGAACCCTAGCGATCTGTTCGCGTAAAAATGTATAAATCTTTAGTATGAAATTTTGAAATTCTTGAAAAATTGGTATTGAAAAATTGTCCATTAATGCTCACGAGTGTACATCACTCGTAAATCCATATTACGCCCTTGCTGCACAGCTGCTCACCCCTGGGCTAAATGCATGAATTACTAAACTTGTTTAGTTTTCAACACTTCTTTTTTTTACGATGAGAGTTTCTTCTTCCGTTTTTCAAGAACATATTCACACAAAAGAACTCGCAGACTTCAAAATTAAAAGCTTAGAACATATTTCATATTTATAACTAACTTTCAGTTACGCAGCAATTTTTTAAAGAAAAGTTACATTTACATTTTTCACATTATTTATTTTCAGCAAGAGTTAAAGAGGAAAATCCCTACTCTTTTCCATGCAAATAAAAGAACTCAAACCCTCATGAATTTTTAAATATTAAAAACTGCGTATTTACGAAGCACTTTTTTATGCAAAATCATCGCTTGAATAAAAAATTTATTTAAACAAAATTCTGCTTTGAATGCAAATTCTGCATAAACATAATCTACAAAACGTGGATGTAAAATTAATTTAAATACAAAACGGACATAAAATTAACCCAGTTCAAAACGTGGACGTAAAATTAAGATACAAGAACAAAACATAAGCATAAAATAACCTAACCTAAGAATAAAATAATCTAACTTATTAAACGTATATAAAGAAAGCTATCAGTACACGAAAGTTACGTTAATAATGAGAAGAATTTTATTAACCGCGAATACAAAAGCCGCGATCCCTATCTTCTTTAGCGCGCGAATATTCGAATAATTTGGATTGAATCGGTAGGCGTTGATTTTCTAAATATTTGGCCCTGTATGTTTATCGACATGTCCGTGGTACGCATGCATGTGTGTGGAAGTTTAACAAGCACACACTTGCATAAAGAACACACGGAAAGACGCAAGCGTATGCAAAACACGAGGGGTCGATGGGGGAGGAAAGAGACATGGAAAGCGGATAGGTGGCCTGCTAGATCCGTCGCTAAAAATACACGTCGCAATAAACTCAAGGGTGACGTTCACTACATAGACACGACGTATTTAGCTGTCCTTAGTTATACTTTCATTCTCCTTCTTTCGAGTTGCCGTTTAAAAAAGACTTTCTTTTGTACGACTGTTGCGGAACTTCTGCGAAATTTGAACTCCTGGCAAATTGCAGGATGCTTGTGACGCAAGAGAAATTGTCAATCTTAGGCCTATATTTATACTGTTTGCTCTGTTTGACCCCCTATAACCCAATTTCTTTTTCGAGATTGGTGGAGGTTTGTTAGGCGAAAGAAAATTTAACCTTCGAATATGAATGGACTTGTTTACAAGGCTTAAAGGACTTATTATTCAAATGGTGACTTGTTTGAGGTCATAGAGGGTGCAATATTGGGATGTATGTGTACAGTTCTTTTTATTGAAATTTCGTATAAAATGTAACAGTATGCTCTTGGGAAAAATATTTTTTTACGGGAGAATGTTTTTATTAGTTTTGTAGAAAATTAGTATTTTATTTTTACAATAAGAATTATATCAGTAGATAGTTTGTATTAATTTTATTATATTATATTGTGTGTTATTCCATGTATATTGTATTGTATAACATTACAATATTATTAATATAACGTTAACTTAATATAACATTATATTGTTAATATAAATTATCTACTGACATATTATTATTTTTTACAATATTACAATACATTATATTATTATACAATAATATTATTTTAGTTTGGTATTATTTTAATATTATAATAACAGATGTTATCAAAATAAAAGAAAAAAAATAAGTCATTATTATTGTAAATCATTTTTCTTATATTTTGACACAAATTCATATCACAGGGTAATTAAACATTTAATTTATTTCTTATTGTAAACTTATTTTCTTATTATTGAACATCATCAACAATCTTATTATTAATCTTTATTTCTTATTGTAATATTACCTCATCTTGTATTACAAAAAATTATTGCTTGCAAATATTTTCTATTGCATAAAATCTTGTTTTATTTCTTATTATTAATTATCATCAACAATGTTATTATTAATCTTTATTTCTTATTGTAATATTACTTTATCTTTTCTTATAAAAATATAGTTCTTGCAAATATTTTCCATTACATAAAATTTTAGTCTTACCATATGGAATTTGCGCTCTGTTATAGAATACGTGGGATTGAAATTTCATTGTAGTAGCTCAAAATAAATTTTACATAGCTTCGCTATGTGTGGGAAGTAGGAGGGTCGTCATCGTCTATAGCAGTATAACTGAAGTGCACTGGTGACCACTGATGGATAGTCAATTTTTTAACTAATTTATAGATTCCGAAATTTTAAGGTATTTAAATTATTCAATTTCTAAATTTCTGAATATCTACATTGTAAAATAAATAATGTGCAAATTCCAAATATCAAAATCTGAAAATTCTTAATTCGAAAACTTCTGTATCTTTAGTTTCAAAAAAATCATTATCCAAATTCTTTTTGGAAGTTTTATAATATGGAAATTTAATAATTTCATAATTGTTCAATTATTTGTTTAATTGATTTGTTCAATTTTATCATTTGTAATTAATAATGTGCAGTTAGTAATTTGATCATTTTGTATGTTGTTTTTTAATCTTAAATATCAAAATTTACCTAACTTTTAAACTTTCGAGTACCTATTGAATTTTTTAATTTTTAAATTCGAAAATTGAGAAGTTTAAAAATTCAAAACTTGTTAACTAAAAAATATATTATAATATTTCTCAACATTTCAATATTTCAATTTGTCGCTTCTAGAATTTCTAAATTTCTTAATTCCTACATTTTCAAAAGTCTAAATCCCTAAAATTCACCAAAAAAATATGTATCAAATATTTCTTCCAAAACTGTAGGTAATATCAAAATTTTGTCACAATTAATTGCAGACTATGCGATCAACATCTTTCGTACATACGACATCAACCTTATTTTACAATTCTTAAATTGAAATAATCATTTCATAAAGAACTATAAAACTAACCTAAAATCGTATTTGTAATAGAAATTTCAACGGTGCACGTATTATGCCTCCACACTGCGCTCGTGTTATTAGTTACTCTTGAATTATACTGATATATTGCAAAGTTAAGACATGCTACACTAATAAACTATATGGGAAATACAACGTTTACATAACTAGATTTCGAGATACTATCTGTTAAATTTAATCAAGCACTAATTATACAAATACGTGTTTCATTCGAAACAGTTAGCTTAAAGTTCATCCAAATATCACAGTACCTGAAAATATGTATATTCAGAGATGAGCTCTTAATTATTTAAAATTCTTCAGCATTTAAGTGAAACAATTCATCAACCAATTTACATTAAAAAGAATTCTGCAGAATCCAACTTCCTAAATTCCCAATTTCTAAAATAGTTTAAACCCTTTAATTCCAAACTTGCAGAATCCCAGCTTCCTAAATTCCCGATTTCTAAAATAATCCAACCCTCAAATTCCAAACTTGCAAAATCCCCAACTTCTTATATTCCCGATTTCTAAAATAATTCAACCCCTTTAATTTCATACTCTCAGAATCCCAACTTCCTAAATTCCCGATTTCTAAAATAATCCAACCCTCAAATTCCAAACTTGCGGAATCCCAACTTCTTATATTTCCGATTTCTAAAATAATCCAACCCCCTTAATTCCACACTTTCAGAATTCCAACTTCCTAAATTCCCGATTTCTAAAATAATCCAACTCTCCAGCTCCATACTTTCAGAATTCCAACTTCTTATATTTCCGATTTCTAAAATAATCCAACCCCCTTAATTCCACGCTTTCAGAATCCCAACTTTCTAAATTCCCGATTTCTAAAATAATTCAACCCTCAAATTCCAAACTTGCAGAATCCCAACTTCCTAAATTCCCGATTCCTAAAAAAGTCCAACCCTCAAATTCCAAACTTGCAAAATCCCCAACTTCCTAAATTCCCGATTTCTGAAATAATCCAACCCCTTTAATTCCAAACTTGCAGAATCCAAGCTTCCTAAATTCCCGATTCCTAAAATAATCCAACCCTCAAATTCCAAACTTGCAGAATCCCAACCTCCTGAATTCCCGATTTCTGAAATAGTGCAACCCTCAAATTGCAATCTTGCAAAATCTCCAACTTCCTAAATTCCCGATTTCAGAAATTCGGAAACATCTCTACACTTCAGAACGATTTCACTAATATTTCTGAAAACGCTCGACAGATCCGTCAAAAGCATTTCTGAGGCCGACAATTCTTCGCTATGTCGAGTCGGCCGAAATCGGCACAAGAGAACGACACAAATCGCCGATTATCCGGCACGTCATCGGAACGAATAATCTTCTATATGGACGACACGTCGTTCGAGATCTCTCACGAGGCATCTCCCGATCATTGTCAGAGATCGAACAATAGTTATGCGTTATATCCTACAGAGGACGGTACCGCGTTTTATCCCTTGGATTCCGACACGGCCGGTTTCCAATTGGACGATCGTTCGACTCTTTATTCGTCGAACGTCGACGACGAGTCGCGCCGTAATGTTTCCGGTCACTCGAAAACCGGTAACTCGAAACAAA
The DNA here is from genome assembly GCF_050947335.1 of Megachile rotundata. Taxonomy (NCBI): domain Eukaryota; kingdom Metazoa; phylum Arthropoda; class Insecta; order Hymenoptera; family Megachilidae; genus Megachile; species Megachile rotundata. The sequence continues at coordinate 5,497,402 of NC_134995.1, forward strand.
CCAGAAACAATTCGGAACACGATCAACGTCACAGCCGTCGTTCCAGCGTACAATCCAGCCGTTCGAGAACAAACAGCTGCAGCAGGCCAACGCCGTTAGGTAGGAGACAATTGGGTCATCAGACTTTTCGATCGATCAGAAACGCACGTACATTGTTTGTTACCGCTTCGCGTTCCGTGACGTAATAACGATTTTGGGTTCAGGGGTTAATTGCATCTACTGACAAAATCCTTTGAATGCATGAGAGGACTCTTTTGAAAATATGATTGATTTATCGCTGCTCGGTCCTTTTTGACATGCAACCTTTTACTGCTGATACTGTTCGGGGACTACTACTACTACAATAATAGTAACGTCGAAGATTTGTTTGTTTTCTACGAGTTGTATCAAAGGCGAATTGAAGTATTGATTGATTGTTTAAAAAGTATAAACGTCGATTGTTGTGGTTATTAGTCCGGAACTAAAGTACTCTGAATTTATGCAACGGTCATTGAGTTTAAGAAATTTGAATTGTTTATGAATATTAACTTAATTATTAAAGGAAGGGAATATTTTTTGGCAATATACAGTATTTACGGGATTTTAAGAAAATGAGATTCATTATTCTAGTCTAATATGAAACAGGGATATATTCTTTTTTATTATTAAGAGACCGTCTTTGATATAAATTGAGTAAGGTGAAGTGGGGTAAGTTCGTAAACGGGGCAAGTGCGTTTACAGGCTATTTTTATTACAATATGAGCGAAATTTCTCCATTTAGTATGTTTGTTTCCTTGTTTCGTTTCACTATATCCCCTTTTATATTTCAGCTAAGAGTACTTGTTTGCAGTATAGAGTACTTGCATAATGCAGTAAAAAGCATTTTATAGCAGATTTGTTAATAATTCTGCTCTTGCCCCATTGCACATGAAATAAAGTTTCAAAGTATTTAACTTCAAATTACGCTCTTACGCCATTTTCGGGGAAAGTGCAGAGTAATTGACATTTTAAACAATGTCCTATCAAAATCAAAATATACAAGGAAAATTAAGGTCCTAGTTAATATTAATTAAATAGTAGTAATTGTGCAACCCGTTCGATATCGACAGCGTTAAGTATTTACACAGCAGACTGAAAATACTTGCGTTAAAATACCAACTTTACAAAAACCAGTCTGCACTTACCCCACTTCACCTTACTAGTTGTTTCTTAAGAACAAAATTTATTTATTGAATAAATTGTGGGTTATTCGACGGTATGTAACTTTTGAACAAACGCTAAGAATATGAGGTTGTCAGGGTCGGCTATAAATCTCTCTTGAGTGTGGAGTTCTGGAATTTTGGAATTTGGACATTAAGAAATTTGGAAAATTTTGAACGTGGGTTTTGGAATTTAGTGATTTTTAAATTTAGGAATTTTGGAACTTTAGAATTTGAGAATTTGCAAATTAGGAAATTTAGAAACTTTGGAATTTGGAAATTCGAAGATTTAGGAATTTGGGAAGTTGACAACTTGGAAGCTTGGAAATTTGAAGATTTGGGAATTTGAGAAGTTGACAACTTGGAAGCTTGGAAATTTGAAAATTTGGGAATTTGAGAAGTTGAAAACTTGAAAGCTTGAAAATTTGAAGATTTGGGAATTTGAGAAGTTGAAAACTTGGAAGCTTGGAAATTTGAAGATTTGGAAATTTGAGAAGTTGACAACTTGGAAGCTTGGAAATTTGGAAATTTAAGAACTTAAAAATTTGGACATTTAAAAAATTAGAAATTTGTAAACCTGTGAATTTGAAAGTATGGTAATAGAAAACTTGAGAATTCAAAGATTTAAAAATCCTAAAATTTGAGTTTGAAAATTCGGTAATACCGAGTTTAGACAATTTTAATTTGAAAATTTGAACATTTGTGAATTTAATAATTTAATAATTTAGTACTTAGAGAAGTTGGAGATGTAGAAATTTTGAAGTTTACGAATTTTTGAATTTAATATCTTAGTACTATGAAAATTTAGTGACGTGTTAATTGGAATTTATGAGTTGCAATTTGGAAATTTTAAAAACTTGATAACTTCTAAAACTGGCTTTAGAAGTTTGGACATTAGGAGATTTAATAACTTAAACATTTTTCAGTTAAAAAATTTGGAAGTCTTAAGAATTGGTAAGTTTAGTGAAATTTAAAAAGTCAAGAATTTGTAAATTTAATACTTAAAAAATATAAGAGTTAGAAAATTTGATTATGTGAAAATATCAGAATAAAAAGTAGCAAAATGACTCCCGAACTTCCAAATATAAAATTCCATGCAAAACTGTGTCACAAATACTCCACGCAATTCGTACCGACCCTGACGTTAGTAAATGTAACAAACAAACGAAACAATTTTGTAAATGTACAAAACAAACGAAATACTGTAAATGATAAAAAAAACTGTTCAGGCAATGGTAGAAGAGGTAGCACAAATAGAAGATCAAAATCGCGGAGATCGAGTACGTCACGTAGGAAGGATTCAGTTCGACCTTTGAGGATCGAAATAAAGGAGACACAAAAGGTCGTGGAAGATGCTGAGGAGACGGAACAGGCAAGACGTCATCGAAGAATTGCTATGATCGTTCTGGGAACATTTATTTTTCTGCTGGCAGCATCGGTTCTTGTGGTGGTCGTTACTTTGACCCACAGCAGCTTTTTGAGCCCTGCTATGGGCTCCAAGGAACTTGCTGAACATCGTGCACGATGTAATCATTTTATTCAAATTATTTTAATAAAATAAATTTAGTAAATATCTTTATAGATATTTGTTATATAACATCAAATAATATTAAAATTTGTTATGTACTTTATATAATAGAAGAGGACCGAGTCCCAGTGACAGTAGCATATGTTATCGAGACTGTCGTTCGAAATAACTTTTCCTTATTACCTAATTGTCGCTTATTATTAAGGTTATTAATGAAAAAATATTTGGCGATAATTTAGACTAACCTAACCAAACGTAGCATGTTTTATAATTCATGGTATTTGTTCCCTGATGTTCATTTATAATTATAAAACATGTTAAACTAGGTTAGGTTAACATATTTGGTGATATATTAATTTGGACTAACCCAACCCAACGTACCATGTTTTAAAATTCATGGTATTTGTTCTCTGATGTTCATTTATAATTATAAAACATGTTCTAGCTAGGTTAGGTTAGCACATTTGGTGACATATTAATTTGGACTAACCCAACCCAGCGTACCATGCTTTAAAATTCATGGTATTTGTTCTCTGATGTTCATTTATCATTATAAAACATGTTCTAGCTAGGTTAGGTTAGCATATTTGGTGATATATTAATTTGGACTAACCCAACCCAACGTACCATGTTTTATAATTCATGGTATTTGTTCTCTGATGTTCATTTATTATTATATTATAAAACATATTAAATTAGGTTAGGTTAACATATTTCTCAGGTTAAAGAATCAGAAATACAGAATGATTGAAATCTGTTGAGCTTGATTTATAAATTAACACGTTATTTACCCCTTTGCGAAATCATCCAATTTTTCGTTGTCAAATTTTGCACATAATGTTAATAATTTTTTATTAAACAGTGAGAGACGATTAAGTTATAGGAAAAGGTTACTCAGGAACATGTCCTTAATAATGTTTGTCATGATCATTGGGATTGGATTCTTTTTTGACAATATTTTTTCTCAATTTTTTGCAGCAGATTTTTACGATACGTTCAATTTACATGTAATTTATAAGGATTTATCAAAAATCAGTTTATTTTGTGATTTTTATTTAGTAAAAGAGTAAAAGTTATCCATAAACTTTTAGTAAATGTTACCCATAAATTTTATTATCAAAGTGTAATTTCATGGCTACAATAAGCAGTTTATTTGACAAAATACAAAATATTGATGATGTGTACTTTACACATAATGATGTGTACTTGATTTGTAACTTTAGAAAAAGCTGATTTCTTAAAAACAATGTATGTATCAACATTCAGTGTAAAGAATGTTTATGTAAATTTAAAAAAATATATTTCCATTGTTACTCAAAGCGGACGAAATTTGAATTTAAGTAAAAATTAATTTGGAAAATAAATATCATAATGACAGGTACAGTTTAAAAAATAAGAAATGAATATCTATTATACAAAGATAAATGTGGTTGAATTTCACAGTAAACTGTTTTAAATATTTTGTATCTGCAACAAATTTGCAGATACAAAATATTTGAATATTGAAGTATTCGAATATTCGTATTTTTGCAACAGCCCTACAGTCTCTAAACAAAATATTTGAGTGTTTAGACTTACCACTAAAATTTAATTTCTGTTACTTTCTATATCGCGTCCACCATTTGCCTAAGTCGTTTACGCGCGTACCGTAAACGGATTTTTCCTACCGGTCTTAACCACCCCACCATTTACTCTCTGAATGTAAACCAAGCTTAAGACGTATAAACAAGCAAGAAGCCGTGATTAACGAAATGTTTATCTGCTCTTCCAGTGCGCCGAGAGAACGAGGAACTGTTGAATTCTCTCAACAGAGTCCTCGTTACCGAAAACTCAACGACATCTCCTTAAAGAAGGCGGTACCGGAATTGAAGAATGGTCTGTTTTGTCGCGTCCTTTGAAGCAGTTTATCCGGAACGAAGAGGAAGAAAAGGAAGAATAAGGTTGTAACAGGAAGAACAAGTAAAAAAGTATCGGGAAGCTCGTTTCGAAGCGTCAGATTGACGGCCGCTTTCGCGGAAAACGGCGAACTTTTATTACGATTGCATTTCATTCGACAAGTCTTAGGTGCAGCAGAGAAGATATCGAGTTTAATTTGTCAATGTCGTCATGGTACACGGCTAATTTGTCGACTCCGTCAATAACACGAACTTCGAGGCAAGTCCGTGACAAAGTGGAGTCGATGCTATAGTTTTATCCCCATTGTTTCGAAGATACGTCCAAGTTCTCTTTTTCATTCAATCACGTACCGTAGTTTTGACGGACCCTCGGCACGAGATTAGTCGAACGGGAAATCGCGTTGAAGGGGTTAGAAGAAATAAATAAAAAGGAGAAATACGATGATAAAATACACGTAAAGTTACCGGCGACGATTGAACGTCGCTTTTGTTAGCTCGTTATTGTTGTTGGTGCGACGAGTCGACGATCATGCGAGAATAAATTGTGTTACACATTCGTTCGATGCACGAAAATTTGACCGCTACAGGCAGCGTATACCGATTTCTTAGCGGATTTTAATGCGGAAAATCGGTCACAGCGCATCGTATGCCGACAACGAAACGTTTAAAAGATGCTTGTAAAACTCGATACGAATCCTCGTTGGAAAAAAGTTATGTACTTTGGATCGAACTAGGGGACTTTACGATCTTTGATACACTGATTTCATTGAAATCTTACATGATTGTACAGAACGACAAAAGTAATAATTTTGCAGAAACATAAAACGCAATTTTTTAAAATGTAGAAGTTTTTGTTTGAAATTCTTGCAATTTTTATTTAAATATCTTTGAATAATATAAAATCTACTTAGAATAATATGAAAACTGATTTAATGAATTAAGGTTTGCGAGAGCTCGCGGAATTTTTTTTTTCATTTTATTAATTAAGAAATAAGTGTTTTAAAATTCTGTCGGGGAAGATTGAATGAATAAAATTCATTTGATTTTTCTGTTAACAGAAAGGAAATTTATTCTAAAAGTAAAAGAATAAAGAGAATTTTATTTTAATAAATTGCGGACTATGATTTTGCAAAATTATTACTTACGGTGTTCTTTATAATTCCCCGAAGTTTAAATAAAATTGATATACCAAAAGACGTGAAGTTTGGAAATATTTTTGTTGTATAAAGATGTTTATTATTTATTAATTAACACTAAAACTGCTAACCAGAAAAAATAACTGTTTTTTTATATTCCTTTTTCATGTTACGGAATTTTGCTAATATGCTTCTATAATCTAATTTCTATATTTAAATTTCTAACTTCTTTACTACAATTTCTATGTAGAGATGAAGCATAATTGAATTTATGTTTCATTCTCTTCGATTATATCTTCAATTTAAAAACAGGTGTAAACCTGCAGTTCTAGTGTTAATAAAAATTTATTAATCGTTTGAGTGTTGAAGCAGCAAACATATTGCAAAAAAAATCATGGATGGTAATAAATGAAACAAAGTTTACCGTATAATCAAAACAAAATTTATTTTAACTTAAAGAAACTCTTTGTATTCTATTATAAAGTTGCAGTAAAAAATCTTTGAACTCAAAAATTATTTGATCTTTGATGGCACAACTACGTAATAACAAATAATTTGTCATTTTGCGATAGAAGTTCGATTTAAGACTCAGAAATTATATTAAAATAGCAGATATTATTAAAATTATGCAGGAGCTGCAGCATACTAATAACATACGCAGTGTAAAACATACTACAAAGAAAAGCATGTCACATTTTAAGATAACAACTCGCAATGCAACACTGCGGTTGCATAGCATGATAAAATTAATTGCTTCTTTCATGTAAGATATGAAAATTGTGCTGTTGACAGTCAAACGATTAATACTCTCATTCAAAATTTTGTTCATATTTAAAAAAAAATTAGATAATTTATTTCAATGCTAATGGACTATTAAGTGTTAAACTGAATTAATACAATTAATTATTAATAGTTAATTAAGGTTTTTAATTCAATTCATTTTATATTTATGAATTATCAAAAAGTTCATTAACTTCACTATTAAATATTAATAATTCATTAATAGTTAATATTCTATTTTGTTCAGGTTTTAATTCATTACAGGAATTCATTTGTATAAGTCCTTTCCTTTGTGAAAAGTTTTTACTTTAACGGAAAGTTGACATAATAAATTACCAGGAAAATACATTTTTTCCAAGAGGACACGTTCATTTGTTTTTGCGCTTTACGACGTACTCAATGAATAAAGTCTGTTAAAATGAAATATGTATTTATAACCAAGCATCGACGTAGCCAAAGGAGTAGCTGAAATAATTGTTGTTGTCAATTGTTTGTACAATATGAATCGTCTCAAATTAAAGAAAGGATTAGAAAACTTCTATCGATTTAATGTTGCTTCAAGGGGAAAGTGTTGAACAATAATTGTTAGACACTGTGCATGTATTATAAAGAATACTGTCGCGATTTACAAAATTACATTGCATAACATACTTTTAACTCATCAATTAATTCATTATAAAAATAAAAGTTACGTGGGGAACAAAATGAAGATATTACATTATTATTATTAACATTATTTGGGATTAATGTGTAATCATTAATGTGTAATGAGTATTAGCGTCAATTAACATTCAATTGGCAAATTGAAATTTTTTTAACTAATGCGAGTTAAGTGTACACTGTTATGTAACGTAAGCTTTCTTCAGAAACTAAACGGTAGGAGCACTTTACAATGTATCTTTGATTTTGAAAGATCAAATATATGATACTGAAAATTTTTTAATTTTCAATTTCTCAAATTTTTGCATTTTCAAGTTGTAAAATTTCTGAACTTTCAAATTGTAAAATATCCAAATATTCTCGACTTCTCATATTCTCAAATTCCTAGGGTTCTAAATATTGAAGTTACTACGTTTCCCAAATATCCAAATTTTCAAATTTCTAAAATCCTAAATTTATAAATTGGTATTTATAATCAATTAAACAACTTCTAATTATTTAATTTACAACTCTACAAATGTTCAAATCTTCAAATTTCTAAAGTTTCCAAATTTTTCAGAATTTCACAGTTCTCAAAATTACTATTAATTACACTTTAAAATTACTAAATTTTCAAATGTCTAAAATTATGAAATTCTAAATTCAAAACTTAAATACCTAAATTTCTATATTTTAAATTATATCTATGCACATAAATTTATATTTAAAATTAGTTAACTAAAAATCGACGAATGTTTGGAACACTTTCCCCTTCGTCGCCATTTTATCTACGGAAGCTTACGTTACTCACCAGTGTACAGAATCAGTCACATAATTAAAAGAAACTAATCAATTACATAAAGTAAAAGAAACAAAGTTTTTTTTTTTTCAAGAATCGTGACAATCTTCTTATTAATATATCTGTGTTCGAGCAGCACATTCACCCCGAAATGAAAATAGGCCGATTACGAATCTGGATATAAAAGCTTTCGATTTCCCTCGATCTGCATCCACCATTCTTCTCATGAAACGCATAATAACGTCGGCTACATACAGAAGCTTTTATTGTAACAATATTAACTAGAAAAGTTTATCTGTGCCACTCTCATTTCCATTTCAGGTTTAGCCGTGGATGATCCATTGGCGACCAGTGTTTCATAAAAACCGTAGTTTCTTCGTCTTTTAGAAATAATTTAACAAAAAATAATGCAACTTCGAACTCTGTCGAACACTTGCATGTAAATTTTTCTGATAACAGAAATTAATTAATTGTCGAAACGATGGATGAACGAGAATCTAATGATTGACAGGAAATAGGGATAATTTTTCGAATATGATCGATCTAAGAGGTTCGCACAATTGAAATAATTTTGAAAGAAAAATTACTTTTTCATGATTTAGGTTGACAATTCGTTAGCTTTTCACGTAGTTTGAAGTACCTATCATATAAAGAAATATTATACTTATCATCGGTGGATCTAAATCGTCGCCCACACTTCGAACACTAAATACACAAATAAGAACGTACTGAGCCTACATTTAAAATGATAAATGGCGTGACGAATAAATTTAAAGACCATTTTTCTTTGTCAAATATTTTCGGAATTAACTAAAAATGTTCGACACGGTTTTACAAATTTTTTCAATACAAAAATTAAAATGGTAAAATGAATATAATAAAAATTACAAACAGAACAATTAGAAATATAGAATTAGAAAAATTAATGAAGGATTAGAAGAGATAAATAAGATCTTTTTCTTGTAATATTAGATTTGTGTTCAGATGGCTTGAATTTTAAAAAATAATTATTTAAGAAACTAGCTCGCAAAATTGTCAACCTAATATTCGATTCGTATAAATTTCTTGCATGAATTAACTTGTGGAGGAAACACACTGATGAACAATAAAATAAAGTATCTCTCGCACGAGGAAAGAATTTTTTGTAAAAATTATTAAAGGAAGGATTTTCCGGAGGAAGTTGAAATTATATACGCATCACAAGTAGAGATTGAGGGTACTCAAAAATAGTTAATATGGTAGATAAAGTAAAGAGTTAGCGAACTATAATTCCATAAATCGTTTTATCCATCGATGCTCGACCAATTTCTATCTCGTCAATTCTTGTCTTTTACGCCGAATTATCGATTTTGCTAACACACTATTTCTCTTATTATTCTAAAGGCAGCCGTCCTCAAGAAACATTGCTCTTTTTCTCAGGGGACAGTCAGATCAAAAATACAGGTTTGTATCATGGGACTCTTTGATACTGAAGTATGTTCAGAGCATGCTGTGTGAAAATTTAAAAAATCGAACAAATTGCAACAGTACTATTACTTCAAGTGACATATCTACATAATTTACAAATTTATCTACATGATTCAAAAATTCTTTTTTTTATCAATTTGTGAAAATACGAAATTTAAAGTAGTATTATCTATCATATGTTATTATCTATTTATTATCTGTTATCTACTTATTATCTGTTCGTTACCTATTTATTATCTGTTATTATCTACAGCATTGTTTCAGGTTATACTTTAATTATAAACCTTTTGGAGAACAATCTCTATTTCATTTTGACATAAGTTATCGTATTATTAAAAGATTTAAAATTAATTATAAATGATCCATATCTCCACAAATTTGCACAAAATCATTTTTTGCATCAGTCAAAATGTCATTAATGGAAAATGGATATTTTCATGATTTTTTAAAAAAAGCATGCTCTGAACATAAAGGTCTTTCACCGAAAACTGATAACAGATAAATTAGTCAAACGATTGGTATTCTAAAAAGTTGTATAGAGAAGTGGCCAATTTTTCAGAGTATTATCGAAGCTTTCTAGGAACGTATTTGCGTCGCACAATCCGACCTGAGTCAACTTTCTTCGATATCTATCCCGTAGGTTTAAATTTGTATCTTGAAACATAAAGGATCGTCGATCCTGTAAGATGCAGTTTATATCTGCACCTCTTTATATAAAAATCGAAATTTCGAACTCGACGACCCGTTGCACTTTGTTAGCTCGAAAGTAAACGTTGTTACGACAGTGGACACACTGATGCTTGTATCAAATGTACGTAGAGTACAATTGTAATGTTAGATCGTTCGTTCGTATTTTTTTGGCCGACATTGTCGAGAAAATAGTATCGCGATCGATAAGTATGTCTAATAGGGCATCGAGCCGTAAATATGTATTGTGTATTTTCTAGGAGATACAAATCTCGTTTTTCTACGTGGAATCGTTTGGAACATCTCTCAGCTTAACACGCAAAGATCCTCGATTTTTTAACGCGAAATACAGTGACCTGCATTAAAATATTTCATTTTTGAACTGGGTTAATTATAACAATTTTTACGACCTGTAATTGATGTCCTGTCAATTCTATTTAGAAATGAAATAACTTTGAATATTATTTTCTAATGAGATTTTTTTTTCAAGATTTATATTTGAACTGTTTGGTACGGGATCATTGACTCGGTATCGATTGATCAAGGTTTAAAAAATTATTGCTCGATTTGTTGCTTAACTTACATTATGTAAGTATAAAATTATTGCTTTAACTTATATTGTGTAAGTTAAAGAAATTAACTTATGTTAACAAAATTTTTATGTACACAGTATGGTTCAAGATTCTAATTGATTAAAATGTAAATGGTAATTTTTCCGTACAAAAAAGAACAAATAAAAATTCTACCGTCGCAAAAGTATTTGAATGATGATATCACACTTGCTGGATTAATCTATAATTGTATGTGGATATGCAATGTTTAACATACAGAATGTATCCTGGATGACTATCAATAAATGTCACGTAAAAGAAGCTTCCATCAAAATGGCGCGTGCAGAAAAAAGAAAATGGAAGACAGTTTACTGCTTTCCATATTCAATATAATATTCGTTATATTTGCAATATTTTGCAAGTAACAAAAATAATTAGTTTTTCGAACAAATCTTACATTTTTAATATTGTATAAAATATTTGAAATATAAATTAAATTAATATAGAAAGTGGAAATTAATCTGAGTTAGATGAAATTAAAAATGAAGGATTTTAGCATAAATTGTATACGATATCGCGCAATAATCACTTAAATATCATAATATTATTAATGCAGATCACTGTACAGAAACATCCATCGAATGGTAAGCATATTTCGAAGATAGACGCATAAGGAGCAATTTTTTATTTTTTTATTTAAATAAAAGTTTATTATGAAGCTATGGTTCTACTCACACAATATTTTACACGAACGTTTAAATTTTGGCAAGTAAAATTTCTTTTGGCTTTTAATTAATATTGGATTATGAAAATGAACAAAAATTTCTTCTAATTATTACCTAACCTGAAAATATTACTGTAGAACATAAAGGTACACCAAAAATCATTTCTCCTTTTGAAAAAGTGCATCTTTAATAATTCTACATACATAGTTTGCACTGCATTTGGTTCTGAAACAATTGTAATTATTTTAATCTTGATTAAATGATATATAAATTTTGTTTACACAAAATACGATTTTTAATAACATTAGAACTTCTTAAATAAAAATTTGGATTGCACTTGTACAAAACATAAGTATGATGCTATGAAAATAATACTCAAATATTTTATTACGCGTACAGATTAAAATTATTTCGAACCACCATTTTGTGTTTGCACAGGAAAAATACTGAAACGAAAACTTTCTTCGAATATACTTTTAAATATTCAAAATACTATTTTAATTAATACAAACGTACATTATTATTTCGAAATTATTGAAATTAAATTCAACAGAAATGAATATATCAAATTATTGAAATGAAAATTAAATTGAATTATTGAAATAGAAATTAATTCGATACAAGTAAGAAAACGTCTATTTCATAGCAAGTACCAATTTTTATTTACACAGTATACTTTATACTTGCCAAATAAACTGGAGTTCATGAAATCATTTAATTTCACGGTTCAGTCCATTATTGTTTCGAAAACAGACCACGTTATCCGCCGTATGAAACATTCTGTTCATCTTTCAAAAAGGCATTCTATTCATCTTCAGAACGCAATGTAAAATAAACTGCTGGGTTTATTGGAATTTGAATAATAAAAAGGGCTTTCATTTTATCAACTTCTAGACAGTGATATACTCTCTGTTACTAAACGAATCAATCTTATAGCGAACAGTCAAAGGTTTGAATTATTTATAAAGTTTTCATCTTATGCGTCTAACCAATCTCGCAGGTATAAATATTATGGCAAATAGCACCAGTAGCGTTGCTATAAGCAGCTTTTTCAAACCAAGAGAGAAACCGTGCTTGGGTCTTTTTTAAGCTTTGAACGATGGAGCCGGGTCTTTGGTAACCCAGAAAGGTCAATTTTAAATTCCTTATCTTTAATTTATTAATTTTTGAATATATGAATATCTTATGTTTAACAACTTTACGTTTAACATGCTGACAAAATGATCACTGTGTGTTAAACGTAACATGTATGTAAACATCTGGGTCACAATTGACCCGACTTTCCATTGTTCAATGATTAACACGTTATCTGCCACAGTAGTAATAGTTACGCCTAGTATAGCACACTATGCTTTAATTTACTGCCTTAAATAATTAATATTTTCAACAATTTATTATTTGATCAAATTGAGTTCGTAGTGTCACTGACGACCTCCGTGGCAGTAAACGTATTAATATCACACAGCGTGTGGAAATTCTCTTGTATGAACGACTAAAGGAACGGACAGCGGCGCAATCTCTCGGGGCAATGATTGATGCGAACAGGAAGACGTGTTATTTGAGATATTTAAGATATTGGCACAGTAAAAAAGGTGGACTAAAACTAATTGCAGTTAAACAATAACGATCTCTCATACAGACTGTTGTTATATTGTGATTGGTGAAGATATGAAAATTTCTGAAAACGGAAAATGACAGAAATTAAAAATTGTAGAAAGAACTCATGGGACATCTGATGATTAGAGCTTTAGAGTGCGATGAAAGATTTGCACACTCGTTAAGAAGAGTCTCCCGCGGCGGCCATCTTGCTTTTTTACATCAGCGTCTGTCTCACTCATGCACCTTCAAAAATTCGACTTTATTCAGTATAGAGTATTTATTGCTGTTTAAAGCAACCAGATCACCCTATAGTGAAGTCCACTGATGGGTGTTGTACTCATAAAAACTTCATTTTCGCAATATTCGAGCGTCAAAGTCGAATCTACGAAATCGCCTCATCTCCTTCGCACATCGCATTGGTGTGAGAGATCGCATTGGTCATTCTCAAAATAAAATATTTTATGCGGGCCGCACATTCAAATGTAACTTAAATAGTGCTTTTATTTCATACACGAGTATAAATAAATTAAAAATAACATGTATTTCTCATTACCTATTGTAGTGAAACGTCATACGGTTGTCAATATGAACGTATTTATGTGCAAAATGCACATATGAACATACAGTAGCAAACTGGCGAAATGAAAGAATGCTACATTTGCTAAGCGAACTGTCGTATTCGCTGGGGAGTGGGGACTAAACTTGTGCAGTAAAATAGGTTTCCCAATATGCTTCTATTAGCGCGCATTTTTGTCACCGGCCACATTTCGGCACGCTCACGCTCTAAGTTTGTTGATTTTTCCTAAAATCATATTGGTGCTTTGGCGGGCCGCGCAAAAAGTTGCAAAGGGCCGCAGGTTGCCGACCTCTGCTCTATACTGAATAAAATCGAATTTTCGAAGGTGCATGAGTGAGACAGACGCTGATGTAAACAAGCAAGATGGCCGCCGCGAGACACTCTCATTAATGAGCAAAAATCTCAGTCTGTCGATTGAGAATAAAAGATGGCAATATAACGAGAGTCTACTGTATTGGAGATCAATATTAATGTAGACTTGCTTAAGTTTCTTTGTCACTCTTTTATAACTCTTCTGAGTTATATCAAAGACACAGAATTAAGAGTGGCAATATGAAGAAATGTATGAAGGATCAGAATAATAATACAGATTTTCGAAAATACTAGATTCTACAACTAAAACTGGTAGTAACAGTGGCAATAAAAAAATTCTGTTATATTACGGATTAACTAATTGTGTAATATTTGCTGGAATAACAAAGAATTAATTCAAAAACTAAAAATAGTAACAATGGCAATATAACAAGAGCACCGTTAAAAAACAGAATGATGAACTATTTAATGTACATTTATTTTTTTAAATAAATTTGACAACGTTGCCACCAGTTACTGTCAACAATTACCGTAATCATAAGAACAATTGCCTAAAATAACTATTAAACAAGTTGAACGCATACGAAACTCAACACTGCTCAAATATTTCAAACAGCACCTTGTTATTTTTTAATAATAACGTATCATAATTTTCTGAGAGATCGCCCTGATGGTCGTTCGTGAATTAAAGTATAAATATACTCTTGATGCACTCCTAACGTTCTCGTTTTGAAGAGGAACGCGGAGGCGCAGGTTATTTGGCCTAACGCGAAAAATCTCTGCCGCTAGTATTTTCTTCCAGCGAGTATCTGTACATAGAAGAAGAGATTACTATAACTCCTGGTTCGTCGTGTATTATTGTTAACGCGATATTATATATGGATCAATTCTTGTTAAGGACGACATAGGAACGTGTTAAAGAACAGTTTTATATTTTTTAATTCTTCGGGACACGGTGGGATTAAAAATGTCCTATCTTTTTGATGCATGGTGCATGGTGGGACATTTTTAGACCCACGATATTGCAATTGAACCCATGTTTGGTGATACTATTTGAATTCTACCCTATAGCAAATTAAACTGAATTGTACTATACCAATTATTATAGTAATTTATGTTTGAACGTTTGTGTATTCAGTTTTCTATTTCATTTTTAATTTTAAATTATGGTACGTTTAGTGTTAATCTACAGTCAGAACTACAAAATTTAAGCGTTGCAAAGTATATTAAATTTTCCAATTTCCAAATTCTCAAAGCTAAAATTCTGAAGTTCATGACCTTTGAAATTTTCAATTACTCAAAGTTTCAAATGATCAAATTCCCACATTCTTAAATTTTTAAATTCTCCAAATCCCAAATTTTTATTTCATTAAATTCCCAAAATACTAAATTCTTATGACCCCCAAATTCTTGATTTCCTAAATTCCCAAATCCCCCAAAATTCCAAATCCTAGAATCTTCAAATTCTTAAATTCCGAAATTTTTAAATATTCAAAATTTTGAATTCTATAAATCACTCCAAGAAGATATCATCTTGTTTAAACATAAAATTTAAAAAATGTTACTTTATTTAAATGATTTATATTTACATATACAAAAAAATAGCATATCTAAAATTACATTACTGAAAAAGGTGTACATTAAAATATAAGAGATGTTCATCAATTCTTTCATTATATAAATACCAAATAATATTTCTCTTCCACTTTTCTACGAACAGGGTTGGAACAATGCGAGTTTTTGTGGCGTTTTTTATTTTAATGAGTTCAACTCGATGAAAAATGGAAGAATTATTGTCCTACATCAGATTCATTTAAAATACTGTAAAAATGACAAAACCAAAACAACTAAAATACAAATCAATGACTGCTTGCACATGTTATTTTATGAAAAACTCACGTTTAAAACGTTGAGAACATTTATAAATCAGAATTTAAAATCGACGTAGTTCATAAATGAATTTTGATTAATAACTTTTTTGTTATGTAACAGAAATAATTTGTGATTCTAACGAGGTTAAAATATAAGGTTATAAGAAATTTTATAATATGTTATAATGTTAAATTTTATAATATATATAAATATGTGTTTGCACGGCACTTATTTAGTATTAATATGAACATCCTTAAAATGATATAATTTGCATAGTTTGCTTTTGGAATTAATCAGAGATGTATTTTAGATATGTTATTTTTCGAAGAAAATTATATTCATAAACATAATGATGAACACGTTAACCGATCATTTGCAATAACCTTTGAATAATAATTACTCTGACATTAAACGCGAATATTGCAATGTTACTATAAATTCATGTAACAAATTATATTACATGAATACTTGCAATAAATGTTACAATTATATAATTATTCTGTTATTATATAATTATTTTATATATAATTATATAAAATTTATTGCAATAACTTTATAAAACATGTTACACAGATTTATCAAGCGATACAAGAAAAATGTATACTCAAATTTCTACATAGATGAAATCTAAACACTGTTACAGAAAATGAAAGCTTCGTGATATTTAAACGAGCGGAAAACGGCCATGTTGTTTTGAAATGAATTGTGACTTTCACTGGCGGTAAAATTCAAATTTATTTATGTGAACACGAATTTTTATGATTGAACAAAAACTTAGAGGATTAATTTTATTTATTTTATTTTTAATTTTAAATATCATTTTCAAAAGCGTTTATATCTTTCTCGAATCGACTTCTATCTTTATTAGATAAAAATTAAAACAATAATCTTCTTATAAATTAATATGAACGAAGGGAATATATGTAATGTCATTTTAGATATTTTATTTTTACACAGTTGTTATAGTAGTCCAATATTAAAGAACAACCAGTTTTCTGCATAATATATTGTATATATTATGTATAACATTTCTGTATAACACAGTATTATGTACTTTCAATTAGAGAAAATATAACTGTTAACCTTAAAGGTTAAAACCTAAAAAAAACTTAAATTTTACGTATTCGGATAATTCCGTTCCTATGTCGTCAAAAAACCACGAGAAGAGCAAGAAATATTATAAAAATATGGAAATTAATCGCGATAACCCTTAAGTAGTGTAAGTATACGTAGACAATGTGTGTGCCAAAACGGAGAAGATTACCGTTGTATCGAGATAAAATCGCGTAAAGCGTCAACTTTTCCTTTGACAATCAAAGTGCAGTGTGTGATTTGACTCGAATGTATGTCTCCGCGTAACGAAGAACATCCTGACAAAGTAAATGATAATTTATCGCTTAAAATGTCTCTGTGAAAAGAACGTGCAAAAGAAGAGAACGGAGGAACGAGGCAAGAATTGTCTTTGACGTTTCTAAATTGCTGATTAATTTCCACAGATTTTCCTCCTCTTGCGTCTTCCTTTAGAGATAGAGTAAAATTTGTAATAAGAGAAATATCTCATTTACGTAGATATTAAACGATTAATTTGCTTTCGATAGTTTTTACCTTCTAGTAACGTTTTTTCCAAAGATTTTTTTCTCAAAAATTTGCATTCCACGATTCGCTTCGAAAGGTAGTTCGTTCGAAAACCGATTGCGATTACCTCGATCGTTTTTTTTCAGCGATAGAAACATAGAAGCGTAATTATAATGTATTAGCACAGTGCGTCGTGCACCTTTCGATCAGATATCGATCGAAAAACGAAACTCGAGGTCTTAAATTACGAATCGTGCTAATTAATAAAGCACGAGCTTGAAATCGTTTGTTGCGTTCGCATGTAACGAACGGCCATTTTGTTTATAGGGGATTGCGATTTAATTAACCAGCTCAATCCCGCCAAGTATTTAAGAATGTACGTAAAGAAAATGATTTTCGTTCGTGAGATCGTAATAATAATCTCGACTTACGAGATCTGTATCATACCGATGACGTTGTAAGATGTTAATGGATGAGATATTAAGGTTTATGTTTCTATATTGTAATAACATTTATGTATAATGGTTATTATAATGCAAAAAATATACATGCTAATTGTCCACGTTTGCAGCGTTCATTTTTATTATCCTGTTCCTTATATTTATTTCTTCTTATGCGTCTTAGAGTTATTTCGATTTTTTATTTGCAACTAGTTTTTTTCTTTTTTGCATACATACAAATTGTTTATTTCTTACTTTTTTAATGCAAATGCAACTTAAAATTAGGTTTTATGAGAGATTGAGAGAAACGTTCATAATTTTACTTTTTAAGCTTCGTGCTTTATTGTAATTTCTCTCGATTCTTGTTCTTAATCCTTTTGCTGCTATAAACACTTTAACATGGTGCACCTTAGTAGTATTATAATACTGCATATACAGGATGTCTCACAATTAGTGCAGGTTTCTGAAATGGGGAAGGGGATATCTGACGTGATTCTGAATAACATTTCCCTTTGCAGAAATGGGATTTGAAGCTTCGTTTTTGAATTATTAAGAAAATACGCGGATCAATCAGAGCACGAGGATTACGCATGCGCAGACGCGAGAGTGCAGCGTCGAACCTAGTGGCGAAGCGCGCGTAATCCTCCCTCTGATTGCTACGCGTTAGATTACCACGCGCTGGATTATTACGCGTTGGATTACTACGCGCTGGTTTTGCTACGCGTTAAATTCCTACGCGTAGAATTTTACCGCGCGTTGCATTACTACGCGGTGCATTACTACGCATTGAATATCCACGTGCTCGATTACTACGCGTTGGATATCCACGCGCTGAGTTACTACGTGTTGGATTACTACGCGTTGAATATCCACGCGCTGGATTACTACGCGTTAGATATCCACACGATGGGTTACTACGCGTTGGATTACTACGCATTGGATTACCACACATTGCATTACTACGCGTTAGATTACCACGCGCTGGATTATTACGCGTTGGATTACTACGCGCTGGTTTTGCTACGCGTTAGATTCCTACGCGTAGAATTACCGCGCGTTGCATTACTACGCGGTGCATTACTACGCGTTGAATATCCACGTGCTCGATTACTACGCGTTGGATATCCACGCGCTGAGTTACTACGTGTTGGATTACTACGCGTCGGATATCCACACGATGAGTTACTACGCGTTGGATTACTACGCATTGGATTACCACACATTGCATTACTACGCGTAGAATTACCACGCGTTGCATTACTACGCGTTGAATAACCACGCGTTGGATAACTACGCGTTATCCGAAGTTATCGCTCTCGCATCTGCACATGCGTAACCCTCGCGCTGTGATTGCTCCGTGTTTTTCCTCAATAATTCAAAGTCGAAGCTTCAAATCCTATTTCTGCAAAGGGAAATCTTATTCAGAATCACGTCAGCTACCCCCCATTTCAGGGATCTACACTATATGCGAAACACCCTGCATCTTTAATAAATTAAAACAATTATCAAAATATTAACGTTCTAAGTATATAAATTTCTTAATCTCTAGATATTTATGTTAAAAGTTGAAACAAATGTTCAAACTTGTAAAATGAAAAATTTCTATACTGTTAAATTGCCTAATTTTCAAATCCTTAAACTTACAAAATTTAAAATTGTCGAATTTCTACATTTCCAAATTTACTTTCAAACATTGAAACTTGCAAAATTTATAATTTATAAATTTCTGAATTCACATATTTCCACAATTCTCACATAGTCATATTATATTAATATTGCATTCTACTGTGTACATAATGATTGTAGTTAATATATTGCCTTTGACACGTATGAAAACACAACGTAATCCTATTATTTTAATATTGCATAAAATACTGAAATGCATTAAATAAAATTGATGAAAAGTGGGAGAACCATAAAACTTGTGGCGCATCGATCGTTGACTTGTATCACTGCATTTGCATTATAAAGGTTGGTCTACGATTTACACATGCATCATTTTTTATCATACTATTTTTATACATATTCAATAACAACAACAAAAGAATGTACATATACCTACCGTGTTTTACTTACAAAAAGAAAAACAAATAAAGTTGCATGAATACATAGAATATTAAAGTGCTATATAATACAGAATAAAATGTATCCATTTAAAAATAAAATAAAAATAATTCAGTTTTCACGTAAACAATTTTATTGTCAACGTAAATTGCAAACTTCTACATTGTAGAAATCTATATGAAATACATTTCGAGTCTTGCACCCTGCCTAAAAGGGACTTGTAGAGAGTCATGCAATTAGAGTTAAAACATTTTACGATAAGTACATTCTGTTCCACAACATCATACAAACACGTTACATGCATGATCGATAACAAGTACGTAATCGAAACTTTTGTTCGTCAAATGGACGATAATATATAGATTGGCTATTAATATAACGTTATTGTTAATCGGTTACGATACGGTATACAACTAGTGAGTCTCCAGGCGCCTCACGCGAATTCGAACGTGTATTTCAAATTTCGACTACCTACTGTATTGTAGGTAGATCAAGAATGAGGTGCCGAGATTTTAAAGTCGTTCCAAACGATTAGACATGTCTGAAACTATCGAAAACGACACCAAACAATTATTGTTGATTTCACGACAAACACGTCAATGACGACCAAGCATTGTCGTCAAGGATAAGTTATAGAGCTTTTAACGTGTTTCCAGATTCTATGTGTCAATAATTATCGAAGATACCAAAACACGGTTTTTTATCAATTCGACGACGATCGACGACAACAGGTCCCTGTCAGATCGCCGCCAAAATCTATACAACAAATTTATAGTGTCTCACGAGTCTACCCTCAAAATTTCAAGTTTGAAGACCCAAAATAGTGGCCAGTAGCGTTTGGACAAATTGCAGGTCGAGTCCCAGGAGCCTCACTACGTTTGACAACAACTTATTGTATGCATGCTAACGTGATATACAAAGTTTCGTGTGGATCGATAACGGTGTTAATAGTAACAAATATGTAATTATATCGGGCCGATTATATTCTGCGCCGAAGCTATTCTTATAGTAATACGTTTCACCCTGCCTAAAAGGGAATAAATAAAGTTAGTCATGCTACGGTGCTCATCTATATCCTTGTTGCATCAGGGCCATTGTGCGCGTTTTTTATTCACACTCGCGTTTTAATACGCGACGCGCTTTGATAACGTTTAATCGTAATCGTTGTAGTTGATGATCTTGCACCCTGCCTCAAAGGGATAAAAAGTTGGACCTAATCGCCAAATCAGTCGTCGGAAAAGAATTTAAAGTCGTCGAACTATTCATTATCATGATGGAGTAATTTTGCCACTTTGTTTGTCGTTGGAATAATAGTATCATGATTTTAACAATAGATTTATGGAATTAAATGTAGTGTCACTAAATGATGGTTCTTATTTTAAATAATGAAGCTTATGCCAAAACGTAAGTTATCCTTCGTTGAATCGTTGTGTAAGTTACATATCGTACATTATTTATTTATTTTTATTCTTTAGTTTCAATATAAATCATCGTCCACAAATCTAGCGTTAATATGGTCGAATGAGGATGAAAGAAATTGTGAATTAATGTTGCATTATGAAGTTCAAATTGAAAAATTGAATTATTCCAAATAAGTGGGTTCTACTATAAAAATTCCTAAATTTGAACACTGATTTGTAAATTTATAAATTCTTGCATTTGTAATTATAACGAGTCAAATTTCAAAACTTGCAATATTTATAAGTTAATCAATTTTATCGTAAATTAATTATTTTTCGAATTCGCAAATTTTTTTGCGGATCATTCGATAACTCCATCACTTACTATCTTCTATTCTAATTTCTATCTTCTTCTGAAATTCAGAACCGTTATCATGACGATATTACATTCGAAAACAAAATCTCGTTTAATCATTTTCTTAAATTCGTTAATGTTTACATTTTCGTATCACTGAATTATGTTTAAACCTCCCCGATTAATATCAAGGCGCGATTTATACGTTATCTCCGTAGTAACCCACGAAAACATAATCCATCAATGAAATTAAATCGACAACTTTTCTCAGTTCCGTAACGTTTTGGCGATAAATAAATACGATTAGTTATAATCTATCAGTCTCAACGTTTAACCCTGCCTAAAAGGGAAAGAAGATGGTCATGCGAGTTTGCTCTTTACACGAATGGGGCCCTAATTAGCTCACACATTAAATATCGCGTAATTTCTAACAATTTCTCCGAAATATCAAAGCAGTTTCGAGAAACTGTCAATTACAGAAATTCGCACTCTTTCGTTGTATCTGCTTCGACTGCCGTTAATATTGATTAAGATTATTCCTGTGAATAATATTTTAAAAATTATTTGAAAATTATCAAATAAGCGCTGATAATTTATTGTCACCCGTGTAGAGGGTAATTCATAAAAAAGACTTGTTTGTTGTTATTAAATCTTAATCAAAAGTATTTAACGATTTTGTGTGCTCAACCGAAGCAGATTTCCATAAATGGAATATAAGGGCCCTCCTCTAAAAATAAACACTAACCTAAGTTAACAGAGCAGAGATACATAGCTCTTTTTCAGAAATTAAAGTTCAATTTACACTGTAAATAACGTGTCGTAAATTGAAAATGCAAATATATACGTACAAGAATGGACACGTAAAGGGAGTATATGCAGTAATGTCTCGATATCAGTGAATCTTTCGGGTCTTTCGCTTATATCGTGTAGTTCCTGCATTGATCGATGCCTAACATAAAGGGCAGTAAAATGTCCGAACAACTGAACGTAACAAACAGTAATATATCCATGAGACGATCTTAATGCAAGAATAACCATTTTCTGTTATGAAACTTGTACTAACATATTTGCAACATTTTCCTGATCAAAGTGAAATCGAGCACGACGTAACTTGAAATATATTTACTTGTAACTCCAAACGTTTATAACGAATTTTACTGTAATAAGTTATTGCACAAATGTTCCAAATTATGTCTTGTTTGGTCTTATTTTAATTAAGAAAATGTGACAAATATGTGGGCAAAAATTATATAAAAAAAGACTGAAAATAAACAAAATTAATTAGTAAAGAAAGTCCAAATTATACTGTGGTTAGTTTCATCTTAATCAGAAAAATCTTAAAAATCTATGAGTAAAAATTTGATAATAATAAAATCAAAAATAAAAATATTTCATTATTGCATTAATATTGCCATAGATCCGAACCTAAATCGCGTTGCATTTCTCGACCACCATATTTTCTGGTGTTTTGAAGGGTTTTCTTCGTTATGATAATTTCTTCGCATATGTCGTCTACTTCATTTTCACTTATATCGAGACTTCACTGTATTTTGGTGTAAATTGACCTTTAAATTATCTGTTCGATCGAAAAACAGAAGCTCTCGATACAAAAATCAATTCGAACCTAATACTCTAATTTTTGTAACACAAGTAGAAATTTAGTGAACAAGATTTTAGAACGAATTTCTGTCGAATCGATAGCTCGCTATTTCCTTTTAAATATATGTAAATATTGTAAATAAATGCGATGCAGTGAACAGTTTAACTTTCGTAGGTACAGAAGTTAATGTAAGTACTTTTAAATATTCGTAAATACTTACGAAAGTTTTTATGTTTTAAGACCGTTCATGCGATAGACACATTTAACCAGTTAACTGCATTCAACATATTCATCTAAAATTTGATTTCACTTCAATCGATATTAACAAAAAGTTAATGTTTATCGAGCAAAAATATCTGTCATAAAATTTATAATGGAAATTTATCGTTTGTTTAAAACTAAATTCCGCGGTTAACTGGTTAAGCGACAGTAATTATTTGAACATTCTTACTTATCTGTTTCGAATCTTTGCCCTTCTTCTTCTTCTTCTTCTTCTTGCAGTTCAATTTCTCTTGTATCTCGAATAACGATTTACCTTTCGTTTCCGGCACCACGAATGCGATAAAGGCGATTCCAAGGAAGCAGCTAATCACGAACCACCCGAAGGAAGTGTAAACTCCCCAGGAATCGGAGATGACCTGATACATCTTCGCAACGATGAATGCCAGCAGACTTCCCCACAAATTCGCCAAGGACACCGCAACTCCTTTCACGTTCGTCGGGAATAATTCCCCGAGCATCATATACGCCAATGGATTTAAACCTAACGCTATAATAAGCTCGTAAAATATAATAGAGGCATGAAGAATCCAACCGAAATCGCTCATGTCCACCAACATCTTGAGTTTCAGGAAATAAAACGCTCCGGCTGCGGTCAGCGACAATCCGGCTAGCAAGGTCGTGATCAGGAGCAGCGGTTTTCTACCCCATTTATCGACCAAAACGGACGCTCCCACACCGGCGACAAGCTGAAGAGCGCTCAGGACGATCACAGCTGTTGCGGCAGATAAGCCCGTGTCGGCTTCCTCGAGGATCTCTTGGGTGTACGATTCCACAGCAGCTAAACCGCTGAATTGCAGCACCACTTGAAGGCCGAAGCTGATCAATACAGCTTTCCGGTTACCCGGAGTATTGAAGAGGTCCCAGAAATGTCCTTTGTCGCTCAGATCGCGGATCATGGTCTTCTGCATTTGCTCCAGATCCTCCTCCAGCTGATCCTGCGTCGCGTATCTCTTCAGACTCTTCAAGCTGTGCATAGCCTCCTCGTCGCGGTTCTTCATTAGCAGATAGTAAGGAGACTCCGGCATGAAACTGAACGTTAGGAGGAAGATCGCCGGAATTATGGCGCAGCTATAAGCTAACACCTCGTACGACACGTACGGACCGATCGCATGGGCGTATAGCTCCCCGAACGTCACCATTAGTTTGATAAAGGAACCCAGGGATCCTCTGATCTCTTTGTCCGCGATTTCGCCGATGTACATGGGAGACAGGACGTACGCTATACCGGAACCGATGCCTCCGATGAATCTTGCGATGTAGAGGATGTAAGGATTCCAAGCAATGATGATTAGAATCCAGCTGATCGCGAACGGTACGCCCGATATCAGCAGACTCATTTTGCGACCGAACCATTTTACTATGAACGCTGCCATCACGGTGCCGGGGATACAGCCTAGGAGGACTAACGAAACCATCCAGGAAGCATCGTCCGAGGTTAATGGCAAGGGAGAATCCGGGGATTTTAATATGGGCAACATGGGCGATGTCCAACCGATGTGGCAGCCGGCGATTGTCATTGACAAGGTGGCTGTATACGAAAACAGAGATAATGGTTCGAGTAAAGTCTGAAGGATTAAGTGATGTTGAACGATGAGTTGAGAAATATTGTACTACTTGTTTTGGATCTATTTACATTTTATTAGTTAGAGTCACGTTATGTTTACGTTACGTTTTATTAATAAGATGGTATTAATATTTCGTATCTTATGTGTAAATCCATCAATCGAAATAAATAATACTATTTATCAATGACGATTTTGCTTTAGTAAATTAGTGTTTTGAATAGGTAAGAGTGTCAACAGTAATTTTTACCTTTTTGTATTTCATAATTTTGTAATATTATCTTTCATTTCTATTTTCGCATATTTTTATCACTTTATCTTTTCTTAAATTTACCTAATTGTGTTGTAATATTTTAAATATGTAAGGAGGTATACATGTTATGCATATTATAATTTAGAAATGTAATTACAGTAAAACAAGAAAATGGAAGATAAGAAAAAACATCAAATATATTCGTAAAAGATTTAAGTGGAATTGTAATTATCATATTCCGCCATAAATAGTTTACAGTCACATTTAGATAAGTACATGTGATGCATACAGATAACGATAATATGTACATGCTTGAATGTATTACATAAGGAATATTACATAAAAAGGAGGATGTAGTACATATATAAGAGTAGAATTTGTGTCGATACAAGCACATGTACGCACAACGTTTTGATTGAAGCTTATGGCCTTAGAAAGTAAGTACGAAGTGCGTTGTATGCATATATGAGCAAAGTTAATCGTGTAACTTTACTAATTATCGGTTTCCATGTAACGGAAATTACTTTTGACAGTATATTTCAAGCTCACTGAAATCCAATTATTTTTATATATTGTTAATAAATTCTCAAATTTAAAAATGTAAAGTGACAAAATTAACACAGTAGTGTTTCAGAATTATTATATACTATTTTAAATATTTTATTTCTCAATTGTTTAATTAGTTTGAATGTACATTTTAATATTTTTGTGCGTAAAACCGATGTACATTTGTGTACATATTTAATAATTAGATACAGTACGAAAAGTGCATATTAATAAATATAAAAATATTTAAAATTTGAAGGTTTATTGAAGCCTAATTTTACCAAAAATTGTTAGTATATTTTCTCATTGACTTAACGTAATGTTTTTATTTTTTCAGACCGTTTTTGAAAAAAGTTTACAGTACCATTTCTGGACATTTTTTCGCTTCAATGTTACTAGATTGCAGTCAGCATTTGAATGTTATTTATTAATTACTCGTACATAAAGGGAAAAATAATAGTTGTATCTTACCTGTAAATGCGGCTAAGAATTGTGGCCAATATTTGATGCGCGATTTGTCCATCTTTTTTATTTCTTCTTCCACGGACTGGAATAATTGCAAAAATTAATATCTACTGTCATATGAACTTACTTCATCCTATAATACAATAGTTATTATTAATTCTTTTTAAAATATTCTATTTTTTTATTATACTTAATTCGTCTCTAAATCATAATGCATATTTAAAATATTGTATTTAAATTGACAATTGTGAGGTGGCTCAAAAGCAATTTAATACACAAAATTTAATTTAGGGTATGGTGGAAAATAAAATGTTTTCAAATTTTGAGTTCAAAAATTTAAATTTAAAAACACGTTCAAAAAAATTTGATAGTTTACAAGATAAAATTAAAAATAAAATTTTTTAACCACTTTTTTATTTAGTTATCAATAATTATCTATATTAACCAATTACAAGTATTCTATTGAATTTATAATTTAAATATACTTTCTTGTATTTTTTTGCCCTTTTATTTTGACTAATAATTTTTATTGCGTGATGGATGTTCATATTGGTATTGCACTACTTGTAATAAATATACTGACCCTCATTTTTAGTTAAACTTTCATTAAATTTGCCTACCAATGCTACTCGCATCGTTAACAATTTGCAAACTTTCAACTATTTTTCCAAATCTGCAACTTTCATTTAAAATCCACAAATCAGATGCAGATAAAGTTAATGATATTTTTATTTCAAAGTCATTAAGATATTTGTAGATGAATGAATATTGTTTGGCAACATCAATATTACAATTTTTAACAGTTGCCAAAGTTCACCATTTTCAAACACTATTCTTAATTAGCCTTACTTACTATTTACAACTATATTTACTTTGTATTTACAACTATGTAAATACAACTAAACTACTATGAGACTCAAATCCAGTAAGATTTAAGTGATTTCATATTTTATCTTTGTAATAAATAGCAAGGATTATTTACTGCACCATAAGGGAATTATCCTACTAACAAACTGCAGTTTCCATATAAAATATAATATTATTTGGAACAGTTAGTACAAGGTTCTATAATTCACTCACATGTTCTTTTGTAGACATCAACACGTTACAAAACAGTTGTATGATTCTATGCGAATGATTATTTTATGCATAAGTAAAAAATGTTGTTTTGCGATAAGTGAGTAATTGATCAAAATTTATTGGATAATAATTGCAGCTATTACTTACAGAGATAACGATGAGACACGACAATGCCACCAAAAAGAAAATCGGTTCCGCGTCGGAGTTCTTCGTGCCTCTTTCTAACACATTATAGACGGAATGGAAGTTTGATCACGATGTACTACATTTTATATATCACTTTATCAGTTGATCTTCTTTCACAATCAGATCCCCACTTAACGGCTGACTAAAATCAGTAGGAAAAAGTTGAGCAGGAATAAAGGTGCCGAAGAGTCGAATAAAAATTAATAAAAGCTACTTCATTCGCCTAATACCTTAATACAAATATTAGAGTTAATACAAATTGATGGAAAGACTCTGGGTCAGAGAAAAACATCAAGGAGAAATAGTAAAATTAAAATTATTAATAATTATTACAAATTTGTCAATTCGAATCCTTCTACTGGAATCACTTTTTGAATTTGGCGCCAAAAAGGATGTAAAGGTTATGAGTCATGTTTGGAACAATTTAAACGCATTTTTTATCCAAAAATTAAAATTACAATTTTTCTTCTAACATTCTAACATGTCTTTCTTCTAATTTTATTTATTTAGCTAGATTACAAAACTGTGAATAATAAATGCGAGAATTTACAATCATTTTTGAGACAATTTTTTCATACATTCGCGAAGAGTTTCAGTTAATTCTACCTTTATTTAGTCAATTTAGTTTAGTAATTTAAATACTACATATTAAAAACAATTATGTATTAAGCATAGTAATTTAAACACTGCATGATACAAATCGAGTTAACTAATTTTTAGTTGCATTAGTAGACTAATATTTCAGTTGTTTCAGTACTAAAACATAACAATATTTCAAGTGCAGAATATTCTTTCATAAATTACAGTAAATTTAATCTTCCTCTGCCAATAATTTTTTAATAAACAGTAACAATAAATTATCAAAAAAGGTCACTTATGAGATCATAAAA
Organism: Megachile rotundata; assembly: GCF_050947335.1. Lineage (NCBI taxonomy): Eukaryota > Metazoa > Arthropoda > Insecta > Hymenoptera > Megachilidae > Megachile > Megachile rotundata. Next base: position 5,525,845 of record NC_134995.1, read on the forward strand.
GTGACTTATGTTGTATGTCAAGGTCGAGGTGATGCAAGGTCTCTTATACAATATGTATATTGTCGAAATTTTCGCTCTTTATGAACTATGCTATTCAGCGATTTTAATTGTTAGTTTATGAAGTTCTCGTGGATGGCGAATATAGAACATACGGGCGGAATTGTGTACAGCTATCTAACATCTTAAACGACCTTGAATATGATTTAATTATTTTCGCGCCGATGTATACATAAATCTATCAGCACCATTCCTTTCATGCAGATGAGCGAAAATAAAGCTGTATGTTTAAATTATGACTATGGAAAAATGTCTTGTCTTTTTAACCTTGAAATTCGATATACCGGCGAAAGAAGCGTTAATTATGTTGGCTGTAAGTGGAAACAAACTAATTACTGTTTAGTGTATTTTATGTGCATGTAAAATGAGGTAATGAATATGCACACAGAACCTGTAAAAATAGACACATTAAGAGGAAATAATTGTTTTAAATGATTTGAACTTTCTTGAGAAGATGTGAAGATCAATTTATTACACTGCTAAACGTTCGAAAGTGATACGGCAATTTTGAAAATTGATTATTGAAAAATTTGAAGTTATTTCCAAAATTTCAGTGTTTTATATGTAAATTAAAAAATTGGAAAATTCATATGTGTGGAAATTTACAAAATTTCTAGTTTCTAATTTATAAAAGTATGAAAAATTGAAAATTGTAAATTTGTATATATGAAAAATTGGAAGATCAAATATTTTATTTGTTAATGTTTCTTTTATTCTATATTTTTACACTTCTTATCTTCTGAATAACTAAATTACTTAATTACTAAGTTACTAAATTACTAGACTGCTAAGTTACTAGATTACTAGATTACTAGATTACTAGATTACTAGATTACTAGATTTCTAGATTACTAAATTTCTAAACTTCTAAACTTCTAAACTTCTAAACTTCTAAACTTCTAAATTTCTAAATCTCTAAATCTCTAAATCTCTAAATCTCTAAATCTTGAAATCTCGAAATCTCGAAATCTCAAAATATCAAAATCTCAAAATCTCAAAATCTCAAAATCTCAAAATCTCAAAATCTCAAAATCTCAAAATCTCAAAATCTCAAAATCTCAAAATCTCAAAATCTCAAAAACCCAAAATCTCTGAATCTCTGAATCTCTGAATCTCTGAATCTCTGAATCTCTGAATCTCTGAATCTCTGAATCTCTGAATCTCTGAATCTCTGAATCTCTGAATCTCTGAATCTCTGAATCTCTAAATCTCTAAATCTCTAAATCTCTAAATCTCTAAATCTCCAAATCTCCAAATCTCCAAATCTCCAAATCTCCAAATCTCTAAATTTCTATATTTTTCCATTAAAACACTTCTTAAACGTTCATTACAACCTCTCGAAAGCAAAATATAAAATATAACCTTCATTACGTCTGTACAGCTTCTGAAAGAAGCTCGAATCGCTTGGTCCAATTTCAAGAAGAATGGTCCCAATCTTTCGTCCGCTACTACACGTCTACAAATAATTTATAACATTCTAAATCATTCTTTCTTAAACAGTACAGTTGAAAATATCGTATATTTTTCTCGAGCTTGCCGAGACGTAGCCATCGGCGAGGGATATTAAAAAGTAGAAATGTTAAAATATACAACTTTCTACTTTAAGCATCGTCTACACTGACATTCTTCTGATCTTCGCATGATATGTTCTCTCTCGACACTATGAAATTTTAATAACGTTGTACTGTGAGATGCAACGATAAAAGCTACGAACATGAATATTTTTAACTATTTATAGAGGTAAAAGAGACTTATATATTCGTCACAGAAGTCTTATCAAGAAAAATGAGTAATGGAAACAAGCAAACGAAATGTATACAAATCGTTGATAAAGAAGTCGTTTGATGAATTTAGTGTTTAAGTCGTTAAACGTATAAGAATCTTAACTTAACGTGTCTTTTGTGTATAATTAAAAAACTGATATAATGTCTGATATGAGGAAAACGTCGTATCATAAATGAAAACCAGTTTCTGTAAATCAGATTTGCTGTCTTTTAATGTTCTATCGTATTACAGAGGATCGGACTAATATTTATAGTTATATAAATAATACTTCAATAATACTTGAATATGTAAGTTATATAGCTAATAATATTTTACAGCGTATTTTCAGGGGTTGTCGTAAGAAATTATATTTAATCTTTTTGTATAATTAAATACGAGGTGTAAAAATATTAGTGGAAAGTAAGAAAGCTTGATAATGATAAAAGTAGAGTTTTCCAGATTTAGTAATGCATATTAGTTTTGTGATATAAGTATCGAAGCTGTAAATTTGAAGTTTGAAGAAGAAGCTGATAACATCAGGTAGTTAAGAGTCTATGCATGAAAATATTCTGGGAACTTAATAGCGTAAACAGCTGTCTTTTTTAATTGGATGCAGGCAATATAGACAATAGTCATTTCTCGAATGACACTTAGATAAAGAATTTTTCAATATATTAAAATTATAGAAAATTAATTGAATTATTCAATTTATGAAGATGAAGGAAATTCGTTTAAATTATTTTTCATTGTAATTAAAATATTGGAAAATTTCCATAATAATTACAATTGTTATCTAAAAATTTTTATCAATGATTTTGATTGAAAATCATTTTATTAATTAACATATCAGCGAATTGAATACAGCTTATTAAATAAAAATCTATGTAATCTCTTATAAAATATACTAATGAAATGAAAATTTATTAATCATGAAGCAGAAAATTTATTGAATGTCTCTATTGAATAATAAAATCACTATTGAATTTATTTACGTGATTTATCATAAGAATTAAATTAATTTGTACATGTTTCTCTACATCTTACTGTATTTAAACTTATAACAAATGTGTCTGATAAAAACTTATAACAAATCTGTTCATTGATAAATTTCCGACGTAACCGAACAGACTTTCCAATCTTTTTTTAACTGTACGTTAACACAACAGTTTCGTGAAAGACGACTTTACCGGACGTAATTTATGATATTGAACGTTCAAGGAACAAAGGTTTTAGTAACATTCAAATATTTTGTAAAAATCCTACACATTATGGAAAAATAAACTGATACATACTTACCCGGTTATCTCTAATGTTTAATTTGAATCTGACACGAAGAATACTTAATCTATTTTACGTGTTATCGCGATACATTTATGATACCTCTATTTTGTTTCCCTGACGGAAACTGAACGTTCTACAGAGGCACCAGAAACATTCTACGTTGTATTTCAACAGAATGTACTTGTTATGAAATTTTATTAAAAATTTACTTCTAAAAAAATTTCATTTAAAAGCAATAAGCTTTTTTAATTTTAATTCATGATAATATAATATATTTCGTAAGAATATGATCGAAACGCGAACTAAATGCGTGGATATGTTCTACTTAAAGTAGCAGAATGAATATATGACAAGCAACATTTATTGTAATATGATTTTATAAAAAGAAACGAATAAATCTAATTGTGAAATTTGTTTTTCGCGCGCATTGTTAGAATCGAACGAGAAATCGAGAGTTCGAATGCACTCGACGTGTTGCAGTGCGAGCAGTCGCAAAGTGTCTGCCATCAGAGGAAGGGTGGCGATATATTTGTTCATTGCACCAGTTAATGTATATGTGTTTTTTTTATTAGTTCGTGATATTATAGCAAAGTATTCAGATTCTCTGAATATCGTCATTTAAAAAATCGACGAACTCTCACGAGTGAATATACTAAAGAGGACAAAGCCCATATACGAAGATGTGTGGCGGCTTTACGTGCTCCAAAAACGCATTGACGGCCTTAAACATCCTTTATATTGTAAGCTGAACTTCCGGAAATAGGGCTGCTTGCACACTTTGAACAAAAACGTTTGACTTTAATCATACTTTTATTATTAAAACATTTTATATTCTCCATTAAATAAATATTATATTTTGCCTTATCTGGCTTGTATATTGTGATGTCATGAATAATAATAATCTATAAATTAAAATAATTTGAAAAAATGGGAAAATTTATTTTATTTAAAAAGTTATTACCTTATAATAGGACAGTCTAAATTGTTTGTATAAAATTGAAACTTTTCTATTAATATTTATTAAAAAATATAAATTTAAGAATAATATTTAAATTGAATACTTTTTTTGGATCATAAATAGTAATATTAAAGTGTGTCTGAACATTTCAGGTTGTTGCGTTTATTTTGATCGGGGTAGCTGTTTATGGAAGAGCTTCGGCTTTAGTTACAAACCTTCCAATCATTGGAGGAATTTTAGCATGTGGTGTAATACTAATTCTTATTTCTATACTTGGCCTCATCGGTGCTGTCAAACACCATCAAGTTCTACTGTTCTTTGTATCCTTTTATGATTTCGTATGAATGTAGAATATTTTTTATGTAACTATATATTTACAATGCATTTAATAATAGAAAATGTCATTTTGATACTTTCATATTGTTTTTTTTTTTTATTAATATTATTTCTGTTTATAACTTTATGTTATTATAGCGGTTAAAATAAGTTAAATTAATAAACATATTAATGTCAAGTGTATAGTTCCATTTAAATTATAATTTATTATAGTTTTTACACAACTCTTAATTCATTAATTTAATTTTTTGAGAATTAAAATTCTGCTTAGTACATGATCCATTTATGCACTTTTTATGTATTCATTCCAGGAATTCTTAAAATAATGTTTATAAAATTTATTGTTTACTATATTGTAACATCAGGTATTTAATAAATTATAAACTTGTATGTAATAAAAATCTACATGGAACAGTAAGTATAATAACATTAGGATTAAAGTTGACATGGAATTTAATATTAATCAATCACAAAAATTGTTATAAGCCTTGGTAATACATGTCTTTTAATACAAAAATTAAAAAATGTTAATTAATAAAGATTATACATACATTTAACAAATATTATATATGTTAATACATTTCTAATATGATCCTTAATATTATTTAACAGTATATGCTTATTCTGTTCCTTCTGTTTTTGATTCAATTTAGCATTGCTTGTGCTTGTCTTGCTGTTAATACCAAACAACAAGAACAATTAGCAGAACAGGTAATATTAATTTTAATAATATTTTACCATCATTAACATCATTATAGAAAACACCAAATATTGTAATTTTAGGGTTGGAGACGTGTTGGACAAGATTTAAAAGAAAAGGTTGAGACTACTTTCAATTGTTGTGGATTTAATGATACTGTCAGCGCAGTCTTAGATGATAAAGAGCTAGTATCTTGCAAAAATGTAAGTGCATTTCATTGTGTATTTACATTTTATGTACATATAGGATATAAAAGATTCATCGAAAATCATAATACAAGTGGAAAGATAAGATGTGAGAGATAAATTCGATATACTTCGAGACATTCTATATACTTCGGTATAGAATGGCATTTTTTGAAGATTTCCTTTTCAATCCAATTAGTCTGAAGTTTAATCAGTGTTTATTTAATTGTCTCATAACAAGAGCTGGTTGGACAAGTACTGCATATAGCTACTATATCTGTATTTATTAATAATATTGTAACTTGACATAAATCAGATTAATGCAGGAAATTTCAAATTATTAACAATGTTCTCCTGTTTGCTATATATAAATTGCTGGTCAATGTATTAAATCAAATACTTGCATATAGTATAATATTTAGAAATGAAACATTCACTTGTACTATGGTTTTTCATATCAGGTATAAAATTATCTTTTCTAATCTTGTGTTTTTGTACTTCAGAAACTTTGCTGTCAATATCCTACTGATACTGATTGTGAATGTCCGTCATGTATGCAGAAACTACAATCTACAATTGATTATGCTTTTAAATTGTGTGGCAGTATAGGATTATTCTTCAGCTTCACAGAGGTAAATATTTTGAAGCATATGTTATAGCATTATTTTTAGGAGAAAACGTATTCATTTTTAAAAAGCAATGTGAAAATTTAATGCTGCTTAAATTATATATTACACCTGTCAACTGTTTCTTTGTTGCACTGAATAGTGTTACTTAGCAGATGTTAACTTGTATACCCATTACAGTTCGTTGGTGTTTGGTTGACCGTGCGGTACAGGAATCAGAAAGATCCACGAGCTAATCCTAGTGCTTTCCTCTAGTCTAACACCATCGCTATATCCTCTGTCACCTCATATGATCCTTCTAATAGATGGTGGGTGCTTACATGTTGTGATTTCTACTATATATGTTATCATACTGATATCTATAAAAACATTTTTTATATCGCTCACATATTATATGTATAACAGGTTTCAATGTAATTCACTAGTTTATTAATTAAAACATAAGAATAACTGATTTGGTGTAAATTAAATATTTACACTTTTTCAGGTGATTGCAGCTTTCTTGGCAAGACGTTACAGAAATCAATTAAATCCACATCAAAGAGCTGTTTTTTCTTAGCATAAATATTTTTATTGAGATAATTCGTACATTTTACACCAAAAATTTTTATTTCTACAGAAATGCTAATAACTAGGAATATTGATGAATGTCTCGACTTGAATTATTTTGGTTCATGCTTAGAAACGTTTGATTAGTTAGGAACCAAAGAATTAATTTTTATTTCACAGTACAAACATCATTGCATATAATACAATTCTCAAGGAACTGTTTGTCTTTCACTGCAGTTTACAATGCTCAACAGGAAAAAGATACAATGCATTTGAAAAGTGGACAGTCATAGGTTTTAGAACGCATTAGACAAACGATAGTTAAAATGTGTGCTCTAGTCATCCATTTAGAACAATTGTACTAAGCCTCAATGCGCCTTGTAGTTTAATACTTAGATACATTTGCGCAAGCGCGTTTTTACAAAATTTAGTTTTTTTATTCGCCGAAATTTTGTTTGAATATGACCCATTATTCTTCACTAGCAAAATTATTTTTTGCTAAAACATTATTTCTAAACAGTGGTTATAAGTGTTTAGAAAATATGAGATCATTCATTAATTAAATTTCTCTTCAATAACAATTTTTTTATATTTTAAATTTTAACAATATTTAACCTGAATGTATTAGTACTTTTTGAAAATGCTTCAATATAAAGTACATATTGTACATGTATTTTTAAAACAGAATTCCTTCTATTAAACTTCAATCAAACAAATCTTCATCAAATTATTTTTAAACGAATTGTTTTAATCAAAAAGAATAACTTCATGAAGAATTATAAAAGATTAACAGTATTTCGCTATTGAATCAAATATATTAATGCAGAAAAAAAGATTCAGATATGGCGTGATAATTAAGACAAGAATCTTTCATCTTGAGATATTATCATAATACTGCCATATATATTATAATGACATTATAATCACCATGTTACCAATTTTGAATTTATTATTTGCTTCCTGTAATTTGTATCATTTGCTTCCTGCAACTTATATTACGTTTTGTAGTATGGGTTTCGTAGATTGTATATTTAAATTTAATGTAAAGTACGTTAAAATATAATTCTATAGAATCGTTTAAATTATTCAGTAATGTTTTAGAACAACATATATTAATTTAATATTTTAATGGTTATACTTCCAAAACATATAAAGTGCTCGTTATTTTCAATTAGTTTAAATTTTAAGTACAAAAAGGGCATAATAATACTTCATGCTTGGAATACGTATTACAAATATATCATAAAATAAGAATTTGAATTTAGTGCACTGAAATTGCACGGCTCGTTATATTTGTTTCAGATGTATTCTTTTTCGTTTTCATCTCAATATTACTTCTTTTTTTTTATTTAAAAGTTTCATTATATTTGATATCAATTCAATAATAATATATAATCACTATCTTTACATTTATAATTTCTCTTTTATTTTATTCCATATCTAGTTTAACCCCTTTAATGCAGACTTTCAAAAGCTATGAAAAAATATGACATCATTTCTGATATACCAAACAATAGTTGGTGCATATGAAATGTTCTTCTGAATTTTGAATTTCTTAAGATAATTTATTGATCAATTCTATAAATCATATGTGTGCATTAACTCCCAAAATTTTGTATTAATTACCTAAAAATGTTTTTTTGAAACTATGGACAATATATGATTTTCGAGCTATTTCTTTTAATGATTATGATTTTAGTAACAGTACAATGAAAACCACTAAAGCAATTATTTATTAATGTAAAAAGAAATGATATTTTATATGCACCCATTTAATATCTGAAATTTGCAAATAAAATTATGAATCAAAAACCAATGTTGCTTATGAAAGTTTGATGAATATGACATAAACATATACGATATTGTATTCATACAAATAATTAGAGATACCATCATGCAATATAATACACAATAAGGGGTTAATAAAGATACATTACTCAAACATTCCAATCTTCATATATTTTTAGCTTTATCAAAAAATAGGTATTATAAACACTTGGTAAAAATCATATCTATAACTCACGGCATCTTTGTGCATATTATGCAACACATTGAGAAAAATATAATATGTTATGTACTGTAAGCCAAGAAAGTAATAATAAATTGAATAACATAATTTCAAAATTAGAGAAAGGATTTAAAGGATTATAATCTGTAACTAGAGTATGTCACTGTCTTTATTTTTATCCAATTGGAGCTATAAATATATCAAGAATAACATTGATTACAGTGATAAAAATGATATATAAATTAAGATAAATATTGCAAATGTAATAAATGCGTGTTTTACTACATAACATATTAATACATTCCTATATGTATATAAGCATAATCAATGAATATCTACATATTATTAAACAGATATATTTCAAACGGTTAAGCAATAGTCAAAAGTATTTCTTTTAAAATAGATTAAATTTACACCTAATATAGTGTAAATGCATTAATTAAATAATTCATTGAAAATTATTGATAGTTTCTATATAGTAATCACTTTATGTTCCAATTTTGAATGTAAGAACCAGTAATGCTTTTAAATCGCCTGGATCATTCCATTTAACTATTTTAAAATTTGAAATATTTATGAATATTTGTTGCATTGTTTTACATCAATATATTACATGTTATTTTGTATCAATAACGTTATAATTATGAATATATTATTATTCTATGGTTCTGTAACATTTTTTCTTTGAATAAATACATATAATATATTGCATAGTGACATTGTTTTGTTCAATTTTTATTCTTAATTACTGCTCTAACATAATAATTAGTTAATTATTATTAGTTAATTTAAAATTTGAAAATTCAAAAAGAATCTGGAAATTTTTATAGAATTTGAGAACTTAAAAATTTAAGGCTTATGAAAATATTAAGATTTGAAAATTTTGAATTTCAGGAATTTGGAAATTTGAAAATTTGAGAAATAATAAATTTGGTATTTTGATCATTAGGATTTGGAAATTTTATAATTTTTTAATTTGGAAATTTGAAAACTTTAGAATTTGAGACTTAAAAATTTGATCATATGAAAATTTGCGGTCTAGTAACTCACACACCTGAAAATAAAAAAAAATTTTAAATTGCATTATAATAAAAATAAATGACATTTTTTACGATTTGAAATTTCATAAGTTTTGTAATAATCCTAATATAGCAAGCAGTTGAATGTTACCGGGTTCGTTCACCTGTTACGTCGTCGATGATTTAATAAAGCGATCAATCGTTCAGTTCCATCGATTTCTCGAATCGATTATTCTAAACCCTTTTAATAAAAATGGCTACTATGAAATGCGCATGTCAAGCGGTTTTTCGGTGTTGATAAACAAAGAAATTTGATCAAACGGGTGCTCAGGTTGTTTATTAACCGTCGGCATCGATTGTCGGCGTCTCGTCGGCACGCAGTTAGAAACAATTTCGGGACGGTGATATAAGATTGACAGCTACAACGGAGTGTCAAAACCAAAACGACAACGTCGAACGTGACGTTGAGGTTATGGACAACTTCGTCAAGATCGAAAAAATTGGGGAAGGAACTTATGGGGTGGTTTACAAAGCGAAAGATAAGTTAACTGGAAAACTAGTGGCACTTAAAAAAATTCGTCTTGAAACGTACGTCGTTTGTTACTTATATATAAAAATTTGTTATTTTTTGAATGTTCATTCTAGGTGATGTGTCGTTTATATTTTATATTAACCAAAAAATGGGCATATATTTCGTTTAATAATAATTTAAACTTATTAGAATTAGAGTGAAAATGCTTAAGTGTATATTACAATATATTACACATGTAGAAATATGTGTTTTCGATATTTTTTATGAAGTATGATTCAGCTTTATTATTACTTTATTGTTTACATGTATATACAGAAATATAAAAAAGATATTTTTCTTAGAAGTTTCTGACTGTGTATGTAATAATATAATTTTATAGAATTTTAAATTAAATGTAATTATTTTCTGAATGATGTTACTTGTATATGTGTAATAAGTATATTTTACATTCAATGGATATAATTAATTTCTATTCATATCATACTGTATCTAATTTTTTACTTTATTAATAAGTAAATTATATAGTTTTCCATTAATTTAATGATACAAATATTAGATATTTTGTATATCTTTAAAAATAGTTATTCAATTAAATGCTACATAACATTATACCATTCATTTTAAATATTGTTATATTAAAATTATATATTTTATTAGGTATTTAATATATTATCGTTCTGAAAACTAATATTCTATTTACTCTATAAATGTCTAAATAATTTGCATGTTTCTAGGGTTACTGGATCATTTCTCTATAATTGTTTTTGTCTTTAACCATGTAAATAACTTTTCAAGATAAATATAATTCATTGAGCTTGTGCTTCTTATGCATTGCTAACACATCTGCTAACTTACACATTGGGGTCAGCTGAATCTGCAGGGGCCACGTTACATTAAATTTTCGTAGCACCACATTATTCAGCTTGTCCCATTGTGTTATGCTCGCCTGGTTTTTAATTTATAATCTTTTAATTAATTCATCAAATATACAAACAGGATTTTCCCTATGTGCTTATTTTTTAAACTTAATTGTTTTATTTTATCAAAGTTCATCAAATGTATGAATCATGTGGCTTAATGGAAATTAAATATTGTCTTTGTTAATGATTCTATCTGTAAATAAACACACAATATATTTATTTAAATGACAGAATAACTTAGTACTCAAGTTTGTTATCAGTTATTAATCCATATGAGTAATGAAGTAATATTAATTTGTATTAGGGAAAGTGAGGGTGTTCCATCCACTGCTATTCGAGAAATATCATTATTAAGGGAACTTACACATCCAAATATTGTACAGTTATTTGATGTAGTAGATGGTGACAATCACCTCTATCTTGTTTTCGAATTCTTACAACAAGATTTGAAAAAATTATTAGATTCTGTTAAAGGAGGATTAGATCAAGCTCTTGTAAAGGTATTGCTCTCAAACGTTAAGACTGAAAATAGATGTGTGAATTGTTCAAAGACTAGTCTATTATGTTTACAGAGCTATCTATATCAATTATTGAAAGCAATTTCGTTCTGCCATCTTCGTTGCATTTTACACAGAGATCTAAAACCACAGAATCTGTTAATAGATCGGGAGGGTCATATAAAATTGGCAGATTTTGGTTTAGCCAGAACATTTGGTGTTCCTGTTCGTACATACACACATGAAATAGTAACATTATGGTATAGAGCACCAGAAATACTTTTAGGAACCAAATTTTATTCTAATGCTGTGGACGTTTGGAGTCTTGGTTGTATATTTGCAGAGATGGTATGTGAACTAAAGCATCTGTCAAATACTACTTTAATGCAAAAAAAATAATTTTAAAACATGATCTAATTAATAAATAATTTTAATTTTTGAAAATAGTAATATTATTCTCATAGGCAACCAGAAGAGCTTTGTTCCCAGGTGATTCAGAAATAGATCAACTCTTTAGGATATTTCGTACATTAGGTACACCCGATGAGAGCATTTGGCCAGGAGTGTCACAACTACGTGATTACACGTCAATGTTTCCAAGGTGGGAACCCCGATGTTTAGATGAAGTTGTACCTTCCTTTGATTCTGATGCCAAAGACTTACTTTTGGTAAGAATAATACTTCATAAAATAATAATTCATATTCAGTTTTTCTTTGATTACAGCAGTTGTGATTACTTTGTTGTTCTTCGTTTAACAGAAACTCCTGACTTATGATCCCAGTCAAAGGATAACAGCAAAAAAAGGATTAAGTCATCCCTATTTTAATGGAGTTACGTTAGTTCCACCACCACTGCCAAAGAAAAACTGATGTAGATCAACAGGGTAAGTCACAAGATATGTCCTTTGAAGTATTTCTGTTTTGAATAGTATAAAAAAACTGAAAATACAAACATTGTAATCATTTCTTGAATCACATACAGTTACAATGGTTTACTTGTAAATGTAAGTGTGAAGAATACTTCAAGATACTTTTTGATTACTTTTTCTCAAAATTCAGTATTTATTTATATATTTAAATTTTATTATAACAGAATAATTATTTTAATTAAAAAAATTAAATTAATTGTGAAGTGTTCATCATATTTACATTTTCAATGGATGCAGTGTAACTTATTACAACATATAAATTCTTTGAGCTCATAAAACTTAACACAGTGGGTATTCTCTTATTCTGTAACAAAAGCAGAAATATTTCAGGTGAACAGAATTCGTGACTTACTCTGTATTGTTCTTTAATTTATCTTGTTTCATAGTACTTTTTTCACAACAGCACAAAACTGCCAATAATATAATTATTACAGTCAAATATTTTTGGAATCTCTTAGTAAAACGTACTTCCAATTTTAACACATTGAAAATGTATATGCAATAAAGATATATTTTGCTATGTACATCAAGAACTATCCATATATTGTTATTACCTTAGAAATGTCTATATTTTTAATAACTATCACTATTCCGTATCTCAAATATAGTATATTCGTAATTCTTATAGATTTTTTATGGTTTTGATCTCAATTTGGATGGAAATATGATTAAGTAATTGCAAAGGTTATAGTTGAAAATAATACTTTTCAATATTTTGCATTATAATTAACAGAACTGTATTTTGTGATGTTATGTGCAGTAAAATTACGATGTACTATTTACATATTGTTAAACTCGTTTTATACATAATAATATATTTGGTATACGTGTACAGACTTAATTAAAATAACAATATTTTTTTCTTTGATCAGATTGTTCGCAAGATATTTCATAAATTGCATAGGGAAAGTAAATGACAAAGTAATGAATTGTTTTTAACACAAATCATTTGTTTACAAAATTTGTATAACTAATTTTATTTAATCGATTTTAGCGAAATCTTATGATGATATATACTTTTTGTATACTTCGTTTGATACTTTTATCTTACTTTTTATCCATAATTTACAATTTACGAAACATCGTGTACATGAGATTATGTATTTATTGAATAAATTATAAACTACAAAAATTTCTCAGACTCTCAACCTTCATAAAAATTTCATCTTTGAGGTAAAAGATGCGAGGTTGCGACGGAATGAATTTCGTTAGAAAGAAGTTGGCTTGCAAATGTTTCAAGCCATCACTTTCTTTGCATTATGGCGTTTTAATTATTCTTTCAGTCATTTATATTTATGTGAAGCAGCTCTACATTCATTAATACAACTGAAAATTATTTGTTATAAAGTGCATACTACTTAATTCAATTTTACGTGTGTCCTAATTGGTTCTCTAAATTCATACAATGTAGAAAAAGGAATTAATTTAGAAATTGCAATTTTTAAGTTTCCAACAATGTTACTTACTTCTCAAAGTAAATTTAGTTCTCACTTAACGGACTCCAGGCCCAAAAAAAAAATATATTTCAAAGGAAGTAAAAATACAATTTGTATTAAAGTACGCAATAAACAAATTAATTTTCACATTTGAAAATAACATATTTCTGTTTGTGTTAGTTTAGGGGAATAAATATCATCTAACTTATCTATGTATTTTTTTTTCTTTATTTTATGATATAATTGGTATGCTATTTAAAAAATAAAACGTATAGAGGATGTAATGATGCTGTGGCCCATCCATTTGTTTTTTTTTATAAAAGTTGATTCTTTGTTCTAGTTATTTTAAACTAGGATAAGATAAGCTAGGATAGCTAGCTGTTTTTAAAAATGAAATAAATTATGTTTATATCTGCAAAAACATGCATACACCACAGAAGAAAACATAAATAAAACATAATTTTCTTCTAAGATTACTTCTGGGAAAAATATTCCCAGTTGTAATATCCGTTGCGTGTTTGTATATTTATAGAAAATAAGATAATTTGTGCTGTAGGTTATGTGATATCAATATAGTCCCCAAGGCCAAATTACATTTTATCATAGGGGATCAATCTATACATATTGTTCATGAAATGTTCATTGTAATTAATTGAAAATATTAAAAGTTGATAATGAGTAAACTAAATATAAGTTAACTAAACATAATAATGAAATTATCTTTATCATATTTGACTTGAATGATATTTTCTAAGAAATCATTTTTTGTTGATAATATATGCTTCAAATTTTATGATTATAGCAGATTTCAATATAAATAATTCTAAAAAATGACAGCATAAGCTAAAAAGTACGAAGCTCGTCTTCAAAGTGTTGAGGTTCTTAGTAAGCTGCTAGTTGTGCTAACCTAAATGTTATGAATCAATTTTCAAATGTTCAAATCTTTTTTAGATCTTCAAATTTGTTAATTTTGCAATCTTTACATGTACTTTTAAATCTTCAAATTTTTAAAAGTGTAATCATAAACTAGTTCTAAACTTTTCGGCCCCTTAGAAATAATTCCAAATTTGGGTCCAATGTGTTCCAAAAACTATCGTTCGTTATTAGTACAAAATTATTTTGCAAATTGGTATACAGAATAAATATATGTATTTAGTAATTACTAGATAATCATCTCAGATACATGTATAAATATGAGGTCATGGGAGACAACTCATAAGCAAGAGTCATTTTCTCCATATTCCATAATTTTACATTTTAAAACACCATGCTTAAATTTTCATTTTACATTCTTGACAAATTGACGTAATTTTTATGAGTCTCTGAATGTTAAATAAGGGAAAGACTTTATGGAATAAAATAATTTATCAAACCACTCAGTGTATCTTACAAGAAGTCTCCTGAAAAGGTTCAGGGTTAAGCGAGGTACACTACTCGTTAATTTTATGTAAGTTTTATCAATATTTATGTGTAACCACTTAAATTAGTAACTTAAACACTGTACACAGTAATTTAAACAATCATTGTTATGTAGTAGTTTAAACACTACATCGTTTGAAATTACCCTTTCATTTCGATTAATCCTTGCATTTCACTCAGAAGACTTCTTGTTGGACACACATAGTATAACCGAGTGTGTACCATAATTTTCTAACCACTTTCAATTAACTTAGCCTTCAAAGAAAAATTCTGATTGTTATTAAGATTCCTGGGTTTCAAATTGACCTGAAGTCCGCTGTGTGCATCAAGTGCTGTGCAACCGCTAAGGTATTATTCTCTCAATTAATTAATGTGCAACGCTAAGTTTTGGTAAACTCAGCTTAGAATGCGCTTCTGGGGCTGAGATAGGCTCCTGCGGAGTAGGAGAAGGTGCCAATTTTGGTAGTCGCAATTCTTTCGCAGACGATTTCCCAGTGGAACGAGGAGACACTTTATCTGGACTCAATTGCGGACTATTAGGAGACCGCGGAGAAACAGGCGATTTTGATGCTCTGTCCTCTGCACTTTTTAATCGAGTGTTAGGAGAACGTAGACCAGGTTTTGCTGGTTTATCTTCTGGACTTTCTTGAGTATTATTTGGAGAATGTGGAGATACAGGTTTATCTTCTGCACTTTTTAATCGAGTGTTAGGAGAACGTGGACTAGGTTTTGCTGGTTTATCTTCTGGACTTTCTTGAGTATTATTTGGAGAATGTGGAGATACAGGTTTATCTTCTGCACTTTTCAACCGAGGAATGTTAGGAGACCGTGATCCAGATGATTTTGCAGTTTTATCTTCTGGAATCTTTGACTGAGAATTACTCGGAGAAGGTGACTTTACTGTTCTATCCTCTGGACTCTTTAATCGACTGTTAGGGGAACGTGGAGTTCTGGGTGATTTTGCTGATTGGTCGTCCGGAGTCTTCGATTGGGGAGAATGTGGAGAAACTGGCGATTTTGCTGCTTTCTCTTCTGGACTTGTCAATTGAGGACTGTTAGGAGAACGCGGAGTGCCGGGTGATTTTGCTGTTTTGTCTTCTGGACTTTTTAATTGAGGACTGTTAGGGGAACGCGGAGTACTGGGTGACTTTACTGTTTTGTCTTCTGGACTTTTGAATTGAGGACTGTTAGGAGAACGCGGAGTGCCGGGTGATTTTGCTGTTTTGTCTTCTGGACTTTTTAATTGAGGACTGTTAGGGGAACGTGGAGTACCAGGTGATTTTGTTGTATTTCTATCCTCCACATTTGGACTCTTGCCCCCCATTTCTGCTTCCGTTTCTTGAGAGATCAGACTTTTTTTAGGTCCTGCTTCTGGGGATTTTGCCAAACCACTTCTGACTGCTCTAGGAGTTACTATGGAGGACGATGATAGGTTCTGGACCTTTGTTGGAGTACTTGGCGGTGGTTGTGGCGAGTCATCTTTCGTTTGTTCGGGAGCATTGATTTCTTCGTCATTTTCAACCTGTAAGATACAAATCGATGTTGATATGAATGAAACACTAATAAACGTTAATATGAAACACTTTCTATATTTTACAATATTTATGTAATGAAAGTTAATCTATGAAAATATGGAATGATTGAAAAGAATAAAAGCATGCTTTTTAATTTGTAATTTGGGACAAGTGAAAGAATGTTTAATTTAAATCTTCTGTTATTTTCCGCAAAAAAATTAAGTAAGAATTGTAAAAGGTAATGTAAAATTATAATAAGATATGAATTTTGAGAGTATGAAATTGTTTAAGTATAGAATGTGATCAAATTTTAAATTTTATCAAGTTTTAGTAATTACTTTGTGACATACAAAGCTGTATTCTTTTTTATAATTTTTATCTGAATTATTAATCTAGTTTTCAATGAAGAGTCGTACACATGCATCTTAAGTTTGAATAATCTGTACGAAATGAATGAATAACGAAATTAGAGGTTCGCAAGTAGTATAAGGAAATCATTTCTGCTCCATATTGAATTTACCATATGTTTTATACAGTTAATTCTATAAAAGATAATCACATTACTTTTTGCACATGGATAATAATTATGCTATTAAATATATTGATACCAGATATTTATTTGCATTGTGCATTAGTAAACCAATAAAATATAATTATTTCATACACAAAAATTATACGTGGCGAATAAAATGCGTATATTATATTTCTTTGTAATGTGCTTTTAAACAAAAGTATAATGGTAAAAAATGTAGAAATTCTTTTAAAATATTAAATATATTATGAATAAATTGCATAATTTATTTTTTACGAAGCTGCTAAAAGTATTGTCATATTATGTAAATGTTCGAAAAATAATATTCGTAATATTTTTAATATTATAAACATTATACTTCATTCGGAATATTAAACACTATTATTAATCGAAAAGTCTTTGATTAAATAATTTTTAATGTTTAATTTGGAAAATTTGAATTAAGAATTAAACTTCAATTTTCAGTTAGAAAATCATTCAATTAAACCTCAATTTTCAATTAGAAAATCGTTCAATTATAATTGAAATCTCAATTAAAGAATACTTAGTTATTAATTTTTATTAAATAAATTTACAAAGAGTGCATAAAAAATGACTGTCAAACAGGAATACTTGAAGGAAATTTTCTCTTTTGTTGAATTTAAAATATCGACCACTTTTTACCATTATACTTGTATTTTCAAAGAGTAAAATACTGTACGTTTCACACATCTGATATTGATTATCGGATGTTATTTTTTATTACAATAAATTATAAATTGTGCGGAGACTGACCTTGATTTACAGTAGCGGTGATTAGCAGCGATGCTTCTGTGTCCACCGAGTGTAATTTGTGAAGGTGAAGTACACGCTGTGCTTATTAATCCACGCAACTGAAGAAAATTTACTAAACGCGTCTAATATCTCAACGAGATCAAAGTTAATGTGGTATTCGTATTTGTTCAGAACTTAGCTGTTGTAACTAGATCTACCGTTAATGTGTGCTCTCAAATTTCGTGTGCCAAACTACATGTTGTTTATTTAAAAAAGAAAAATGGCGATAAAACTGTGCATCGAAGTGACGTCAATCAAAAAAGAAACATCGATAAAATGTTTATATAAATATTTCGCAGCTTGTGTGTATTCTATTCTATGAAATAAATACGACGATGTATACTGTGAAAATTATGTGTTTCGATGTTTTTAATTAAGTATTAATAATATTCTACTTTTGTTGTTGTGAGAATGAGTTTTAGATTGCACACGTTATCATAGTCTCTTTTTATGTTAACACATTGTGCACGGTGTTTTTTGTTTAACTCATTTCAAATTTTTAATTATTTTCAAGCATATTTCAGGTTTTAATTTTCAAGCTAATTTCAGCTTTTCATTTTGAAGCTTATTTCAATTTTAAATTTTCAAGATTATTACAATTTTATATTTTCAAGCTTATTTCAATTTTGTATCTTCAAGCTTATTTCAATCTTTAATTTTCAAGCTTATTTTAAATTATAATTTTCAAGCTTATTTCAATTTTTAATTTTCAAGGTTACTACAATTTTATATCTTAAAGATTATTAGCTTGAAAATTTTTAATTTTCATTTTTAATTTTCAAGCTTATTGCAATTCTTAAATTTTTCTGCGTATTTTAATTTTTAATTTTCAAGCTTATTTCAATTTATGATTTTCAAGCTTATTGCAATTGTTAAATTTTTATACTTATTTCAATTAAAAATTTTCAAGGTTATTACAATGTTATATCTTCAAGCTTATTAGAGTTTCTAATTTTTAAGCTTATTTCTTGTTTTAATATTTAAGCTTATTACAATTCTTAATTTTCCAGCTTATTTCGATTCCTAATTTTTAAGCTTATTGCAGTTTTTAATTATCAACTTCATTTCAATTTATAATTTTCAATCTCATTACAATCTTCAATTTTCAAGCTTATTACAACTTTCGATTTTCTAGCTTAGTTTCATTTATAATTTTGAAGCTTATTTGCCATTTTTAACTTTTAACATTATTCTATTTATAAATGTTCAAGCTCATTTCAATTTTCAGGCTTATTTCAATTTTCTTTTCGTTCGAAATATCGTGTTCAGTTTCTAATATAATATCTTTGTTCGATATCCTAATACATTTAGGAATTTTATTCTCATGCTACCGTTCCGTGTAACATATTTAAGCATTGCACCTAAGAGGATAATAAAAATCCAATTTTTGTGTGCGTTATCTCTCTGTCGCATTTCTTCTCTTATTTTATGGTAGCAGCGTCTTCGTTACTTTTGCAGATGAAATTTCATCGTAAAATAAAATTGCTTCTTTCAATATTTTAACTTTTCTACATCTTGACATTTTTTACATTTCTTTTTCCTTGTACTGAAATTTTATTTATATCAAATATTGCAATTTATATATTGCTTATATTGTACAAATAATACGTGCATTATTTAATAAAAATATTAATAACTAGAATGCGATTCTTTCGTAACACTCATAAACTGAAATTGTCATTCAAAGTCAATAATAAAGCAATATACCCTCAGAAAATTGCTTCGAACAACCCCTTAAATTTTAAGCTCTTTGAGAAGATTTTTCTAACACCATATACTAAATTTTCAGGGGGTGAGACAATCTCCCTTATCCCCTAATAATAATTGCCAATATAAAACCAAATGAATTTTCAGACTACATATAAACTAATTAAATGTACAAATTGCTAAGCATAGTGAAAATTGCCGTGATATTAGGCAATAAAAATATTGTTCAATCCGTGCACCCTGTGTTAACATACTTAAATAACGTACTGCAGCTGTAATTCTAAATTGTTGTGTAACGAATATACCAAACCTTATTTTTCTTAACCCTTTAACTGCGAATGTGGTTTATAAACCACATGCTTAAACAGAGGCGTGGTATATACGAGCTAATTTTTGCTAATATCAAATAGCAACTGTGGTTTATATACCACTAAAAATAAAATAACGGAAACAAAATATTTTTAAAAATAGAATATCAAATTAGTAATAAGATTAAATTAAAATTAGTTAACACTATTTCTACCAAAAGGTGTCAAAAGACTTTCCAATTTTAACTTCAAATTCTTTAAGTTGAATCATTTCTCCACAATTAATTTTTTGACTTTTTATACAATAGTTGTTAAATTCATTTAGCGATATTGTTTTCTTCTAATTCTTCTAGATTTAAAAATGTGTATGTGCTTATTTTTACCAGGGTTCTTTTGACACCATAAAGATTTAGTGCCTAATTTTAAAGTATTCTACATATAAATATAAACAGCATTTTGCAGCGTAACATCATCAAATCATCATATTAATTATAATCAGATTAGAGAATCTCGATTTTAGTTGTAACAAAAAAATTGCGGCACAACTTTGATATTCTCTTATTTCTGCCATGTTACATTTTAGTGTACCCCGCTATACAGGGTGTTTCCGATGTACACAGTAGAATGTAATATTAATATAATATGACTATGTTAGAATTGTGGAAATACGAGAATTCACAAATTTATAAATTACAAATTTTGCAAGTTTCAAGATTTGAAAGTAAATTTAAAAATATAGAAATTCAACAATTTTAAATTTTATAGGTTTGAGGATATGAAAATTAGGAAATTCAGCAATATAGAAATTTTACATTTTACAAGTTTAAACATTTGTTTCAAGTTTCAACATAAATATTTAGACATTAAGAAATTTACATATTTAGAACGTTAATATTTTGATAATTGTTTTAATTTATTAAAGATACGGGGTGTCTCGCAACAAGTGTCAGTCCCTGAAATGGGGGGGGGTAGCTGACGTGATTCTGAATAAGATTTCCCTTTGCAAAAATGGGCTTTGAAGCTTCGTTTTTGAATTATTACGGAAAAACGCGGACCAATCAGAGCGCGAGGATTACGCATGCGCAGACGCAAGAGCGACAGCTTCGAATAACGCGTAGCTATACAACGCGTGGTAATCCAACGAGTAGTAATGCAACGCATGGTAATTCTACGCGTAGTAATGCAACGTGTGGTAATCCAATGCGTAGTAATCCAACGCGTAGTAACTCATCGTGTGGATATCCAACGTGTAGTAATCCAGCGCGTGGATATACAACGCGTAGTAATCGAGCGCGTGGATATTCAACGCGCAGTAATCCATCGCGTAGTAATGCAACGCGCGGTAATTCTACGCGTAGGAATCTAACGCGTAGTAATCCAACACGTAGTAACTCAGCGCGTGGATATCCAACGCGTAGTAATCGAGCACGTGGATATTCAACGCGTAGTAATGCACCGCGTAGTAATGCAACGCGCGGTAATTCTACGCGTAGGAATCTAACGCGTAGCAAAACCAGCGCGTAGTAATCCAACGCGTAATAATCCAGCGCGTGGTAATCTAACGCGCAGCAATCAAAGCGCGAGGTTACGCGCGCTCCGCCTCTAGGCTCAACGCTGTGCTCTCGCGTCTGCGCATGCGTAATCCTCGCGCTCTGATTGGTCCGCGTTTTTTCTTAATAATTCAAAAACGAAGCTTCAAACTTAATTTTTGCAAAGGGAAATCTTATTCAGAATCACGTTTGTTACCCCCCATTTCAGAGACCTATATTAGTTGTGAGACACCCTGTATTTTGTAGATTGATGAATTAAGCTAGAATTTACAAACTGATAATCTCTAATAAACAGCAATGTATCAATACTATTCCTCAAATTATCTACATTTAACTGATAATTTGAAATTCTATCAGTTTTGGAAATTTGCATTCAAACGAAAAGGTGTGAAGACACCTTTTGGTCGAAATAGGTATACACAAAATCGTGGTAGAAATTTGGTAGAAATTATGTAGAAATAGTGTTGCGATTAACCCCTTGCTTTGACGAGTCTGACGCCCTTTTAGTTCAAATGTGACGAATCTTATTCCAATTTTCAATAAGCTTTAAATTATTATTCGCCAAGGATCATTGGAATAACATTTTAATTTCCTTTAGTGAGCTGACACATTCGATAAATAAATCAGCAAGGAGCTAAATTAAAACTTAAAAGTACAAAAAGCCGCAGTTAGAAGGTTAAAGATCTGTTACGCAAATGGAAGCGAGTGGGTACAATAAAAATGCCCGCAGTGTAAATTTAAAAACAAAAATATTATTATAATAGCTCTTTTTGTTATTTCTGACAGGTATGCCGAATATTCGTTATACAATTGCATTCGTACGAAGTGATTACTCGTGACAGTTACAACGATGTCAAATATTACATAGTTAATATCGATCGTCGTCTAATGTCGGATGGTTAATCGAATCGAAGTACATTATAATCGCCAGTATGGAAGCAATAAACTAGAAGTAATATGTATTACATACTTTCTTAGCGTAGGTTGCATGAATTCATCAAAATGTGACACGATTGTGAGAAGTGATCTCTCGAGAATTGTTCGCACGATGTCACCCTCTGTTCACGCCGTTCCTTATACTTTAATTCTCATTTTTCAATCGACTGTGTAAATCAGCGATAAGACCTAACTATATATTCTGATGTATGCAACAAACAGGTATAGTTTTACGTATCTACAAGTAACGATTATGAATCGATCGTATTTTAGCGTTTTAAGGCCCGGTGCAGACGAGCGACTTTCCTCGTTGCGATTTCGCATCGGCCATTTTTATAATTCTGAGTTTGTTATTAGTGTTATCTAAATTGGCGTAAGATTTTTGTTTTTGGAACTTCGATAATACTCGGTTACCCTGGACTTTTTAGATACTTATAAGTTTGAAAATGATTTGAAAATTCGATTCTTCAATTTGGAAATTTTTAAAGTTACTAATTGAGAAATTTCAAAATTTAGAGATTTTAAGATTTATGAAGTTGGGGATTTGGAGAGGAATTTGTGGAATTTGGAAGCTTAAAAATTTGAAACTCATAAATTCGACAACGAGGATTTTCAGAATTAAGGGTACAAAAATTTAGGAGTTTAAAAGTGAATATAAACACTTAAATTTGAGATATGAAAATTAGCAAATTTTTTGAATTAGCAATACAAAAATTTTGTAATTTAAGAATTTTTTAAATTAGGGTAATTAATTTTTAGAATTCTTAAATTTAGAGAATTTGTGAATTCAAAAATACAGACATTTGAAAATATGTAAATCTGTGCATTTAAAAATGTAAGAATTTGTAACTTTAAAAATTTCTAAATTTTTAATTCAAACATAAACAGATCAATATTTTTAGTAATCTATATTTTTAGTAATTACCCTAGTTATTAACCAATAGTCCAGTCTCGTTCTATAAACAGATTTAGACATTTTTAGCAATTAACCAAATAGTTATTATTTATAATCAAACAGTTATAATCTAGTTATTAATCTCAAGGCTCAACACAGATCCTTCGATCACAAAATGATATGAAATCGCAACGAGTCAGCCATATTGCTATATTCATTAACGCGTGCACTGTTCGTAACAACTGCGGACAATGTTTGGATGTTGAAATGTTCGAATAAGTATCCCAAACCATGGAATACAACGATATAACATTATCGGTCTACATCGGGTCTAAATACAGTACGAAGGATATTCGATGCGATCGCGTGAATTTTATCTTGTCACTCGATGCATTTAAATATGATCGAGCATTATAAACTTCTCTACTAGGGTTCCCGGTCCTTGTCCACCATTAGATTGGATATTTCTACTGATCTACGTAGATGAAAGTTTATTTTCGTGAGTTAAGTTATGATTGTGAATCGATTTTGAAATGTTTAACACGCTGACTGCCATGGAGATTAATTCAAATCATTGCTCGTAAAATTCAGTATATTTTTATGAAGTTTAATACGTAATATACATATAAAACAATTCAGTTTGGGAAATATCGAAAATTAATTTAAAATGGATACTGAAGTTCGAAGTGATGCTTGTGACATTATTATAATTGTGTTAGGTGCTAAAATTTATTCTAATTAATTTTTCTAACCGTAGTTAAAAAAGATATGGCGAAGTGTTAGACCCTGTAGTTTATATTTAAATATTATTAAGTGTTTTATGTTAGTTTTATTTATAAGTGTAGAATGCAAGTGTAGGTTTTAAACTTTGTATAGTGTATTAAAAACATACTGTTTGAGTAATATTTGAATATTACTCAATTATTATTATATTTGAATATTATTTGAAAAACTGAACGTTATAGCTAACTGATATATAAAGTAAATTTTTGTAGAATATAGTAAATAATTTTTGTATCAGAGCACCATTAAAAGATTTAGAGAAATAATTAAAAAAGAAAACAGAATATTTTGTTCTAGAATTATCTTAGTAATTTAACATAGCAAAATGGAGTATTAAATGGAAAAGATGGCGGCCGATGTCCGCCATGACAGATGGCGAATTCAATTCCCTCAAACAATTAAGAAATTATCGAGAAAGAGAACTAGTTAAAAATATTATAATTTTAATTTGAAGTAACTAATTGCGCATTATTTAAAAAAAATAGCTTCTGATATTTTTAAAAATTTATATCCTAACCTCTCATATTCATTTTTCTTTCTAAGATCAATGATTCATAATTCATATCAAGCATTTCCATGGCAGTCAACGTGTTACACAACGTCAAAGTATTAATTAATAACACCGGAACAACCATATCCATCAGTATGACGGATTTCTGATTTATTTTAAATTACAGAAATAATTAGGTAAGTATTAAATTCTATTTATATATTTCTCTAATTTATTTGCAATAATTCAAAATTAGGTAACAATCAACACTGGTTGTTCTAGTGTTAATCATTCTTTCATCGTTGCTTTTCAGCCGATTCAAACTAATTCGATTATTTTCAATCATCATCGACAGACTGGAATACGATTCCAGTAATCTTGCTTTTGTTCGAATATTCCAATAATTTGTTTAATGAACAACAATAATTTTTAATGAACGACAATAGTTTTTAATGAACATGTGTTCTATAATTTGAATAAAACCATTCTTCGTTCATTTAACGATACAATCGTATTGTTTCGAGTTAAATTTTGTTCATTGTTCACATGTTTATAATCAACATCAAGGTGAGTTTAGAATAGCAAGATTGAAAATTGTACGCGTTTCGACTAAAAATGCATCACATCTGCTCTAATTTTTATCTCACTATTCTAAATATGAATCGTGTGGTTTTTTATTCGGGAGTAGGCGAGTTCAGGTAAACCTCTAAATGTTATTAATTTCTAACGTTACGATTGATGTTTTGTTAATTATTTAAGTTATTTTTCATTTCATGTCACAGAAATTGTTTAATTTCTTAATAGTTAAGCATTTTCATAAACGTTGCCTGCAGTATTTATATTAGAGCTGTAATTTATCTTCTAACAAATTCAAATTAATTTCTAGCAAATTAAATTGTTTATTTTATAACATCCAATAAGTCTTTCATAGATTAATGTGCGTCGAATATGAAAATGAAAATTGTTTCCAAGAAATTTAAGAAAAGTTATGTTTTATAAAAATATTTTGTTTACTATTAAAAATCAATTTTTGTTAATTATGAATATTTACATTTATAAATAATGATATAACTAAACTAAGTACTTTAAAATTTATTATATTAAAGTAAATTTTTTATGAAACTAATTTTATGAAAATTTGAATTAAAATAATTGATAAAATATAAAACATTTACAAATTTTAAAAAGTATACTTATGATTAGATAAAAATTGTATATAAGTATTTAAAATAATAGTTAAAACTTATAGTTAGTCTTATAATTAGTTAAAACTTTGTATAAAATTTGCAATTGACACCATATAAAATATGTCCTAAAATGGTGTCCATCATTTACCTCTTACAGTGTAGTTTTAAAATGTACTCAATCAAGAATTTTTCAAATGAATTTAATTTACCAATTAAATTTAATAAAAGAATCATTAAAAATATTATTGACTTATTTAAAAAAAAATAAAACATTCGAGTTCCGTTTTTTTAGATAAAATTTCTGAAAACACTCCACGCATTTTTAGGTTAGAAAATAAAATGGCGTTACATATCACTATTATACCTTCTAGAACGATTATAATTATTCGCAATTTATCACAATTCTTTTATTCACAATTCTAAATAAATACGAGAGAAAATATAATTAACAATTTTTCAAATTCATATTCGTTGCACAAGAATCAAATACTTGTATACTTGATGTTATAAATCAAACAAAAAATAAAAATTTCTTAAGAATATCAATGTTTCTCTTTTATCATTAATTCGCTAAATTTCAGAGAAAAATTGATTTGATTCAATTTTTGAATTGATTCAAAATTGAATTGATTTTGAAATCAGATCAGGTAAATACAAGAAAGTCAGGGCCGCGTACAGATGTCTTCGGCCCCTGCGAATAAACATCGTGTATTCAAACAAAAATTTTTCATACATGGAGAGGTGACATTTTACAAAAAAGTACAATTTTTAAAGCTGCATTAATTTATATTATTGCAATCTGAAATTACAAAACAATATAAAACGAAAATAAAAGAACAATAGGTAATTTGAATGAAATTAAAATTTTTGTTTTTCAATTTTGATACGTGTAAACCTATTAACAATATTCATATAATAAATAGTTTCTTAAATAAGCTCTGCGGGCCTCAGCGAGTGCTTTTATTTTGTTTAACACGACCCTGAAGTCAATATTAATAATCCGGAGGTTATGTTCATTTTATATATTTTATTTTTACTGCTACAACACATTCAAAGCTTTTTGTTAGTACAATGGTTGGCCATTCCCAAAACAGCCCTGAATTTACGGTACATCTCGCAGGTTTAACAAAAATACACCTACTCTCGGCCACCGGTAAATCGCAATACTAATCGATCTGCATAATGAGTCCGCTATTATGCTATTCATACGTTTTATTTATATTTGTCCGGTTGGGATGTGTTAGGATCGTAGTATGAAGCAATGATGGCCAACGAGTACTGGAGGGTTGTCAGCTCCTCAAGTTGGATATTTCTAAATTTTTGTATTTGGAGATTTGAACATTTCTGTGGTTTAATTATTTGGAGAGGTGGAAATTTTTGAAGTTTGAAAATTTGGAGAGATGGAAATTTTTGAAATTTAAAAATTTGAAGAGATGGAAATTTTTGAAGTTTGAAAATTTGAAGAGATGGAAATTTTTGAAATTTAAAAATTTGAAGAGATGGAAATTTTTGAAGTTTGAAAATTTGGTAATTTGGCAATTTGCATAGATTTTCTATGTTTCTGTATTTTTCTATTTATAGGACTATAAATTTTCAAATTTATAAATCTATAAAATGATACATTTCTAAGTTTATAAATTTGTAAATGTGTTAATTTATAAACTTGTAAATTGGCAAATTTGAAAGTTTGAAAATTTTTAAATTGGTAACATTATAAATTTCTAATTAAATTTGTAATGTTTCTAAACTTTCAAATTTATTTCTGAAAATTCAAATTTATTACTTATCACATTTTTATAATTACAAATTCCTTATTCCTATATTTCAACATTAATTAATTACAAATTACCTATTTTTATATTTCTATACTTCTTAATTCCAATTCAAAATTATCATATTTTACAATTTCAAATTTTTAAATTACATAGTGTGAAATTTAAAAATTTAAAAATTCTTAAATTCTTCAATTCTAAATTATCAAACTCCAAATTCCAAATTGTCAAATTTTAAAAATGGCAAATTATCAAATTTCAAATCCCAAATTATCAAAATTAAAAGTTTCCAAATTATCAAATTTAAAAATTACAAATTACAAATTCTCAAATTTAAAAAATGGAAATTATCAAGTTCGAAATCCCAAATGATCAAATTTATAAATTCCAAATTATCAGACTTCAAAATTAAAAATTCCCAAGTTTTAAATTTCAACAATTTTTGAATTCCCAAACTCCCAATTTTTAAAGTTATAAAATTTCCAATTCCCAACTGCAAATTGTCAAATTCCAAACATTCCACGTTATCACAAAACTGTTCAAATTCCAAATGTCTAAATTTCTAAATACCTGTATTTCCCCAGTAAAAAATTTGAAAATTTAGAAATATCTACAGTCAAGAGTTGTCAAACTTCTAAACGTTCAAATTTTCAAGTATCTATTTTTCTACTAATCATCTCTGACAGCTTTCCACCACCCTCGTCTGTCCATCACTGTTTCAAACGACCACGAAAAATGAGAATTCGCTTGTTATTCACTTAAGCGTATCACGTTATCGCGTCTCCTTTTCAGACCAGAAAAATGTAACCGTAAGTCGTCCAGTCTTAAATGCTTCTTATTGCGATCTACAGTGTGTAGCAAACAATTGCTAAGCGTTGTCTTGCATAACGTTTCATCGATTTAAAGGAAATCCCGTTTCCTTACTTCTTACAATCTAACATTTGAAAATGTCGTTCTTATAAAAACTCCGCGATAAAATTGTAGTATACCTTGAGCGAGTTTGCGCTATGTATAATGGGATGATCGGTGTCATTTGGTTGAATCGTACGAAAATTCTCCGACGGCCATTTTCTCGATCTGAAAAGGTATCGCGAACTGTCCCCTTTCGTTCCAACAAAATTTTGCTTAATAACCGTCCCGACGACCCTATGTTCTCTATCTTTATTATTAATTTTCTTCGAACAACTTCAATTTCCGTCACGTATACGTAAACAAACGACCGCTGGTTCGTCGATGATCGGTCGTCAAGTGTTTTAAGGATAAATGCGTGGAAAAAGAATCAATTGACGTGGTGTGATACACGTTATCGATTGGAAAAACGTACACGTATGCATTGGTGTAACTAAGATTTTTAGAGGGATGCGTTAAATTACCAGTCGATACATTGTCACGTTCTATGATTACACGTTACATTGCCGTGCGGTTCTTTTTCTATCGTTATTGCACAGGTTGGTTGACCTCGAGTTATATCGCCACGCGTTATATCGCTCGCTGTTACTATGCGTTGTATATCTCCGCGATTCCCATGTTAGTATATTTCTGCGCGTTAGATTTTTGGAAGATTAGATTTTTACGCATTGAATTTCCTTGCGTTAAATCGCCACGTGTTAGATCGCCACGCCTTATTTCACCACGAGAAACGTTTCTACACGTTAGATCGCAACAAGTTAGAATTTTAAGCGTTAAATCACGAAATTTTTACACGTTAGATCATCACGTGTTAGATCACCGCACGTTAAAATTCCTTGCATTAGATTGCCACGCGTAAAATTTCTACACGTTAGATCACGCGTATAAATTCCACACGTTAGATCATGACGCGTTAAAATTCCTCGCGTTATATCGCCGTGCGTTAAAATTTCTAGCGCTAGATCATCACGCGTAAAATTTCTACACGTTAGATCCCTACGCGTTTAAATTCCACACGTTAGATCACGGCGCGTTAAAATTCTTCATGTTATGTCGCCACTCGTTATATCACCGTGCGTTAAAATTCTTCGCGCTAGATCACTCATTAAATTTCTATACGTAAGATCACGCGTTTAAATTCTACACATTAGATCACGACGCGTTGAAATTTCTCGCGTTATATCACCAGTCGTTACATAGCGAGTAAAAATTTATCAACGCGTAAAAATTCTTCGTGATAGATCACCACGTAATGAATCGCGAGGCAGTAAAATTTACGCAAAAGTTCTCCGCGTCGTATATCACCGTTAGATCGTGTCGTATGAAAACACGTTATTTTGCCGCGCATTAGATCGCCATCTGCTATATAACTTATCACCTCAGATTGAATCACCAACCATTAGACCTCTATATATCACATCGTCAGGCGTGAAGTCACGTGCCGTGCAACAATACGTTATTTCGCCGCGCGTTAAATCGCCATCCGTTAGATGACGTGTTCGATCTTTCATATCTCCGCATTTACAAAGATGTCTATCCAGTTACACCAATGCACCGTGAGAGGAATAACGTTTCCTCAGTCTTCGCGATATTGTTCACCTCGATTGCATGGAAAAGTTCCTTCGTATGGCACGTAATGGAATCTCCTGGTTATTGCTGATACGAAGCAACAACGGGATAAAACGAACCGATCGATCTGGCCACGATTGTTTGAATTAATAATGAACGTGTCCACCTCGTCCCTCATACGGTCGATCGAAAGCCCTCCGGTTCAATAATCGGGGAAGAAATGTACGGGGCGATTAATCAGACGCAAGTGACAAGAAAAAAATCGGGTCTAGCGGTCGAGTTCTTTTCGTGATCTAGCATTCCTGGTTGTAGTTCCCATAGAGGTTGAGGCCCGAAGTAGGCAGGTCGTTCTTACCGGCGGCGACCGTGCCAGGGGGCACAGGGCTCTGCGGGCACAACACACAGGATTAAGGTGGCCCATTAACCACTGCATCGTGACCTATCAAGGTCATCATAGTCTGGGTCACGTTAACCCTTTGAAGCATCGAGGTTCCGTGCGGAACGGAACGGAAATTTACTATCCATCATCGATTCGTCACTGACTCACTGAACGTACAGGGTGCTCGCGATAATTTATGACACTTTTACTATTTTCTAGTTTAGCTTTTTTTGGAAGATCTCCAAGTTTTGCTTTTTGGTGTGGATTTGTATTGTTTGCATTGAGGTTGGTGAGGTCGAGAGATTGTGAGAATCGACAGTTTATATTTTATGTAAAAGTGACAATTTTTTGCATTTAGAAAGTTGTTTGGTTTAATGTAACAATTTTGAACAAGTATTTTTTAAACGAATTTTTAGTAATGTGTGCACATAGTAGACGTAGTTTATATATTATATGTAATTCATACACAGTAAACAGTTCATAAATATATAAAAATAATTTGTAAGTCATAAATGTGAAAATTGAAGGTAGTAAAACATACAATTATAGTAATTAATAATAGAGAAATGAGGAATTAATTAACTTTTTTGACTTCAAAGTTTTAAAACTATCATTTTTGCCAACAGTAAAATACTTTTGAGTGCAAAGAGTTGTCTTAAAAATATAATTTTTAGTTATGTCATTATCAATGTAGATGGGATATTGAAATAGTTACGAAGTTATCATAAATTAGCGCAGTCACCCATTATAGTGCCAGTGTGAGAACGAGATTACTGTCTTAAGGGTGTCGAGTATTTTCCTTTTCTAGGTAGAAGATTATAAGTTCTTATTTTTAATTCTTACTTTAGAAATAAATTACACATTGTAATAAATATTATTATTGTACTGAAAACTCATTCTACTTCAAAGTATTGAAAAGTTTGATTTTATTAATTGATTTAATTATTGAAATGCACAATCAAAATAGTCATATAACAATTGTTAATAAACATGTGAAAATAATATTAAAATTATTAATATACATATCTAAATTTTATATCAAAATTATTAACATACGTTTTAAATTAATAATATATACAAAATTATTGATATGTATTATATATGTTAACGGATGCTTCACATAGTGTTTCAGTTTCTGCTAATATTGATTTATTATTGATTTAGTTTAATTGAATTTAATATTGATTCTGATAATATTGGATAACAATTATTTTTTATTACTCTAATACATATTTCATAAAAATAACTTTACTCTTTTGAAATATAAGGGTTAGAAAATGATATTCAAAAACGTGTACGGAGAAGGTTTTTTTAAATTACATTTACAGGACACCCTTAAACAGAAATGAACGCAAGTTCTGTAAATGGTTTTTAGAACATAGATTGTTTCATAATGTGTGGACAAAATTTCAAGACTGAATTATACATACAAAAAAACTTTGTATAATGTTAATGTTTTGATTAGAAAATGTAACAATATTTTAATAATTACGTTGGTCACTTTATAATTAAAAACTACCGATTACAATTTGTTAAATGTCCGTATATAAAAGCAAACAGAAAAATTTGTTTGTTGTCAAATATAAAACATATTTCTGCAAAAAAAGTTTTTTAATAAGTGCTCTTTTTTATTTAAAAAAATATTATAATTTTTAGTTTAAAATTAAATTGATATCTCACTTCTAATGCGAAACTTGAGATAAAAAATACTTGTGGAACATAAACAATATAAAATATAAAGTTCAATCGAGTATATCAGTATTTTAAATTTTTTAAATTTCTGTATTAAAATGCGGTCCTACATTATGAAACATCTAGTATAATATTTGAGTTAAACGCTATACATATACGATGTTGTACAAAAAAGTAGTTGGCTGTGCAAGAGAATATAAAAGCAATTAGAAAACATGCTTCAAAGAGTTAAGTGACAATTAAATGCACTTAATTTAATAGAAAATTTTCATTTACTTATCAATATACTAAATCAAATATTTGTTCGAATATTAAATTTATGTTACAAAATTAATTTATAACAGATTTACTTTTAACTTATAAAATGTTACCCAAAAATGTTGAAATAGCAATCGGAAATATAAACAAATAAACAAGTGAAGTTTATTTTATTCAGGATTCTCCGCCACGAAGAAGAGAACCATAACTATCGTACAAAACATTGCAGAGAAGCATGCAACGCGTGTTTTCAAGCGCTTTCCGTGGTAAACAGTGCATATATAAGTGGGAGAACGAGAAATCTCGAGAAAAAGACCGTAATTCCAAGTGTAATTAATCAAACAAGAATCCTAAAGGTATTTCTTAACAGTTAACGACAAATATATTAAACATTTATTTCAAGACTTTTAGCTGTGAACTTGTAACTACAATTATTATTAATATTTCAATAAAAATACTATTTACTATTCTTTGAATAAAATGACTATTTGTTATTCTTTGAATAAAATTATTATTTATCATTTTTTAAATAAAATGACTATTTGTTATTCTTTGTATAAAATTACTATTTATCATTTTTCGAATAAAATGACTATTTGTTATTCTTTAAATAAAATGACTATTTATTATATTTCAAATAAAATAACTAATTCTCGAGACTCTTACGAAAGGCATACCTGTGATCCACTACCACTGAGACTTTCTACGTTTGAACCAGTTTGTCGAAGATAATCTCGATCATTGAAAATCTTTTTATCACCACCCCCAGGCTTATGCTTCACGTTATCCAAGGATCCAATCTTACTCTCCGCTTTGATATCAATTTTTTGTGTTTGGATCTGAAAATAGTAACAATATTCATTACTTACTGCTCGGAGACTAACTGGCAACCCTCTCAAGTGTCTCTCGGGTTTTAATGAACTTTTACAAATTTATAGATCGTGTTCCAACGAATCATTCTATATATTACCCCTAACGATTTTTTTACCCGCTATCTGATAAGAAGTTTACAAGAGTTGGTGTACAATAGATATCAGTAAAGAATAATTCGAGAACTGTTTTCACAACGAAATCGAGGTCACCTTGGATTTTACAAATACAAACACTTTTTACAAATATAAACTTTTATATTTGTAAAGTTTTATAAATACTTTTATTCTTGCTAACATATTCGAAATTTCTTTTACTGCTATCCAATGTTTTACATTCTGAAATTCTTGTTTTAAACTTTTTTTGTCAGATGGCTGTAAACGGGTGAAAAATCGTTAGAGGTAACATACTATATAGTTCTAGGCGCAGATCAATAGTTTAAAAGATATTTAATGTTGAGGTTTTTGTACTATTTATGTTCCTCATTGCAAGATTTGTGACTAAATCATTTTAGATTAATTAATCAGGCAAATTATAATGAGGTCAATTTTGAATTTCAGAAATCTCTGTTGATCAATTTTAAATTTTTTTTAAATTACGTTAACTTTGTAATTTTTGTATGGTGTGATAAATTAACAGTTAATTTTTTTTCGGTGTAATTGATATTAATTTTATTGATAGTTTTAGATATAATTGATGTCATTTATAATTTTAGATACAATAAGAACGTAATACAAAAATTGAGGTTAGGTTTTTCGTATCGAATTCTTCCCGTATAATTTTACAGATAATAGTTATGAAATGTTTACACTGAACTTATATAATATTTGACAAAAATATGTGGTACATTTTACTAGAATACATATCTTTACTAGAAGATATTCTAGTTTAGTAAAAAATATAAGAAAATTATTGAATTCCTTTGTGTTACGCTTCATAATTTTACAAATATTTCATTTATTTCTTGTGCAACTTACAAAAATGTTTCTTATTAAAACACCATCTGTAATTTTATCGCAACCATACATTTATTAACAAAAATTATGCAACTTTAAATTTATTAACCAAAATATAGTAATCAAAATTGAAATTTAATACAAAAACTTGTGCACAAAAATAACACTATCGTCTCTTTCTACAATTTTTCACGATCAATTTTACCAAAATTATATTTTAAAATAAAGGAAATAAATATCTTATAATTTGTCAATAGTCTGCGTCTAAAATTATTTACACATTTGCAACATGATTAATTAATTTACAAAACTTCAGTAAAACCTAAGAGGGGCACTTGGGACGATTTTCTCGTAAACTTCAAAAGATTCCTTAAAAATAATTTTTGATGGACATGAAATAACTGATGAACTATAAATATCGTATATTAAAAATTTTCCCTGAATCTAAGCTCCATTTCGAATGGGTTTCGTGTGTCTCCTAAACTATGTAGGTTTGATTTAGGCACATAAAAAAATCACCCATTCGAGGTACGAACATTTACACTAATTTGAAAACATGCAGAACATGCTTTAGTTTTTCCGAATTGAATTTACTTACTCGACTTACTGTGAACGAAGAACGGACTAATTTTGAGGAACATACTTCGTTCTTGGCGTAAAAGCAACGGAGTGTCAGTTTAAACGACGTTAGTTAGCCGAATTATTCACTCTAATTAATAGATTTGAATCGTGTGTAAAATATTGAAATGATGAAATTTTCGAATGTAACAGAGATGCGAACATGTAAGCAATGATAATTAACAGTTAAACAATTGTTGACCGAGGCAGGAGAGAAATTGTACGTTGCTAACTCAGAATTGTTGAATGTTAATAGTAATGTTAACAATATTAATGATTACTGTTTATTAATTTTGTGCTTAGTTGCATTTCGTTTAAGTAACACAGTGATTATGTCACATATTTAATTTATTAGAATAATGGAAATGAAAGTAACGAAGTTATGAATATAATATACATATGCATTTTATTGCATTCATATACATATATATGTATACATATTATTATATTTTGTTATAATATATGTACATTGTAGTCAGGATATATGTAATAAGCAAATTGTATTTAAAGTACAATATGTATATTAATGAATCGTATAATAAAAAATTAATAAAATAGAAAGTATTTGAAACAGTAAATAAATTGTATAGAAACAATTATACCATTTTTGTATAATAAAAATTATACAATTTTTTTATAGTAACAATTATACAAGATTTTTTATGCAACTTATGTAGAGTCTGTATACAGTATACATGGTGTTTCACAATTAGTGTAGGTCCCTGAAATGGGGGGTAGCTGACGTGATTCTGAATAAGATTTCCCTTTGCAAAAATTAGGTTTGAAGCTTCGTTTTTGAATTATTAAGGAAAAACACAGACCAATCAGAGCACGAGGATTACGCATGCGCAGATGCAAGAGCGACAGCTTCGGATAATGCGTAGTTATCCAACGCGTGGTAATCCAACGCGTAGTAATGCAACGCGTGGTAATTCTACGCGTAGTAATGCAACGTGTGGTAATCTAATGCGTAGTAATCCAACGCGTAGTAACCCATCGTGTGGATATCCAACGTGTAGTAATCCAGCGCGTGGATATCCAACGCGTAGTAATCGAGCGCGTGGATATTCAACGCGCAGTAATCCATCGCGTAGTAATGCAACGCGCGGTAATTCTACGCGTAGGAATCTAACGCGTAGTAATCCAACGCATAGTTACCCAGCGCGTGGATATCCAACGCGTAGTAATCGAGCGCGTGGATATTCTACGCGTAGTAATCCATCGCGTAGTAATGCAGCGCGCGGTAATTCTACGCGTAGGAATCTAACGCGTAGTAATCCAACGTGTAGTAATCGAGCGCGTAGATATCCAACGCGTAGTAATCGAGCGCGTGGATATTCAACGCGTAATACATAATCCATCGCGTGGATATTCAACGCGTAGTACATAATCCATTGCGTAGTAATGCAACGCGCGGTAATTCTACGCGTAGGAATCTAACGCGTAGTAATCCAACGCGTAGTAACCCAGCGCGTGGATATCCAACGCGTAGTAATCGAGCGCGTGGATATTCAACGCGCAGTAATCCATCGCGTAGTAATGCAACGCGCGGTAATTCTACACGTATGAATCTAACGCGTGGTAATCTAATGCGTAGCAAAACCAGCGCGTAGTAATCCAACGCGTAATAATCCAGCGCATAGTAATCTAACGCGCAGCAATCAGAGCGCGAGGATTACGCGCGCTCCGCCTCTAGGCTCGATCCTGCGCTCTCGCATCTGCGCATGCGTAATCCTCGCGCTCTGATTGGTCCGCGTTTTTCCTTAATAATTCAAAAACGAAGCTTCAAACCCCATTTTTGCAAAGGGAAATCTTATTCAGAATCGTGTCAGCTTCGTTTCAGGGTCCTACACTAATTATGAAACATCCTGTATATGTCAGTATGTGTATTATATTCAGAACGCAATCTTGCATTTCTTTAAGCAAATAAACAAAAAAATAAATTAAACAATATTTCTCTTGAAAAATGAGCGTTACACGCTCTCGAAATTTAACATAGTTTCGAACACCTTGTATGTACCGTAACAAGTTAATCACAGAATGATACAGCAAATATTGTATCCTAATCAAGCGCTGTAATCTAGACACACTTAAAGCTGTCATGAAAGCTACTTCATTCTTTACTTTATAAATAGAAATTTTAACTTTGAAGGATTAATGTATTTTTTCTATTAGATATTTAATTTTAACGCGTAAATAAGTAGTGTTTAATATGTTTTATTAACTTTAATTTCGTTTATTAATAATTCACAAATTATTTTTTTATTATGATTGCCAGCAGTAGTAGCAACTCCACTTTCTTCTTTAGTTTATTTCACCTTTTGTTATACAATATTTAAAGTTTTATTAATATGTTGTAACGACTTTTTGTATATTAATAAAATTACTCTATTTATATATGAATATAATTTATATTATTTTTATATGAACATTAAATATATTCATAGTTGATTTCATTGCATATTTATTTAATTGCATAGTTGATTTATTTATGAATCATAAAAGAATAATCCTTTATAAATTTCCAGACAAGCTTAAAATACTTGCTATTAGTTCTAAGATATCAAATACTTTTTTATTATATATATATAGCGCGTTTAAACGGCATATAACTATAATTATTCAGGATCGTTTTATTTTTAACCCCTTTACAATATCGTGCCACACGTGACGCAATTACACTTCAAATGTAACAATCTTGAACCATATTTTTAGTACCGTTGAATTTTAAGTTCGATTCTAATTATAATCGCTAAATGCAAAGTACGCACTGCACTTCAACTTTTACTGTTTGCCTTAACATTGCATCAGTGAATAATTAGTTCTGACTGACGTAATTGCCGAGAAAATTATTACGTCAAGGGTTAAATTTAAGTTTTCGATTTTCTACTTTGTGCAGTTACTGTAATATTAATGTAAACGAAAATTTTGTTCAAAGGGATGTCTTTCATTTAATGTCGTTTGATTCAAAGAAGTTAATTCTTTTGAAGTTATTAGATTTGTTATGTTTCGTAATAAATTGACAGATATTTGTAGATAACGAAATATTAATTTATTTTATAATAAATTGCAAAATAGGTAACTCTGTAATTGTTTATTTAAATATTGTTAGTAGGATTAATTATTTTAAATATATTTCATTAAATTGGTCGCTAAAATATGTTTAAACATCCATACTAATATTATAAGGTGTTTATATTAATATTTCTAATATTACTGTACAAGGTGTTACACATTATATTCACCTAAATATCTATCATAAAAAGAGAATTTCTTATTTAATTTATATTAAATATTTCTCCTGTAATTTACTTCAAAAAACCAATTAAATTGGAGAAAATTTGTTTAATACTTTTTTCAGGATCATTAATTTTTATGAAATTATTATAAATAGACAAAATATCTACATGGTCTTAAAAGTACTACCAAGTCGTTATTTGTAGGCAAATATTGTGAGTAAATTTTAATTAATTTAAAAGCTTTACTTACATTTTGAAAATATATTTAATGTCGTTCCCAAATATTAACATTGGTATACAAGAATGTGAAAACTTGAAATATTTGAAAAATGAGGTTTTGAAAAGATACACTATACATTCATACAACTGTGAGAATTATGTAATGTAAAAATGTTTACAGAGTAAAATTGTTTAAAGTGTAAAAATGTAACAGAATAACCAGTGACACAATAATCAATGCGTTAATTCAACATTAAAATCATTTTCGAATCTGTCGTCATTAATCTTTTGAACAATTTGAACAATTAGTGTGAACAATTCGTGTAGATGGTTATGCAATAGAAGGTAGATTATTGTTGAAAATAGTCGGTCAACAATGTGTCGATTGAATGTTTCATGAAATTTTTGACATACTTACGTCGTTATTCGTTTCCTGTGGCGTCTTAGGTGGCGTTGCCGATGACTGAATATCAACAAACAACAATGACTTATTAATAATGATAAGTGAAAATACATGCGTACAAAAGAGCAATGCGTGTTTTTATATCGTCGACGGGATGCAGAAGGTTTTTATTGGAAGAAAAATACTTCACTAAACAGAGATACTTTGTCACGATGGTACGGTGAATAAAAATTATTTAATATTCAGAATAAAATTTATGATGATATTTAGAATAAAAAATAAAGGTCTGAAATGATCTCGATTTTTAAAGAAAATGAAATAGTAGAATTTAGTGTTAAATTTCAAGATTTTTATAAATGTCTTAAGCTTTTAATATTTTTTAATTTAAAGCGACGCTTATTGTTTCTATCATTTGTGTAAGTATAATAAAAAATATAACTTATTAGGAGATAATAGAGAAAAAAATGGAGAAAATAGATTTTAATTCGATTAAAAATTGTATTAAATAAAATCTTTTATCTTTATTACATATTTTTTTTCAAATTTAAATTTTGAACTTTTTGCTTTTTTAGCAGAAATAAAATATATAGCGAACATATATATTTTAAAAATTATATAATAAAATGCTAAAGAAATATTTAGCAGACAAAGAACAATTTAACACTCGAATTATAAAATGAATAAGAATAGTGTATCATAACATGGTAAATCGATTTTTAATTCAGTTTGTCAGAAATGAAGTTTCATGTAAAAAGAAAGCTTCCATTTTGTTTCTAGCTTCTGAGATGGATTATTTTATTGGTCACATGTACCATCGTCACAATTATACAGCAGTGTTGGGCATATTTACAAATAACGAATGACTTTTTATTTTAATAGAGATTTATTGAAATAAATTCAGTAAAGTTTATATTAAAAAATTTTACAAATTTATATATGATAAGGTGAAGTGGGGTAAGTGCAGACTAGTTTTTGTGAAGTTAGTATTTGAACGTAAGTATTTTCAGTCTGCTATGTAAATATTTTACGCTGTTGATATCGAACGCTTTACACAATTACTACTATTTAATTAATATTAACTAGAACCTTAATATTCCTTGTACATTTTGATTTTGATAGGAAATTGTTTAAAATGTCAACTACTCTGCACTTTCCCCGAAAATGGGGTAAGAGCGTAACTTGAAGTTAAATACTTTGAAACTTTATTGCATGTGCAATGGGACAGGAGCAGAATTATTAACAAATCTGCTATAAAATGCTTTTTACTGCATTATGTAAGTACTCTATACTACAAACAAGTACTCTTAGCTGAAATATAAAAGGGGATACAGTGAAACAAAACAAGGAAACAAACATACTAAATGGAGAAATTTCGCTCATATTGTAATAAAAGTAGCCTGTATACGCACTTGCCCCGTTTACGAACTTACCCCACTTCACCTTAACTGAATTTTCCAAATTTGTATATATTCGAATGACTCTTTAATAAAAAATTGGATACTGTTTATTATCGAATAAATTTCTTTTTACTTGTAATTTTCATTTTAGAAGTAATCGTATAAAATTTTATTCGAATGATGCCCAACTCTGTCATGTATATTTCTTCTGCATCGAGAGAAAGAGAATATGATACAATGATAAATTGTAGCATATAATTGAGAAATACAATGATGAGAAACTGTTCATTAGGTCATATAAAAGGGGGCCATATAGGGAGACTATACTTTAAAATCTGCCATTT
This sequence comes from Megachile rotundata, assembly GCF_050947335.1. Taxonomy (NCBI): domain Eukaryota; kingdom Metazoa; phylum Arthropoda; class Insecta; order Hymenoptera; family Megachilidae; genus Megachile; species Megachile rotundata. Next base: position 5,566,401 of record NC_134995.1, read on the forward strand.
GTTATATGACAATCTAAAATTAAACTTTGTTGCTAAAAGAAATTTCAATCTTTAAAAATACAGGAACACTTTTTCTAAGAATAATAAATAATGTATAGAATATTAATATTTCTCTTGATGCTAGAGTTAGTTCCTACTCTGTGAAAAACACTAATCTTTGAACTAATGAACATCTGAGACGTAAATGCGAATCTACGTTGACATTCTACATGCAACGATGCAATCAATATAAAAATATATGTTTTCTAATTTATCAAACTTCTATTCTCGTAGTGTACGAACGAAATGAGCACTATGTTACTGTCGTGAACGGGTAAATGCTGAAGAAGATAAAGCAGGTGTTTAATTTGACAAATGAGTCATCACCACATTAAATAAAACACTACGAATGTAAGTGTTATTAAACAAAAATGTAACACTCTTCGACATCTAGTTAAAAACACCTGAAAATTTCAGTTCGTCAATACACTTGTTCAAGCAGTTTAATTGCTTTTTAAAGTAATTAGTCACGAAAATGACAATGAAAATGTGGGCCGTAGGACAATTAGATTGAATGATATAATCTCGTCATAAATTTAAAAATTTTTCTATTAAGATAAGTTTGAAAAATATTTTTGTTATAAGTTTAACAAATATTCTGTTAACAGAAGTTTGAAAAATATTCTATTAAAACAAGTTTTAAAATTTTTAATACTCTTTGAAATTAGTGAATTTTGAATGTTGAAAACAGTAAAAAAAAAATTCAACATAAAAATATACAAAATACATATATCTTCTTTAATTGAAATGACTAGTTTTTTATACTATATTCTTACTCAGTTCGCTCTGAATGAAAGTGCCTCAAATATTTCATTCAACTGTTCATGATTTCATAGATTTTTCACTATAACACTAAAACTTCTACGCTATTATACAGATTTCTATAATTTTCTACAAGGAATAGAAATTGTAAAATATTATTGTAAAACTGTGACGAAAAACTAAATCGCACGCAGGCAAATTCATAAATAATAAAGAAGCGTTATTAATTAATTATAGAAATCATTAAAATAATTTTTGAACGCAGACAAAATGTTGTCTGAAATTATGTAAAAATTGTTAAACATGGCACTTTTTCATTACCTTTATAAAAATTGAATTAATTATCTGAAGAACAAGGAAGTAATTGAAAGATAATTAATTGTATAATTACTTTACTCATTTGTGTTGAGTTGTCTTGTATTGATCTTAATAAATATCAATATATTAAGCATATATCTGGTCACATGTTAATATATCAAGTATACTTGATCGTATGATGTATGTCAATGTAAGTATGTATCAGTATGTCAATACATCATGATTTATACGATTATATCACCATATTATACAGACCTATATCGACATATCAATATATCCACATGACGTAGAAATATGACATTATTATACTGACTTATTGCCAATATAATAACTGATATATTACTGTACATATATCATTATATGTTATATATTAATCTATGTATATCAATATATCCCTGTATCCACATATCAAAATGATTTATGTTAATATATCAATACATCCACATATCATAATGATCTATATTAATACATTAATTAATACATTATATTATTATAATAATATATGTCTATTTATCAACATATCATACACATTTATATCAATATATCCACATATGATAGTGATTTATCAATATATAGTTAATGTATCAATATATCATAATAATCGATGCCAATATATCAATATGTCTATAACAATATATCAATGTATCCACATATGATAGTGAATTATATTAACATATCTACTATTGATATAGATCACTGCGATAATATATGGTATATTATAATATATGATATATTATCATAATGCTCTATATCAATAAATCCATACAATATTAAATGATACAATTATCATAATACAAAATTAAATTGAATGATCTAAAAATGTTAATACTCGAGGTAATGGAAAAGTACCTTTAGAGTTCATAAATAAGTAGTAAGTAAATACTCATAAATTTATTGAAATAAGATTCTTACCTTAACGCTGCCACCTCCTGGAACATGTTTAGCGTTGTCTTTCGAGCCGACTTTTGGTTTTGCTTTATCTTTGAAATCGAGCTTCACGGTCTCTATTTTTTTATCGCCACCCCCAGGTTTGTACGTCGCGTTTTCCAACGATCCAACCTTAGGTTTCGCGTTCCACTGAAGTTTTACTTGAGCGATCTGTGATACATTTTCAAAAAAGTATGAATAAACGGTTTAACTGATTGTGTACAAAAAATACACTAAATCGAGGCTTAATTTGTATATTTCACGTATTTTTGAAGTTGCTGTTTTGTAGACGAAATGATGAATTTTGAAAAGAGAAGTTGGCAAAAAATTTTAGGTGAGAATTCAGAAATTTAGAAATTTGAATATTTGAATGTTTACTTAAGTGTTTAGATATTGGAAAATTTGGAAACTTGAAAAACAAAAAGGTTGCAAATTTCAAACTTTAGTGATTTGAAAATTTGAAAGTTTGAGAATTTAGAAATTTAAAAATTGGGAAATTTGAGAACTTAGAAATTCATAAATTTAGCTACTTAAAAATTGGGAAATTTGAGAGCTTAGAAAATTAAAAATTTAGCTATTGGAAAATTGGAAAATTTGAGAATTAAGAAATCGAAGAATTTAAAAATGTAGACAAATTAGAATTTTAGAGATTTACGAATTTAGAAAGTTTTGTATTTGGAAATTTATGAATTCGAAGATTTGAAGGTCTGAAAAATCAATATTAAATAATTAAATAATTGTACGTAAGCAATCACTTTCAATTTCGAGAAATTCTCATTTTCCACGAACAATTTAATCAAAAACGTTATCACAGTCTCCCGCGTAGAATGTAGGTATGTATTAATCCACATGTGTCCAAATATAACGTATATTCCATGCATATGGAACAGGATATTCATCTTGGTAAATGCGTTTTATTCATCATAAATCTCTTACACGATAACAGCCATTAGTGTTAACGTTGGGGACGTTAGGGTTGCTTTTAATTGAGTCAGTAGAACTAATTATTTCAAATTGCTAGCACTTAAAAGTTATACATGAAGATTACGGAAGAAGAATTTCAAGTACCTACGTTGAAGGAAAAATTTAATATAAATTACAGAACACAGACATTCATGAATTGCAAAAATTTGGAAATGAATTTGAAAAATATCGTCGACTCACATCACTCTTTTTACAAATCGATTACGGTCGGTCATCGAATTAAGACCACTACATTCAGCTTTTTTCACGTTCTCTGTAAAGTTAGGCCTGTTCAAATTGTAATGATATAATTTATTAGTTACCACGATTACTACTGTCCATAACATTAACACATATTAATATCTTATATTTCCACCCTTTGCTTTGATCACAGCTTCCGGCATGCTCTGCATACATCATATGCTTTATATCTTCATTATTTTCCCAAATATCTGTAATTCTTTTCAACTCAAATAATGTGGTTGGAGAGTTGTGAACTAGTCTTTTGAGTAGGCAGACATTTTCTATGGCATTCAAATTTTACCTGACGCGTTATCGATACTTGAGCCTAACGTAAACGCTTTGACGCCCCTTAATCGCTCATCACACAATTTATTATCACGGTAGTAACAAATTGCTATGTATATATCGTTATCAATGTATTTAGTATTAATTTGCAGGACCTAAGAATTTTCCATGTATGACATAATTATAGCCATGAAAGTGAAATTCTCGTACGTGGTCCTTATTTGATGGCCAGGGACTATTTACTGTACTATCATCGTAATAGAGTAATTGCAATAATATATTAATGTATTCGACTTTCCAAATTTCTAAATTTTTTTATTTCGACATCCGTAAATTTCCACGTATTTCAACTGCCATATTTCCTCATTTCTAAATTGGAAAATATGAAAACTGCAAAGTGTAGTAATTTAGATACTTGAAAATTTAAAAATTCATTGTTTTAAAATTCTTATATATTCAAATTTCTAGTTCTTCCAGTTCTATTCTTACAATTTTTAAGACTATAAAATTAAAAAATTGAAAATGGACAAATTTTTGTATCTCGACATTTCCAACTTCTAAATTTCTAAACTAGTAAATATTACAATTCAACATATTTAAATTTCAAATTTAAAAATTCCTGAACTATGATACTACTTAACCTTTTTGTCGCCACCACTGGGTGTGTATTTCTCGTTTTTCGCTGCAATTTTCGGCTGTGCCTTGCTGAAGTCCAACTTCCTGTTCTCTATCTTCACTTTTCCACCGCCCGGTTTGTAGCTCGCGTTCTCCAGAGACCCAATCTTCGATCTCACCGTTTTCAAGTTCGGAGATGGCGCTGATCCCACTTGAATTTTGTTCATAGGCACCTCTGTACAATTCAACAGAAACTGGTAGTTAATATTCGTTCAAAATTGTATAAATTTATGAAACATTCATTTCGTAATGTATAGTTGAACATTAATTTTGTACTTTGTACAATATTTGATAATACATATTTGTATTCGTTCAAAGATACATGAATTTATAAAACATTAATTTCCTAGTTATACAGTCGAACATTAATGTTGTTTATTGTACTATGTACCTATAGTACAAATTCATTTTATAAACTAAAAGTGTTTTTATTTTTATAGTAACTACTGTTCATTGTATTCCTTTCGACGCTATAATTTCCACTTAATAATTGTTTACACTGAACAAATTTTTTTTTATAAATATTTAAAAAATATAGTAATTCAATTTTGTTGAAAATAAAGTCATATTAGTCAAAGTCTTAAAAAATTATTATTCCATATTTTTTATTTTTTTCAAATTGAATCGCTTTATTTTCCACTTCTAAAATATTTGATATTAAAATTCTCATATACAATTTTTACCAGAATTTGCAAACGAAAATTGTTATTTTGCAAATAGTGAATTTGCAAAAAATTGTTATTATAAATTGTTACGTACTTTTCTTTTCTTGACCACCTGTCGATGTCGGAGTTTCCGGAGTCCGTGGCAACGATTTGACAGATTTACTTGGCGATTTTACCGGCGACCCAGCCGCAGATTTCTTCTCCGAGTTTGATGCACTACCATTCTCAATTTCTAAAAGAACAGAGAAAAGAGACGCTGCAATGCTTATCCTACATTTCAACGAACAGCAAAATGTGTCACCAGTGCACTCACGAAGCAAAATCTTGATACGGTATACGCTCTATTAATGCACGGTTTAATGAACGGTAGAAACGTTTTTAGATCATTAATGTTACATATGCATTTTTTTAAATTATTAAATCTACATTTATTGTAATGTGTGATTGGCTCTTATATTTTATGAGAAATGTGTGGTTGGTTCTCTATTGCTGTGTTTCTAAAAATGGCTAGAAACGTGCATTAAGAGAGCAGACACTGTATTTTAATAGTGAACTAAAACAATAACAATTTATTTCCACCACAAAATTTACTATGAAATAAAATAATTTGAGTTGTATTATAAGCCTCAAAGTTTAGTGTAAAACAAAGTATTTTAAGTTCCATCATGAAACTTAAAATTTAATATTTCAATAAATAAATTAAATACTTTAAGTTTCATTGTAAAACAAAATATTCTTAGCTTTTCATAAAAGCCAGTTTTACTGTAAAAAACTGTGGGTTTTGTTACAAAACTGGTAATTTCAAATAAACAAATTTTAAGCCTCACTATGAATTCCAATATTTAGTGTAAAACAAAATATTCTGAGTTTTATTATAGAATTGAAAATATTTAATGTTGCACATATCTCGGGTTCTGTTATAAAACTCAAAACTTACTATTAGTTCAAATATTTTGAGCTTTATTGTAAAACACAAAAACAGAGAGTTTCGAGAAAATAAAATAATTTCGGTTCCATTATAAAACTCGAGATTTACCATAAAACAGAATATTTTCAGTTCTATTATAAAACTCAAAATTCACTGTAAAACAAAATAATTTTAGTAGTAATGTAAAATTCAAAATTTTCTATAAAACAAAATACTTTGAGTTCTATTACAAAACTCAAAATTCACTGTAAAAAAAAATAATTTAAGATCCATTATAAAACTCAAAATTCACTGTGAAACAAAATAATTTCAGTAGCGATATAAAACTTGAAATTCACCACAAAAAAATTTGGATTCACCAAAAAACTCAAAATTTCCTATAAAATTAAAAATAAATCACTTTGCCATACCGAACTTTCCCCTAAAAAAAAATTGTTCTTCACTTTAGAAATAAATAAAAACCTGTAATTCTCGAAGACTTCTTCTCTGACTTTTCGCCTAATTTAGTAGGCGTCGATACGCTCGGAATCTTAGGCGCCGCTACTTTCAAGCTCTTCGATTCAGTCTTCTTAGCGTCGCTCTTTTTATCGTTCGAATCACTGACTTCCTTCTTTTTCTCATCGTCCTCCATTTTCTCATCATCATTGGTTTTCGGGGATTTCGGCGAGACTGGCGACTGAGGGCTATAAGATGGCGACGATTTTACCGACAACGATCTCGGTTGCCCATGATCGAAGCCTTTCACGCTTCCTTCTGGAGTCTTTGGCGGAGACAACATCGATTCCGGTACGTTTCCTGAATCTTCCACTAACGCGGGAGTCTTTTTACCTGTCTCTTCCGGTTTCAAAGACTCTGCGGCAGGTGACTCTTTTTGTCCTTCATTCTTAACACTTGACTCTTCCGCAGCAGGACTAGATTTGTTCTCATCTACAGCCTGCTCTTCCAATTTCTTCGCTTTTGGCTCAGATTCTACTTCTGACTTCTCTTCAGGTTTTTCCTCCTTCTCTTTTTCACTGTGTCCTGCTTCGGTTTTGTTAGAAATTGTTTCAGTTTTGTCCGATATTGTTTCGGTTTTGGACTCCGTTTTTACTTTTTCACTTTCATTGTCTTTCGCCTTCAAAGGACACACATCCTTATCATCCTTTTCAACCTCCTTTTCTTCTACCTTCTTCTCAGTTTCTTCATCTTTAATTTCAGTAGTCTCAGATTTCTGTTCATCCTTTTTATCCTGTTTTTCCGTCGGAACCTTCGAATCTTCCTCTTGAGCTGGGGTACTCGCTCGCGATTTATCTGGCGATTTAGACGGCACCTTCAATTCTTCCGTTTTACCTTCACTACTCTCTGTCGGTGTACTAGCTCGCGATTTATCTGCAGATCTGGACGGTGTTTTCAATTGTTGATCACTTTCGTTCTTATTCGTATCCGGTGTACTCGAATCCGCGGATTTAGGGGGTGTTTTCAGTTCATTTTGATTCTCCGCTTTATCTGGGGATTTAGGGGGTATTTTATGTTCTTGTTGAGGTTGGCTCATGTCTGTACTCGATTTATCCGGAGATTTAGAGGGTGTTTTAAGTTCCTGATTTTGAGGTTCGCCCGTTGTACTCGATTTATCCGGAGATACCTGATCACTTTGTTCTTGATTTACTTCCTCCAACCGTTTGCTTGCATCCGACATCTTAGACTCATCTGAAGTTTCTTTATCAGACGCTTTATTTGAACTTTCTTTATCAGTCACTTTATCTGTACTTCCTTTATCGGACGCTTTATTTGAAATTTCTTTATCAGTCACTTTATCTGAACTTCCTTTATCAACTTCCTCTAATTTTTTCGTTGCCTCTTTATCGACCACTTCGGGTTTACCGTCGATCTCGTGTTTATTCGTAGACTTTTCATCAGACTTCGATTTGGTGTCATTTTCAAATTCTTCATTTGCACCTTTGGATATGTCGCCATTCTTTTCATTAGCCTTTTCCCCGATCGTTTCAGGCTTATCCACCTTTCCATTTATCGTAGCAGTCTCCGGTCTCTTTATCGGCTCCTCCTTCTTCGGCAGTTTACACTCGAAGGCTTCTTTCTCGCCGTTGGTACGCGGCGACTTTTTCCCGTCCATCACCACATCATCGTCATCGTCCTCCACATTCTCGGTTTTGGAAGGATTTTCGAACTGCTGAAACTTCTTCGCGTTCTCAACATCGGCCATTTTGTCGATTACTATACGCGGAAGCGGATGTTTCTTATCCTCCTTGATGGATGGACCCTGCTGGACTACGTTCAACGACGATTCATTTCGTTGCAATTGGTTTTGTGCGATCCCCTGGGATCGGGCAGCCTCCGGGTTTCGTGATTGCTGCCGTACGTTTTGTTGCTCGTGTCCCGGTTGAGATTGTTCGGCGTTCTTGTGTGGTTGCTGATAATTCGGATGTGAATTAGGTCCCTGTTGACGTGGGGACGATGGTGCGACGAATCGAGGATTCAAAACGATATTTTGCTGTGAATTTTGACCTTGGTTTATCTGCGCTGGGTTTTGACCTCTTTGCTGAGTTTTACTTTGTTGCCGTGGTTGACTTTGCGGTGGATTTTGCGTTGGATGCTGATTTTGTTGTATTGGTTCCTGCGTAAGGTGTCCTTGTGGTCGACTCTGACTTTGCTGTTGACGTTGTGGTCGATTTTGACTTTGAGGGTCTTGCGACGGGTGCTGACCTTGCTGTGGTCGATTCTGACTTTGTGGATGCGGGTCGTGCGAGGGATGTTGACCTTGCTGTGGTCGATTCTGACTTTGTGATGGATGTTGACCTTGTAACGGACTCTGACTTTGTTGTGACTGATGTTGACCTACTTGTGCTAAACTCTGACGTCTGTTTGGTGTCGGATATGGACCTTGTTGTGAATGTGGACTTTGTTGTGGATGTTGACCTTGTGATGGATGTTGACCTTGTTGTGATGGAAATTGACCTTGTGGATGTTGACCTTGTGGATGTTGACCTTGTGGATGTTGACTTTGTTGCAGTGAATTCTGACTTTGTTGAGGTGGATATTGACCTTGTGACGGATGTTGACCTTGTTGTGGATTCTGACTTTGTTGATATTGGCTCTGTGACAAATTCTGACCTCTTTGTGAAGGTGGATTTTGATTTAGTTGCCGCGGATGTGGATTTAGTTGTGTTGGATTTTGACTTCTTTGTGCTGGAACCTGTTGTGGCGGATGTTGACCTGGTTGCGGTGGCCTTTGAGGAACTGGAGCTCCTGATGGTTTTGGAGGACCGTACGGCCTGTGTGCTCCAAATTGACCCGAACCAGATTCGGTCGGAGAACGACTATCAAATCGGATTTGTTGTGGCTGTCCCGGTCTTGGTTGGCCTACAGGACCATTATTTATGGGCTGCCTTGGTAATCCAGGCGGACCTTGAGGTCTCCGAAAGTCTGATAGTTGATTCGATTTTACCTAAGAAACAACAACTTGTCTTACGAAAATTCGCGATGAGAGGAAGGGATGAACCCTAAGCGTTAAGGACAAGGATACTTAATTTCATCTTTTAATTCAATGTTGTTTCAATATTAGCTCTAAAAGCTTCTTTGGTTCACTTTTCCTATAAATAATTGATTTAGCTAAATTTGTAACGTAGGTCACATACGACCATCAAGGGAAACGTGTTAGCTATAAATATTAGTTTTGCATAATAAAAATGATAATGTAGATCTATTCAATAAGAGAAATTTTGAAAATAATTTTTGGAACTATCAATGCCAGGCAGCAAAATGTTTTACTCGTTTGAGATTTATATCTTTACCTACACATGTGCTATAAGGTTTATTGCATTTGTTCGAAAAATCGATTGCAACGGGAAAACTGAAAAGTTGAAGTGTGCAAGAGTAATTTGGATAGTCAATATTGGCCCTGAGCCCATCGAACGAGTCGATACTGTAATACAAAATAATGACGTCTCGAGAATTCGTATTTACCGTGCCTGCCACCGTTCAATGTTCCACTCGTTATGGGATTAAACCACGAATCATTATAGTGTTCCATCGACATTCGAGTCGAGGAATTTTAGACTAGCGTGACCTACAGCACTAGTTTCTCTGATTTGCTGTTTTCCTTCGTTCCCCTCGAAATTCACGAGTAAAAAGACTCGGAAAGCTTGTCTGAATATTTTTTTGGTTTAACTGAATTTAACTTAATTGTTGAAATGCTTGTGACCAAGAACATTTATGACTTTAATCGATGACTGAAATTATTATGTAATATTATTAAGTATGTTGATTTTAATTGTATTTAATTAATTAACTATAATGTAATTATATTTAATTAATGATGATATAATTACATTTAATTAATTGAGATTATAGTATAACTCGATATAATCATAATTAATGACTATTCAATTTAATGTGATAATTTGAAACAAGTATTCTTCAGTATTTTTTAGTATCTATAATGGTATAAATGTAATGTGCAAACACAGTAAAATAATGAAAATTAATAATACACAAATTTTCAATAAAAAAATGTTTTATAATTAATTGTGGAAAATGTTAGATTTTATCTATCAATAGCAAAAATATCATAGAGTGAAAATTAATAAATCAATTTAATGTCGCGAATACTTGTGTAAAAAGAAGCATTTATTTACCGATTCCCTTTAATGGCTACCTAATAAATGAAATCTATAAACTTTTTGTTTTGAAAATAAATCAAACTAAAGCACTTTCGTTTTAAAGTATTTTAAATACACACAATAATTTTATATTTTTTGGTCTTGTGTATATTTCTTGATTTTTTATATCAAATTTAAAAATAGGGGTGGTTTTTAACGAATAACTATGTACAATGAGAATTGATTGAGTTATAAAAATATTCGGTGAAGTATATTTCACTATTTCATGTCCAGATATTTTAGGTAACCGAAGTAATATTTATATTAGGTTCTCCTAGTTATTATTGATCGGGTTATTATATCAGTCCCATAGGTTTGATTGAAAATAGCATTGCGGGAAACCGATAGCGGGTCATTTTTTACCAATAATTGAATTCCGTCGAATAATAGAGCATATTTTCTAATACTTAAAATATATAACTAACAATATACTTGTTAAACATGAGTAGATGGAATTAATACTTGCTTATTATTGCATCGACGTTTATACATGTATGATACAGGGTCAGCATAAATTCATTCGTTTTGAGAAGGCTATATCTTCAAAAGTGTTATACGTACATACATGAAAGATATATGAAAAAAACCACAAACTCAGCAAGTTTATACACCCTCTATGTTCCATATGTGCCCCTTTGGTGACACGACACACGTCCAGACGATAATCGAACTCATTCCATACATTTTGTAGCATAGTCCTGTCAATTGTCTGCACAGCAGCACTGATGCGTTCCCCTAGAACCTAGCTTTGTTCCCTTGGCCTACCAGAACCTTGATTTAACGCCCTGTGACTTCTTCCTGTGGAGGTACGTTAAGGACCTTCACGTACCCCCTCTAACGCAATCCTTAGTCGAGCTCAAAGAACGTATTAGTACTTGATTATCGTCTGACGTGTGTCGTGTCACCAAAGGCACATATTGAATATAGAGGGTAAACTTGATGACTTTTTGCTTCTTTTCATATATCTTTCATATGTGTACGTGTAATACTTTGGAACAGAGTCTTCTCAAAACGAATGAATCATTTAACCCTATATATCGCGGGTAGAAAAGCATAAATAAATCAGGTATCAGATCTACAATCTACAGACTACATGATTTATGTTTACCGTGTAAACTTTGATATTATCATACTTAAAAAATATTTGTGTGCTGGTTTTTTTATTGTAACTTGTTCGGTTTATGTGCAACGTGACATTATAACAAGATTTTGACGTATGAAAATTTCCTAATCGTCCATCATTCGTAAAATTGAAGCTTACCGCATTTTCTCGAAAGGAAGCAGACTCAGCTGCATTTCTTGCAGTTTCTTGCGAATTCATTTTCAGATAATTTATGCACAATCAAATAGTTTATGTCGACTCGAGGATCTCGTCGGTTCTGAAAAAATATCTCCCCGTAAAACCTGCAACGGTAATCGTTGCGTCAAAGAGATCATAAAACTCTACGTGAGTGCTGATGCAACGATTACTACCTTGTGTTCGGTGAACTTTACTCAATGGAAGACGCTACTTTTAAAGCGTGAATCATCATGTTCGACGTTTCAAGAAGCTTGAATTAAGTCGTTGACGATGAAATAATTACTAGCTACTTGTATGATTGAAATAATTTTTCAATGAAATAATTTAAATAGACGATTTTGCAGTTTGTTCAAAAGTGTTGAAATTAAAGGTTTAAATAGAATTTATTTTGAGTGACATGGTTTTATCCCTTGTCCTACAATTACATTCGTGTTTTCACTGCAATTGAATTTTTATGCAAAATTTTATAAAAATTTTATCAATAATTTAAATATCATTTACTTGTAGTGGACTAATATTTAGAAGAACTAATATTGGTATTTAATGTTAATCTTCACGTGAACTAATATTTGGAAGATTCCAGCTCGCATTTTCGCATTTTTTACTTTTTTTTAAATATGCAGGATTCATATGCATAATATGATCATCTCAAATATTTTTATTATAAGTAAATCACAAACTTGTGATTATAATACAACCCTTATATCATAGAAGACACAATTTCAAAAAGTGTTCAATCTGACAAACAATATAGATAACGTATGAAGAAAGCTTCCTTCCAGTTTAAAAACTATTTAATTTATTTGTTAAAATCGATTAAAACTTGCAATTTTTTAAACTAAATTCAAGAGTCACTTATTAAATTTTCAAATTTAATTTAAGAACTACTCTTTTTTATTATGAAAATTGAATGTAAGGATCATTGCCATAAAGAGTTTATGAAATTCTACAACAAGAATCTTCTACGACAAAAAAGATTCGATTACATGACTAATACCAAAAATAATTGCGGTTGCCACGTTAAATGAATCACCGTGTATCTAAAGCTTTTATGCACATGAAAACGTTTCGTTCATAAAATTTAAACCTACGAGTTCTTGTAAGTAATGATTAGAGGTGCTATTTTCTCGATTGCTATGTCTACCTGCTTTGGTACTTGTTTATGGTGCGTGCAACAACGGTACCCTTCAGTTACAAATAATCGCGCGTTTTACATGCTAAAAGATACACTACTTGCTGATGTGATTGTAGCGCTGAAATTACTTTTAGTCTACTTTATTTGGTGCGATCACTACGACAGTTTTGAACGTGCCAGGGTACGAATAAACTCCATTTTTCAATCCTTTATATATTTTAATAACATAGTAATAATTTCTGAAAATTTAAAATAAGTGAAAATAAGTGAAAACTTAGTTCATTTTAAATGTAAGTGAAATTGTTTAAAATCTGAAGAAATTACGTAAATGATCGAAGAGAATGTTTACATGTCTTTGTACTCTTTTATTTACAAATAAAATAAAATAGTTTGTTCTATTTTACAGATTGCATTGAGAAACGTCTTCCTTTTGTTAGATGGTTAAACATGTAAAATAGCTTCTGTTTATTTAATAACTTCTTATTTAATCATCTGCTATAATTTTTCCAATTCAAAAAAATTTGATGAATTTCAATAATTCCAAATATGTTATCTTATAAATACAAAAATAAATGAAATTATTGTTTTACAGGAGTCTTAAAACCTAACCTCTAAATTAAATAACATAATTTTTTTATAAGTAAAAAGTATTAAAATATGTAAAAAATATGTAAAAAATATGTAAAATTGTAAAAACAGAATAAGGCCATTTAATATATTTAAATTATTAAACGAATGCCAATAAAATAAACCCCTAAAAAAATAAAACAAGAAAACCTCCAATGAAAAATTCTATTTCTCCACATTTCTATATCAGAAAAATTAACCTCAATAATTTCTAACTGGGTTTCCATAAATCCAGTACCAAGACTAATTATTTTTCCGTCCATATTAATTACCTTGTCAGTACAGCGTCCTGTAATATGCCTACAGACAAATTTCCTCGGGCGGTCGATAATTAAGTGTTCAAAACGTAAAAGGTTCAGTGGGGAAAAAACACAAAGGAATAAAAGTTTTGGGGGTTAAGAAGATAGAATGCACGCAACGAACCCAGGAGTAGACCACAATGGGATCATATTTCAATGTAGAATAGCGGTGATCGCTAACCTTGGTAAAGTACATTCGTGTTTGTATCACGAAACCATGCCAGCTTCGTGCAAAAGACTAATAATTGAAGTAACGCATATTTGATTCGGCTGATTACAGTGTTAGAATGTTTTCTTCACTTCGTACGTCGAACCGTTTAGTTTTTTCTCGAACCTCATTTTGCATGCAATTCTTTTGCACGATAGACGCGAACATTACTTTAATGGACGGACACCTGACATGCTAGATATGTACTCTAATTGATAAATTAATTTGTGAGTTGTCTTCACGTTCGTTGTATTGTTACATAGTAAGGTGAAGTGGAGTAAATTCGTAAACGGCAAGTGCGTATACAGGCTATTTTTATTACAATATGAGCGAAATTTCTCCATTTAGTATGTTTGTTTCCTTGTTTTGTTTCACTACATCCCCTTTTATATTTCAGCTAAGAGTACTTGTTTGCAGTATAGAGTACTTGCATAATGCAGTAAAAAGCATTTATAGCAGATTTGTTAATAATTCTGCTCTTGCCCCATTGCACATGAAATAAAGTTTCAAAGTATTTAACTTCAAGTTACGCTCTTACCCCATTTTCGGGGAAAGTGCAGAGTAGTTGACATTTTTAAAAATTTCCTATCAAAATCAAAATGTACAAGGAAAATTAAGGTCCTAGTTAATATTAATTAAATAGTAGTAATTGTGCAAAGCGTTCGATATCGACACCGTTAAGTATTTACATAGCAGATTGAAAATGCTTACGTTTAAATACCAACTTTACAAAAACCAGTCCGCACTTACTCCACTTCACCTTACTCATGTTTATTATTCTTATATTCTTATATAGTTTTCACGTTAATTATTGTTATATTATTGCGTGGTCTTTACGTTCATTATTGCTAGTCTTTTTTTTATTGTGTAGTCTTTACGTTCATTATTGCTATATTATTGTGTAGTCTTCATGTTTATTATTCTTACATTCTCATATAGTGTTCAAGTTCATTATTATTATATTACTGTACAGTTCCTGTTAGAGTTATAGATTTTATTCGTTGCGAAAACAGTAACATAAAAGCATTTATAACTAATTAGGTTCGTCACAGTAAAAAGAAGGGAAAAATGTAATTCCACGACGCGGTGACAGCCATTTTGTTACAATAAGGGAGTGTAAGGCCCACCGCATGGCCAGATGTCACTGTTTTTTGAGTTATTAAAGAGGCGCGGATGCACGTACGAACAGTTTCCATGTTTATTATTATTATATTACTGTAATACTAACTCTTTGTTCTAACCTATAATAAAAATTTAAAATAATCTATTTTAATAATAGTAAGTATTTGCACTTATTATTATTGTATTATTATAGTCTTCGCGTTCAGTTATTATTAAAAATAGTAAGAGGTAACATTTTCATATAATTATTTGAAAATGTGAAAAATGAAAAACATATTAAACATGGAATTATTTTAGTTAGAATTGTCATAGTAAATTATTTATTACAAATTACAAAATTAAAATAGGTTTAAAGCGAAGATTATGTAAATAAATAGTTACTAAATATTTTAAATATTTCTGTAAAAGTAGGATTAACATCAAGAATTATGCAGTTCTTTCTCAGCTTCATAATTATATTATTTTTAACGCGATCAGATTGCATATTCATTAATTTTAGTGCAATATATATATTACTATGTTAGCAATACATAATACATATACACAACATGTATGTTTAATTATATTTCATTCTATGTACATACATAGAATGTACATTTATTACATTTTATTCTCTGTATGTGCATAAAATATACGTTTACTATATTTCATTCTATAATACACATAATATATTCATCACATAAATTTTAGCGATTACAGCTAGTAATAATAAATTTCCTAAAAGAATACATGCTGCTCATTCACAAAAATATCATCAATTGAGTACGTAATTATATAAACCTCAAAAAATGATGTATGTACTTCAATTCATAAAATCTGAATGAACGATTATATCAGAATTCCAACTACGAAGACAATGTCTTTCATATTTCAGTAACATAATCGATAACCTTTTAATGACCTTCAAATTTATCAATCAGACAATCAACTACGTTTTTTATACCGCGTATTCACGAAAAATATCATTCGCGATTCTTTTCAACCCTCTCACGTGACCTCCCGTGGAACGCGAATCTATACGTTTGGAAATTTCGTGTGAATTTAATGTCGATGAACACGTGGCTCGAATATCTGATTGTCGGAAATAACTGTATCCTTCGGCAGCAACTGAATTCACCTACTGTTCGAATGCAATAAATATCACATCCAGAGACAAAAGTAGGGAATAACACCAAAGCCTTAACTTCACAGAAGCACATAGAAAATATCCTAAAGTACCTGAAAGACATCAATATGTATCACAGTATACAGGGTGGCTCACCACATTTTGCCATCTGGATTTGCATCACTATTATTACTCATAGCAAACAAAGTTTTAGATGAAGTTGAATGGTTTTGGAGGGGGCTTATGCTGATGGTATATTTGTTTTGCAAGTGGATGTGTAAAGGACATATGAGGTTCATTAATGTTTTTTTGAATGGAATCATATATTTTTTATTGTATCAGCTGATACTCCTCCATATTCTTTACAAAAAAGTATTAATCTATTTATGTGAAAAAATCATTAAAGTGAAGTTGAATCTTTCTTTATAGATCTTGCACATTTTTATATAAAATTGTTTAGCACTATTGTTTTTGACAGCGTAGAATTTTAAGTATAATTAAAGAAATTAGTAATTGTTAGTTTTAATATGCTGATTGTGGAAACTTATTTGAAGTACATTATCCGATTACCTACGTGTGATAGCTTGAGGCGTTATTTCTTCAAATCAGATATTTTATGTCGAATTTAAACGTTGAGAAAGTAGGAAATATGAAAATTCTAAATTGGTAGATTTTGAAACATTACACTTACAAATTTAGCAATTCGGAAATTGTAGGATTAGAAAATTTAGAAAGGGAAAATGAAGATTTATTAGTTTGGAAATTTGGAAATTTGGAATTTTGGAAACTTGGAAACTTAGAAACTTGGAAACTTGGAAACTTGGAAATTTAGGAATTTAGAAATTTAGAAATTTGGGAATTTGGGTATTTGAGAA
Source organism: Megachile rotundata (assembly GCF_050947335.1). NCBI lineage: Eukaryota > Metazoa > Arthropoda > Insecta > Hymenoptera > Megachilidae > Megachile > Megachile rotundata. The sequence continues at coordinate 5,583,532 of NC_134995.1, forward strand.
TTTGAGAATTTGAGAATTTGGGAATTTAGGAATTTGGGGAATTTGGGGAATTTGGAATTTGGGAATTTTGGAAATTTGGAAATTTGGAAACTTGGAAACTTAGGAATTTGGAAATTTGGAAATTTGGGAATTTGGGTATTTGAGAAGTTGAGAATTTGGGAATTTGGGAATTTGGGTATTTGGGAATTTGAGAATTTGGGAATTTGGGAATTTGGGAATTTGGGAATTTGGGTATCTGGAAATTTGAGAATTTGGGAATTTGGGAATTTGGAAAATTGGGGAATTTAGAATCTTGGAAATTTGGAAACGTGGAAACTTGCAAATTTGGACATTTGTAAATTTATAAATTTGGAAAGTTGCAAATTTGTAAATTTGTAAATTTAGAAAGTTAGAAATCTGAGAATCTAAAAATTTAGATATTTAAACATTCAGAAGCCTAGAAACCTATAAACCTACAAATCCAAAAATTTAGAAACTTACACATTTAGAAATGTCGAACATCAAGTCACCACGTGACACACACAAGTTCCAATCAATCAAACCCAATTTCCCCCACTTCCAAATTCAGCACTAACAACTCATACAACCAAAGATCCCCAAATTCAAAACACCCCAAACAGTTTTCATTGCATATCTCAAAATCATTTCAATAATCACACATCTCTCAGAACCCAGAAAATAGGTTAAGTTTGATCCCCCGAATGAAATAACAGTACCGGGAAGTGATCACCAAATTGAAATCAAGCTCGTTAACTTAATTTCTGAAAGACGATCGGAGAAGACTTTCAGTCGAGCGACACAGGTACGTCAAAGACTTCCGTTCTCATTTTGCAGAGAGAGAACAAGAAACAGGTCATACACAGCGTGTCTGTACGACTCGGCAAGTGCCCATTCCAGAAGTTATTGATCCGACCCGGTGAGCGTGTTCGACTTCGTCGTCGTTTATGTACACGCGGATGCACATCGTGTAATACGGTTAAGTTAACTTGTTAATGAGTGCACACTTCATAAAAAGCCTGCGACACCTCCGGCACGGCGAGTGTCACGCGTGCCATTAGCGAATTCGAGAGAACTGAATGTTGATGGAAAAATGTCTTCTCGTCCTTCAGGAAGAATCACGTCCTTTTGACAGATGTGTCTTTAAACTTGAACAATAGGTTTAATTATGCGGGTGTATAATATTCACTTAATGCGAAATTGAAAGTAAAGGGAAGTAATTTTTTATCTGGGTAAAAGTTAGGTGGGTGATTTGAGAGTTTGAAGGTTTGGTACCTTTGAGGTTTGCAGATTAGGCGATTTGAGAGTTTGGAGGTTTGGTAACTTTGAGGTTTGCGGATTAGGTGAAAAATTAGGTGATCAGATGATTTGAGAGTTTGGAGGTTTGGTACCTTTGAGGTTTGCAGATTTGGTGAAAAATTAGGTGATTAGGTAATTTGAGAGTTTCGAGGTTTGGTACCTTTGACGTTTGCAGATTAGGTGAAATATTAGGTGATTAGGTGATTTGAGAGTTTGGAGGTTTGGTACTTTTGAGGTTTGCAGAATAGGAAGTTTAAGGATTTGAGAATTAGGTGATGGAGGTATTTGATCATTTTTTGCATGGAAAATGTCTCATCATGTTCTATGAAAGACATAAGACATTAACACTAAACCTAAGGAGTGATTAAACCTAGGGAGACTAAACCCAGGGAGATTAGGAAGTTTAGGGATTTGAAAATTAGGTGATGGGGGTACTTGACCATTTTTGCATGAAAAGTGTCTTACATCTACTTTATCTGCTTTCAAAATTGAAAAGACAGAAAAAGTAATTCCTTATCTGGATAAAAGTTATGTGGGTGATTTGAGGGTTTGGAGGTTTGGAACCTTTGCAGATTGGTAAGTTTAAGGATTTGAGAATTAGGTGATGGAGGTATTTCATCATTTTTTGCATGGAAAATGTCTCGTCATGTTTTATGAGAAATTCAAGACATTAACACTAAACCTAAGGAGAGTTTGAACCTAATGAGGCTAAATCCAGGGAGATTAGGAAGTTTAGGGATTTGAGAATTATGTTATGGAGGTACTTGACCATTTTTTGCATGGAAAATGTCTGATCATGTTCTATGAGAGATTCGAGGCATTAACACTAAACCTAAGGAGAGATTAAACATAGGGAGACTAAATCCAGGAGATTAGGAAGTTTAGGGATTTGAAAATTAGTTTCTGGATGTAGAAACTCGATAACTTCGATAACTTGAAAATATGAAAATCTTGAAACTTCAAAATTCGTGAAATTAGATAACTTGAAAATATGGGAACATTGTTCATTCAAATTATGCTGATAAAATTAAAGCTATGACAATTTGACAATCTAGTCATGGCAAAGTCATGTATATGATGTATGAAATTTTTCTTTAATTTCTTTCGTAATTTTTTATGAATAATATGTCATTTACTCATAATAATCACCTTTTAAACTACTCTTTTATCATGGAAGTTCAAACTATACACATTTGAAACTGTGACTAAGTATCAATTAGAAAATAAATATACACTGCTCGAATTTATGTCCATCTTGATTGACGAAAAACGAAACAAATGTAGAGAATTTTTATTAGTGAATTAAACGTATTATGTTAATAAGAGAAGTTGGACTGAACGTATAAATTAAGAAATTACGTCATGGTATTCTTAGTAATCGTTATTATAGCGTGTCTGACTACGCATGGCCACTTCCACTGTGGCTGTTGTGTTAAATAATATCCTGTGAAGGCGCACCCTAACCTTATGAAACATTTTAAAATTCAATAACATACTTCATGTTCTTCTGATGCCTCTTAAGTAAACGGTATGGAAAGAATGAAAGAATTTCCAATATAATGCAATTTCTACGCTCTTCGAATACCACATCGGCAAATAATTTTGTAGGGATAAAAAGATGAAATGTAATAAAAATGATTTATAGAAAGATCAATGTACATGTAAATAATATTGTTTAAGCAACGAAATATGAAATTGTTTTAAAGTAATTTTTGGTGTTTAATAAGTAACTTTGTTTGGTAAATTGATTTTCTTATTTATGCAATTAAAATGCAGTCTTTTTAATTTTTTAAAAGTAAAATGTGCTTTTTTTTAAGTGTTTGCAACTGAATTGCTATTTTTTCCTATTTTTTGAAATTAAAATGCAATATTTTTCATTTGTTATACTTAAAATGTAATTTCTTGCAGTTGAAATGCAAGTTTTTTAATTTTCTGCGATTAAAACACAATTTCTTTAATTTTTTAAAATTAAAATGCAATATTCTTAATTTTCCACGATTAAAATATAATTTTTGTAATTTCTTGCGATTAAAATGCAAATTTTTTAATTTTCTGCGATTAAAACACAATTTCTTTAATATTTTTTAAGTTAAAATGCAATTTTTTAAATTCATTGCAGGTAAAGTGCAACTTTTCTAATTTTTTGCAAATTCATTAAAATGTAATTTTTGTAATTCCTCACAATTCAAATACAGTTATTTAATTTTTTGCAATTAATGTGCAATTGACCAATTCTTTGAAATTAAAATGATATATTATTTTTCAAGATTGTCCGATTTACTTTGTAACAGTTTCAACGAAATGTTGAGCATAGTAAAGCCTTAAATTTACTATGCTCTATTTAACAGGGTTCATCATTTTAATCTAGAAAGCTAATTGTAAAAGGAGTTGAATTTAGAATACTAATTTTTGGATAATAAATTAATAGCATTAACATACAATGTTCGACTGATAATAGAATAATTATTATTTGAAAAGAAAGGAAGTGAAAATTACAGTTAGAAAATTTACAAACTTTTTCTGCTTTATCCTTTAAAATAACTTATTTATAACAAAATTCATATCATAAAATTCAATAAACTCAAAGTTCATAAAATGTACATCATAAAATTAAAATTTTGACAAAAACTTATTTTCCATCGGAAATTCACAAACGACGAATTCGTTTATAATATTATTTACTACTACTTATTACTAGTGATATTACTAGTTCAATCAATTGTATCTCTAAAACAGCGATCTGTACGGAAGTACATTTTTTGATCTCTGAAGGTCAATTGAACATTTATAGGCGCCAATAAATAGTGGAAGGATAAAGATCGTTATACGAGTAAACAATGGATAGTCGAAGATGGCTGTATTATAATAGCAAGTTCGATAGAATTGGAATTACAAATCTTGACCTCTGAAGTTCCGAAGTTCTGAAGTATCATGAAAGTTTGAAGAGTACCCAAAACTGCAAACTATTCGAATTCTTATTGTGACGCTGGTTTTATTCTGATCTCCAAGGTTTGAATTTTTATTGTCGTAATCAGAACTACTATCTTACCATTAACTAAATTCTTATTGTGACGCTAATTTTATTCTGATCCCCAAGGTTTATTGTGATAAAATTATATCAAATACAATGTGTCAAAATCATGATAAAATTACAATATGAAGTGATAAAATTATTAGAATACTCGTACATGTACGTTAAAAATAGCAATGGAAATAAACTAAATAAATCTAAGATATGTATGTAACATATAAAGTGAATCCATTTCACATATAAAGTGAATCCCAGATGAAATATATTAAAAAAGCAGATGTTACAAATATATGTAATAGATGAAGTGATCTTAAGGAAAACAAACTGACTTTATCATGTCTGGCACTATGAACAAACATGATAAAAGAAGTAAATCCACAAAGTATGTGCAGCAGATGAACTAAATTTAAATTGTAACAGACGATGTGTGAATTTAAGGAGTATATGTAGTGGATGGAGAAGATGAAGTAAATATAAGTAGACGTAATAAAAGGAGTAAATTTAAGAAAAACTTGTTCAGAATCGTTTCAGCTACAACCCCAATCACGCAAGTTTTGTGACGTCACGTATAATAAATGGATTAAATATGAAAAGTAGCAGTAATACACGTTGTGAAACACCCAGTATAATAAATGGAATAAATATGAAAAGTAGCAGTAATACACGTTGTGAAACGCCCTGTATAATAAATGGAATAAATGTAAAAAGCAGCAGTAATATACGTTGTGAAACACCCTACACAATAAATGAAATAAATCCAAAAAACATCTGGAACACATGAACTGATTCTAAAATGTAGATGTAATAAGAGGAGTATATTTAAGAAAAAATCGTTCAGAAATCATCTCAGGTGCAACCCCATAGTCACATTGGTTGTGAGATGCCCTATACAATAAATGAAATAAATCTAAAAAACATCTCTAACAGATGAACTGATTCTAAAATGTAAATATAATAAGAGGAGTAAACTAAACAAAACTTCTTCAGAAATCATCTCAGTTACAATCCCATAGTCACACTAGTTGTGAGACATCCTGTATAATAAATACAATAAATCTAAAAAGTAACAGTAGTGAAACAAATCTAACAAATCGATGTAGTAAAATAAAGAAATCTAAGTACATATACTAAACGAAATAAATCTAAAAAATGTCCCTAATAGTTCAAACTGATTCTAAAATGTAGATATAATAAAAGAAGTAAATCTAAATAGTGGACGAAATAGAGGATCAGGTGAAGTAAACCTGTGAGTATATGTATTTTTTTGGGTACAAGTACTTGAAGTACGTTCTTCGCACAACAAAAGTTCGGTCACATTAAAGGGAAAGGGCCAGTAGCGTTTTAAACTGGAACTTTTAGAGGTACAACGATTCTACGCGTTTATATATAATTTCTTTATCTTGTTTTATAAAAAGGTGCAGGCAATCATATGTTTAAAATGTAACTGTAAATGTATTTCAAACACGGTAAAACCTGTATGAATTTGTCTGAAATGAGAGCTATATGTCTAGAATTATCCAGGTTGTTACGTTAATATTAACTTACTCTCGACATGGATTGGAACCAAGTTGATGATTTCCAGACCCGCAGTAACAGCAAGATTATTTTTCCCAAAAGTGCAAAATAGGGATGCGTTCCCCATAAAACCTTGGGGAAAACACGAGGACGATGCATTTTGTTAGAGACTTGTTGGAGAAGAATGAAGAGAGAAATCAGACGATAATAAATTTGCAAAACTTTCTGTGTGAAATATAGACATCCTTACAGTTATGAATGCTCACCTTAACACTGAATAACGTTAGCCTAATTAAAAGTGTACCTCGTTTCTTTCAACCTTGTTCATTACTTTGAAACTACGATACTTTTAAGCTACGGTATTGGAATACTTATCTAAACTAATTAAAGTAATTAAATAAAAGTAGAATTTACGTCAAATATTAATATTGTCAATGTTTAGTTTCTTTTTTTATCCAATGGCGAATAATTCAAAATTTTGTTGGATAAAACAAAATAATCCAAACACATGTAAAACAAAATAATCCAAGTATGTGTAAAACAAAATAATCCAAACACATATAAAACAAAATGATACAAATATAAAACAAAACAATCCAAATACATATAAAATAAAATAATTCATATACAAAACAAAATAATCAAAAATTTTGTTGGATAAAACAAAAACAAGAAGTCTATAATCCATAATTTTGAGAAGTAGACCCAGTGTCAAGGAAAAAGAATTTGTCAACGACCTAGATAGCTTAACTGGTCGAAGCAGTTGTCGAGCCAGCGAAAAATCGAAGTTTATGTTTCGAACAAACGCAATCGATCAAGCTTTTTCTATCTCAAACCTTTTATGATGTTAACCTTTGTGCTCCAAAATGTTCACGGTTGTTTTGTAACCGGAATACTCATTTATCCATGACATAAAAGTAAGAATGTGCAATGAATGAAAATCTGGAACGACTTTCGAACATTGTGACAGAAATATAATAGTTTTTTATAAAAACTGCTACCTGGTCGTTGACATACTTGTAACCTAAATTAAATAGCTAAAAAAGTTTGGCAAATTTGGGATCTCAGATATTTGGTAATTTACAAATTTGGGATTTGGAAATTTGCTAATTTGCAAATTTGGTATTTTAGAAATTTAGTAATTGACAAATTTAGGATTTGGGAATTTGGTAATTTGCAAATTTGGAAGTTTAGAAATTTAGTAATCTGCAAATTTGGGATCTCAGAAATTTGGTAATTTGCAAATTTGGAATTTTAGAAATTTGGTAATTGACAAATTTGAGATTTGGGAATTTGTTAATTTACAAATTTGGAATTTTAGAAATTTAGTAATCTGCAAATTTCGTAATTTGCAAATTTGAGATCTCAGAAATTTGGTAATTTGCAAATTTGGGATTTGGTAATTTGGTAATTTGCAAATTTGGTATTTTAGAAATTTGGTAATTTGAAAACTTTCATTTTAGAAATTTGGTAATTGACAAATTTGGGATTTGGGATTTGGGAATTTGGGAATTTGGTAATTTGCAAATTTGGAATTTTAGAAATTTAGTAATCTGCAAATTTGGAATTTTAGAAATTTGGTAATTCGCAAATTTGGGATCTCAGAAATTTGGTAATTTGCAAATTTGGAATTTTAGAAATTTGGTGATTTGCAAACTTGGAATTTTAGAAATTTGGTAATTGACAAATTTGAGATTTGGGAATTTGTTAATTTACAAATTTGGAATTTTAGAAATTTAGTAATCTGCAAATTTGGAATTTTAGAAATTTGGTGATTTGCAAACTTGGAATTTTAGAAGTTTAGTAATTGACAAATTTGAGATTTGGGAATTTGTTAATTTACAAATTTGGAATTTTAGAAATTTAGTAATCTGCAAATTTGGGATCTCAGAAATTTGATAATTTGCAAATTTGGAATTTGGAAATTGAAAATTTAGAAATTTGAAATTTCAATACTTCGAAATCTAATTTTAGAATTTGAAAATATCGAAATTTGCTAATTCAGTAATTTGGAATATGGAAATTTCGGAAAATCTGGAACGACTTTCGAATATTATGATAGAAATATAATAGTCTTTTATAATAACTGCTACCTGGTCGTTGACATACTTGTAACCTAAATTAAATAGCTAAAAAAGTTTGAAATTAAGAAAGTCATTTTTAATTAAAAAAAAATTTTAAATTAAGTAATTTTAACTTTTTGTTGTACTTTGTTAAAAATATACTTTGAAATTTTTTGATTTTGTGAAATATAAATGAAGAGTGTATTTCATTGGTAATCAAATTTTTGTAAATTATATTAACAATTAGATATTCATGTTTTATCCTATAATAATATCTTTATCGATAGCTTTATATCGATAGAACATGCTATGGTGAAAATTATCAGTACAATTTCTTTTTAAATAAATTTTTCTTTAAAACAAATTTTTACAACAAGATTTTCTGTCATTTTCTTATTCATATCATTTGCGGACACTCGGTATATTCATTTTCACTGTATGCAATCAACGTGTGCAATTAACGTGTTCACACATTAACCGCCATAGTAAATATAACCATGTGCAACATGGCACGCGATATAAAGGATTGTTAAACATTTTAATTTATTTTCTAGTACTAATGCTATGCACCAATTAACAATAAAAATATTATTCACTCAAGGTAATTGATGTCTGGTTTCATATTTTAAATTACAGAATATTTTTACAATTTTATGCTTTTGAAATGTATGTTGTCTTTTGTTGTGACAAAAATAACTGTATTATATTCATTTATTTATTTTCCTACTTCTTGTTTAATTCTTCAATTATTTATTTTTCTACTTCATGTGCAATTTTTGTAAATTTGGGATTTTAGAAATTTGGTAATTTACAAATTTGAGATTTTAGAAATTGGGTAATTTGCAAATTTGAGATCTTAGAAATTTGGTAATTTTCACATTTGGGATCTCAGAAATTTGTTAATTTGAAAATTTGGGATTTTAGGAATTTGGTAATTTGCAAATTTGGAATTTTAGAAATTTAGTAATCTGCAAATTTGGGATTTTAGAAATTTGTTAATTTGAAAATTTGGGATTTTAGGAATTTGGTAATTTGCAAATTTGGAATTTTAGAAATTTAGTAATCTGAAAATTTGGGATTTTAGAAATTTGTTAATTTGAAAATTTGGGATTTTAGGAATTTTGTAGTTTGCAAATTTGGGATCTCAGAAATTTGGTAATTTGCAAATTTGGGATTTGGAAATTTGGTAATTTGCAAATTTGGGATTTGGAAATTTGGTAATTTGCAAATTTGGGATTTTAGAAATTTAGTAATTTGAAAATTTGGGATCTCCGAAATTTGGTAAATTGCAAATTTGGGATTTTACATTTATTTATTTTTCTACCTTAATCACTTTTATCAAATTAACTCATTTTTATTATTTAACTAATTTCTGTAAGCATATCTTCACAGCAGATTATTTTATTATAAATAAGAAAGAAATACATAATAGTAATTTCCATAGAATTATTTTGTTAGAAAAGTTTATAATAATTTAGTGAAGTATATGATTTCTTTTTAAGTTTTATATGCAACATGTATACTTCACTTGTATTATTTCTATCTACTAGTAATATAGTATCTAATAGTATTTACAGGTTTTGACTAGTATTTACTAATATTTATTATTATTTATTGGCATTTATTATGTATTTATTTATAATTTATTATATATCGCTATCGTTGAATTTTGCTTTAACGACACGCATTTATGAGAACAACTGAAACGAACAAAAGAATAATAAATTCAAAAATCTACGCCGTGAAGTCACGAATCCGTGCAGCGAAGTGTTAACAAAGGTAGAAAAACCGTATAAAAACGTAAAAATAATTAACATAGGGGACTTGTCATCGCTTTGAAATAAACTCGAGTACAGGGAAGTTCTGTTTCTCGGAAAAATTATTAAAGCGTGAATCATTTCGCTAAGAAATGGTGACGGATTAATTTGTTTAACAATTCCGATGTCTGACACGCTCGCACGCTAATTTTCATTATTTTCAATTGCACGCGATCGATACGATGGCTAACGCAAACACGGTTCTAACGAACTGTATCTGGGTCAACAAATGAAATTTACATGATAAAACTTTTAATCACACTTTGGTGTAACAAGAAAAAGAAATGGTTTAGAATGTGCTTTGCTATAAGTGACTGAGACGAAGGACTATGTCTGCAATATTATTAAACAAAAGATAAAATTGTAAAATTGTATATAATTAATTTTTAAAATTGTATACAATTAATTTTCAAAAATTTTGCAAAGTTAGTTGCATTTCTATTATTTAATTGGAGAGTTGAAAAAGCATGTAACAAATATTGAATGAAATTTTGTAAGAGCAAACAAGTGTTCAATGAAATATTAGGTTCTGCATAAATATTAAATAAAATATTCCATGAAATATCAGAAAAGTACCAAATATCAAAAATTTATTCTATTAAATGTTATAAAATATTACAAAATTTGTTAATATATTTTAAAATGTATTAAGTGTTGTAAAATGTTATGTAATGAAACAAAATTTTGTTTCTGTACAAAGAAAGTACTTTGGCAAAGATATTTAAATAATAGAAGATGTATGAAAGAATGACATTAATTATGTGTATTCTTAATATCCACGATTAATATATATTAATATATACATATATTCATATATGTTTTCTTCGTTGTTTTTCTACAAAAATATTATCTGAATACTAACAAATGTACATGAAGCTTCAACAAATATTTACAACAAAATATTAATAAAACAGCTCTGCAAGCAAAATATAAAAGAAATCTCATAGTAAGTAAAAAAATCAGATCTTGTACGAAATATCCTAACCTCTCAAATTGTTCACATTGAGTCAGGTGTCTAACACACATCAGTTCAACTACGATTGATTCATGTTTCTGCAAGAATGTTTTGATTTCAATATTTGCACAAAACATCTCTGAAACCAAAATACACATAACATTTCAGTTTCTTTATTTATATTAACATTGTAACGATTCTTTAACTGTACCTGGCATCTGCTGAAGAACTCATGGGTTAACCTGCCATTATCAACAGATTAATATCCCTAGAACTTTACATTGTAAAACATCAAGCACAAATAATTCACTATTTTATCTTGTAATCGTAAATCGGTAAACCCACACGACACGTAGGATAAAAGTAATTTGAAAACTAAATTTGCTACGAAGTTATGTGCAGAAAAGACACGCAGAAGATTAACTTCGCTCGCGAGCATCAAATTGCAATACCAATGGCAAAATTGATACCTATTATCAAGTATAAGTTTACTTCGCTATTTTCCGCTAGACGTTTCTTGCGTGCATCCGTAATATTTACGACTTTGTTGCGGACAAAATGAGAAGACGGATTGGGGGTAACGACTGATAACGACAGCTGGATAGCCTGTGCACACCCGGTGTTGTTTTATCTTATTGCAGCATCTTTGAGTCACCTGCAGCGTCGATGTGCAATTGTCACGTGGGTATAGTTATCTGGAATGCATCGACACTTCCTGTATGCTAACCTATTTAGTATTCTGCGAGTGACACGTCAGTATAATTTTTGGTAAATAGGATTCGATTAATAAGTGCAATCGCACTAATAGCTCTATCTTTCGTGTCGATTGAGATGGTTGCGTAGCAACACTCAGGTTTCATAGTTATGGCAGCGATAAGTTTGACAAATGATATTTGTGATCAATTATTTTGCAAAGAAGGTTCATTTTAATACATTGCAAGGGTGTGTGATGAGGAAGTGTGAAGTAGGAAGTGTATAATGTACTATGAGTACATATGTGAAGCATGAATGTGAAGTATGAGTACATATGTGAAGTATGAATATATGATGAATAAAGTGTGTGAGGTAAAGGAACATATGTAAAGTATGAATGTGTGATGTATGAAGTTGTGTGAAATATGAGTGTGAGAGATATGAGAACATATGTGAAATATGAGACCATATGTGAAGTATGAATGTGTGATGAATAAAGTGTGTGAGGCAAAAGAACATATGTAAACTATGAATGAGTGATGTATGAAGTGTGTGAGGTATGAGAACGTAAGTGAAGTATGAGACCATATGTGAAGTAGGAATGTGTAATGTATGAAGTTTATGAAATATGAGTACGTGAGGTATGACAACATATGTGAAGTTTGAATATGTAAGGTATAAGTGTGGAAATATGAATGTATGAAGTATAAGTATGTAAAGTATGGAACAAAAACATAAATATATGAAGTTTGATTATGTGAACTTTGAATGTGTGAAGAGTGAGTAGGTGAAGCTTGAATATGTAAGGAATGAGTATATGAAGTATGAAGTGTAAAGTATAAGTGTGTGATGTTTGAATGTGTGAAGTATGAGTATGTGACATGAGTATGTGATGTATGAAGTACGTGAAATATAAGTGTGTGAGGTATGAAAACATATGCGAAGTATAAATATGTGAGGTATGAAACCTAATGTGAAGTACGAATGTGTGATGTACGAGCATGTAAAATATGTGTATGTAATATGTGATAAGTTTCTATAAAACTTAGAAATCTGCAAACTTGTAATATTCCAACAATAAAAATTTAGAAAATCTCCCAACATAAAAGTCACAGACATAATTTCCAAAAATCAATACAACACTCGAAATTCACAGTTCCCTTCGAACAAGCATACTTCTGCTAAATCATCACTTACGACGTTCTCGAATAACAAATCCAGCAGTGATAATATTTTCGTTCCTACAGCAGTTACTGTCAGTAACAAAACTTCGCTATCGTGTCAGTCCTACTCGTTTATTTTTTCAGATTTAGACGATACGTTTAACCTTCCTACGATAAAAGAGCTTCGATCTAAATAAAATGGCATTCGCTCACACGTTCATCGATCACAAGAGCTCCACAAAAGTTTCTTCGATTAACGACTACCGTTAAAATATCTTGAGATTTCGAAAGTCACGATAGCAAGCTAGAATTAAAAGCAATTTAAGCGCCGACAGAATTGGCTGGCACAATCGATAATCAATCAACGATCGATGTTTCGAATTCTGTGATTAAACGAAGCTACAAACTCTGCAAAGGCTCTTTTGCGACATCGTATTCCGATTATCGAGCGGAAATCTCGACGGAGATGCATCTACCCCTTTTTCTTTGCTTTCGAGAAGCATCGCACATTGGAAACTGTGTCCATTTGTGCCATTTTATCGATACCATTGCGATATTTAATACTTTATTCCCTTGTATCGCGCTACTGAATAATGACACGGTTTATAAATAACGCGTGACTAATTTATTCGTTTATATCGAACGAAAAATTCGTAGAAAAATGACTCACTCATAGTGAAAACAAAACCAAGTAGTTTTGCATAATTCATTTTTTAAGAAAGTTTTAATGTAAAAAATTTTTAGTTGTTCGAATTTTAAAAAATGTCATTGTTTGAACAAAATGGAAAAATTTTTAGTTGTTTGAATTTTAAAAAATGTCATTGAACAAAATGGAAATAATTTAACTACTTGATTAAATATTTTTTTTAACTTTAGTTGCTTGATTAAACATTTTTTTAAACTTGCTTCATAAAAAAATTTGGATAATTAGAAATTTGAAAGAATTTTTTATTCATTGATTAGAAATTTAAAAACTCTGGTTTTATTACAAATTTTTTGCTGTTTAATTGAAAATTAAAAAGAATTGTAATTGGAAATAAATGTCTAGCTGTTTGATTAAAAACGAAAATAAGTTGTTAGATATTTAATCATTTTTCTTTAAATTTGAAAGAATTTTTAGCAGCTTGATCAAAAATTAAGTTTAAATGTCTGAAAAGTCGATTAATTTAATTAAAAAACTGTTCTATCAGTTTTATTGAAAATTAAAACATGTTTCAATGTAAGAAATTTTATAAACTAGAATTATCCAATTTGTGAATGAAATTTATAATAGTTGTTGAAATATATCATTACAAAATAACACAGTTAAATGTTAAATATTTAAATGATTTTTACGATACTTTAAAATACATCTCACAATCCGATGTACTGACAACACGTTTAAATGATTTTTACAACGATACATTTTCACAATAACACATTTAAATGTTAACAGCGATTTTAAATATTTCTTACAACACATTCAAATGTTGCTGACGATTTTTACAATACAAATGTTTTTAATAGCATTTAAATGTTTCAATGCTGAAATATTTCACGATTAAACGACGACACATTTAAACGTTCCTGACGACAGATTCAAATCGTTTAAAGGGCCGTGGCACGATGGTGCACCTCGAACAGTGCAATGTACATTGTGCACATACTCTACGTGTCTATGTGAATCTGCATTAATTACTGCCGTGAATAATTAATAATTTGACCGTAATCATCGAAATTCGGGTAGCACCCTACGAATTGCATAAGCTGTGCGTTACCTGTTCACCACATCCTCCGTTCGTCCTGCACAAAATTCACCATAAAAAATTCCCAACGATTAATATCCGAAAAGCACTTCTAAAGCGAAGCATAGACACGGTCTTATAAATCATAAAATCCACAACAAGATCACAAGATAATTTGTACTAAAATGGAGACTGCGCATCTCGAAGGAAAAATTCATGTAACCGTCTCGTGGTGCGAATACGGGTCAAAGAATCGAGATTCTTCCGGAGAAAAGATGGATTCGTTGAAAATAGGAAAGCACATCACTCGTCGATGCGGACGGAATCGCGAACTGCTGGTGCAAATGGTACGTTCCTTACCTGTTTCACGAGATTTAGGGTGGTCCTCAAGGAGGATTCGCGAACACGGTTGCTGCGTTGTCTGTCGATCAGTGTCTGACGAGAAACTAGCTCGCCTAAAGACCTGGAAGTCCTTCCTCGGTAAGGTACGTCGTCCGTCCGTTTGTCCTGGCGTGCTCTGCTCCTGCGCCTCACACCCAACCACCCGACCAGACAACCTAACCCAACTCACTCGATAACCCACCCATACACGTACACGGCTTCGTCGAGCTTTTACGAAACAATCTATCGATAAATTATGTAGTAGCTAGTCCTCTTTTTTCCGCACGCAAAGGCACCCGAAGCTTTCCTCCCACTTCCTTGCTTTTATTTTTCTTTTTTTACGCTGTCTGAAGAGAAAGGGTTAACGCCTTTGACGTCCTTTCGTATTCTGCTCGATATTGGAATTTTATGGTTGTTTTCCACGTGTTACAAATACGATATTTTTGGAAACTTCGGCAATTTTGGAAAATTTTAGGATTTGGAAATTTGGATATTTTTGGGGGATTTTAGGATTTGGAAATTTGGATATTTTGGGGGGATTTTAGGATTTTGAAATTTGGATAATTTTTAGAATTTTAGGATTTGGAAATTTTTATAGCTTTGGAGAATTTTAGGATTTGAAAATTTGGAAAATTTTGGAGAATTTTAAGATTTGGAAATTTGGTTATATGCAAATTTGGGATTTTAGAAATCTGGTAATTTGCAATATTGGTATTTCAGAAATTTGGTACTTTGCACACGTGGAATTTTAGGAATATGGTAATTGACAAATTTGGGATTTGGAAATTTGGTAATTTGCAAATTTGGGATTTGGAAATTTGGTAATTGACAAATTTGGGATTTGGAAATTTGGTAATTTGCAAATTTGGGATTTGGAAATTTTGTAATTTGCAAATTTGAGATTTGGAAATTTGGTATTTTAGAAATTTGGTACTTTGCACACGTGGAATTTTAGAAATTTGGTAATTGACAAATTTGGGATCTCAGAAATTTGGTAATTTGCAAATTTGGGATTTGGAAATTTTGTAATTTGCAAATTTGAGATTTGGAAATTTGGTATTTTAGAAATTTGGTAATTTGCAAATTTGGAATTTTAGAAATCTGGTAATTTGCACATTTGGGATTTTAGAAATTTGGTAATTTGAAAATTTCGAATTTTAGAAATCTGGTAATTTGCATATTTGGGATTTTAGAAATTTGGTAATTTGAAAATTTGAGATCCCAAAAATTTGGTAATTTGCAAATTTTGAATTTTAGAAATTTGTAATTTACAAACTTGGAGTTTTAGGAATTTGATAATTTAGTAATTAATTAATTCGAAAGTTTGAGATATTAGACATTTGAAAATATGGAAATTTCGAATTCTGGAAATTTAAAAATTTGTGTTTCTACAAACTTCAAATTTTCGAAATATGTATTCAACTTGAAAATTTTTTTTGGAAATTTGAAAATTTACCAATTTGTAATTTGGAATTTGAAAATTGAAAATTTAGGAATCTTGAAATTTGAAATTTCAATACTTGGAAATTTCATTTTGGAATTTGGAAATTTAGAAATTTGAAAATTTGCCAATTTGTAATTTGGAAATTGAAAATTTAGAAATTTGAAATTTCAATACTTCGATATTTAATTTTAGAATTTGAAAATATCCAAATTTGCTAATTCACTAATTTGGAATTTGCAAATTAAAAAATTAAAAAATTAAACTTTAGAAATTTTGAATTCTAGTACCCTAAAACCCCTAAAACTCTAGTTCTGTAAAACTACTATAAACAATCCTGACACAAAAGTAACAATTCCTTTAGAAACTTATTACTATTTAAATAACGCAATCATAACATAAACCTTCATCTGTTACTCATAAACAAGATATATTACAATTTTTATATACAACTATTGTATTCTATTAAACATTAAAAGAACTCCTTTTAAGAGCACCCGTTATTTCGTCATTTTACACTGGAAGAACAAGATGGACATTAAAATGTCTGTCGCTTTCATTTTAATTACTGTGACTTGTTTTTATGAACACATATACATTTATCTTGTAACCGCAAAAGGGTCAAATAACCGGTAGCACGAATAAAGTATGGACGCACCCTTTCCTGGCCAGCCACTTTAATTCCGCTGTTATTACGGTGATGCGGTCGCTATTCTTCTTTATTCTACAGCTTTGATACTGTGAACTAATAACTAACTTTTGATAACGGACAAATTTGGTAACAATTTTTGTTGTTGATGGAGCAAAGTTGAATAAGGTCAAAACTAGAACACTTTTCGTTTTTTTTGCGACATTTTTATGGGTTTAAAGATTTAAATATTCAAACTTTTTAATTTTAAAATTTTCAGTTTCAAGTTTTTAAACATTCAAATTTTCAAAATTTTTATTAA
This sequence comes from Megachile rotundata, assembly GCF_050947335.1. Lineage (NCBI taxonomy): Eukaryota > Metazoa > Arthropoda > Insecta > Hymenoptera > Megachilidae > Megachile > Megachile rotundata. Next base: position 5,600,561 of record NC_134995.1, read on the forward strand.
GTTTTTATTATTTTTAACTTTCTAATTGTTAAATCTTCAAATCTTCAATTCTCTAAAAATTTTCAATTTCTAACATCTTTAGTTTCAAATGTCCAAATCTTCGAATTATCAAATTTTCGTATTTCTGAATTTTCAAATTTTCGTATTTTCGAATTTTTTAATTTTCACATTTTCATATTTTTAAGTTTCTCACATCTTCAGTTTCACATTTTTAAGACCACAAATTTTCGGATTTTCAAGTCTCCCAATTTTTAGATGACAAAAATTGGTAATCTCCAAATTTTCACATTTATAATTTAAGTTTTAAAAAGTTCAAATTTTTAGTTTCAAATTTTCAAGTCTTCATATAGTCGAATTTTTAAATTATTCAATTTTCAGATGTCAAAAATTTGAAATCTTCAAACTTTCACAATTCGATAATGCGTGCGTACGTACAATATATGTCTGCAGTTCATGTATACAATAATGACACAAACATTTATCTAATATGATTGCTGTTATTATTCTCATTACTACAACATCGATCAAAGTTTCTCTACGACAGAGGACACGATTGTAGACCTTCGTATAACCTCAGACCTTTTCAGTATCTCTTTTCTAATTTTTTTCTTAATATTACTTTCATTCCTTTAATGTGCCATTCTATAGTTTCCTGTACACATAGCCAGTAGGCCGATTCAATACATGTACAGTCCCTGGCCATCGACCACTACAAATTTTCCTCTTTTTTCACGTGCTATGTAAAATTAGGCTTGTTCAAATGGATATATTAGCTACTATGATTACTGCTGTACGTAACATTAACACATGTTAATATCTTGTATATCCACCCTTTGCTTTGGTTACAGCTTCCGGCATGGTCTGCATACATCATATGCTTTATATCTTCATTATTTTCCCAAATATTTGTAATTATTTCCAACTCAGATAAAGTGGTTGGAGAGTTGTGAAATAGTCTTTTGAGTAGGCAGACATTTTCTATGGCATTCAAATTTCACCTGACGCGCTATCGATACTCGAGCCTAACGTAAACGCTTCGACGGCCCTTAATTGCTTATCACACAATTTATTATCACGATAATAACAAATTGCTATGAATATATCGTTATCAATGTATTTAGTAATAATTTGCATGACCTAAGAATTTTCCATATATGACATAATTATAGCCATGAAAGTGAAATTTTCGTACGTAGTCCTCATTTGATGGCTAGGGACTATTTACTGTACTATTGTTGTAATAGAGTAACTGTAATAATGTATTCAACCTTTCAAATTTCTAAATTTCCTTATTTTAACATGTGTAAATTTCCACATATTTCAACTGCCATCTTTCCTCATTTCTAAATTGGAAAATATGAAAAATGCAAAGTGTAATAATTTGAAACCTTGAAAATTAAAAAATTCCTATATTTCAAATTTCGTTATTTCGACATTTGTAAATTTCCATATATTTCAACTTAGTAATAATGTGCATGATCTAAGAATTTTCTATATAGAACATAATTACAGCCATGAAAGTGAAATCTTCCTACGTGGTCCTAATTCAATGGGAGGAAACTATATTTCAATAAACAGAATTCAATAATTATGTGTTCATATAGTACAAAAGCAACAAGCTTCATATCGTACGAAATCATACGGCGACTAAAACGTTTTGACGAAAGGTAATTTTATATAACCCATTTGACATGCGATTTCGTAATTACGATATACCGTTACTTTTCACGTGTTTGCGTAGACGAATCTATTACCATATCATCTACAACCATAAGCCCTTTCATCACGTTATTGTTCTGATTTAATACTGAATATGCAACCACGATTCTTTGTCGCGTATTTTCCGCCGTTGTTGGTGTATCGTTTGACTACAAACATGCAAATATGTCTGGGGTATTGCGTTAATAAAGAAATTGTTTCACACAAATTAAATTACGTGAAATAATATTACGTGATATAAATAAGTTTCGTGTGGGTGAGGAATTTAAGAACAAATTAATCTGAACGATAACATTTTTTATGAAAGTCAATTCATTTTTCGTATATTTATTTCTTTCATATTTTGTATTTTTATATTTTTAGATTGTTATGAAGTATTTTATTGTTGAATTTAAAATATTTTGAATATTACTCGAATCTATTTCTTTATATAGATTATTGCTATAAGAACTGATCATTATAAAGCAGATATAAAGAAATAAACTTAATCTAGAATTCACTTCCACTGTCCCCATAAAAATTACTTTTAATATACAATGCTTGTTATTATATTATATATTTTTTAAATAATTGCCATCTCTCGGGAGATATTCCACGATTTTCAATTAACCAAACACTTTATATGTAGAACAACCACCCACGCGAAAAAAGTTATTAACCAAAATTGATTGGTATCGACTATTTAAAAAAATAGCGACAATAAAAGTTCCGAAAATAATTTGTTTTTAGAACAAAATCTGGGTCACTTTGAAAACGGGAATTTTTTTCGTTGTCGAAGATGTTAAACCATATGCGAAAATCACATGTTGCACTTTTATTTAGTTAATATTGGCTTTGTTATAATGAAAATAGTAATTCTTATTTTCTCATAATTTTTTTATAATTTCTTCTTTTCTTATATCTTAAATTTTCATATAATTACTTATTTTTTGTACTTTTTGTAACTAATCATATGATTATTTACAAAGAATGTAAATGTGGGTTGTTGCATTAAAAGTTTCAAATTGTCATATTTTTAAATATTTTAAAATTCTAGAATTTTCAAATTTAGGATATTTTCAAGTAATCAAGCTTTCAAAATGAGGTGTTTGGAAATTGGCAAACTTTCAAGTTTCGAAGTGTAAAGAATTCCGAAATTTAGACACTTAAATTTACAACGTGTGAAATTACAAAATGGATTAAATTCATAAAGTTTTCAAATTTGACAAATTTTAAATTTACAAACATTAAAATTCCGAAGTTTAAAAACTTCCAAATTATCACATTTCTAATTTTATAAACTTTCAAATTATCACATTCCTAAATTTATGAACTTTCAAATTTTCAAATTTCCAAAATAAACTTTCATCCTTCTAAATTGTTGAAGTCTATAAATTTACAAAGTTGTCAAATTTCCAAGTTCCCAAACTAAACTTTCAAATTTTCAAATTTCCAAAATAAACTATCGAACTTCCAAACTTTCGACATCAAAAATTAAAAAATTTTTAATTTGCGTAAACTTTCAAATTTATGTTCTGATGTCTTTATTTCGCTATATCATGAAATCCATCCCAACTAGTTAGTTAGGTTATGTTAGTTAATAAAGTTAATAACAAGGTTAATACATTAAGAAATTCCAGAGAAGGTACATTAAAAATTTCTTTCAAAAAGAAAGAAATATCTAATGTTATTGTAATCATATCTTTTAAAGTATATTCTCTGCAGAGAACAAAAGATATCTAGATTGGTGCGAAGATAGAATAGTCACATCCACCTTATGTGCAATAAGTACATTTTGCTCACAAGGAAATCACCCAAGTTTCCTCTTCAGACTTTAATGAACTGTTACATGTTGATAGATCATGCTATTATGAATCCCTCTATTATGGTTTTGCCCATAAGGATCAATAATTTAGCAGATATTTCATGTTGCAGTTCCATTATGATTCATGAACTCCACTAGTAATTTCAAGAAAAATGTAAAACGCAATGACGCTAAAAAGGTAAAAAATAAAAAAGGGAAAAAGTAAGAAAAGTAAAAAAATGAAAAATCTTCTCGCAAACTGTATACAGTCTTTATAATTATACAAATTATGTACATAAGTACCAGGTGAATTACAGTATACATATTCAAAATTTATGTTTGCCAGAAATTATGCAAAAGTCTTCTTTAAATATGTTTTTTAAAAAAATTTTTATTATTACCCTTTGCTTATTTCTATTTTCAAAGACACTACACGAAATGATACACCAATAAAAAATTTTACATTATCAAATATAAATGAACCACAAACTTCATTATTAATCCTTATCCAAAAAAATGTAATTCTATACAGGGTGGCTCACCACATTTTGCCATCTAGATTTGCGTCATTATTATTACTCATAGCAAACAATTTTTTAGATGAAGGTGAATGGTTTTGAGGGGAGGATATGCTGGTGGTATATTTTTTTGTAGGCGGACGTGTAAAGGACATTATGAAGGTCATTAATGTTTTTTTAAATGGAATCATATATTTTTTATTGCATCAGCTGATACTTCTTCATATTCTTTACAAAAAAGTATTAATCTGTTTATGTGCAAAAATCATTAGTTTAGAAGATATTTTAATTTTAATGTCTATTTACAGAAAAGGTTCAATGTGGCGACCATTTGCATCAGAACACTTTCTGAATTGAGAAATTAATGACTTACTAACATTTCGTAGTGTATAATTTTTCTGCATATGTAGCATTCTTCCCAGCTTCAAAATAAACTGATAACATGTCTATCTTTTCTTCTTTAAAATACTTCATTATGAAGTAATAATTCACCGTATCGTCGTATTCACCGTTTTAGAGACGTAACAGAGACAAAATTTCACTGTTATTGCATAACAAAAAAATAACAAAAACTCACAATTCGTTTAGTGACACGTGACCTCTCAAAGCATGTGGAAAAACATTTGCTGTTCAGTTAGGGCAATTCATAATATTGACCAGAAAGTCACGATTTCCTAACAAGTTAGAATTAAAATATCTCCTAAACTAATGATTTTTTCCTATAAATAGATTAATACTTTTTTGTAAAGAATATGAAGGAGTATCAGCTGATGCAATAAAAAATATATAATTCCATTTAAAAAAACATTAATGACCTTTATATGTCCCTTACACGTCCGCCTACAAAAAAATATACCACCAGCATATGCCCCTTTCAAAACCATTAAACTTCATCTAAAACATTACTTGCTATGATTAATAATAACGACCCAAATCTAGATGACAAAATATGGTGAGCCGCCCTGTATAAGAAATATTAATATTTATTTGCATTAATGGAATTGCATATTCTCATCTCTTGAACATTCCTAAGACCCTATAACTTGTAACTTAATAGGTCTGAAGTTTTAAATTTCACACTAATTGCACCATCGTTGATGCACTCTACATCCGCAAAACAGTTAAAAAAAGTCGAACACGCAAGAGACCTTTTCCAAACGCGAAATGTCTAGCAATAAATTGTTATCTTCGCGGTTATAATGCCGTGGTAACTTAATAAAAAATGATCCTCTACATGATAAATGTCGTCGTCACGAGAGTGGCTACCACCGTTCCGAATGTTACAACACGTTTATTGATTAATCGCTGAGTCCGTCATTGATGCTGGCGAGTTATTTCGCACCCCATCATCATTAATGGCACACACGGATCGAGCCAAACCTCTTTTTTTCGCCGAACAGTCGTTTCATTCATTCGTTTCTGCCGGCTTTTTCTGGCCGGCGATGTTATCGACAAATGGCGAAGCAATGTGTGCAGTCGCGTCCCGTAGTCGCCATATCTCGAACACGGCAAAAACGGGATCAATGAATATAACTTTAAAACGTTACATACATGTTGACGTTGTTTGTTCGTGGAAACTGTGCTTGTCAGTTTCTGCTCGGTAAAGATTTTGCTTCGTTGGTTGCGGGGTGACTCAATCGGTGTGGGGCGGCCATTTTTCTTACCTGGAATCAGAAGCAAATTTATGATGATTAAGTTTGTATCGTGCTACTGTTTATCATGAATATATTTGATAGTGTACTTTTGGTTATGTTTTATTTAAATTAATGTGGTTATTAATAACCACAAATTTTTATTAATAACTATTTAAATTATTGTGGTTCTAATAACAATAATATTAACTATTTGTGTAATTTCTTTTCGAGAAAAAATATAGGAATAAGAGATAATTTTGAACGATAGAAGTTTTGAATTTTTGTTGAAAAATGTCGATAAACGTAGCTTGAAAATTTTTATAATTTAATCTACAGGTTCAGAAGTTTTTAAGTTCTGACGTAAAAGTTCTTGTTATATGCTAAATTTTTGTTTGGAAATTAAATTTGATATATTTACTCAAAGGACTTAAAGATTATCTTTAGATAATATAAATGTTTGGTTTGTGTTCTCAATTCAAGTAAAAATCTATGTGTCTGAAAATTTCTGTCAATTTAAAGCATTTCATTTTTAAAAACAATTTTAAACTATAATATTAGTGTATAATATGTGTTTTTATTAGAATATTCTAAATATAAATAAAATTATTTGTGTAATAATTCATGTGTATTATGTTAACAATATGGTGGAGGTAAATAACATAGATAATTTAGAGACGACTAACAGATAATGATACAGATAATTTAAAAAAATTCTTAATTCATAAGTACATTTAGCATAAATGTACTTCCATAAATAATCCTAAATAAAAAAGCATAAATAATCTTTCCATTATAAATTAACAAGTAATATGTAAGTGAAGAATATAAAATAATTGTAAGAAAAGGAATATTTGCGCAATAAAGGAAAAGAAAGAATTTTATGTCTTGTGCAACATCGTAACTTTGAAGAAATAGGTAGCTTACTTATTCCATTATTACGTTGTATGTATAGTGACCCCGTGACTCAGGGGATTTCAGTCGAACATTAGTTTTGTTCCACAATTTGAAATTCAAGCGAACGCGGTAATAAAAATTTTAGCATTTTGAAATTACTCAAATTTTCCGTTGGAATGTCTTGTTATTGGAATAAGAAATTGCAACGTTCATTAATATTTGTAACGATTGTTACATTTTTGTTTATTTTTTTCAAATTCTTAAGTAAAATTAGTTGTAATAACATATTTTGCATGAAAATTGTGCTAAAATTATATTCTCATATTACGTTATGAGGTCATATCATCGGATTATTCATTTTAATCAATCAATTATCAATTGTTTATAAAATTTAAAAAATCTAAAGTTTGAACTAATAACTGTTTACTTTCTTAATTGGTAAAATATTCTGTTTGTAATGCAAATATTTCGAAATGTCTAAGAAAAGTCAATAAAATGTTAATTAAATTGTATTTGATCATATTCTATTTTATTTCAATTCTATCATTTGCAAAAAATATCTACTTGTACTTTAAAATATTTACTAAAAAAATATTTCTTTTCATTTTACTTGCTATTAAAAATTTAATTTATTAAGTTTCCTCTTTTCTATAACTCATCTACCGTTTCTGCTTAAGATAACAATAATAAATTGGTCACGAAATATGACAAAATATCATATTATAAGTAATTAATCTAATGAGTTAATAGTGACATAAATATTGTAATACTAATCGAGCTTCATTTTTATGCATTTAGTATGTGCATAACAGTATCGACTTTGAAAACAATACCTTCCGTCGCCCTCTTGTGGTGCAGTTTAAAACTGACAAAACAAAATGTTATTGATTGATTGATTGATTTACAAGGGCCTCGACTGCTATGATCATTGGCCCAAACAAAATATTCTATTTTGTAAACTTGATGAATGGTATCATGCATTGTGTAAATTTGAATGCATTTAAATAAATACTTACACATTAAAATTTGAAATTATCAGTTTTCTTTAATAGCATCAGAAATTTACTAGCTAAATATTATTAAGACGTTCACCTAACGGGCTCTGGATCGAAACCCTTTCTTTTACAGTTAAAAAAGACCGCCATAATATTGAAATGCTATGGCCATCTAACGGTGTACTGCTAACACTAATAGAAATAAACTTCCCTTATTTCTTCTATGGTACACACAATTTTTATCTAATAAAGTTTGTAAGGTACTTTGCACTTATTATATTCTTTAAATTACGCTGTATAAAAATGCATTTATTATGTTAATATTAAATATGAAAAAAGTAGAGAAAGTCAGCAGACAATATGGAGAAGTAATTATAGTACTCGTGACCTACCACTAGATGGCTACAACATGATCGATAAAATGCAATCTGCTTAATTGTCCAAATAAAGATTAAACTGCTAAATAACGTGGAAATACTCGAATTTCTCTGTGAATACACAATGCTGTAATTATATTAATAGAATGGAAGATTGTTTAATTTGTTCAAAGATATTCATTGTTTCATTACTTTTGCCTTTTATCACAAGATGACGGTAGTGGTATTATTTACGAAATAATTAGTTTAAAAAAAAAAAATTAGAAACAAACATTTTTGTTAATAATGCGAATTTTTATGATAGATAAATAAATTGACGTAGTAGTTTAGTAAATAAACTATAATTCACTCTAATTTAGCGCACAAAGTAAATTACTAACACAAATTACAGTAAAGACTGGATAACTGCGACAAACGATGGACTGGATAACTGCAACGTTACTATCCCCACCACTTAGGGGGATCCCCCTTGAATTTTGACACTTGACGAGCGAGCAGCGTATGTAATGTAATCCGAACCGGCGTATCGATGTGACAACACTAATGCAACAGTAAAACTTTTTTATTTTTTGGTTTTACTAAATATTACTTTTACCAATGTAATTGTGAAATTCTCCTGATCAAAATAAGACCAAACACGGCATAATTTGAACAACATTTGTTTATGTAGTAATATTGTTTGTTTTTTCGAGTGTATGGAGGCGTGATTTTGTATGGAACCAAAAGACTATTACTCGTCAGACTTCTCTAAAAATTTAATTTTAAACAGCCTCACTCGTTCGCTCTCTGTCCTTTCCTACGTTTAGCGGTCGACGCGAGCCAAATGTAAACAAGGAATCGACACCTCGACTCGATAACTGCAACGCTTGTTCCCGATTTTGTTGCAGTTATCAAGTCGAGGTGTCGATTCTTTGTTTACATTTGACTCGCGGCGATCGCTAAACGTAGGAAAGGACAGAGAGCAAACGAGAGAGGCTATTTAAAAGTTAAGAATCGACACCTCGACTCGATAACTGCAACAAAATCGGGAACAAGTGTTGCAGTTATCGAGTCGAGGTGTCGATTCTTTGTTTACATTTGGCTCACGTCGACCGCTAAATGTAGGAAAGGACAGAGAGCGAACGTGAGAGGCTATTAAAAATTAAATTTTTAGTAAAGTCGGGTGAGTAATGGTCTTTTGGTTCCATATAAAATCGCACCTCAATACACTCGAAAAAACAAACAATTTTGCTACATAAACAAATGTTGGTCAAATTATGCCGTGTTTGGTCTTATTTTGATCAGGAGAATCTCACAATTACATTGGTAAAAGTAATATTTAGCAAAACCAAAAAATAAAAAAATTTTACTGTTGCATTAGTGTTGTCACATCGATACGTCCTGCCGATTGTTTTCTTTCCTCGGACCTCTCTCTCTTTCAGTCTCTGTCCTTTTCTACGTTTGGCGCTCGGCTCGAGCCAAATGTAAACACAAAATCGACACCTCGACTCTATAACTGCAACGCTTGGGTCCCGATTTTGTTGCAGTTATCCAGTCTTTACTGTATACTTTTTCTTAAACATAATTGTTCAACACTATAAATATTTATAATTATAAGAATTATTTATCATGCATTCAACTATATGCGTCACTCTGCATATTGCTATATTAACATCATCGAAAATGACTGACATGTTTTAATAATATTAATTAATTTCATGATTTATAATATCAATTACTGAAAGTACTTTTCAAATTATCATTTATTTTGTTCTAAACAACTTTTACACATATATGTATTACGGAATTTTAAAAAATGTTTAAATTCTTTTCAAATTTTCACATTTTTTAAGAATTTAAAAATTTTCATGTATTCTGAAAATCCTTTTTTTTTATTACTTTTCTCAAAAATGAAGTCTCATATGGAAGAATATTTTTTACAAAATTATTTTGATATGTAGAATCATTCTCTAGTTTATAAGTTAAGCTGTGGACCCTCAGGAGTCTGCGAAGCAAGTTTGAAAATTTTGCATTCCTCAATATTTATTCAGCTTTTTTGCATACATCAGCTTTTATTCAAATAACTCATTTAACGAAAGTTTCAAATGGTTAAGCTTTTTGTTCTTGTCACATAACTAGTTATTGACATAACTAACCAATAATTAGTAGGAAGTTAATTATGGGATAGAGTCTGCAAGAAAAATATTTGAGAGGAGGTTGAACTAAGTAAGTTTGATCCCGGGTCTAGTCATACTAGAGACATACTGTATGTTACGCGCGATGGGTAAAATATAAACTGTTTACAGTTATTTACGAAGGTTGTAAATCTTCGTCGACCCATGGCGTTTCCAAAACCTGTTACAGTCGTGGAATATTTCTAAAGTTAATATTATGAAGTAGAATTTTATTGTAAAGTAGAGTTTATATAGTGGCTCAGAGTCCTCCACACTGGTGTGTCCAGGTCAATGAAGGATGTAGATCATCATCCCACTAGTTATACTGGTTGTTGTGTGTTGATGTAGTTGATAGTTACAAAGTTAGTCTAAGACTGACCAGAGTAGGTATATTTCAACGAAGCTAATCTAAGACTGACTAGTTGCCTCTAAACAGCCAGAAAAGAAAGCACAGGAAGAAGTTCAGGACGTGAAGGCGTTGCCAAAAGGGACCAATCCGGACAGATTGTTATTTGTAAAAGACAGTGATTGGTGAGATGATTCGACGAATGAGGTTGTAAGATTTTAGCCTTCACTCCAGGGTTGTAAATAACGTTTCGTTAATAAGGTGACCCAAACAGTTAAGTGATTTGGGTCCTTCAAAGAACTAAGTAAGGGGACACATTGCGAGACTGCTGAATGACCGAGTCAGAGTGCCTGGTCCGCCGAGTACGCAAGGATTTTCGTAAACACTGCACACAGCAAGGGTGCACAGTTTAGGACTATGGACATAAACTTCTTTAAGGAAAGATATATTGGCGTTATAAAGATGTGCTTTTCTGGCCTGTTAAAAGGCTATTGTCAATAGTTAAGACTGTCAAGCTGTAGAGACATCCATGTGGTCTTGAAGATCCGTTTGAAATTGCAAGAGTAAAGGTTTGACAAAACACCCATAAATATTACGCTAATTATATTCCGAGTGCTTCGGAACATCCTCCCCCCGTTGAGAGGGTACCGATCAATAAAATAAAGTCTGGGTACTTATCTTTGAACTGTAGAGTTTCGTGTGGTATCACCTACGATTATCTTGATGTTACCGGGTGTACTTGTCCTATTTGATTGGTAGGAAATGACACTCGCTGGATTTCGTAAAAAGAATTGTTGTGGCATCTTGAACGTTTAACTCCTGGATGGAGCTGTCTGATCTTGTGTATCATGGCACCAAGAGACCATTGCAGTGATGGTGTATTTAGTTTTCTTAATGATGCTTTCTTTCATTTGATCAATGAATCCTGATGATTCACTTGATAATTGAATGCCCGCTTACGTAGAACTCGTTAACGAATCGCCAATAACAAATTGTTTGAAATCAAAGAATGGTACATCACTGCGTCTGATGTGATATGCATGAATGAGCGTGATTTCACAATGACCTTGTTCAACTAATTAACATGTTGTAATTTGTAATGTAAATAGTTTAGTTCTTGCGACACATTCGAAGTAGAATTTGGATTGTGTTTGTCATTTCATTGTGAATTTGTGATGAAAACAGTTTGAAGAAGAATTGGTAATTGAATCAGTTACATGCATTCGACGTGACTGATAGATCCTCAAAGAATATTAAAGTTGTAAACTTATATGAAAGACAGTTTGAGGCACCGTTGTACTGAGCTTGTGTGGTTTACAGATTATTTGAAATTGATCCGATCAACGAAAGTTGGTTTTTCGTCTCACTTCGTGTTCTAGTGTATTCTCGTGTATTGATTGCGCATGTTGTTGTTGCGATGAGTTCGCAAAGGTAAGTGTGCGTCACCAAAAGATAGTTCAGTTATTGGCCATTATGATGGTTAGCAAGGTGATCAAACAGTTGAATGATTTGGATTTTCAAAGGAAGGAAGGAACGGGTGCTATGCATAGCTGTTTACTGTCTAGACCCAAGTGTCTATCTTAGAATTGTGATTAGCGGCAGGGTGTTGGTCTAACGTGGGCGTCACCTAAGGTTCCCAAACCTGTGACTGAGAGCTAGCCTGGTCTAGCCCCTTTACCAACACGAAAGATACTACCCCACGCTATCTGTCTTTGCAAAAACTTCCCTTCTAACATCTTATATCAAATCAATTCTCTGCTCGTGTCTATCTTATAATTGTGATTAGCAGCAGGGAGTTGGTCTAACGTGGGCGTCACCGTGTGACTGAGAGTTAGCCTGGTCTAACCCCTTTACCCATGATAGATACTTCCCTACGCTATCTGTCTTTGCAAAAAACCTTCCTTCTAACATCTTGCACCAAATCAACTCTCTGCTCGTGTCTATGCTAGGACCGTGATTAGCAGCAAGGAGTTGGTCTAACGTGGACGTCACCCCTAAGGTTCCCAAACCTGTGACTGAGAGCTAGCCTGGTCTAGCCCCTTTACCCACGAAAGATACTTCCTTACGCTATCGGGAAAAACCTGCGGCTGTGGTGCACGTGGGCAGCTGTTATTTTGCTAAGACCCGCTGACTTGGGACCCTGTCCTTGAAGTACGCATACTTCGCGGACCGTGACACCACAGGAGGTACGTTTAGGTGACCCCGAAACAGAGAGTGATAAATTAAGAAAAGTCAGTTCTATGTTGTCTGTTTGGGTTTTCTCAAGAGTTGTATGAGAGGACGAAAGTGTCCGGAAATCATAAATTGGCTTTCTTACGAAAGCTAAACAAGACGTGATGGAAAGCAAGGAGTTGGAAGGCAATGCACACAACTGCAATGCACATTGGGTGTCATATGAACAGATCTGGTTGTTATAGAAAACCAAGACAAAACGAGTTGCCTCAACACTGTCAGAAAGAAATAGAGGATGAGCCTTAATGTTTGAAGTGTTTTAATAACACAAATCTGTGGTATTTTGGTATCTCTAAATTGAATACCATGTATTTGTATATTGTTTTCATGTTACACAGAGTCTCCAATTCAAGAAGGTCGTAAATCTTCTGAATTGAAATATTTCATGAAACTTTGATCATAAACAATGATCCAAACTTAATCTGTAATATAGATTTCAATAATAACATTTTAGTGGTGTTTCTGATGTTTTGTTCCATGAAGTTAAAGAAAAGTAAATTTCATAATAGAATAATGTAAAATTGATAAAAAATAGGACTCTGTGACCATCAGGATAGCCAAGGTTTCATCAGGTAGTATTCTAAACGAGGGTCGAAACCTGATGACAATAGTATGTCATTGACGACCGTCTTCTATACTTGATTTCAACTGACGAAAGGTCGGCATTGAGTTTTATTGAGTAAAATTTGTTTATGACCGTATGTATGCATACCTAAAGTCAGCGTTCTTTTCGCGAACATGAACAATTGTTCCACGTTTTTGGAAAAACTTATTGGGTTTTCTTAAAAGAAAATCATAAATGAGTTTACAATCGATCTCATATTACTGACAATCTCTAATAGTTTGAAAATAATTCAATGAATAAGTTTCATTTTGAATTGAACTACGAACTTTAAATAATAATTTAAATGAAGAGTTCATGGAGTCTGAAATGTAGAAGAAGGACGTAAACATTTCTTACAAATGCTGAACTTGTAGTTCATTCTTTACTTTCCAAATTGAAGTGTGATTGCATTACAAAATAAAGTGAATTGAACTACACACAGAACGACATATTTTGTATGAATTGGGGAACTGTCGAGCTCCCCCCGATGAGCCGATTCAGATTCAATGTTTGAAGGTACGAATCTAAATCAATGTAGGAAGAGATTTCAGATACTGAACAATAGCGAGGATTGAATGGTTGATACACTAAATCCGAATGATTAGATAAAATCCTAAACTGGTTAAGAAAGTTAACGTGTGCTGATTTTCACTCAAGTCTATTTGATAGTACATAATGATTGAATATGTTAACGTGATATACAATAACTTCGAAAATTCCAGTAGAATCGAAATTCTATTAGATTGAAATTATATGAAATGTAATCGAAATAGAACATTTGTTTATAAGATGTTGAGATCCAGGATTTGAGAATTTTATTGCAACATTTGTCAAAGTGTAATTATCAGTCAATGTTTAAAAACAAAAGAGCTGTTGATTTTGCTGAATAGATATTTTGAACAATCATAATTGATTTATCTGTGATTACATTGATGATGAATACATTAATTTCCTATTCTCTTGAATTGTAAACATATCCTAACTATGTGACAATTGACAGAAATGCCTTTGTAATAAAATAGAAAAGCTAACAATGAAATTAAATCTTGTGTGAATTTGAATTTAATCTTCTTAGGATGACAACTGTAATGTTAGTGATAGTTGATATGACAGAAATTCAATTACACAAAATATTAGAGAATAAATTTTCAAACAATTTAGATATAAGAAGCACCTTATAATATTCATTGTTTATTAAAGAAGTGGCCTGAGCAAAATCCTTTCAATTGTAAATAGGGCAACCTCTTGCAAGAAAAGAGATAATATCAATGAGGTAAATTTTGAGATAAAGTTTTTAATTTCAATACTCTGACGAAATTGACGATAGATCATATTTGTGGTAGAAACCTGTAATTTCAACCAATGATGTTAAGATCCGCAAGTTAGTTGGTCATCTGTCAGTACAACCAGACGTAAGAATTGTTTTGAAGATTTTTATTATATGCATTTTGTACGATCTTGAATAAATGTAAGAAGATGAATGGATAACAAGCCTGTTTTATCAAAGAATATGTGCAAACGTGTTTGCAATGGTTTATTACCATTAGGGTAGGTATGCGAGAGACAGGTAGTGCGCTAAAACAGTGGGTCGAAGGACCTGTCGGACACTCTTCCAGAGTAATAATGTAACCTTGGCTATGACGGTATAATAATTATTTTGAATTCTGAAACTACATGTTTGCTTAGATTCATGGAACAATTAAAGTTGATTTTTGTTGAGAAGATTGGATATTTAAATCAAGTAATTGTATGTGCATGAGAAAACATGACACATCGCAGTGATGTGACTTTTCGTAACCGTGAAAACTGGCCATGTGTCAAGAGACCTGGCTCATATTATTACTTCATTTGTGTCGCAAGCTGTTAATGTTAAATTCTTGTACTAAGAATTGTGTTTCGTTTATACTTGACGGATTTGACATGACTATCTGACGTCATGAAATCGTGTAACAACAATATCAAAGAGTTGGCGAAACGATTAAACGAGCCTACTTTAGAGAAGCGGAATTGTATATGGTTTGTCGACTTATCTTGTTGAAGCCTCTGGAATATCCTCAGATTGTCCGTAGTTTGACATGTTCTCGAGTTGATTAAACTTAATAATCCATTTGACACGTATGGGAACACACCAGTGTGGTCACTCACTGTGATTTTTCAAACACTTATGATACACCTTGTAACACATAATCCTGTTTATTGCACTTGTAACTGAGTTTATGCACTGAGCAAGTTCGCAGAATCCGGCTCGAAGGACCAAATGTTACGCGCGATGGGTAAAATATAAACTGTTTACAGTTATTTACGAAGGTTGTAAATCTTCGTCGACCCATGGCGTTTCCAAAACCTGTTACAGTCGTGGAATATTTCTAAAGTTAATATTATGAAGTAGAATTTTATTGTAAAGTAGAGTTTATATAGTGGCTCAGAGTCCTCCACACTGGTGTGTCCAGGTCAATGAAGGATGTAGATCATCATCCCACTAGTTATACTGGTTGTTGTGTGTTGATGTAGTTGATAGTTACAAAGTTAGTCTAAGACTGACCAGAGTAGGTATATTTCAACGAAGCTAATCTAAGACTGACTAGTTGCCTCTAAACAGCCAGAAAAGAAAGCACAGGAAGAAGTTCAGGACGTGAAGGCGTTGCCAAAAGGGACCAATCCGGACAGATTGTTATTTGTAAAAGACAGTGATTGGTGAGATGATTCGACGAATGAGGTTGTAAGATTTTAGCCTTCACTCCAGGGTTGTAAATAACGTTTCGTTAATAAGGTGACCCAAACAGTTAAGTGATTTGGGTCCTTCAAAGAACTAAGTAAGGGGACACATTGCGAGACTGCTGAATGACCGAGTCAGAGTGCCTGGTCCGCCGAGTACGCAAGGATTTTCGTAAACACTGCACACAGCAAGGGTGCACAGTTTAGGACTATGGACATAAACTTCTTTAAGGAAAGATATATTGGCGTTATAAAGATGTGCTTTTCTGGCCTGTTAAAAGGCTATTGTCAATAGTTAAGACTGTCAAGCTGTAGAGACATCCATGTGGTCTTGAAGATCCGTTTGAAATTGCAAGAGTAAAGGTTTGACAAAACACCCATAAATATTACGCTAATTATATTCCGAGTGCTTCGGAACACTGTATATCCGTAAAGGATATTATATTATACAGGATGTTTCACAATTAGTGTAGGTCTCTGACATGGGGGATAGCTGACATAATTCTGAATAAGATCCCGCTTTGCAAAATTGGGGTATGAAGCTTCGTTTTTGAATTATTAAGGAAATACGCGGACCAATCAGAATGCGAGTATTACGCGTGCATAGACGCGAGAGCGCAGCTTCGAGCCTAGAGGCGGAGCGTGCGTAATCCTCGCGCTCTGATTGCTGCGCGTTAGATTACTACGCGCTGGATTATTACGCGTTGAATTACTACACGCTGGTTTTGCTACGCGTTAGATTACCACGCGTTAGATTCCTACACGTAGAATTACCGCGCGTTGCATTACTACGCGGTGGATTACTACGCCTTGAATACCCACGCGCTCGATGACTACGCGTTGGATATCCACGCGTTGGGTTACTACACGTTGGATTACTACGCGTTGAATATCCACGCGCTGGATTACTACGTGTTGGATATCCACACGATGGGTTACTACGCGTTGGATTATTACGCATTGGATTACCACACGTTGCATTACTACGCGTAGAATTACCACGCGTTGCATTACTACGCGTTGGATATCCACACGATGGGTTACTACGCGTTGGATTACTACGCATTGGATTACCACACGTTGCATTACTACGCGTAGAATTACTACGCGTTGCATTACTATGCGTTGGATTACCACGCGTTGGATAACTACGCGTTATCCGAAGCAGTCGGTCTTGCGTCTGCGCATGCGTAATCCTCGCGCTCTGATTGTCCGTGTTTTTCCTTAATAATTCAAAAACGGAGCTTCAAATCCCATTTTTGCAAAGGGAAATCTTATTCAGAATCACGTCAGCTACACTTCAGGGACCTACACTAATTGCGAGCCACCCTATATAACATAAGGGGTAATATTAACTATTGACTCTTTGCACTCGAACGTATTTTTGCTTCTTAATTAAATAGTTTGTTGAATTCTTTTAAAATTACTATTACTATTGTTCATTGCCACTCTTGTCTGTTGCACTATGCTTATATACCGCATGTATAATACTACAAATTAAGTTTAGTATAGTTAAGTTAAAATATTTATTTCAAATTCCTGTGTTAAACTGAATGTGAGTCATCTCTTAAAAGAGTTAAATTTAACTTGGTCTCGAGATAAAAGTGTTTAGATACAATAAATAAAACAATATTGGAAGAAATTTGGTTTGTAAGGTGTATTGCTCTTACTCTCATGCGTCTAGCCGAAGATTACTAATCCACAACGACGGAAGCCTCGCAAAGTCCCCTTTGGAATCGAGCCACGAGCTAAAGTCTCTCTCATCGTTAAGAATCGATAGCCTCGGCTATCCTTTTGCTCTCATGTATCCCTTATTGATATTCATTACCCGTTAAGTCAATATACAGGGTGGTCAGTTTTCGTTATCAAACGGCCTATCAAAATGTAAGAATTAACCTTACACTTGCTCTGTTTATGAACTTACCCCTCTTCAGCTTACTATAGATTTAGTTAAAAAGCATTTATTTCATATTGTTGTGTTAACCTCTTATCAGATACGAGTCAGACTTGTAATGCACGTTACACTTCAAATGTGACAAATCTAACTTTGCACAAAGATGGAGTCTTCGATATCAATTATAATTTGTATGATTGAAAATCACTGAGACCAGAATATGCCTAAAATTTAAATATTCTTTATTTACCTTGAGGCTGCAGTAATCAGTAGGTAGCTCTGACTGATACAACAGCTGTAAAACTTGTAGAGTTAAGGGTTAATCTGAATTGAGTCACTTTTTAAATCCACGAGCTTAATGTAAATTATAAGCAATTAATTTTATACCACCTATACGACATGTACGTATACACGTACGTATACGCACATATGTACATATACGTATTATTAGTATTACTTTATATGTACATTATTTATTACTACTATTGTCTTATATGTAATTATTGTTAATGCCATTTTTCCTTTCTACGAAATTGCTGTTAGAAAGCATGTATCCAGTACAAGATTTCTACATATGTGGTGTTCGCAATACTTCCATAAGGAAGTGACGAAATGTAATGACAGTCTTTAGAACTACTAGAACATATGACAATACTGTCTATACAAGATCAGTACTCTCACGAAAACAATTATGTATGTCAAAACAATACCATTGAGCTTATTTTTATCTTTTTCAGTTTTCATACTTGTTCACGTCGAAATTACAGGACATTACTTCACTCCATAACCTATAAGCTTTCCGGCATTTGCGTCAGTTAAAGCTATCTAATTATTACGCAGTGTTAAGATAAATACCGGACGTTGAAATGTTAAGTACATTTTGAATTTAATAATCTTCGATTACGCAAATTACAATACAATTGGTATGGAACTCATAGCTCAATGTTTATGCAAATACGATTTAGGCTTGTTAGGTTAGAATTGTAACGTGCATCACGAGTCTGACTCGATGTTAGAAGCCAAGTAATCAACTTCACCATCAGCTTAAATAATAGTATTTCCATCGTTTACATGAAGAATGGAAATGTTTCCAAATTAATGACACTTTGATTTAAAAGTATTTATTATGTATACACTAATGCATTTATACTTACAAGTTTAATTCATTTCACATTTATAAATGCATTATTATTTCATTTAATATTCATAAATGATTCATATTGATATGAATATTCATATTCATATCCAAAAGGAACTTTAATACTTTTAAAATTTATTTTACAAACAAGGAGGAATTGAAAATGAATTCTAAACGCAATAGAAATAGAAATCTCGTTCCTTTCGATTACTTAACCGAACATAAACGGGGTCATATTCGGCACATTAGCTCTATTATTTTGACGCTAGAATCGAAATACGCCGAAGAAACAGTTTCTACAAATATCTCGATGTCGCGATTTCGTTGACCGAGATATTTTCAAACGTTGGCACGTGACAATTTTATAATCGTCTCGCAGTATCGTACCAATTTATGGGCGTTGGTTCAATGTATGCAAAAACCATAAACGAACACACAAATACAAAAGTCCTAATATTTAACTTTAACGGTTTCGAAGATTGCAAACCTCTTGCTGAAATTATAACTAAAGCTCATCGTTGATTAGAAGAGAACCTTAAAGGATTTTTGGCGACAGTTTGCTTCACAACCTCCTGCAACATTTTTCATAGTTCTTACTAAATATATCCGAATATATGCATTTTAGAGAAAAAAGTTTCAAACAAAAAATAAAGCTCACAAAAGGCTTTACAAAGAAGGTTATAAACATTTTTAGTCTAAACCTATTATTTAGGTTGTTATGAGCCAAAATGGTGGGGGTCAAATTCACTTCCGCCCGTAGCACTTATAGCAAAGGGATAAAATACTTTTTCTTGTCATAATAACTAAAATAGCAGGTTTACAGAAAAAATATATAGAAAATGTTTTGTAGAACTTATTAAGAGCTTCATTTTTTGTTTCAAACGTTTTGCTCTAAAATTAATATTTTCGAAGATATTCAATAAAAATTGTGAAAATTGTGCTTCAAGAGGGGTTGGAGGGCAAAAGAGCCTTTACTAAAAATTCTTTTAGCGACCTTCTCCAATCAAAGGTGAATTTTAATTAAAATTTCAGTGCGATCAGAGATTTGCACCTTTCAGGTTTTTATTCAACCTAAAATTCATGTTGTAATACTAATATTTATGTAACGTATCCACATTCGTCTTAGTTGAACGCCTTCCGAAAAAGCACTCCATTGATTCATCAAAATAGACAATGTGTCGTTAAATCGTTAATCACATTCTAGATGAAAGCATGGATGTGTTGAGCGGAAATGAACATAAGATTTCATTTGGACTCATGCGTCAGAGTAGATCAATTAAGGCCAACGAAAATGCTAATAAGATGCTCTGACATAATCTGATCGTAGCGAAACTGCTAACATAACAGCAGCGTTTTGCATCAATAGAATTCGTTTCATGATATGCTACAATTATTATGATGAACTATATTGAGTGATACAGTAACCATACAGGGTGTTCCATTTAAGTTAGCATTGTAAAAAATCTCGGAGACTTGTGATTTAAGAAAAACAGTCTGACACGTGTCTTTTTGTATTTCAAGTGGGGAGTCAAATGGGATTACTAATTTTTTAATAAATTAAAGGTTGAAGGTTATTTCAAGACTATACTGTCTTGCTTTTGTCATAAACATTCTCTTCTGTTTGACAAAATATTTTATAATAATTACTGTGAATTATTTGCAATATAATCTATAGAATTAAATATACTACATCATTTATGTAATTAAATATACTACATCATTTATGTAATTAAATATGCTACATTATTTATGTAGTTAAATATACTACATCATTTATGTAATTAAATATACTACACCATTTATATAATTAAATATAATTATTACACGATGTATGCATATTTGCAGGACAATGAATGAATTCATCCTGTCAACTTAGGATTTGAATACATGGTATCTGAAAGAACATAAAAAGTGTAGAATTCTCCATAGTCTGAAATCTATAAACGTTCTTGGTCTTTCTTTTTGTTAATCACAATGGACTTCCGCCTTTGAAGATACTATCGAAAACAGTACTGTCGTACGTCGTAATTAGTTATCTGCATGTTCCATGCGATTTCAGAAAGTTTCCCCCAGAATACAATGGCTGAGAAGTCTTTACATAAAACTTCATTGACTGTACGAGTAAGAAGGAGAAAGCCTCGGATGCCATTCCGTATGCTGTTAATTGCATCGGGATCGCATTAACTTTGTTCCCTGACCTCGTCAATTCTGATTACGCACTTGGAAAGGCTCGTGGATAGAATAAGTAACTGTTTAACGCAATATTTTTCATTCATTTCTCTGTCGATGCCGCAAGTTTGATGCGGAAGAAATTGGAACTTAGAGAAGTTTTCGTGAATGTACAAATATCTGTACAAATAACAGCATTTAAAAATTGAAATAACTTTTCGTGGTGTCGTTATTTTGATCTTTTTGGATTATTTACTTTGATAATTTTATGTTGATTACATTACTCATTTTCCATTAAGGACTTTAATAATTTTATACTATACTAATTGCATTACTAATTTTTGATTAATTACTTTAATAATTTTATATTAATTACATTACTCATTTTTGATTAAGTACTTTAATAATTTCATATTAACTGCATTACTCATTTTTGATTAAGTACTTTAATAATTTTATACTATACTAATTGCATTACTAATTTTTGATTAATTACTTTAATAATTTTATACTATACTAATTGCATTACTCATTTTTGATTAAGTACTTTAATAATTTCATATTAACTGCATTACTGATTTTTGATTAAGTACTTTAATAATTTTATACTAATTGCAGTACTACTTTTTGATTAATTACTTTATTAATATTATTTTAATTGCATTACTAATTTTGGATTAATTACTTTAATAATGTCATATTAATTACATTACATATGTTTGATCAATTGCTTTAATAATTTTATTTTAATTACATTACTTATTTTCGATTAATTACATTATGTTTTTTTATTAACTATTTCCTTTATTTCACATTAATTTACTGATAATTATTAGAGTAATTATTAAGAGCAATCTATAAAGCACGCAAACGTTTCATTACACTAACAGAAAGAAATTTTAATCGATGATATGCTAATTAATAAATGAAAACATGGTAATTGATAATAATATATAATATAATAATATTATTATTCAATAATTATTATGTGCAGTCGATAAAGTGCACAAATATTTCATTACACTAATAGAATAAAATTTGAATCAACAGTATGCTAATTAGTAAATTAAAATATGTTAGTTAATAATAATACAAAATAATATACTGTATCACGTATTTATAAATTATAAATGTAAATTTGTTCACCTAATATATTAATGAATGCAATAGTAATTGTTATATTAATAAATATATTAGGTGAAAAAAATTTACATTAAAATGCAAATTAAAATACAAAAAAATATTAAGAAATAATAAATACTAATCTGAAAATAAACCGTTTTAAAATTACTCAGTTATTCTTGCTATAACTAGTTTTTTATGCACTGTAGTTTGAGCACTGTCATTTTTCACATACTGAACCCTCACACAATAGGCTTTTCATGACAACCGCTTGAAACAGTAACCATTCATCTGAATGTACGCTTTCAGATATTTTCTGAATGACCTCCTCTTAAAACAACAGATGGAATTTATTACAATAATTATAATAATTTATCACGGTATCCTGTCATTTCTTCCAATTATAGTAGTTATTTTTAATCTACAGAAATTAGTATGCTATTACGAAACGCATTTCTAAATCGTCGTTTGTTTACCATAACAGAACTCAAGATATAAATTACAATCACCGTTATAAATGATCTGAGATTATATACTTATGATTAACTTAAAGGGTTTTTATTAGTATAATTCTCTGGTTAATGTAACTTTTTTAGTGTTCCATCAGATTGAATATGTACCATGATTACATGTTACTAGGAAGTTAATTGCACATCAGTACGTAATTATAGTAATAGAACTGAACACATAAACTTGAATCTCAAACTCACTGAATTTATTTCGGTTGCGTGCATTAAACCTTGTCTAGACAACTTCTTCTTTTAAAATTCCTTGCTAATAAAGCTACGTGCAATAATTTTGACGTATGTATTCTTGAGATTATTCCGTCATTGCTATGCTAATCCATGTATTGTTGTGTCTTATTTTTAAAGACCATTTTGAAAGAAAAAAATAAATGTGTACTTAAACTATTGTATTTATTACTTCCCTGATTATTCAAAACGTGAAAAGAAGTTTAGTATGTATGGTTAGGTTAGGTTGTTAGTTAGGTAAAATTGAATAATGTAATGTACATTAATATGAAAATTGACTTCGTTGAAAATACAACAAAATGTCAAAATCTTATCACCAAAATTATAATGTAATGTGAAACTGTAATATGAGGAATGTGGAAACTGTCATAAAATATCTGAATATCATCAAATTAATGTTATGTAAATTAATATAAAAATATCTGAATGTGATTAAACTAATGTGTATTCATATAAAAATTGTCTTAACGTTACAAACATAGCAAAGTATCTTAATTTTTCTATTACACTAATATCTTATTAGTAACTCGGGTTATTTTGGCTCTCTCATACAAAATTTATAGAATCAACATGAGTCATATAATCCACATACATGCCATGAATTTAGTGGTTTAAGTATATTTTGCATATTTTAATCGACACATCACAAGTACATAAATATTTACTAGTAACTATAAACAATTCTAATCAAATCGTAGAAACTAGTTTCTTAATTTACTTTTAATCAAAAATATAAATTATATGAATAGTTGTGGAACTGATTCATTTTCTCCATCATTCTGACTACAACACCTACACAGCAGTGATAGTATAATGCATCAGCAAATAACATAATGTTACGCAAGGTGTTAATGAAAAAATCAGAACCGAGATAACGTGTTCCGTCAACATTCAGTTCACGGGTACAATTCATAAAGCATTACACGCTGGAATTTAGGTTACCTACGTAATTAGCGAAGATAACTTTTAAGTGTCGTGAATCGACCAGCGTGAGGTAGCTAAATGTGGCTAACTAGCGAGAGAGAGGAAGAATGAAGCGAACGAAGAGGAAAAGAGTGCACAGCGTGGGCGTATTTGTACGTAAGATCATCAAATCCAACCACTTTAAACAAGTATCAGTCTCCGAGCGATAAGAATAGCGGCGTGTCACCTTTACTTTTTCTTCCGACTGATTCTTTTAAATTTAAGACATACAGGGTGTCCTTTGTCAACGCGACAGAACTCAAGAATGTATTAAGGCGAAGTGGGGTAAGTGCAGACTGGTTTTTGTAAAGTTGGTATTTAAACTTAAGTATTTTCAGTCTGCTATGTAAATACTTAACGCTGTCGATATCGAACGCTTTGCACAATTACTACTATTTAATTAATATTAACTAGGACCTTAATTTTCCTTGTACATTTTGATTTTGATAGGAAATTGTTTAAAATGTCAACTACTCTGCACTTTCCCCGAAAATGGGGTAAGAGCATAACTTGAAGTTAAATACTTTGAAACTTTATTTCATGTGCAATGGGGCAAGAGCAGAATTATTAACAAATCTGCTGTAAAATGCTTTTTACTGCATTATGCAAGTATTCTATACTGCAAACAAGTACTCTTAGCTGAAATATAAAAGGGGATATAGTGAAGCAAAACGAGAAAACAAACATACTAAATGGAGAAATTTCGCTCATATTGTAATAAAAATAGCGTGTATACGCATTTGCCCCGTTTACAAACTTACCCCACTTCACCTTAATATTGTAGATTCTTAAACACTGTGCAAAAGTTATAGTACAGGTACAAAATAATTGTGGCTGTTTTTCGATGTTGTATACAGTGTGTTTTCTACTGTTTTTTTACTGTCAAACTTTATCAGCGCATTCTATATACAAATACGAAAAAATTGATATAGGATTTTAAACACTATTATAAAGTTATAACAAAGGTATAAAATTACTGTGGATCGTTTTGTTTTTTGATATCATACAGTGTGTCCCGGTCTTTTTACAATCTTTATTAACGTATTCTATATGCAGAATTGAAAAAAAGATGTTATGTTAATATAGAGTTTTAAACAATTTATTAAAAAGTTATAATATAAATACAAATGATTTTGGATTGCTTTGTTCTTCGATATTACATACAGTGTATTATTCCAGTAAGAAATAACAGGAAATAAGTCAGAGTTACGTAACACACGAAAAATTATGTCAGGTCGAAGAGGTTAATTTACTGCGTTGGCCAGAAATGTATGCATGATCTAACTTATGCGGAAAAATATTTAAAAATAGAAATTTCGTATAAGCTGCTGTTACTAATGACGAATACCATAATCAAAGTTTATAAATGTGTAGTAGTATCATTTAAATAAAATCAGTTAAGAATTGATATAGAAACATGGAATGTATAATACGTACACTTATTAACAGAATAGATTTCTTCAACGAAAAATTGGATTGCTCAATTTTTAAGAAAGTAGAATTAAAATTAATTTGGAAATTTTTAACATAATTACTAGTGCAATTATTACGTAATTATATGCTACAAAATACTATGAAATTTTAATTTAATTATTTACTACAATACACTATGAAATTATAACGAAATTATTTATTACAAAATATTATAAAATTGTTACATAATTATTACTGCGACATTGTAACGTAATTATAACGTAATTGTTATAATTACAAGAGTGTTACGTATACAAAATTATAATAAAATAAAATACTAAATTATAATTATAATAAAATACTACAAAATTGAATATATAACAAAAAAGTATAAAATACAACTTCCGAGTAATTCGCATGTGAATGTCCTCCATCCTCCATCGCCACGTTTATTTTTCCCAGAGAAAAATCTCCAAAAGAAAAATATACTAGTGTTCGTAAGAATTTGATCGATGCCCAATTAACCTTATTGCGGCAATTAAATTAAGCACCAGAAAAATTGAACGGGTTAATTAAAATGACATCGACTGGTTTAAAAGACGTAGTTCGATCGAGGACAGAGTATCATCTATCTGTTTCGTTTTTTAATACAGACAATGACATAATCGTTTCTTTTTTCTTGTCGCTGAACTACAAATACGTAATTCGTAGCCGGAGACAACGATCTGGTCCATTAGCCGTACATCGTACAATTACCGGTAAGACGATATGGCACATTGGCGATCCTGCGCTAACAATCAGTTACGCCTCGACATCGAGAACTATAATGATAATTGACAGGGGTGTGTCCAGCAGACGTATGAAGCAACTTAAAAGGAATCGGTTACTACGGTCCCTGACCATCAAATTATGACCACTACAAATTTTCAGCATTTTTCACGTTCTATGTAAAATTAAGCCCGTTCAAATTGTAATGATATATTAGTTATCACGATTACTATTGTCCATAACATTAACACATATTAATATCTTATATTTCCACCCTTTGATTTGGTCACCGCTTCCGGCATGTTCTGTATACGCCATATGCTTTATATCTTCATTATTTTCCCAAATATCTGTAATTCTTTTCAACTCAGATAATGTGGTTGGAGAGTTGTGAACTAGTCTTTTGAGTAGGCAGACATTTTCTGTGGCATTCAAATTTCACCTGACGCGCTATCGATACTCGAGCCTAACGTAAACGCTTGGACGCCCCTTAATCGCTCATCACACAATTTATTATCACGGTAGTAACAAATTGCTATGTATATATCGTTATCAATGTATTTAGTATTAATTTGCAGGACCTAAGAATTTTCCATGTATGACATAATTATAGCCATGAAAGTGAAATTTTTGTACGTGGTCCTTATTTGATGGCCAGGGACTATTTACTGTACTATCATCGTAATAGAGTAACTGCAATAATATATTAATGTATTCGACTTTCCAAATTTCTAAATTTTTTTATTTCGACATTCATAAATTTCCACGTATTTCAACTGCCATATTTCCTCATTTCTAAATTGGAAAATATGAAAACTGCAAAGTGTAGTAATTTAGATACTTGAAAATTTAAAAATTCATTGTTTTAAAATTCTTATATATTCAAATTTCTAGTTCTTCCAGTTCTACTCTTACAATTTTTAAGACTATAAAATTAAAAAATTGAAAATGGACAAATTTTTGTATCTCGACATTTCCAACTTCTAAATTTCTAAACTAGTAAATATTACAATTCAACATATTTAAATTTCAAATTTAAAAATTCCTGAACTACCGCGTTTTCAGACTTCTAAATTTAAAGTTAAGTATCTATAATTAAAAACTAATAATGACAGTCAAAATCAATTAAATCTGTCAATAAAAGCTTCATCTGTTGATCTGTCATCTCTCTTCACAAATCGTATAGGTTAGGTTAGGTTATTACAAACTTATTACAACAATTAAGAATTAACAAATTTATTACAATACCATAAGCAAAGTAAATTTTACTGCTATCATACAATTAAGGAGTAGCATTCTCTCCCAACGAAACGATTATAAAACTATAAAGGTCAGAGGTAAATCGACTAAACATTGGTAACACGTAGATTAGTATATAGAGTATAAATATCTGGATACTCAAGTTTAATCGATATTATCCAACAACTAATTTGTGTTCCGATATTCAATATGCATTTCTTATAAAGCAGTGTTTGTCAACCAGTGTTTAGGAAAAAAGTTTATTAAAATTTGCTTTTTATTTAACACAAAACGTACACGTATGTATATTATAAATAAGCTGTTTGATCCAGTCCAAGGGCAAATTAATCGTGTATCAGGAGACATATAACAAATAATGTAAATCGATAATTATATTCATAGACATGCTGATATTTGAGAGAAATATAGTAACTTGTGCACTGCAACCACTTTAAGATAAATTTAGGATAGATTTAAGATTTAAGGTAGATTTATCATGGCTTAACCCTTGGTATTTCTTTTTTTTCAACTACTTTTTACTTAATTTAGAAAATACTTAATGACTAATAAAATAGCTAATAGTATAATTAAAAATGGGGGTGTAGATATAACGTTGTACTGCAACAGTGTAGAGTAACAAATAAATTTTTCATTTATATTAAATAGTAAGATAAATAAATAAAACTATATTCAACTAATTTATTTATCATAATTATTTATAATTTTGTCTGTTCAATATGTTGAACAGCAGTTTTAATAATGCTTCGTTCTCCCACAAAAACAATAAAAAAAAACAAATATGTTGTGATTCCTTCCATTGTAGTTACATAAATATCAATACCAAACTAATTAAATCAAAATTAATTACTTAATTTCAAATGTACATATCAAAAATCAAGAGAGCAATAAAATAATTATTTTATTTTATCAGGTAGGCATTTTTAAAAACGTCAAGATAAATAATAAATTTTTTATCGAGTTTTATCGAATATCATAAAGTCTATAACGAAGGGAAACGATTTGGAGACCAAAATTATGCTATTTTTTGAGGAAATCGTAGTAAGTACCGGTGTAATTGCGTGCATCGTTTTCTTATCAAAGCATCTCGTACGTTAAATAATTCCAATCACGTTGGACTCACATGTACTTACACACACGTAGTTCTATTCGTAATAGAAACTCGTAGTTTCTTTGTATATGTAGTCTTAAACGTTCGTGCATAGTAAAACCTTGCATTAAAACGGTAATTTTCACTGAGCGTACCATAATAACTGAAAAATATCACGTGCTTTATAATCGAAGAATGTTACTGTAGAATAGTTTGAGAGAAGTAGATTAAGTTCGCGTTTGATTATTACAGAAAACAAATTTTGCTTGACGATCAAGCTTTATTAAACATATGAGAGTAATTTAGAAATGTACTACTTCTAAATTAATTTATTATAATTTATGAGTATTATAATCTCCTGTACCATCACCTGTAACTGTGAAAGATACAAAAATAAAACGTAACAAAAAATAATGATTATAAAAAATAAAGAAACGTTTCCAATAATTTTATAAATTACACACTTTGCTATTTATACTTGACAAAATCAAAGAATCTCATGGTACACTATTTTTAAATCGAAGTAAATGAATTTTAAGGTCACCAGATAACTTTTTTAGAAATTTTACTACGGTAATTATCTACAATTTTAATTTTTGAAAGGGATATGAATATTTTTGAGAGAGAACATAAAATCTAATCCTCAAGAAGGAACATACGTATTATAAACTTTACATTTGTAACTAGTTTGTTCTCATTTAAACCAAGGCACTAAATTCTTATATTCTTTTGCTTACTGAACTCGAATGCTTTCTTTGTACTGCTGGTTTCTGGCTTAAACTTCGGAGCTGCATGCAAATTTGTACGTTTTTTTACCTATTGTTCACATCAGCAGCTGTGCTACTCGTTAGCTGGCTCTTATTAATACCTTTCGCTTTTAGTTCTTCTCTTTTAATGACATCATGCTTCCCGTTTTGTATATTCATCACACTATATCGGAAGAATGTTTTGCGATTAATGTTTGGTACAAAATTTCGACGCTTTATTTGTATAATTTTAAATTACACTCATAAATTATAAATTTATAATACAGTTACGATTTTTGTTATAATTGTAACAATTTTAGATTAAATTATATTTATATATAGGTTCGTAAACACAAACATTATAGCAACTATATACAATATAATTTGTATTTATGGTTTAATTATAATTTTTTTGTAAATTTGTAACATTACCTTTTATATGAAATGTAATAACATTTCTATATTATTAGATTTTTAATAGAATATATTTATTATTAGATTTAATAGAAATCTTATATTTTAATAGAAAATATAATAGTAGTTTATTCTATTCACATGTGTGTATGTACATATACAAATAAACATTACAGCAGAAAATTAATGTAATATAATTTTAAACTGTATTTATAGTTGTAAGTATAATTTTTTTTTAAATTTGTAACAAAAGCTTTCATATGATTATAACCATATTTTATTTTATTTACATGTATGTATATATGTAGATAAACATTACAGTAAAAATACAGGTAATATAATTATAAATTATACTTATATTTTTTATTTAGTTTTAACAAAACGTAGTCGACGCGACGTTAAACACTTATGAAGAAGAAGAAGATTAAATTTTGTTTAACATTAATTTTCATACGATTATAACAATAATTTACTGTATTCACAATAATATTCATATAAACATCAAAGTATTAACTGTGTATAATATAATCTTAAACTGCATTCATAATTAAGTTATAATTTTTATTAAAATTGGTAACAAAATTTATATACAGATAAATGTTCATAAACATGATAATTATTGTTTACAATTATTATTCAACTAAACAATTTATACATAGATATATATTTATAGATACGATAAATATTGTTCAAATTTATTGTCCAACCAAGTAATGCACAGACATATTCATAAACACGATAATTATTTAAAAATTATAATATATATACATTTAAATATAACCAAGAAAATAAATGAACCTTTATACAATTCAAATAAGATTAAATATGCTTATCCAGATACGAGAAACAAGCTCGTTCGCGAAACGAATGCAGCAACGATAAAAATAAATGCGGTGATAGAAAGAAAATGGAACTTCAAAACTACAATACAGAGAGTTGAAAGGTACAGAGCATTACAGAGAGTTAAAGAGAACTAGAAAATCTTAAGTGTTTAAGAAAAACGCTCCATCCTGTTGGAACATGGATGCTGCGCGACGTCGCGTCGTTTTATTATCGATTCTCCTGTCTGGCGCTAGTGCAAACCCTCTCTTCTGCTTGTTCCCCTTCTTTCACCACGACCCCTCACCCTTTTACTCGGCCTTTGTACGAGTACGCACATACCCTTCCTGGTTTACGGGAATACGGCGAGCGTGCGTTCGCTCGAACGTGACATAAGCCGGTTCTCCGTTAACAAAATATACGGGGTGTCGTGCAACTGTTGGCACAACTGAGGATCTTGTAACTTTATCTAAGAATATCGATCGAGTATGTAGTGCACGGTATGTGCGATGGAAAAAGATCGATACTGAAATTTCAAGGTACGATAACTTGGATAATGGTAGCAGGGATTTTTTTAGATTTTAGAATTGCGGTTTGGGATTCTGAGATTTTGGAATTGCGCGATTTGGGATTTTGGAGGTTTTGGATTTTAAGATTTTGAAATTTTGGAGGTTTTGGATTTTGAAATTCTGGATTTACGAAGTTTTCGGATATCTAGATGTTGGAATTGTGCAATTTTCGGATTTTGAGATACTGGAATTTCGAAATTTTGGAATTACAGAGGTTTGAGGTTTTTACACTTTCGACTTGCAAGGTTTCTGGATGTTTAGATGTTGGAATTGTGCAGTTTCGGGATTTGGAGATTTTGAAGTTGCAGAGGTTTAGGATTCTGAGATTTTGGAATTGCGGAAGTTTGAAATTTAGAGATTTTGAAATTGCAGAGGTTTGGGATTTTTACACTTTGGAATTGCAAGTTTTCTGGATGTTTAGATGTTGGAATTGTGCAATTCTGGGATTTTGAGATACTGGAATATCGGAAGTATGGAATTTTGAGATTTTGGAATTGCGAGGTTTCTGGATGTTTAGATGATGGAATTGTGCAGTTTTGGGATTTGGAAATTTTAGAATTGCAGTTTTGGAATTGCAGATGTTTGAGAATTTAGTGATTTGTACATTATGGAATTACGAAGGTTTGGTATTTAGAAATTATGGAATATCGGAGTTTTGAGTTTTAGAACTTTTAAGACATTGGAATTTCAAAATTTGAAGAATTTTTACATGTTGAAAACTGCTGGGACCTAGGAATTTTAATATTTTAATATTTTCTAGTTTCTATTTTTGCACTTTGAAATATCGAATTTTCGGAATTGGGGGATTTTGTAGTGTTATGAGACTAACTTTTTGAAATTTTTAAATTTTGAGACTGTGGGATTTTTGAATTATGAAAATATTAAGTAAAATGTTAAAATTTTGTAATTTCTATTTTCCAGTCTTTAATTGCCGATTCCAAATTTTCAAAGGCCTCAAATTTCCAAACTTTTGACTTTCTATATTTCTAAATTATCTACCTCAAATATCCAAAATTTCAAATTCGCAATATTCTAAATTTCTGAATTTAAAGTCCATAAAACTTTAACTTTTTAAATCTCTAAATTGTTAAATTTTTTAATTTCTCTAATTTTAATTTCCTCAATTTTGAAGTTTTTAACTTCTTGAATTTCTCATATTGCTCATACTTCCCAAATTCCTCAAATTTCACAAATTTTACATGATTCTAAAATTTTTTAAATTTCTCAAATTTCAAAAATGTATAAATCGAAGAGGTTCTCAACTTCCAACATTCTATATTTTCAAATTTCTCTTTCTCAAATGTCTCAATTGTCAAACTCAAATTTTTAAATTCCCAAATCTACAAATTTCCAATTCGAATTCAAATTTCCAACACCAAATCTTACTTTCAAACTTCTAACCTTTCAAATAAAAAATTCCAAAATTGAAAATTTTCCAATCACCATCATACTCAATGTATATTATATTAATCCTCAAACCATATTAATCCAACTAAAATCCCTGGCATTGGGATTACTTATACTACACAAAAATTCTACCCACACCAACAAGTTAGAAACACAAATTAAGAATCGGTCCTATTCGATCCTACCCACTACAATCTCATAATTTCTATTCTATCCAATCTAACTTGTTTCTATCTAAAGAAATAAAAACCCAAAATATGTTGTACTCAATACCACCGATATAATTACACCTAATCAAGTATCCTCCAGCGAATATCAAGCGATACGCTAAACGCAGATCGATCAGCATTAAACCGATTGCGTCGCTACAATTTTAAAGCTGACGTAATGACCGGTATGTCAGGATCGAGGCGTTATCGGTATGCGGTTGTTGCACAGGTAGAAACGACAACACATCACGTGTGTGTTAGTTTTGAGCTGTATTTCATTCGCAACGAATCCAATCGTTCCGAGGACGCGTGTCCTTTAACGGAAAAACGAAACAAATCGGTGAAGGGGCTGCCCGAATGCGACAAATTGATGCCAAAGACTGCTTCGTTTAAGGAAAATCGTGGCGGATTACATCGTATCAGTTATGTAGATTTAAGCACGTTGCGTGAGTTTGATTCCGACCTGTTACGCGATCACAATGTTACGACATGTCTGCTCGAGATGTTTGAACGCAACATCCTGCGACTAAAATCGCGACACGAACGGTTACTGATAAAAAAGGACGATGTTAATGAGCTATGAAAAAACACGATCCGAGTTGAACGCACCGTCGTTTAATCGCCTTTGCCTTCCGACGATGTTAAACGCGCTGATAAATGCGCGTTTGGTTGAGCATTGCGTAACGTTTCTGAGTTAGGTATCGGTAAAATTGCTGACTGTGGTCGAAAGTTTTGTTGGAGTTATGTTGGAGACTTTTTGATACATCAATATATTGTTCAGTATTATATTAGGTTGTGGTACTTCATATTTTCATTTTTTATGAACCTTGATGTTTGTATTGAATAACGTTATAGTAATTATGTATACATAATTGTACTGTATATATTGCACTTACATATGTATGGTGTTCGACATTCAGTTCCACTATAAATTAATTTGTAACATTTTGTAAATGAAATTGTTTTCTGCACCTACCTATCCACATCAAAGGTAGACTACTTCTGATATAGGTAGGCAATCTTATGTGACGAATTATTTGTCATTGCTTAATAATCTTATGTGACGAATTATTTGTCATTGCTTAATAATATAAGATTGCTTGCATCAGAAGTAGATGTTATCTTCTTTCACTATGTATTAATGTGTAACATTTTGCAACTAAAATTGTATTCTGTATCTACCTATCCACATCAAAGGTAGTCTACTTCTGACACAAGTAGGCAATCTTATATGACGAATTATTTGCTGTCACTGCTTAATAATATAAGATTGCTTGCATCAGAAGTAGATATACGTTTGATGTGCATAGGTACAGAAAATAATTTTATGTGCAGAATGTTGTTAATCACTTTAAAATGAAAGAAAGTAAATATCCTAGCACACAAATGCAATATACGCAGTGCAATTGTGTTGCAGTAATTATATAAAGATTTATGTAAATATTAGGTACCATAACCTAACATTTATGCTAATTGTAAGTGATTTGTAGCTTGATATAACATTAACGTTTTTACTGGTAGCTTGTTGTTGAATGTGCAAAGTCAGTACTGCGAATGCTTCAATTAGAAATATATTTTTGTTTACAATAGATTGAGAGATAGTTTAAATTGAAATGTTTAAAATTTTAGGGTGTTATTAAAATTTATATTACGTTTACAATTCACTCGAGTTTAACTAAACTTGAAATTTATTAAGTACAAGTTAATTGAATAATCCTCTACATCTTTCAAAACTAATTTCACTATATAATTAATTCTTTATTTCTATGATCAAATATTTGTCAATGACTTGAAATGTTTAAAATTTTATTATATTAAAGTACATATATTTTCATCATTGTAATTAACAATTTTTAAATAATTAAATAAAAATTTATTCAAATAAAATATTTTCTCACCTTATCACATTCGTTAATTTGAAAAAGATAATTGATTTGTTCTCAGACTTTGAAAATATTATTTTGACTGAATTGTATTTAAACTCACGAAAGAGGTTAAAACATTTTTAATGTTATTATATTCGTTAAAAGCAATTACTTTATTTTTAGCCTGAATTTAATATTAAATTAACAAGTAAACAAGTAAACATTCAATGTAATTACTCGACATTTTTCATAAAAATAAAGTAATTAACGTGTACCGAATTGATTCCATCAGCAGTAATATTCGATGGTTTTAATTAAACGATAATTTCAACAAATTCATTTCCAAGAATTTCCAACATTTTCAACAATTTCGTTTCCAATTTCAGATTTTCAATACCATATTGCGAATATTATATCAATTTCCATTATCAGAATTTTAATACACTTATTGATTATATGAACTATTACATCAAATATTGTATTGATTATATTAACTGTTTTGAAACTATACATTAAAAACTTTTGTAATAAAAATTTATTTTAAAGGTGGAAAGATTTTATCGGAGCGATGTTGAATGATTCTTACAGGTTGAGAAGAAATGTAACCAAGGCCGACGTTTACCGCTTCCTAAGAAACACTGCAAATTGTTACATAATCGTGAATTGCCGGAACGACTATTTCCAAGAATAGACATGATTCTAAAGTTGTACTATAATAACATAAACAGGGTCACAATTTCCCAGTTACAACGATATTGTTTGTGAACGCAGTCTTATGAATCAGTGAATCTGTGTATACAAAATCCATATTCATCAAACACTATTTACATATTTAAAAAAGATACAGCAAACTATATTTCAAGATCGAATGTAATTCAGAGTAGAGTTATTGTTAAATGGATAAATTTATAAATGCATTACAATTGTGATAAACATTGATAAATTTTAAATTTATAATCTGATGCTTACAAAATAATAAATAGTACTTACTACATTTATATGTAATATATTTAATTCATAAATTGATATAATTTATAATAACAATAATTTTAATAATCAATGTTGTGTTGTTAAAATTAAATTGTCAAGTTGTGTGTCAACTATCAGATCCATATGTTTTGATAGAGTTACGTAATAAGTGTTAGCTGACACCTTTTATTTACAACACCTGCACGAAATAAAAATTAGTACCCATTAAATTTATAATTACTCACGAGAACTTCAGTACTCATAGAGATAATACAATTTATCAGTATAGTTACATATGTATACATAACGCATAATGTGAAGTGGGGTAAGTGCAGACTGGTTTTTGTAAAGTTGGTATTTAAACGTAAGTATTTTCAGTCTGCTATGTAAATACTTAACGCTGTCGATATCGAACGCTTTGCACAATTACTACTATTTAATTAATATTAACTAGAACCTTAATTTTCCTTGTACATTTTGATTTTGATAGGAAATTGTTAAAAATGTCAACTACTCTGCACTTTCCTCAAAAATGGGGTAAGAGCGTAACTTGAAGTTAAATACTTTGAAACTTTATTTCATGTGCAATGGGCAAGAGCAGAATTATTAACAAATCTGCTATAAAATGCTTTTTACTGCATTATATAAGTACTCTATACTGCAAACAAGTACTCTTAGCTGAAATATAAAAGGGGATATAGTGAAACAAAACGAGGAAACAAACATACTAAATGGGAAAATTTCGCTCATATTGTAATAAAAATAGTATACGCACTTGCCTCGTTTACGAACTTACCCCACTTCACCTTATTCAAATCCTGAAAATTCCAAATTTTTCAATCTCTGAATTTTTAGACTAAATGCCACAATTTTCCAAATACCAAATTCCCAAATACAGAATTACAAAATTCCACAATAGCGTATTAGATTGATTGATTTTATAAGGGCCTCGACTGCTATGATTGGCCCGTGTAGTAGATATGTTCATTGGTATACCTAATAGATACATATGTACTTATGTAGGTCAATCAAAGTACTGTAATTATTTTATCGCATGTAACTATGCGAGCTGAAGTTTCCGTAACAGTTGCAGGAAATTAATAAGCATATTTAGATTTGCTTTGCATAATTCATTTCGCCACATAATTGTCCTGTTAATAGTTAACGTGGTAGGTGAATAATGAATACCTGGGGCAATTGCGCAACCGCTTATTATTCAATCTGAACAGCGAATGATGAGTTAATTCGTCACTCGAATTTTGAACTGACAGGTTTTTATTACTTTTCATCGTTTTAGGTGGTATCAACGAATGCATTTTTATTATAATTTTTCTTAGAGATTCAAGAATCAATGTAATTCCAAATTCCACAAGTTCCTAGGTCACAAAATTCCTGAGCTCCAATATTCAAAATATCTGAATTTCTAGGTCCATAAAGTAGATTACTAAATTTTTAGTTTACTAAATCTCTAGATACCCAAATACTTAAATTTCTATATTTCTACATTTTCAAATCTGAAGCGCTCCAAATTCCTTAAATCCTCAACACCTAGATTCCCAAATATCAATGATTCCATATCTCTACTATATCTTCTTCTATATTTCCAAATTCCCAAATTCCTAAATTTTCAAGTTTCCAAGTTTCCAAGTTTCCAAATTCCCAAATTCCCAAATTTCCAAATTCTCAAATTCCTAAATTCTCAAATTTCCAAATTCTCAAATTCCCAAATTCCCAAATTTCCAAATTTCCAAATTCTCAAATTCCCAAATTACTAAATTTCCAAATTCTCAAATTCCCAAATTCCCAAATTACTAAATTCCCAAATTCCCAAATTCCCAAATTCCCAAATTCCCAAATTCCCAAATTCCCAAATTCTCAAATTCCCAAATTTCCAAATAATATGTCCAACGTATTTCTCCAAAGATTCCTCATCGCTACATTTCCAAATCCTAAGCTCTAAAGCCTTATACCTCCAAATATCTAGATTTCTGCATCAGTAGATGCCTAAATCACAAAACCCTAAACTCTAATCTCCGAAATTTCTATATCTCTATGCCCAAACATCATATGAGAGTGTCCCAACCTAGTATCCCAACACCTGCGGCCCTAAATCTCCGAATCTTCTTCTCCCTGCATCCCAAACACCACAAATTCCTGCATAAGCTCTAAATCGTACACACACGAACGGGCAAAACGATACAAAGTTCGTTCAAGAAATTGCGAGTTGTTAGCAATTTCCGAACGCTTGTTAAGAAAACGTAACAAAGGAACCCACAAATTTAATATTGCACTCGAATCATCAGAGCGTGCCTCATTAGAGTTCGTCTCGGCGTGCCTTCAGCCTATACGACCCTTCATAGGAAGGAAGCCCCTCCAAAGCTTTGGAAGTGGGAAGATAATCACGGATGCTGTGTAGGTGCGTCTTGAACGAGACGGGGTCGAGGGCTTCTCCCGTTTTTCCGCGTATTCGTCGCCGACAAATTCAAAGAACCTTGCCGGTCGGTGAACTCGAGTCGCAATAAATCGTCCATTGACTTTCGATAAATCTAAGCGCCACTTGTAATCCAACTAGGGGAACAATGTTAATATTAACACGGTGACCGCCAGAGTGAAAACGTTCGGGGCGAACGATACGGATTATTAACGTCTTGCTTTATGATTTATGAGGTGCGTCAGTCGGAACTAATCGCTGCTGTGTTGTTAAACTGGAGAGAAAAATTGAAATGTTATGTCAATTTTGTGTTGTGGAAAATTGAAATGTTATGTCAATTGAGTATGACTCAATCTTGTTGAGTATCTTTGACTACGAAAAGAATAATAATTGGGCTTGGATTCTTAATCGAAAGTATTCAAAATTCGATTTGGGGATGAGAGATTTGGGAATTTGGTGATTGGAAGGTCTACAGATTTGGGGATATAAGAATTTAGGAATTTAGCCATGTGAGAGTCTGGATATTTAGGAATCTAGGTATTTGGGAATCTAGGTATTTGGGGTATATGGGATTGGAGGATGTAGAAATTTCAAGATTTAGCAATTAGGGGATTTAGAGATTTGGATATGTAGGAATTTGGGGATGTAAGCATTTGATGATATAGAGATTTGGGGATGGAGGGATTTGGAGATGTAGAGATTTGGGAATGTAGGAATTTCGGAATTTAGAAATTTGACAATTTAGCAATTTGTGAGTCTAAAGATTTAGGGATGTAGGAATTTGAGAATATTAGGATTTAGAGATGCAGGACTTTGAGAATGCAGGGATTTCTGGATTTAGGAATTCGGAAATTAGGGATTTTGCTAATACAGCAATTTGGGAGACCAGAGATTTGGGGATGAGGAAATTTGGGAATTTAGCGACTTGGGAGTCTAGAGATTTGGGGAAGTAAGCATTTGGGGATGTAGGAATTTCAAGATTTCAAAATTTGGGAATTTAGCAATTTTTGAGTCTAGAGATTTAGGTATGTAGAAACTTGAGAATATTAGAATTTGGAGATGTAGGAATTCCGGGATGTAAGGATTTGGGGATGTAGGGATTTGGGCATGAAGAGATTTGGGTATGAAGGGATGTGAGAATGTAGGGATTTCTGGATTTAGGAATTTGGAAAATAGGGATCTTGCAAATATAGCAATTTAGGAAGTCAGAAATTTGGAGATGTGGGGATTTAGAAATTTTGCAATTAGATAGTCTAGAGATTTGACAATGTAGGAGTTTGGGAATTTAGCGACTTGGGAGTCTAGAAATTTGAAAATATAGAGATTTGGGAACTTAACGATATGGGAGTCCAGAGATTTAGGATTCTAAGCTGTTGGGAATGTAGTTTGGGAGATTTGAGAATCTAAGCATATGATATAGAGTACATAGAAGATACAAAGATTGCAGGATTTAGGAGTTTAGAAACCAAAAATTTGGGGAATTTACCAATTTGAAGGTCTATAGATTTGGAAATGTAGACTCCAGGAATTTAGCAATTTGAGGATCCAGAAATTTTGGAATATCGAGATTTGGTAAAAAAAATAGTGTCTTCCCTTTCTTGCCTTCTTCATTTATAGACCTGGTACACGCAAAGCTCGAAACGCGCAAATTCGACTACCCCTCGACAAAGCTACTGGTATCAGTTATTCATATAATCTGGACCTCCCTAAGAAATCTTTCTCCCCGCTGTGAAATATTGTGCTACGATTACTGTACAACTGACGTACAATACCCATAGGTGCAATGAAACTAAACGCAACTAATCACGTACGTGATGAAATTTCACGAGCTTGTAGATGGTTACGTTTCACCCAGAGTTTGGTCAATATTCTCCGTGAGTATACGGAATGTTTCATAATGGAGGTAGATGTAACTGTATATACTCTCGCATATAGTAGTTTACTATGTACAGTAAACTACTGAACTTTAATCGAAATTGCGTTTTGTTTTGCTGATGCTTTAGGTGCGAGTACAGAGCTGATAGTTTAGGATAGTCATAGGTAGACTGTAAATGTTTATATATTTATTTTGTAAGAGAGTGCAAATTGTTGTAGTGTAATAATGAAAAAAATAACAATGCAATTTAATGTAGATAAATATTTTGTAGAAGTCAGTGTGCAGTAGATTTTTCAATACCATTTAATCTTTTAATTCAATCATTTATTCGTTCTTTCATTGGTTTTTGGTTAGACATATCTTTAGAAGTACACATCCAGTACAAATGTTTGTCATAAATTCATACTTTGCATATTCATTCTTTTTATCAATTTCTTATATTCGTTTCTACAAAAGTGTGAATCATTTAGTCTATAAATTGTGGAAGATTATTGTTACATAAATTAACGCAGCGTAGTTATAAATATTAGGTTGGCCAAAGTATTATGTCTTTTTTTAGGTGTTATAGAGTTTTTTATAATCTACCACATTGTTAAATTTTGAGATTTTCTTTTTATATACAATTTAGTTCAATTATGAATGTCCAACTTCATAACACATTTTAAAAATTTGTTTATATGCAAAAGTTGCATTCTATATGCTAAATTTTTAATGTTATCCACATCATCATTTTGTAAAAATTTGTGTAATATCCTATTTATGTACAGCTTATTTTAATTACGATTTTTGCTGATTTCATAAAACTTTCTGAATTATCCTCATCGCTATTGTGATCAATTCTGTGACCTTTTATTTTAATTTTCTTCACCTTCATAAAACACCAAAAATTGCCTCTGACCAAACAAATTTTGAACACAATTCGATTTATTTCAATTTTATGTTAAAATCAATGATAAAATGTCACAAACGTATATCTCACAACAAAATAAAATAAAAAATACACAACGTAGAGTGTGTTATCACTATGTTATCAGATAAATTATATAACGTCAAGTATTAAGAGTCCCTCTTGTCCCCTACTTTCAGATATGTTTTAAATTCGCGATTAAATCACAATAACTTGCAACTCTCCTATTTTAAGACACAGCGTTATTTTCACTCCATTAGAAATCCGATAGAACAACTTCTGATATGAAATCGAAGCTTCTCGAGATGTATGAAATTTCAATCGTGATTTAACTCGTCGGTCGAGATTAATAAAGTATGAAACATTTTTTGTGCGCACGGTTAGCTCAACTAAAATACTCGCTTAGATATTCTTGTCAGAGTGTGTGGAAACTAATCGTGCTCGACGTGTCTCCTACTCGAACGCTTGCAACGAGCTATTCATCACTACGACACAGATACATACATTTTTCGTGCAATTTGCGATAAATGTAACATATAACAGCAAACTTCAAGACAAATGCAGCTATTTGGCGATTGCTATTTGCAATTCAGATTTTCAAATTTGGAGATGTGGACTTGTGAGCCCAGTGATTTTAGGAATTTCGAAATCGAACTATTTGAGGATCTAGGAACTCAGAAGCTCCAGAATTTGAAAACTAAATTATTGGTACAAGAAGTGGTACAGGTATTTGGGGACATTGGAGTTTAAATCTATTAGTAATTAAAACTAGTAAGTTTAGCTTAGAAATTTGGAGGCTGAGAATTTCAAGTCTAATTTGGGAATCCAATTCCTCAAAGAAGAACTTGAACATTTAGAAATCTGGAAATTGAAGTACTTCGAAATTGAAGTATTTTAGAAATTTACAAAGTTATACTTTGAAGAATGTTCAAATGTTTAAGGTACACGAAGTACGTCATTCAACAGAAGACAACGTTGCATCCGTAATTTACCTGTCCACAACGAAAGATTGATTGACTTTAAGGTCTTCACTATGATCATTGGCCCAGTAACAAAATTCCCAGTAAGTTACAAAATTCATTGATCGTGGTTTAAATAGAAAACTGCCGAGCGAAACATAGTTGCACAAACATTGAACGCGATGCAAATCGTTCTAATAATCACGATGCACGGCAGGGCTTAAAGCGGGACACGGGTAACGAGGAGGACCTTGGCCCCCTATTCGTGTAACGATAAGCATTTCGCATAGCGATAGGTGCTTACGTATTAGCTGTGCACATTAAATTTAACAAACCATCCATTTAATCGTCAGTGTGAATGCACGCGGAGAAATGCATGCATGTGGATCTTGATCGCGCGGAACTTCGTGTAATTAACGCGAGCTGGGGCTCTGAGTTGTTTCTGTTATTTCGAAATGAACATATTTCCCTGCGTTCCATTTTCGTGTCCACTGCTGAAAGATAATGAATTTTGACTTTCAGTGTCACGTTTTCGTGACTTTTTTTATAGTTGCTTATCTGTTCATTTTTTAGTACCGATATTTTGAAAATATCTTACCATACTTTGACGAGTTAGACTTGTGACACACTCAAGTAGGATAAATTCTACTCGAATTTTGAATACGTTTCAATTTTGAAGTATGATTGAAAAGTCTGGTCATAATTTGCATAGTGAAGGATTGCTAAAGATAAAAGAGACATAAGATTGTAATATTCTTTACTCGTTTTAATGTTACAGAAGTGAATAGTTACTTCTGACTGACGCAACTGACGAATAAATCATATGGCAAGGGATTAATAATTTAGGGGGATTAACACCAGAACTACCAACATTAAATTATTGTTTATTGAAGAATGAAAAGGGAAATAAATAAGTACTAAAGCATCAAGTAATATATAGAACTAGTTTTTACCTCAACAAAATATGACAGACATTTCCATAAAATCACGACAATAAAATTTTGTAATATAAAATAAGAAATCTGAAACCAGTCATTTTGACTGGTTAGTAGTTCTAGTGTTAATAATAATAGTATCATTCTGTGATGGGTGAAGTTCTATTTTAATTCATCAGTGAAATTTGTTCAATTATTTATTTTTTAAGAATGGTGGAACCTTATGATTAATTTCTTGGGGAAATTAAATTTGTGGCAATGTACTGTGACCGCAGTCAACGTCTATAGATCTAAACAATCAATTTCGTGATTTATGGGTGCAGGAGATATAACAAGTTTAATCAAAGCTTTGCAAATTTGAGTAAAATATTACAAGTTTAAATAAATTATTAAGAGTGGAATGATTTTAACCCATCAAGATAGTTATGTCTTCAATTATTTATTATTTAAGTAATTGTTACAAAGAAACATCTAATGATTCATTTCTTATGAAAATTAATAATTTTGTGGTAAACAAGATTGTCTGACTTTCATTCAACAGTGTAGATGTTTGTTGAGTTATTTATTTTTTTAAGGAAATGATTGAAAAAAATCCTTTTAATTTCTAATGCAAATTAATTATGATCAGTATAGATGTAGGATTTTAATTTTAATCCATCAGTACACTTGTTTGTTGAACTATTTATTTCATAAGAATTGGTAAACTGAAACATCTTATGATTAACTTATCGAACTGAATAATTTTATATTAGTATACATTTTCGATTTTAATCCATCAGTCCACATAATAATATTATACACGTTATATGTATTAAACTTCATTCTATGAAGTTTGCAATCATTACAATGTCATGTAATCGAACTTTTTACAAAATAGTCTCTTCATACAATTAATAAAAATTAAGTGAACAGGATTCATTTATATCGAGATCAATTTTTCCGTAAATACATTATTGCACCTCAAATATTACACACTGCAATGGCAGTTAATTCGTGTTTCCCGATTACCAAGTTAACACGTTGAGTACCGTGATGAATATGACCATGTACCTTGCGGAACACCGCAATCAAAATTTTCACGAATATGAATATTTAACGTGCTCACTATCGTGCGAATCATGGGTGATTGACGGAATAAATTTAGACTGATCACTTAACTAAACAATTACGAAAATCGGATAATTTTATATATCACCGTAGTTGGAAATACGAGACGTATACCAAAATACCTGAATTTTTTGTTAAAACAAAAAATTAATGGTGGAGTAAATAATATTCTGTTAGATACATTTTGCAGAAAATTAGGAGTGTAGGAAGAAAGCTTCGTCCTTGATATTTTAAAAGATTTAACCACTAAATTTGTTATTTTATTACATTAATATAGTATGTTAATATAAGTTAATTAGTCAATATATTAATATAATTAACATCTTACACATAATAAT
The DNA here is from genome assembly GCF_050947335.1 of Megachile rotundata. NCBI lineage: Eukaryota > Metazoa > Arthropoda > Insecta > Hymenoptera > Megachilidae > Megachile > Megachile rotundata. Next base: position 5,644,648 of record NC_134995.1, read on the forward strand.
TTATATAAAATCTTAATTATGATGTCTATTAATTTATAATATTTGTGTCCTGTCGAATTGAGAAGCAATTTGTTGATTTCATCATTTTCTACACTGTGAACAAATTTTTTTACAAATACTAAAAGATGTACAAATTCAATTTACTAATAAAATAAAAAATAACGTCATACAAAAAATTGTATTCCATTTTTCCTTATGAATTTATCCAGTTCTGGTTGTACCAAAAAACCCTACATAAGATTCTGAGTCAATTAAAATTATTTACATTGTGTTTGAATTGATAATATTTTAAGCGATAATTGTCAAATGATTACAAGTTTAAACAATGATAATTGTTAAATGATTGCAATTGACTCAAAATAAAGGAAAGATTAATGTATCGTTTAAATGTTTACACAGACATTTCCGTCGATAATTACAATGACTTTAGAACTATTTACAGATGCGAAGTTCTCCGGAAGCGATAAACAAGTTGTGGACGCCAATTCGTCCAAACTGTTGAACACCATGAGAGGGTCATCCGATTAAGGTCTCGGACTCATCGTCGAAGGTAAGCCTCGTCAATTTTACAATTATACGCCCACAAAGCATCGTTAACTCATTGACGCTCGTCAACTTCCTAATTGGCACACGATACGACCTTTTTTCGGCCAATTTTTCCAGCTCGTTTAGTCGCCAAGGTAATTGGCGGTTTATTTTGCTTGCAATGCTGACTGCAGTTAAAGCCTGCAGTTAATGAACCGACTGACAACGCGAAACTTTTGTAAATAATTTAATTTATAGCAAATTATAGTTTTGATAGGCCAGTTACTTTTATAAAGTAATGTAAAATTATAAAATAGTTGATGTTATACAATTTTTGAAAAATACAAAATATGTTTGTTGACTTTTAATTAAAATGGAAAATGCTTAATTAACATTGAAATATGAAAGATATTTCATGTAAATATTTTCATATTTTATGTTTCAAAAATATTTCATATAAATGTTTTCGTATTTCATATTTCAGAAATATTTCATATAAAAATTTGTTCATATTTCACATTTCAAAAATATTTCATATTTTTATGTGAAAAATTTAAAGGACGAAATTCATACAAACAGATGACTATAAAAACAGAATGACTATAAAACAGATGACTATCTACATTTTTATATTATATATAATTTTTATATTTACATTTTGACAATGGCTTAAATAATGACTTAAAGGTAATATGTTACGTACTTTGATGTTCATTAAATTTTACATCCATAATAAATTTTGCAATCCTAATATGTTAAAACTGAATTTCAGTTTGAAAATATTTAAAAATGATTCTTTAAATAAAAGTATAAAATTACAGCTTTCGTTATAACAGTCACTTTCCATAAATGGCTATCTATAAACACAACAGTGTAATGCTCTTAGAAGATTAGGAATCTTTCATAAAACGTTGCGTTAGTATTACTTAAACCTCAACATTCTTGTACATCGATATAACTAAAAGGTTTTATTAAACGTGTGATAAAGTTGATAGTACGTGTAAATTTGTTCCTTCAACGGAAATATATACGATCCCTTAAAACCTCTTCCGAGATTTAGTACCGAAACGTTTTAACGCATTGTGAGCAAAGCAGCTGTAATTTTTCTTTGTGTCCGTCTGTTTCCTCGAAGCTATCATGATTGGAGTGCAACCAAAATATATTAGGAGTAGGTTCAAGCTTGGCTTGATATTATAGATTATTTTGGATCGATAGTTTGAATAATTCAATAATAATTTAAAATACAACAGCATTTTTATAAAATTTAAATTTAGCAGTTTTAACGAAATTTGAAGTTAGAAATCGTGGATTTTGATAATTGTAAGTAGTTTAAAAAAGATATAGGTATAAACAGTTTCAAGTATAATTGAACTTTTGATTACAAGTGTAATTAAAGTAGATTCAATTATTAAAGTATCTTTTACACATACTATGATTAGAAGTTTATTTTATTGCAATTACATTATAATAATTAAAATTACGTAATTTTCATAGTAAGTGAATCTAATGTTAATAAATACGTAAATATCAATTATGAAAATTCTAAGTTTATTAATCTTATTCATTTTTATAAATAATTTTATTGAGAAGTTTGTTACAAAGTTTGTCACTAAGTTCAATCTTTCTAAATTTGAATCGATAATTAATAAAAAAAAATACTCAATTTCGATTTAATGGACTGATTTAAAATTAATCTACATATATGTGCAGAATTTAATATAACAATCAACAAGTTCATTTATAAATAAAAAGATTAATAAAATTAAGAAAGTTAATCAAGTATTAAATAAAATAAACTAAAGTAATTACTTAAAATATTGATTAATTACTTTATCTTAAATATTGATATTAAAATAAAAATATCAAAAAATATTTTGTGCTAAGTAAATTTATTTAAATATATATTTGCTACATTTTTGGAAGACTCAAAATAGAATTGAAAATATTTTCAATAATTTCGTTAATTATGAAATTTTTATTTATGTTTGGTAATGCTAGAATTTTGTAAAGCATATTTACAACAGGAAATAAAAAAAGGTTGAACAACATCAGCTTTTGCATTCTTACCTTATTTTATAATAATAAATAAAACAAATAAAAATTGCAGTATATTTTTAAAAGTTATTTAATGGCAAATTCCTGCGTGACTCACGTATACTTTTCTATATTTATTATATTAAAAAAGATAGTAACTTCTGTTACTTTTAAAAGTAACATAAATTTCTGTTGCCTTTTAATCTGATACAACCTTGAATTCTATTTACACACTATATATTTCACATACTATAATTTCAAACTAGATAATTCATTTTTCATGTAAATATCTCTCGCGAACAATAAGCACTGAAGTTTCACGAAGTGTTCTTTTGTATTGCAATTGACTCCGATTCGTGAGTCCATATTGAACTTGATCTCATCCCCAAACCACTCGATGCAAACTTCGCTCAAGATAATCTTTTTTCGCGTAAATCACAACAAGGATTTAATTATGCATGGGCGTCTGACAACATACTGCGCTAATCAGCATCTAAAGGACTTCCTAGTGTTACGACTCAATATTATGTACCGGCTTTTCTCATCGCTTGCAGTCTAATGCCCCCGAACATCGAGGCCATTGTACACTCCACAACATAAACACAGTGCACTTTGATCATCTCATTATCATTAGAGATTATTTTGATTATTATAGATATAATCGGTAACTGCAGATATAATTGATAATGACAACTAGCTTTCTTGTATTTATAACTGCTTCACAGTTATAACAAGCGATGTATTTACATTACAAAATATTTTTATTATCACAGAATTGATCCACACTTATCTTTAAATCGATATGTTACTTTGTCTTCGAACATATCTACATAAATCTCAATTTTTATCTACGTTATATTCCTATGCGCAAATAATTAATCGAGAACATTCTCAGCCGTGCGCTAACACGCCCGATCAATTCACTAAATTATATCACGACCTAATATTCTCACATCCGCTTTACGGTCACGAAAAATCGTCTCGTAAAATTTGCAGGCTTCGAAACTCCCCTTATCGAACCCCACATAAGTTCCCCTTTATGATTTACACCCCATCCAATAATTCGTAACACACCCCATTCGTTATTTTCACACGGAAGTTCCAAAATATGCGTCGTATTATATTTTTACTGCGTGTTTCCCCGTGTTCAATATTCGGAGCAATGACATTCGAATAGAGCAGACGATGCTCTAACGAAAGGACGCGATTTGTGACAGGGTATTTAACAAGATGGCGAACCGCGTGCCCACCATGGTCCCGCGTTCGCCAGATTACTGAAAATACTCGCGCACGTAATAAACACCAACCTGTTCGCTGCGTGACGTCGCCGTTCTGTCGAACCGCGCCGGCGGCGTCGTCCTTGCTCGGATTCACTTGTACATCCGTCATATTTTACTCCGTCAAGCACCTCTTGTTTGGCCGTGAATTAACGCGACGGCCGGTCGTCACACTTGCTACGTCGTTACACGCGCGATAAAACGCGGCGGGAAACGTTTGGTAAATAAACCGGGCGGAAAAAGGGATCGCTTTAATCGACGACGTAATCAAAGTGGAAGACGAAACGCGCGGCACTTGCGACGCGTTTGAACTGACTGGCTCGGCCGCCGGGTTTCCGGGATCTCCCGAACGCCCCACGCCTCGCTACCGGAAATCGCCGAGCGTTTACGAACCACTCGAGTGATTCTCAGGTACGCGACGCGACGCGCGACGATCGCAATCTGCGCATCGCGTGTTCACCCTTCGGCCAGATAGAGCTACCCTTCGCGCTTAATTTCTTTCGCATGACGAAAATGCTGTGCGATTATGGCTTTCGCGCTGAAACTGCATTTTGTGAAACTACGCTGTTAAACCATAGCGCAATAATTACTGTTTTACATGTTTCTTTAATTCTTTTGGTCGTGGCGTTACTATAAAACCCCATCTCCATTAACTCATGTATTTAAATGTACAAGTCAAACCGTGGCAGATACGAGTTTTTACCAGAGAATCAAACTTTCTTAAAAGGAACCAAAACCACCAGAAAAATTGTAAAAATTTCAAACTTTAGTATTAATTTAAATTAGTTTTTGGTATTTTCAGAACTTTTTGAAATAATAATTTGCAAATAATTATGTAGTTACTTTAGGTCAAAATTGTTCTAATCTTTAAGAATTTAAAATGTAATAAAGGTGATAGGATATGCTATAAAATATTTATCGTTTTATTGACATAGCACAACATAACAGTACTAGTTAAATTTTCACGAATTGTACTGAAATTGTGGGGTATCTTAATGGAAATTACCGAGAATTAATTCGTATGGTCAATATCGATTAAGAATACTGAAACATTGATAATATTGCGTCGAGACTGTATGCTGATAGTGAATTTCGTAAAGTGTTGGAAATAAAACTGGAGCACCTTGTATATCACAAATTAGATACGCGGTTATAAAATGAACGGCGGTAAAAGTGGAGTAATCCTTTGTAACATATATGTATTTTAAATTCAGTTCAATGGTTATATACACTAGCGAGCGTAATAGGCCTCTCCAGGGAAAATGGCGATATAGAAAAGAAAGGTACCATCACTTGTTGGTTTGTGGTTCGAAAATTTCCAAATTATTAAATTTGAAAATTTAGATAATTGAATGTTTAAGAATTTGAAAATATAAAAATTTGTACATTTCAGGATATAACTTGAAAAAATGCAACAGAAATTGTAAACTTGAAAAATTAAGTTCTTAGAAACTTAGAAAACTAGGAACTTGGAAATTTAAAAATTTGTTAATTTAAAGAAGCTGGTTTGGAATTGGGAATTTGGAAAATTGTAAAATTATAGTAGTATTTGTTTGCACAATATTAAATAGTTTTAGAACAAAAACAATAAATAAGGAATAGAATTATAAAAATCTTCACTTCGTGCGAAACAGTTAAGAATCACCTGAGATGTTTCTTTAATACTAGAACGTTCAAGCTTCACCTATTTCAATGAGATTAGCATCCCCTATGACACACATTCCACAGGGTTTGAGGCCAATTTTTATATTCATATCTAAACGTCGTATAGTAATAAGCTACTGCAATTACTTTTAATAAGAAACTTAAACCTTGAAGATTAATGTTAGTGTAAAATATTAATATTAGTAAAATATAAAATATTAATTAGTATAAAAATTATTACAAATTAATCGACTTTGTGGATTTCTAATCTTTCAAATTTGAAAATTCGTGCATGTTTAATTTTCTAAATTTCCAAATTTCTAGATTACTTAATTTTCAAATTTTTAAATTTATAACTAGTTTAATTGTTCATGATATTCTTTGATACACATTAAACAAGTTGTAGAATTTATCATTGGCAATTGTTTTTTAAATAATTATCTTTTAATAATTATAACGTTATACATACGACCTAAGGATCAAAAGAATTTTTTAAATTATTTAAATATGAAACTGAAATTACGTAACTTAAATATGAATCTAAAACCATGAATTTTAAATATGAAATTGATTGGTGAAACTAATATTATAAAATTAAATGATGAAACTGAAATTATAAAATTTAATTACGGAACAAAATTATAAAATTTAACTGCAAAACTAAAATGATGAAGTTTGACTACGAAACGAAAATTGTAAAATTTTAATATGAAACAGAAATTATAAAGTGTAACTTCTAAACTAACATCATGAAGTTTAACTACGAAGGTAAGACTATAAAATTTAGCAGCGAAATAACCTACAAAATTTATCTATGGAGCTAAAAATATGAAGTTTAGCTATGCAACTAAAACTACAAAATTTATCTTTGAAAGTAAAATTATGAAGTGTGACTACGAAACTAAAACTAGGAAATTTATCTATGAAACTAAAATAATGGGGTTTAAATGAATTTAATATTTAATGATTTATAAAATTATGAAGTCGTAACTAAAATTGCGAAATGCAAATGCGAAACAACGTGAAGCCACAAAAGTTTCTCGGGGTTGATAAAATTAAGCATGAGGAGTAAAATAACATCGATCTTTTAATTCGGTTTCGTACAATATTAGTACACATATATTAAGATATGATACATCTTTCTTATTATAAATACGTGTTTCGTGTTACAGCTAAATGTATATTAAACCGAATCAAACAACGATGGCTTTGTGCGTTGAACATTATTTAATATTGTCTTTCCTTTCACGGAATTTTATTCATCTTGCAACATTTTGAATTTATTGTTTCCCCTCGAAGGGTGCGATGGCGGCGACGTTGACTCGAAATATGTTTCCTCGTTTACGCGTAAAATATGAAATGTTTCGGCTGCTCCTGGTAATTTTTTAACAGGGGATGATTAGTGTGATGAATATGATGAACTGTTTCCCTCGATGTGTAGTTTGTCGACGGATGAATACCGGCATGACAATGTTTGTGTCGTTACTTCATTCGTCCGCTCTCTCGCAGAGTCTCTTAAGGAACGCTAAAAAGAACGAAACGATCGATATTAACATTTCGTCTCAGGGTAAAATGGCACAAGTCGAATGACAACGAGCAAAAAAAAGTATTTACAACAGTCGTAGGTCGCGGATTCAGTGTACCGCTGTGTCAATCGAACTTGGTGCCTGGTGTACAAAAATAAGCCATACCGTATATGATAAGCATTAAAAAAATCTGATTCGCGAAGTCCTGATTTCTTGGAAATATTTTACACGTTGTCTCAGTTTGTTCACGTGAACGTTCGTTACACGTTGTTCACATTATCACCGTGATTGTCACCGACAATTTTTATTTTTGAATAGATGATGCGGATGAATAGATAGATAAATGTGGTTGATACATCGAAGTCTGAAGAGTGAACTATGTAAAATAAATGATTTTTTCAATTTTTCAATTTTTCAATTCTTCAATTCTTCAATTTTTCGATTTTTCGATTTTTCGATTTTTCAATTTTTCGATTTTTCGATTTTTCGATTTTTCAATTTTTCGATATTTCAATATTTCAATATTTCAATTTTTCAGTTTTTCAATTTTTCAATTTTTCAATTTTTCAATTTTTCAAATTTTCAATTTTTCTATTTGAAGATTTCATCTCTTACTTCGACCTATAATCCCAATATCAATATCGCTGTAATTTATAAACGAGAATCGTGTAGATTATGTGATTTATTTATACTCTGCAAACTTCGACGTATTATAAATGTATGTACTTTTAGTAAGAAATGAAAACAGTGAAAATATTTTGAATTGTATCAAAATCGTAGTTATCGATAGTGAACAATAAATAAAAAATTAATTACAGCTTTATTGTATGACAAACTTTAATGCTTAAAATGGTTAACAAAGATACTTTTTTCAATTTAAATTTTTTCAATTTTTCAACTATTCAATTCTGGAAACTTCTGACTTTCAATTATTCTACATTTTAGTTATTTAACCTTTCAATTTTTGCATTTTTCAGTTTCTCAATTTTTCAATTGTTCAATTTTACAATTTTTCAATTTAGACATTTCATTTCTTACTTCACACTATAATCCCAATATTAATATCGTAACAAAATTTGTTCAGTAATTATGTCTCTTGAATATTTCATCATATCAGATTTATGATGCAATTTGTCGGTGACTCTCACGGTAGTGAACGCATTATGCTTAATCAATCGCGTACGTCTCATAAACTTCGGCTATGTTGCGAGAACGTACACTTTGCAAGTGTCGGTGTTCATTAATATTAATAAGCACCTGTAACTTAAAACTGAGTACAGAAAAGACAATAGAAAACTTCCATTGATAGAAGTATTACTGGAAGTTAACAACATAGATAGTTAATATAATTACACTGACATTTATAATCGGCACAGAGTTTTGCTGTAAATTAAAGAAGTTCGTCGAAATCCGTGACGTCAATAGATAATTTATACAACGTAGCTTCACATGTGTACTTAAATTTTACAATTTAATTCGTAAATTCTTATTTAAAGAAACTTATACTTTTCATTACTACTTAATAGAAGAATTTATCAACTAAACGTTTCAAAATATTTTTAATTATTAAAAATTGATTGTTTTGTGATGTGCAAAATGTATGAAGTTTTTAAAGTACTTTCATGTGTGATGAAAGTTTGTCAAATATACTTTGTTCTTTGGTAAAAATTTGTCAAATAAATTTTTTTCCTTGGTAAAAGTTTATAAAACAATACTTGTACTTTAGTAAAAATTTTGTGATAAAGATTAGTTAAACAATTTCAATCGTTCGGTAAAGGTTTACCAAATAATTTTCGTTATACATCTCACATAAATTTACTAAATTCGACTAAAATATCACGTTGAATTATATCATACCGCCAAGCGTTCTCAAAGGACGTATGTTCCACTTTAACTTCAGAAACATTGAAAACTCAAGCACCATTTTATGAAATCTACGTCAACGATTCTATTGAGTCACGGACCTCGTGTATGAATAAGTCTGAAGCTTTTGTACGTGTTGCTGTACGAGAAGCAGGTTATCGATTTCAGCATCCCTGCCATGTTGAATCGTTGCGTCCTATAAACTGCGAGATGTGCGTAACGCCAGACAAGAACAAAACGTTTGTTAGTTCACAAACGACATCAGACGAAGACCAAGAAGAAGCAGAAGAGATAGAGGAGAGAAAGCTGATTTCGGAGGCATACACTACAGGGTGTACTTACGAAGGACGATTATTGTGAGATTGACATCAGCTCTGCTTATAATAGCACCATCATCTTCTTCAAGAACGCTGTAGAACACAAAACACGTGGAAATGTCATGTGACGGGGAGAAAAGGAGCTGAGGGTTCGAATCCCTGCGATTTCCTGGACATTTTTGGGCTGCTGCGTAAAATTCTCTAAGGGTCTACGACTACATAAAACACTGGGATTTATGGGGGCGGAGGTAGTTCTCTCGAGTAGAACTTCTACTGCAAAATCAACGACTACTGGTAAAATGTAAACAAAGGCTTCTTCTATAGCTTACTGCTGCTTTCCTTTTTTATAGCGATGCTCTACATTATTGTGACTGATGCAGCTCATTTAACACTCTTACTTTCTTCACCTATTCCTGAGATGCACGTTTCTGTTTTGTATGTGGATCGATACTTACGAGCATAGGGGATGAAACCGTCCTCGTCTTCGGGGTCCATACAGTCCTTCAGTACTTGGTCTACTTCTGCATCCTCGAGACGTTCACCTGTTACATAAGTTAAAATGATTATTAGTTGTCATATACTTCTTTTCGAAACTTCGTTTTTAAACCTGAAGAGCGTTAATCTTTGCTATTGTTCCTTTTACCTTGTATATCGCTGATAAATAAAAGTATCATTCATTTTTTATAATTATCATTTCATTTATTATTACTAAATAATAATTATTTATTACCTTATAGTGTTTACTTACCTTTGTACTATTTTATTTGTTGCTTTATACTTTTATTTATTTATCAGATTTTTAGAAGGTTTATAAGTTATAATAAGTTTTAACTGTGACCACTCTATAGCAACTGGCAACACGAAAGATCTGTTATCAAATTTTTCAATTTCTCCGAAAATTTAAAACAAGTTAGATTTCTAAATTTGAAGATGTGTCATTTTTAAATTGTATAAATGTAAAAATTTGCAAGTTGCGTTTAACTCAGTAAACTATCGTTTTAAAATAAAAATACGAGCAGAGCAGAGACACCACTAGTTGATATTTAAAAATAAATAATGTTCAAGTAACATAGTATTATGTTTAAGTAACTATTGATAACTAAATGTATGATAAATAAAATAGATAAATTAAGTAAGAACAATGACAGTACCAAGTGCAAGAAGTGTGTGCGAAAGTTCAGCGGCAAGCATGGTTCCATTTTCTTGTTTGTCGTATAGCTTCAAACACTCAATGAAGTCTTCGTAGACCCCTTGATCCTTATCCTTTTTGCACTGGCTATAAATTGGCAAGAACTCATCGAGTTTCATCATCTTCTCGCCCTTCTTTTTCGTTCCTCCAAGCTTTTCTATGGTAGCGTTGGTAGGGTTGAGGTTGAGGGCCCGAAGGACGTTACCAAGGTCGACTGCGTCGATGACGTTGGTGCCATCGGCATCGTAGATCGAGAAGGCAAATTCGGCCTCTATTTAACGAAACATAACCTACAAATTAGCTTGTGATCTCCGAACGTATTATTTGTCATATACAAGGTGACCTAAGTTGTTTTTGCAGAGTATCGACATTATACAAATAAATCCGTACATTATACCGAAATTTCAAATAAATGTAAAACCGTAAATGTTTTAGACTCATGAAATTTTAGAAAGTTGAAAATGTTTTGGACAACTTCGAAGGAAGGAACTGTACCAGATAAAGAATTGTTAGTTAATATGGTGAAATGTAACAGTATTTTAATGGTTTGTGAAATATAACTTAGTTTTTAAATAAAGTAATAAGTATGAGAGACAATATTATCACTGAAATTCTTTTTTAATATTTCTATAGCTCTTTTTCAATGGTCCGTTTAAATACTGATGAACGCTCCACTTAATTTTGGGGAGAGTTGAACGAATAAAATTATTTCAAATACAAATTCAACAGCATGCGTTGAAAATTTATTTAATGAATGGAGTTTTCTTTCACTTCTAACTATTGGATAACTTCATTATTAGTTAATGATAGCTGATTTTTAAGTAGAATAAAAATAGAAAACGTCATAATGTAAATAAGAAAATGAAGTTTAATTAGAAAACGATTGTTGACTTTTCTAATGTATTTTTTTTTATTTTTCTTCTATAGTTAACTCCTTATTCTGTACAACCCTCAGCGCACCTCACTGATTCCAACTGTATTTTCAATATGATGAAATAATTACCGTATTAGTTACAGATTAAAATGTAATATGTAAAGTTTGAATTCAGTAAAACAGTTATCAAAGAATTCTTGACCTGAGAAATTCAGTTTTTTATAAATTTTATAAATTCATCATTATATTTTTGTTACAAGTTTTTAATAAAATCTTTTCTTATTTCTATTAATTATGTGCTGCCACCATTTTGTGAAATAAAACTTGGAGCACCCTTATTCCACATTTTATTGACCTTAGGTATCCGCATTTGATAGGTAAGTTCTAAATGTGTCTCTTTAATTTCATTTTATAAATATCTTCTCGAGGCGCAAGATTATTTGTTTTCGTTCCATTTAGAAATTATTTCAAATATTAGGTTGGCAGTCAAGTTGGTTCTGTCTCGTATTTTACTTCAAAGGCGATCTAATTTTAGTGCAAGTCTGAGAAATGACCACAAATATTAGATAAGAAAATTATTATTATAATAAATAATTTTGGGGGATGAAAGTTTCTAATCTAACAGATGGGATTGATATATGTCATATGAAACACTATAAAATCCAAATAGCTTCTTGATAAACATTTTCCCTTACTTTTGAATTTCGATAATAAAACCACTGTCACATGAAGATAAAAATTGTTCAAAAAACGAATTAAATTTTGAACGAGGATTTAAAGATATTACTTTAACATAAGTATTATATTTCGAATCGTTTATAAGTAATCTATTGTTAAACTTATTTTCTTTTTATAATTACTTCTCGTCGAGTGCTCAAAATATAAAAAATATCCTGTGTAACAGTAGTTAATTTTACTGGTTTGGTCTTATTTTTATCATGCGTTAAAGTAACAATAAAATTATGAGACAGTCACGTAAATTATTTCTGGTACGAGAAAATATTATTTGCAGAAGAAATTTCCGAAAGAAAAAAGAAATGAGATTCTGTAGGTTTACATCAGACCTAAATTATGAAGACACCAATTATGTTAATTATTATAAAACTATAAACACGGTAATGAGGGAAAGTTTAAAATATATCCACTTAAAGAAGTTAAAAAAATAGAAATTTCAGAAGATGAAACTGTTAACCCCTTGCCATCAAACGAATCTGATTCGTGACTCACTCACAGTCCAAATCTTCTAAAAACTTTTAATGTACTTGCATTTGAAATTTAAGTCTATAAATTGCATAGTCTTAGTTCCCTGAATGCAAAACATTTTAACTTTATTTGTTTTCATGCTATAGTAGTGAATAACTAATTTTGACTGACTTAACTGATAAATTATCCAAATGATTAAAATTAAGAAATATCAAAATTTATTTATCTTTCTTATGAAAATAAACATCTACTTTCATCAGCAAAACTTTCCAAGTTTTAAAAAAATTCCCAGATTCCCAAGTTCCCAAAGTTCCACATCAAATCCCATTCTTCCCGACGGTTCCGATTTGATCACAAACTCAAATTTCAAAACTTTCATACATTTCCTTTAATTTTATCATCTGACATTGGTTCCATTTAAAGGAACTTATTTCCGCCATAGGCTTTTACTGGGCGCTTCACATCACGGTTACCCTATAAGTTTCGTATCGACAAATTCCAACGCAATCATCAACAGCGTTCCCCATCTTCCTGCCCCCATAATCGGAAATAAAAAGTGCCTCACTTCGACAACTTCCTTCAAATCGGAAAAAGTTTCCTCGATCATTTTAAATGAAGAATGCACAACGTGAAATCTGGGTTAATATCAGCTGAAGCGTGGCTGTTCGTGCGTACCTGGTTCAAAAATATAGTTCTATTTTAAGGCGCAGCAGCTCCCACCCAGCAACCGATTCAAGAACTTGCTGGTGGAAGTAGTGGGTCAGATTACCTCCGCCGAGCCATATAAGAACACAGTAGTAACTATTTTTGAAATGGTGCTTCCCATTCGGGGTGATTACACCTCTGCTACATCGTTTGCTAACGATTACGTAACACGGTATAGACGCTACTAAACGTGAAACTATGCGATACAAGTGCAGACCCATTTGCAAAACGTTCCAACCCCTTAAATGAAACATGCAATTTTTTAACAGAGTGCTTGTGGCCAACGTTCGACACACGTAAACTTTTATCACATTTTTCTAGGGTGATATTTTACGGAAGTGTATCACAAGCACATTTTTGATCTTTACTCCCTTCACGACATTTCAATCTTCACGGGCAATTTTCCTCACTTCCGCGGAACGCTTATTACTCGATACACTCGATACTTCACCGTTGTCTCAAGAATTATTCGAAGATTTTTTATAAGCAAGAAACACGTACACACAAGGAAACGTTTTCCATATGTTTTACTCACTTTCGACTTCCCTGGCGCTAAGGTCTGCCTGCAAAATAAAAAACACGATCATTTAAGTTTAGTAATATTAATTTAGATATTTATATATTTTATTTTCATGCGGTTATTATATTTCAAGTCAATATAAATAAAATAACGCTTAATATTTTAAGTTAGTATAAGTGAAATACTTCGAATTTGTATAAGTTCGAATTGTAAGAATGTTAACACATTTTAAGTCAGCATAAGTTATTATTTAAGTTAGTATAAAATAATATGTATTTCAAGTTAGTATAAGTAAAATTTTAAGGGTAAGCAAAACATTAACACATAATATTCTAAATTAGTATAAGTAAATTAGTACATAATTAACGTTAGTATAAATCAAATATCACATTCTTTAAATCAGTATAAATAAATCAACGTATACTCTAAATTCAAAATATTTTCAAAAACATACCCAAACCCAACATACCCAAATATAAAAACGTACCCAATACAAAATTATCGTGAACAATAAAAAACAAAAATATCCCGAAACAAATGATTTAAAAAATGCAGCAGAACGTGAAGAAGAAATGCAATCGAGTTAGCACAAATTGTTAAAGAATCTCTCGAGATAAAAGTGTAAGTCTCACCATTGTAGTGTGTCTGGTGCTACTGGATGTTAACCGAACGGAGCGTGAACCAGAAGTGGTATCGGGTGTTACCAAATTTATTCATTTTATTTCTGTAGATGGCGCAGTGATCAGGACACACGAGAATTACAAGGAGGTCCAGACCGAAAGGCTCAGTTCGGGCGAACAGGGTATCGGCAACACCGCGGTCCAAAAACAGTACGAGAGGCAATCGCGGTTTTAAAACGTGCTTCCTACTACGATAAATGGTTTTCGACGGTAGCGTTCGTATGTCATGGCTGCCAGATCTGCAACGCAGGGTATACGCGCCAAACAAAAATACCCGTCAAGCGGCCTTCGATATGTGCCCTTAACATCCCCGATTACCCTAAATGCCCAAGATGGTATATTCGTCGTTGACCCCAAAATTTTGACCAAAACCGGTGACTGTATTCAGAAAGTATGTACCAGGTACATCATCGCATCCACTATGTCTGAAAGAACGCGTGGAATTTGTTTCGCGTCTCATATAACTCTGCGAGAGTTTAGCGTACGCGGACTATTTCGTGGCCAGGTGCCGATTAAACTGGGCAGTTATTTTTATTACCTCGACATGTAAATGCATTTCTGTCTTAAAAAGTAGGTTTACAAGTTAAGTTCCGAAAAGTAATCGGTCGAGGACACCACGATGCAGTCATTTTTTCCGACGACCAAAAATGGTGCGCAGCAGTTTCCGCATTCTACCTAGGATGTTCTTCTTCTTCTGGTTCCTCGATAACGAGCTGCTGTTCTTGCGAGATTTTTTCTGGCTCTCGCTGCGAGCGGTCTTTGGAGATTGCGAGGTGCTGGAGGGAAGAGGAGAGGATACGATTTCTTCGATCGCCACGTCTTCTAACGATAAGTTCTTCGGGAAAGGTACCGAATGGCTTATGGGCGATGATGTTAAATCGTATGCGAGTTCACACGTGCTACTCCTGAAGTTGTTTCCGGATGGGGAGCTGTTTCGATCGGCGTCGTCGACGTTGTCGATCGTTCTTATGAACTGTTCCTCGGATTCTTCCCAAACAGCAATTTTATCTTTACTGGAGTTCGGCTCTTCTTTCTCGTTGACGAGTTCTTCCACTTTCGTTTCGAGTTCTTCGATCATTCGATGAAGCAGGTTGATGGAGACTCTACTTTCTTCGATCGAAACATCGGGTTCTTTTTCTTGACGGTTGCGGCTCGGATCTGATGTTGTCTCGATTACTGCATCGTGAATTATTTGATGCATGTCCCCTTGACCTTGAGTGACATGCGTTATGGTCGAGATTGCGGGAGAAGTATTGCCGATACTGCATACGGCGTGTTTTACCTGCTTGAATAGTAAAATACTGATGTAACGAAGTTGAGATATATCAAAAGTTGAATTTGGTATTTTAAAATTCATTATAATATTTAAAACGATTTGTATTGTTCAAATATTTATGTATTGTTCAACAAATATTTATCTATTTATTGTTTAAATATATTTATTTAATGACATTTTGTAAATGTATTATACGTTTTAACTTTTGATTATAGAGACAGACTCTTATGTAATGGCTTAAATAAACACTGCGGTTTTTCGTTATTTTAGAACAAAAATGGCAGGAGGTTATATCTGGCAAAGCTAAATATGCTGTATAAACAATTTCGTGATGCAACTTACAAGCTCCACTGCAACGTATAACCGATTAGGATTTTCGAGTAACGAAATTTTCAAGTTTCCGTATTTCGAAATTTTCAGATTTGTTCCTTAAATTCTTATGCTTCAACAATTTTCAAACATATCCTTCAATTCCCATTTTTCCAAATATCTAAATTTTCGAACCTTCAAATTCAAATATAAAAATTCTCCCAAATTTTCCAAAACTATATGCATCAATACAAGAAACAAATTCATCTATATGTGAAAATCTAAATTGTTTGCAATGTTAAAGTTTGTGAAGTTAAAGATATTGTATTCTACATGTTTTTGTTTTCACAAATGTAATTTATAAAAATATTCAAATAAATATATTTAACAAAATGTAATGTCTTATAATATTTTCTGTGTGTGTTAATTAACACCATAATCTACAGTTAGCGAAAAATATACCATTTACACTCTTTCAGACATATTTTCAAAATTGATCCAATTTAGTTTAAAGAGATTTGATGACTAAATGACGCTTTTTTATTCTGAAAAAATTGCAATTGTTCGCGACAAAATAACTCTTCATAACTAAGCCCGTGAAAATAAAAAAAATATTTTTTGTAAATTTAAATTAGCGTCTAAAAGTTTCCGAGACAGTTTTTATTTTACAATAAACAATACTTGATTGGTAATGAGTATATTTATGAATAATTCTGTGCAGTAGTCGCGAAAGTGCAGTTAGAAGAATTGTATCTCCCGCCAATATGGTGTCGTTTTGAATGACGGCGAGAAATCATTTGACATGTGATTACAATTTCATATTTTTCTTTAAAATTAGAGAAACAAGAGTACAGATTGTGTTAGAATATTTTTAATACGTAACAATAGACATAATTATTTGCAAATAATTTTAAATAGAATTATTATTTGTTTTTTTGTTGCACTATAAAAAAAAAGTTTTATTTTCAAAGTTCAAACTAGAATTCGATCATGTTAGAATTGTCAGTAATCAATAAAATTATACACAAAGCTGCTATTTATTTCTTTATTTACTGCAGAGAATTTTGAAATTTTATATGTTGAAAATTTCATCGAAATCAGTCGATGCAAAAGAAACGACTGGTATCGACATATGTAAAAATTGTTAGGTTCATTAAAATTACAAATCATTACTGCCTTTACTTACTTGTAAACGTTTGTAACATTACAGCAATCATAAATCAACGTAAATTACCGCAATTCGATTAAAATCCACAAAGTTACTTTCTGAATCTTCATTACAAAGAATAAAAAAGAACGTCAACTATTTTATTTGTAATTTCAAGCTTACATTTTTTAAAAATGCCGAAAATGTTAATAAACCGATTCATGTAGTTCCTCATACATCAACTCTTTCACTTAAATTTAAAAAGATACCTTTTACCATCTTACTTTCTTCGATCGTTGTAAAATAAAATTTATATTTAACAATAAAACTTTGCTATTTATTTGTCTAAAATTCACCTGCTTTTCTAACGTGGACAAAGTAGACGACACAAAAGTTGAATCGCCGATTTGCAGATTATGTAAACCGCGCACCATTTTCTCGATCAACTCTGTGCTTTCCGGTTCTGTACGCGAGCGATCGTAGATCTGCAGCGTTGATCGTGTGGATTGCGATTCGATGCCATCCGATTCTTGTCGATTATCCAGCATTCGTAGCTTTTCTGGCAAGGTTATTATCGTTGATTGCAATTTGTCTAGACTAATATTTCTGCTAATATTTGCAAAAATCGTGCTTAAATGTTTACATAAGGTGAAGTGGGGTAAGTGCAGACTGGTTTTTATAAAGTTGGTATTTAACCGTAAGTATTTTCAGTCTGCTATGTAAATACTTAACGCTGTCGATATCGAACGCTTTGCACAATTACTATTATTTAATTAATATTAACTAGGACCTTAATTTTCCTTGTGCATTTTGATTTTGATAGAACATTGTTTAGAATGTCAACTACTCTGTACTTTCCCCGAAAATGGGGTAAGAGCGTAACTTGAAGTTAAATACTTTGAAACTTTATTTCATGTGCAATGGGGCAAGAGCAGAATTATTAACAAATCTACTATAAAATGCTTTTTACTGTATTATGCAAGTACTCTATACTGCAAACAAGTACTCTTACAATTAGCTGAAATATAAAAGAGGATATAGTGAAACAAAACAAGGAAACAAACATACCAAATGGAGAAATTTCGCTCATATTGTAATAAAAGTAGCCTGTATACGCACTTGCCCCGTTTACAAACTTACCCCACTTCACCTTATTTAAATATGTGACGGGCAATATATTTAATTTGAGCATTTTCTTAATTGACTGGGCGTTGAATACCCAATTTTTAGGCAATGTGCATATTATTTTACAAACTTCTGACATTTTATATAATGTCCACTGTTGAGTCGGGTATTAGGTTAGGTTAGGTGAATCTAACCTCTCCGTGGTTCAACCTGAAATAAGGACTATAATTGTTCTGTTCCACATGGTCTTTCACAAACTTTTCCAGATTTTTCAATGTTATAAGTATATAGTGGCCCTTAACTCCTTAACCTATACTTTTCTAGGCAGTTGCCTCGTTTACAGCCACCTAATTATTGTTACAACTTTAAGACAACTAAAGAATGTTAAAATATTAGGCAGTTTTTGCCTCTATGCTTGATAATACAAATTATAATTAAAAGTAAACTCAACATTAAATTACTGTGAAAATACGAGTCTGGTTTATCACCCAACTGTAGTGTGCGTCACGTGTGTGTCGCGTAGCCGTAGGTTAAGGAGTTCAAACCTAACCTAACCTAACTGCCACCCTCTAGGCATTCTGTACAATGACCCGACATTTTATGGACTGACCAAAACTTGTTAGGAGCATGTACGATGACTTTCCGAACGCATTCTACAAAATGTCCGGTTATTTTATAAAATAACCGCGTTGAACACATTGCTTATAATGTACACATATTAAATGATTTATATATCAAGATAAAATAATATCCTGCAAATTGATACACGATGTTATTTGAATATTTGATAAATAATATTTAACTACGTCGTTCGCTTAATGAGATAATAATTTACCGTTGCTGGGATCCATGGAGTCGAAAGCTTCCAGCATTATCTTGTCAATTAAACTTCTTGCAAATGCCTCGACCATGATTTGAGGCATCCTCAGTTTCACAATCTGAAATCGCAGCTGTTGCGACTCGCAACGATCGTCATATTTTGTATGTGCATGGCAAACATGCATTGCCGTAATTGGAAAGGGTCCGAGGGGACCCGACAAAAAATTTTCGTAATAAGTACAATACTGGATATAGTGGGATTCCCTGGGGATAATGGTGAGCAGGGGGAAAATACATTACTGGTCGCTGTAATACTTGAGAATCATTATGAGTGGTGGCGTTCTGAGTGGTTTGTGACTGGTAGAGATTTGTGTTCTGTAATTGAGAAATTTGGTGATTTGGAAGTTTGCGTGTTGGGAATATTGAAATTTGAGAATTTTGGAATGGTGAGATCTAGGAAAATATTGTAGATATTTGAGAATTTGGGAATTTGGGAATTTGGAAATTTGGGAACTTCAGATTTTGGGAATTGCAGAATTGGGGAATTTAGGAGTATAATAATTTGGGAGTTGAGGGAAAATTAGGGAATATAGTGATTTTGGAATTTATAAATTTCGGAATTGGGGAATTAGGAAATTAGGGAATTGGGAAATTAGGGAATTGGGGAATTAGGGAATTGGGGAATTGGAGAATTGGAGAATTGGAGAATTGAGGAATTTAGGAATTGGGGGACTGGGAAATTAGGAAATTGGGGAAATGGGAAATAGAGGAATTGGGGAATGCAGGAATTCACGAATTTAGTAATTTGCAAATTTTCAAATTTGCTAATTGGAGAATTGGGGAATTGGGGAATTTAGGAATTTAGTAATTTGGAAATTGGGGAATTGGAGAAATTAGGAATTTAGAAATTTGAGAATTTGACAAATTGGGAACTTGGGAATTTTGGAACTCAGGAATTTAAGTACATAGAAAATTTGGAAATTTAGAGATTCGGAAATTTGTATATTGAAAGTTTGGAAATTGGAAATACTAAAAATTTTGAAACTCGTAGTTTGAAAATGCAAACTTGTGAGCTTCAAGACTTGAAAGTTTGATAATTCAAGAATGCCGAATGACTTGTATCTTCATAAAAATGCAAATTTTAAGATTTGCAAATTCCAAATATGAAAACTAGGAAATTTTAAAATAACTTAACTTGAAAAGTTAGAAATTTCAAATTTTTGATACTTAAAAACTCATACATCTGAAAATTCTTATATTTGAAAATTAGTGGATTTCAAACCTTAGAAATGTGAATATTCAGTACTTTATAAGCTTCGTAGAACTTTAGAAGTTTAAAAGTTTGAAAATTTCGAAACTTTTACATAATATCCACCAGCTTGCATCACTAAGAGCAAGCTCTTAGCTTTGCTTATATCATCATTTTTCTTATATCGTCGTTTTTTCAGAGGAAACTGTAGTCTTCAGTAATTCCCTAGTTCTTCCTGTCATTCTGTCAGTTTTTCGAAAGAAATCCACTTAACCGACCCCATACAAAAAATCTAATTACATCAATGCTATACCTGAATTTGGCTAATTATTCATGCTTCTCATTATTTGCATATATTCTAGTTCGACCAACATTAATCAATTAGTACCAAAATAAAATCGAACGTGAATTCGATGTGAAGTACGATATCCGTTGAGGGTCATCAGCACCCTACAGTGAATTCAAAAAAATGTCTCATGTTCACAAAAGATTTATCACGCTTTCAAAATGTTATCCACTATACCTACCAATAAAATACCGCAACTCTGAATAATAATTTAATGATTACAAGCCAACGTCACTTACCAGTAAACATAACCTCTACACTTTTTAAATAATTTTAAGACGTAAAATAATTTTCCGACGTTTCAACATATTTTATGTTTAAACAGGTTAACAAGTACAATTCTGATTAAACTGTACGAGGGAAAATATTCAATGATTTCTATTACTATAAATTGTATCCACGATGCATCTTTCGAAAACAATTTTATTGCCGCAGTAAACAATTTTACTCATAGTTGTGATAGAAAAACATTAATCTTTTATGAACTAAAATAGCAGAAATTTTTGAAATTATTTCAAAGATGGATCAAGGCAAATACATAGAAGTAACTATTGTCGAATCAGAAGAAATTCCCACATCTGACACGTGTTCTATGAAAGCTTCAAGCACAAATCAAGCTCACGACAGATCCAAAGTTCATCAACGTCTTCAAAACGTTTCAATTTTTTCGAACATCGAGCGTCCGTCATTTCAGAGAAGAACAGACTGCTTCAACAAATTGGATCAACCATTAGATATTGATCTGCTGTTACGATATTATGCGTGCAATTCTAGCATGGAAAAATCGATCAACAGCGTTCTCAAAAGCATCAATGAGAGGTGTTTAGATTCTGTCGAAGGTTGCGAAGATACTCGAGGTCCCTTAGTTGAGCTCCGTGCAGCCTCTAAAATTTGCGATTCGCTGAAAGAATCTTCATCCCCAAGCTCTCTCTTTCGATTTCACGATATTTTGTCGAAATTACAGCGTCTGATCGGTTTGTGCAGTGAGAAAAAATTGGACGAAATTCTGTCGAACGACCCCTCGATGCAAATGTGTAGACACTGTGGCGTGATTAGTTGCTCAAAATCTTTGAATCCAGTGGAACCCAGAAAGTCTCCTCCGAACACTTCTTACTTTTTAAGTACAGACATATTTTCGAGTAGTACAGAAATAGAAACTCGGAAACAGATAAAAAAATCGAACAAAAAGGAGCAAGTGAAGAAAGAAAGATACGATCCGCAAAAAAAATTTACTTCTAAACATTATAAGAGTAGTAAAAAGAATTGTATGAAACAGGAAATTGTGAATCGACGGGTGGAAACTATGGTAGCCGAGCGAGAAAATGATAGTAAGATTCCTGAAAAAGTAATTGAACTGCTGGATCAAAAATTGTCACCTTTCAGAAGAGAAGAAGGAATGAAAACTGATTCAGCAATTGAATTGTCTCAGACGAAGATCGATAATATCAAATCTAAAAATGTAATTAAAAACAACGCTGGTGCCAATTTTGCAAATGGCTTTTCGTCCGATAAACGTTTCGACGATTATAAACAGGAGGTAGACGTATCGTGCAACAAAAATAACCTAAACGAGTCTACCGAAAGAATAGTGAAGGACATCTTGTACGAGACACCGAAACGGGAATTTGAAGCAGAAAATTTGATTACAGGTTCGAGATGTAATCAGAATCGGTTGACAAGTCCGCAAGAAAACACTCAGCTTGTTAATGTAATGGCGTGTTTGGCACGTGGCCGTCCTGAATTGTTAGGCAAAAGGAAGAAAGAACTCGTTTCGCAACCCGATGAAACGTGTGTGCATTCTAGATGCTCCGACCAATATAGTTTCATTCTACACGCTGGCCAAACTGATAATGCGCGATTAAATTTAGATTCTTTCATGCACGAACCGATAAGCGAAAAATCGAGGAGTTCTAAACGTTCAAGCGACCTTAGAACAAGCAGGTATAAAAACGAACATAAACCTCTCAAATCCGTGGAGTCTTTGACATGTCTCATGGAAGAAGATTCACTGGAAAACTGTGCGAACATAGCACAATCTACCGAAAGCGAAATCAGTTCCTCGTCTTGCGAAAATATGATTCGTGAATGGGTGAAGTCTTCAATGGATAAGGAAATTAAAGGGCAAATTGTTTCAGAACAGTCTACAAATCGTTCGGATGCAGAACTGGGTATTCAAGCTACATCGATCGCACAACGCCATTATGGGACCCACAGTCTGAAGAAAACATGGCGGTCCATGACGCCGAGGCGTCCACAGAATTCTTTCGGACAAACCATGTCGCTTGACTCAAAGCCTGTTCAACGATTCAAGGCCTTCAGAAAAATCGAGAGTGCTGGAGGGAAATTCTTTAGGAAACAATCGTTTGAACTCTTCAAGAAGCGGTCTACAGAAGATATGAACGCGACTATAAAGCTTCCTGGCAATCATTCTCTGGGTGATTATTTTAAGAACATTAAACGTCGGATTGTTTACAATGAATCGTCCTTGAGGAAGGTTGTTGATGCAGGAATACCAGAGGAAGTAGAAGCGTTATGGTTGTACAGGAAGGTCCTGGAGAGCACGGAGAGGATGGAATGGCAGAGTTTTCAGCGATTCGTCGAGGAACTGCATCCTAACCACAAAGACCTTTGGCGTAGCATTTGCGAGGTTATCAACAGCGAAGCACGTAGATTGGAGGAAAGTTATAGCACAGAAGTGTGTATAGAGATCACTTCCGCTTCCTCCAAAGAGAGCGGAACGTGCGACGACGAGATCGTGTTCGAGATGGACATTACACTCGAGGAAGTGAAGAGGTGTCTCCATAGGCAGTTAGCTTCCACTGAGAAAGCACAACTTGACATTCTTCAGAGAGTCAATGAAGTTATTAAAGTTCGAAATGATGACGTTTGTGATACTGAAGCACTCTTCAATCAAGCTGAATAGACAGTATCGGATGCTTTCAATTTTGCTTGCATGTAACATTGATTTCCTCCGCCACATTATCGTGCGCCTCTAGTCTCGTTCTTTTCTCGTGTTTTTTTCCAAGCATACTATTTTTGTGCTAGCCAACTTTCAAGATTCTTCTAGCATCGATAATAGTCTATTTTTCTTCGACTCAAATTATATTGTTTACTTCTGAATCAAGTTTTTGCTGATATTTCTTTTACTGCTTTTGGGATAATATTAAATTCGTATTTTGCTTCAAGTTTAAGAACTGATTAAGGATTAATTAAATACGAAGGGAATTTTATATTTAAATTAGGTTTACATTATAATGGAATTTTGAACTTGCTTAAATCCGTGTTTTCGTTTTTCAAGATTGATAATGTCAAATAATAAAATTAACCCAGGTACGATGCTAAAAACTAAAGAAAAGGTATTGGCTGGTGACTTCTATTTTGTTTTAACAAAAAGAACGAAAACGTGACGAATATATTATGTAAAAATATATTATATTTATGCAAATATAAAACATTATGTAAAAATATACTATTTGTTTACTACTATATAGTATTATATAGTATTTAATTGCTTCATTGTAATAAAAATGGTAGGAAGGTTTAATATATAAATTGTTTTATTGCGAAGTTCGTTTACCTTGAGATCACAGTCTTTGGAGTCATATTTTACATTCAGGAATTAGATTAAAAGTTAATAACGATGAATATAGTTTTTAAAAATAAAACAATGCAATATTTCTGAATTTCCATGTTTTTAGATTCCTAAGTTTAAATTTTGTAATTTGAAGATTTAAAAATTTTCATTAGATCTAATACTTAGACATGCAAATTTTATTTAAAAAATTCTTCAATTGTTAAGTTTTCAATTTCATAGTTCAAAAATTTTTGAGAAAAAAATTTTTCAAAAAAAATCAATTTCCCAATATTCTAAATCTTGAAGTTTTCAAACTATCAATCTCCTAAATTTTTTAATTTCCAAAGTTTCATAATTATGAGTTATTAAACTATCAATCAATTTATCAATTTATCAATTTATCAATTTATCAATTTATCAATTTATCAATTTATCAATTTATCAATTTATCAATTTATCAATTTATCAATTTATCAATTTATCAATTTATCAATTTATCAATTTATCAATTTATCAATTTATCAATTTATCAATTTATCAATTTATCAATTTATCAATTTATCAATTTATCAATTTATCAATTTATCAATTTATCAATTTATCAATTTATCAATTTATCAGTTTATCAGTTTATCAACTTATCAGCTTATCAACTTATCAATTTATCAATTCATCAATTCATCAATTTATCAATTTACTAAATTGACAAATTGACAAATTATTAATTTGTTAAGTTATCAAATTATCAAGTTACCAAATTATTCATTTATCACGTTGTCAAGTTATCAAATTATCAAACTATCAAACTACCAGATTATTAAATTATTAAATTGTGAACAACAACAAAAGTGATTATTTCCTACCTCTGTGACGAAATTATTAACCTAGCCAAAGTTACTCTAATTTATGATATATAATTAACATATGTAATGTATTATTACACTTGTATACATACAGAATATATTCTGCAAACAGTGCAAAACAAAGTACACCTTTAATCACGTAACAAACTTCCACACAGCATTCTGCCTTTCCTACCTCACAAAGTTACTCTAACGTACCTAAATTAATAACATGCATTGTACTATACAATGCATTCTTTCACATACGTATGCAAATCATACGCATTACACATTGCAAAACATATGTATTATACAAACATTGCAAAACACATGTATTGCACAAACACTGCAGAACAGAATAACCCATACTGCACAACAGCAAGTTTAAGTCCAAACTTCTGAAGAAGTTACAGAACTTCAATCACTCTGTTACTAACCATCACCAGTTTAAGGTTTATGACAGCTACTTAGTGTCACCCTGACTCACGTTAAGTTCAAGGTCATCGGTTCATAAAAAGCCACATAAATATCCCCAGTTATCTGAGACTGTTTTTAGCGATGAACCTGTGATGGGCTGATCATCGTATTTTGTTGACGCAAGGTGGGCTAGGTGAGTAAATGGGTTGGTAGGGGCGCGTTACGAGAAGGGTGGGTCGCTCCTGGTAAAGTAGGGGTGGTCCAGCGAGCAGATTCCTGGGCTGATCGATGGAACGACCGGCGCATTGGATTTTCCGAGAGTAGCGCGCGCATTCCCATCCTTTCCAACAGTTTTACGTCCAACGTTTCAGTTACTCACGATCCTGGCGTGGTGGTGCATCCACCGTTTGGTGAGTGCATACCTGAGAACGATGCAACTGTGTCACTAGGCCGAGTGACACGTGATCCTCTCCTTGCACGGTGCTGCTCCTCTTTGCATCCGTCGCCACGTCGAATGATCGTGTCGGGAATGCGATCTTAGACTGGCCAAGGATCGGGAAATAGTGCGTGATCTCGTTCGTCGGTTACATTGTCTCTGTTTATGTTTGCATCTCGATCGGTGCTCGAATTTCGATCGGAAACGACATTGAGAGGCAATCGATTTATTGGGTCACAGGGTGAGTCTTCCGGAGCGTTTTTACGTGACGTAGAAAAACCGGCCGATGTCGCTAGGAAGTGAAGGAAATTGCTATCAGGTGAGACACGTGGCAACACATTTGCCTGAACTTGCTTTTCGAAATGGATGCGTTGCTTTTAGACGTTTTCGTTGGAAACATGGACAAACGTCGATCCGTCGATGGAAATCTACATGAACATGCTCTGCCGATTCCAGTGCAGATGTTCTTATGGAGACAGTTGAGGTACTTTCGGAGAAATGTTTTATTTGATAGATTCATTTTGGTTATTTTGTACACTGATGATCAAAAGTTGGATTACACAATTCTTCGTCAATTTTTACCTGTACCTGAATGTTTAAATTCCTGTATCTGAATCTTCAAATTTTTGTTCACATAATTTTCCTTACGTTACTCGTCACATGAAAGGACTCTGAAATAGAGCAGTGTCACAATGTACCAATGTTTCAAAATATTTTTTATTTTAAAAAAATTTAATTGCTAATTAAAAGTTTTACATGTGATAATTTAAATATTGCAGACCATTCATTCGTGCAAAACTTGGCAAACTTCACGAGGCATCCTGCACGGTAAAAATTTTTTACACGTTTCTTTTTCAAAAAGAGTGAAAGATAATTTCTTATAAGTGTGAGTGAATTGCATAAATAATCGTTTGATTACTGCGACAAAAATGTATGGGTGTGTGGAACAATTTACAAAGAGATCCTACAGAATATTATAGCTGATGTGACCTAATAGAAATAATGTCTTAAATAAAATCTTGCAGCACGAGACACCACATCTCTGATAATTCAACCAACAGATTCGATTAAAGAAAACTTCCAAAATGTAGAAACGCTTCTGCTCCATGAACAAACGGAGGAACGAAACATCGTTCTATCCGATTTTTTCGCTTTCGTGATTGTCCTTGACGAGTTTGTTGTGCTTTTCGTTTAGAACTGCCTTATTTATTCATCATTGTATATTTGTTATGTACAACTTACCAGTCAGCTACAAAACATGTACTACAAAAGATATCAAGTTTGAGGAACATTAATGTCACTTGAACAGTGTTTACAACGCAATAACAAAATTTTGTACCTCCATTTTAATTTAATGTTTGTTCTATTTTACCTAGGACACTTTTTTATACTATTGTTTTAAATTATTATTACCATTAATAATAATAGATGAAAATAATAAATTATCAGATTTTCGTTGAAGGTATTTATTAATTCTTCATTTTTCAATTAAATAGTATAATGTTTTATTTTAATTACAAATAAAGAACTCTGAACAATTTAGTTCAAAATTTTTTGGCACGAAATTGAACCCTTAAATTTTGAAATTCGAATTAGATTTATGACGATTTCAAAATTATAATAATTATTATGTTATAAAAATAAAATTTGATGGATTGTTATGTGCAAATAAGACCTGATAAATTTACTATTACTATTAATAGTAAAAATGAAAGTTGACGAATTTTAATATTTGTAGAAATGAAATTTGACGAAGCCTATTTATAAAAAAAATAAACCTTGATAAATTTTAACATTTGAGACATGAAACTTCATAGACTTTAACATTTATAAAAAATAAAACTTGACTAATTTTTATATTTATAGACATGAAACTTGATAAATTTTAATATTTATAAAAAATAAAGTTTGATGAATTTTAATATCTGAAAAAATAAAACTTGTTAAATTTTAATATTCATATAAACGAAACTTGATGAGTTTAAATATTTATATAAACGAAACTTGATGAATTTAAATATCTATAAAAATAAAACACATAGATTTCAATATTTATAAAAATAAAATTTAGTAAATTCAAATATTTATTTTAATGAAACTTAATAAATTTTAATAGCTGTAAAAATGAAAATTTTCTAATATTTAGAAAATATCTGATAACTTCTAATATTTACAGAAAATACTTGATAATTTGTAATATTCATAAAAACGAAATTGGATGAATTTTAATATTTACATAAGTATACTTGATAAATTTTAATACGTGCAAAAATGTACTTAATAAATTTGAATATTTATAAAAACAAAATTAAAAACGCAACTTGAGTCCTAACATCAATAAAACTAAAATTGAATGAATCCCACTATGTTTAAAAGTAAAACTTGACTCCAAATATTAACAAAATAAAAATTGACGAATTCTAATATTTACAAAGATATTAATAACAATGAAATAATCAAGGCGAAAGATAAGTTAGCAACAAACATGCCGTAAGTCAGTAGAAATATGTAAAGCTTTCTTGCCCTCATGGAATCCAAGGTTTACTTAAATGTTAGCAGTTACTCGATACAAAGATAACAACAAAGTACATAATGTACAGCTGGATTTCATGTCGTGCAAAATCCTAATCAACCGTATCCCATCAGCTCTTTGTTTTCCAATACCTAACCCGACCTGCACTAACAAAGTAACCTCCTCCTCCACGCTGCCGCCTCCACGTGTCACCTGCAGTTCTGTCAACACGCGCCAGGCCATCATGTAAGTTCGCTAAGCCTGCCTCCTCATTTGTAAACCTACTTGTACAATTATACTTCTGCTTTTCTCTCTCTCTCTCTATTTAATTCCAGTTCGATTATTAGAGAGCACCTACTTCTCTAGAAAGACACCCACTTTGCATGTTTTTTATTGTAAATGTGCTTGCTTTCGTGACTTACAATTAGAATCTTTTAACCCTTTCGATGATAGACTGAAGGTTAATAGAAGAAAATAAATGTCGAAATGAGATGTTGAAAAATTTAAGAAGCTTGTTTTTGGAGGGTAGTTTATGCGATTTTTTAGTGTAAACATTGCTTTCGTGACTTAGAATTTTTTACTTCCAACTCTTTTTTATTTTTAACTCTTCTGGTGATATAGAATGAAGGTTAATAAAAGAAGA
Organism: Megachile rotundata; assembly: GCF_050947335.1. Taxonomy (NCBI): domain Eukaryota; kingdom Metazoa; phylum Arthropoda; class Insecta; order Hymenoptera; family Megachilidae; genus Megachile; species Megachile rotundata. The sequence goes on from NC_134995.1 coordinate 5,673,700, forward strand.
GAGTCAATGAAATAAGGTTTTGAAAATTTTAGGAAGGTTGTTTTTGGTTGAAATTTTATGTGATTTTTTTTTGAGGTTGAAGAAATGAAAGATTATTTCGTAGAAAACGTTGTTAACAATGTTAACAGGTGTTAAATAAAATTTAATATATATAGAATGTTTTAAGTCTGTAATTTAATTTAACAAGTGCGTTGGTCCATATTATTAATTTTTCTCATTATAATATTATTCAACTTAATATTAGTTCAACCACTAAGACTGAAGTATTTGCATGTGTTTATTTTAAACAGTAGTTAAAAATAAAAAATCTTCTAAATTTTAAAGCATCTCCATAGAAAAATTGAGTTTGATCCAACTTACATCCCTCTCAAAACCATGCAATTTTTTAATCCATTTCCCCCTATAAATTTATAGATTAATTGGATCAAATCAAAGTTGCATGGTTTCCAGACACAGGGCAGGTCAAATGAAATTTTCTGTGCACAAACCAAATATTTGATGATTTTCAGCAACTTTGTTATAAATTATGGTGATAATATAAATTCACTTTGTATGAAGACAAAAATCTTTTGTGTATAATCAAGCTTATGTCTTCAAAAGCAAAATTGGTTCAAAAATCCCAAATTTTATAATCTATAATTAATTTTTATAATTTAAATGTATTAGTATTATTTTGAATAATAAAATTGTTGTGAATTTTATTTCAGTTATAGTTAATCAAATTTTTGTATAACACTTCAGTATTACATAATTCTATTATAATAATCAAAAAGTAACTGTAATTAAATTTTTAAGGCAATCGTTTGCTATATTTATTAATGCTTTATATTATATTAATATATCTACTCTTTCTGCATAATAAACAATTTTTGTAATTACTTACTAATCTTCACTTACTAATTTTTGTGATTATTATGAATCACATATGGCGTGTTTGCATTGAACTCTCCCGCAACGAAAGGGTTAACGTCCATTTCAGACTTTCAGTTAAAATATCTATATACGGCTTTCTGTCATTCTTCGCCTTTGTATCGAATTTTTATACAATATCCTATACTCTATTCATCTTCTAATACTACTAAAACCATTCCACACAAGAAGACACTGAAAATGAATGTATCGTAAGTCCACATATTAGTTACACATTTTTCTAACATATCTCTCGTACATTTTTTAAACAATCACTTTTTGAATATTTGTATTGCGTTCATTTTTCGAAACGTTTGTTGGATTTCACGTTTTTGCGATGTTGTTCTTTATGTGTAGATTGATCTGTGATTTTGAAAAGTGTTTTAATCAAATTTCAATATTGATGTCAATTTTTATGAACATGTAGCTTTGTTTATATGATGTAACTATTTACTATAGCTTTGCATCGTAGCTTGTTGCAAGTGTTTTCTCTTGTTAATACTTTTTATCTATTCACGATTTAGAGTTCTTTCATTTTATGTCTTTTATGATTGGGTATTAATTTTGGTGATTTACTTTTGGACGCATACCTAGGAGACGAAGGAAGCTTGCACGGTTAGTAAAAATATAAAAAAATGTCATGAATAAAATGTATTTTTGTTTTTTAAAAAAAGTTGATTTTATCCATTTGAAGATGGAGGACTTTTCTGTGCAAAATGGCGATATAAGAAGAGACTACTTCTGCAGTCTTGCAGTGGATATTAGAAATTTAGAAAGTTTTGAGTATCCAAGTTTAGGGATTTTCATATTTATCAAATTGTCAAATTGTCAAATTGTCAAATTATCAAATTTCTAAATTTCTAAATTTCGAATTTTCAAATTTCCAAATTCTGTAATTTATAAATTTTTGAGATTCCAAATTTCACAACTAAAATCATCTAAAACTCTTAAATTGCCATATTCAACTTTTAATATTACCTAGTCCTCAAATTTCTAAATTTCAAATTTTCAAATTCTAAAATTTATCTAATTCTCAAATGTTCGAATTCCCCAATCCCTAAATTTAGAAACTTACAAATTTTTAAACACTCAATCTCTCATCTAAAAATTCCAAATTCTCAACTTCTCAACCCTCGACTACAAATTCTCAAATTCAAACACAAGAAGAATTTGTTAAAAATTTAACAAGTTAAACTTAATTAACAAGTTAAATTTAACAAGTTAAATTTGACAAGTTAAATTAATAAGTTAAATTAATAAATTTAACAAGTTAAATTTTATGTAATTTAAAAAGTTAAATTTTTTTGTAATTTGATGTAAAGAAACGATACTATTTTTTGTTTTCCCTAATACTTATTCAAATAATCCAAGTGAAGTAATATATCCAGCAATCTTTTCATTAAAACAAAAGTTTTAAATCGTCGTCAATTTAAACAACCCTTCGTCTTTATAGTCTCTCGAAAAAGTGTTGGTTCAGGATCTGCACAATGATCTAACACCCTCTTTGAGCTTGATACTGGGCAAGGTGCCACGATGGCGTTTGATTCAAGCCGCTCTCCCTTACATTCTCCATGCCACAGCCAATCTGCTGCACAATAGGTTAGTTGTCTGCTTTCTTTCTCTCGAATTCTACGTCTGTTATCCGTCAATTGTTTCCGTTAATCTTCTAGGAAGGACTTTCAAAGTCTCGGGGCCATGGAAACGACGCTTCTTTATATTCTTCATTGGATACTTCTCGACGCTGCTGAAGAATGCTCGGAGCATGATGCTGATTCTGGAAATCCCTTTTATTATGTGTTTCCTATACCTACTATGACTGTAAGTAACTTTTCGATTGCTTTACTTTCATTTATCAAGTTGACTTATTGTAATTTGTCGTATTTGTAATGTGAATTGAAATCTAACAAAAAGTACAAGAACTGTGAATTTTATTGCTATGTGAGCACGAATTATATTGAGGGTGATTGTTTTATTTTTAGTTATTTAATTGCCTTCTTGCAATCTCTTGCACTTGTGATGCTCGAATCCATATACAAGGGACATTATATTGCAACAAGAATATGTTCAAAACTGATAATTTATGTTTGCTTTACTTCATTGATCAAATTACCTTGTTACAATCTGTCTTATCTGTCGTACTTATGATGCTGAATTAAATCCAAATGTAATAAATGTGGATTATATTGCAACAAAAACATAAATTATCTTGTAAACTGACAATCTGTGATTGCTTTATCTTCATTAATCAAATTGCCTTATTACTATTTGATGAATTTATGTTGGTGAAAATTCAAATGCAGGAAATGTTGATCATATTCTAATATCAACATAAATTATGTTGCAAACTGATAATCTGTGATTGCTTTACCTTCATTAATCAAATTGCCTTATTACAATCTGTCGAATTTATGCTGGTTAAAGTCCAAGTACAATGTGAATTATATTACAACATAAACATGTATTGCACTGCAGAATTATATTACCTGGACTGATTTTCTGTCACTAATCAAATTGCTTTATTACAATTATTCGCAGTTGTGATTCGAGTTTACAAAATACAAGGAACATATATTGCAACATAACCATGAATTATATTGCAAAATAAAAATCTAGATTGATTTGTTATCACTAATCAAATTTATTGCAATCTGCCCATTTGTGATTTTTACGTAACTACCAATAAATTAAAATTTAAGTTTATCCTTGTTAATAATAACTAGTAATATCGATTTATTCTGTTAATTTATCTGTGATTATTATTAATTTTAAAAATGAAACTTAAGAAAGTGTAACAATTATTGTTCGCAGTTGTTCGTTTATCTGTTCGCACCTTTGTGCAATCATCTAAAAGACATCGACTTCAAAACGAATTTACGATTGGAGAACGGTTTGAAAATATGGTCGGCTATGTACGAATGTCGTCATCCGGATACGCCATGCTTTACCACGCATTGTCGGATCAAGCCACAAGTTTTATGGAGTCGGTCTTTTAAGTCTTCCAAAGTACATCAAATGTCCGATGATGTATTTGTCGGAGGAAGTGAGTTTTCACTGTTATTTCATTTTTTAACAGTACATCTGGCTATCAAATTAGAACCATCATTTTTCAGTATTATACACGCTTTCCGTAAAATTAGGTCCGTTCAAATTGTAATGATATATTACCTACCATGATTACTACTGTGCATGACATTAACACATGTTAATATCTAGTATTTCCGCCCTTTGCTTTGGTCACAGCTTCCGATATGCTCTGTATACATCATATGTTTTATATCTTCATTATTTTCCCAAATATTTGTAGTTCTTTTCGACTGAGATAATGTGGTTGGAGAGTTGTGAACTAGTCTTTTGAATAGGCAGACATTTTCTATAGCATTCAAATTTCACCTGACGTGCTATTGATACTCGAGCCTAACGTAAACGCTTGGACGGCCCTTAATCGCTCATCACACAATTTATTATCGCGATAGTAACAAAATGCTATGTATATATCGTTATGAATGTATTTAGTAATAATTTGCATGACTTGAGAATTTTCCATATATGACATAATTATAGCTATGAAAGTGAAATTTTCATACGTAGTCCTCATTTGATGGCCAGGGATTATTTACTGTACTATCGTCGTAACAGAGTAACTGCAATAATATATTAATGTATTCAACCTTTCAAATTTCTAAATTTCCTTATTTTAACATGTGTAAATTTCCACATATTTCAACTGCCATCATTCCACATTTCTAAATTGGAAAATATGAAAACTGCAAAGTGTAATAATTTGGAACCTTGAAAATTTAAAAATTCTTATATTTCCAAATTTCTTTATTTCGACATTTGTAAATTTCCACATATCTGAACATAGTAATAATTTGCATGATGTAAGAATTTTCCATATATGACATTATTATGGCCATAAAAGTCAAGTTTTCGTACGTGGTCCTAATTCGATAGTCTGGGACTGCACTATTTACTATACTACCATCGTGATAGAATAACTGTAATTTTACTGTACTATTATGATGACAGAGTAACTGTAATAATTTATTATTGGCAATTTGCAATAATTCATTATTCAATATTTTTTAATTTAAACCCTTCGCTGTGAACAGCTTATGTAGTTAGTTAAGATACTGATTTTGCAAGTTTGATCAAAAATAACATATTTTGATGACAAGAATATCAATTTGAATTTGCTTGATTTCAACGTTTATAAACTTGTGCAAAATTCATTACACTGTTTTCAGATGTGGAAAGTCCACCCAGTCAATCAGTTAGCGCTGTTTCGGAACAAAGCGTTGATAAAATGTCGTCAAAGCAGCTGGACGATGATGTAAGCATACCTCCATTTCATTTTAAAAAAATACATTAAGAAGAAGTGGGGTAAGTTCGTAAACGGGACAAGTGCGTATACAAGCTATTTTTATTACAATATAAAGCGAAATTTCTCCATTTAGTATGTTTGTTTCCTTGTTTTGTTTCACTATATCGCTTTTATATTTCAATTAAGAGTACTTGTTTGCAGTATAGAGTACTTGCATAATGCAGTAAAAAGCATTTTATGGCACATTTGTTAATAATTCTGCTCTTGCCCCAGTGCACATGAAATAAAGTTTCAAAGTATTTAACTTCGAGTTACGTTCTTACCCCATTTTCGAGGAAAGTGCAGAGTAGTTGACATTTTTAACAATTTCCTATCAAAATCAAAATGTACAAGGAAAATTAAGGTCCTAGTTAATATTAATTAAATAGTAGTAATTGTGCAAAGCGTTCGATATCGACAGCGTTAAGTATTTACATAGCAGATTGAAAATACTTACGTTTAAATACCAACTTTACAAAAACCGGTCTACACTTACCCCACTTTACCTTAATAAATTGAAGTATTTTATGGCGTTCATTAAGATCTAATTGCCAATTACAATTCTCATAACAAGAATTTTACACTTGCTTTTGACTTAACAACTGTTTCATACCGTGATACTTTATATCGACATTGATCAACAATAAATAAAGAAACATGTGAATTAATAATATACATGCTTAATAATACATATACATATGTATGAATGCCTGTAAGATAATAACAAGAATATCTAACTAATACAAAAATATTTAATGTCTAAGTAATATAGAAACATCCACTTAATTTCTAATGAATATTATTTACAACTGTTACAATTTCAATTTGATCCAACTGTTCCATATTATTCCCAGAATACGTGGGTGTCGTCGCCAAAGGACACAATATTTCCAGAAACGATTCCAGAAGAGAGTTCTGGTGCCGAAGACGAGCACGTAGTAAGTATTCACAATAAACAATTCCTAATAAAGTCTATTTTTGATCAACAAAATAACAGAGTACATGTATCAGGTAATCTTCAGGTTGCCGTCCCTTAGCGAATCAGAAAAAGCACTCGACGGGGTATGAAAAACTTCTATATTGCTACTTAGTTACGGAACCAATAACCAAACATACAATTTTTGAAATTATTTTAGGGCGAAGCTAGTATTTTTCATGTAGCTATGGGGAAGACAACCGGTTTTTCGAAATTAACGATAGAACAAGTTACAGCGATTTCAGCATTCGACTCTTGCAGACAGTATCCTCAAAAGCCTATAAGCATGGGGTTGGTGAAGACATTTCACTTTTTTTTTAATGTTAATTGTGTCACGTTTTTAATTAGATAAGGGCTTTAATATCATAGTACAAGAAGACATGTGCTCATTAATAGATTTTTTATTGTTATGTGATCATTAATAGATTTTTGTGTAGGTTCACTATGTTACAAATTTCAATATGGCGGAAAAAATGTTTTCGAACATTAATTTAAATCATAATCTATTATATTAAAATTTGACAATTCGTTTCAGTTTGGAAAGCAAATAAAAACTCTATTGTATGTATATTCTATTTTATTTTATTTTGATTAAAATTAGATATTTCTGTTTTTTAGTATCGTAAAAGAAATATTTCAAATTTGTTATTAACCGAAAAAATTCATTTTAATGAATTATTCTTATTTCACCATAATTTGTATTTTAATTCAAACTATCCATAAAATACGTCTAAATTTTAACTTATTATATTACTATGCTTGTTCTGAAAACATATAGCTATTTAAATTTAGCGCCTATTTATGGCGTAATCTCAAATTATTCTCCGAGTTACATAAATATACAAAAAATCTTCTTGTACCATGCTCAATGTATAATGATGTTATTAGAGATCCATTTTGTAGCAAATGTGTTATTAGGCTTCGTTTTTTTTAAGTAACGTCTTTATGTAACATGTTGACAACCATAAAGATCGCCCACGACCGACATTATGAATCTCATTTTTCTTTCATTAAATTATTTATCAAAGTTTAAGAAATCAGATCCATGTTTATGTTTGTAATAATTTTTCCATTTTCTATGATGAGATTTAAGAATTGTTACGAATTAAAGTAGAAAATACACGAAATTATGAATTGTGCTACTTATAATGGATGAATTCTGCTTGATGATGGCGAATGACCTGACAAATCTAAGAGTCTATAGCTCGAGCTAGTAGTTAATGGCCGTAGGTTTATGACAGATTAGTTGCTTAATGGATTGATTGATCCTAAAAGTAAAATTGGAGTGACTCACAAATAATTACAGTTGAATAGGTGACTGGAAATGTATCGTAAATTCCTGTTTTTAACGTGAATTTTGAACAGATGCAAACTTTTATCATTTATTAATTCTAGAGTAAATATAATTTTGTTTTTTAATATTGTTAATATTGAATATTTTAGATATTGGTGTACGTGTGGTACTCATATTTATCTTTCTGATGTAAGAAGCAATATTTTTCATTTACTAATTAATCAAATAAAATGTTTCGCTACTTTCAAGACATTGTTTTGTTTTTATTTTTAATCGGCAATTGAAGAAAATATTTCTTCAAACTTGAATAAACTTAAATTTTTAATTTTGACGTGAAACTGTTTTTACAATTATTTTATAAAATTTTTAAATTTTTGTTTAATTAACAGATTAATATTAGTTATTCAATTTTTTGTATTTTTTAGGAATTTATACTGGTTTAGTACAATGTTCAGAGTTTTTGAAACTTTAGACTTAAGTTTTGTTATAAACTTTTTTAGGAAATTATGTTTGAGTTTATTTTACAAATATAAAGAATTGTAATAATCTAAAAATTAGTCCGTATATATTTATTAATCAAAAATTAATTAAATTTAAAAAAAGTGCAGTTATTTGTTCCAACTATCATTTTCAGTCTGAAAACACAAAATCAAAGATTTGTTTGATTATACAAATAAAACTGCTATATTCTGCCATTTTTTTTAGAAATAATATGTTATTTTTAATTTGTCTGTAATTATCATTTTTATATACTTCTAACTCGATATTATCATTTTTAGCAATTTCTAATTTCTAATAATTTTCAATTTACTTGTAATTATCATTTCTAATAATTTTCAATTTACTTCTAATAATTATTTCTAATAATTTAAAATTTACTAATAATTTCCAATTTACTATCAATTTTCATTTCTAATAATTTCTAATTTACCTGCAATCTGTCAGTTTAAACTACATCAAAATCTAAAATTTCCACCAGATATTTTGCATTATCACTACAGCACCAGATTACCGGTCATAGGTGACCTTTATGGCAGTTAACGTTTTATCAGCTTAACTAAAGTAACTTTCGTGCAAGATGACGTCTTGTAAGCGATTAACTGATATGTTAGAAGCACCGAGAAAGAGAAAGAAGATCACAAGACCGAAAAGGAAACACAGGATACGAAAGCGAAAACTTCTACAACGCAGAAAGGTCCTGGTGATTCTGCTGCAGGATTAACAAGCAGCTGTGCTGCTATCGAAGCAGATGTTCGAGCTGCTACTTTTCTTGATGTAGCTGTTCTGAGATGTCTTTTTGTTCCACAATGGCAAGAGGAAGGAGTTCATTGGGCTTTACAGTTTTTGTACCAACGGTAATTATTTTTATAACATTTCTTCATTTTTTTTTATTTTTTATTGCAAATATTGTTTTGAAAATAATACATTGCTAATATACTTTATTTTTAATATTCTAATAATCTTACAAATTTATTTTTAACCCTCTGTTGTGAAATTATGAAAAACTCTTTTATCATATGCTTTTTTTTCGAAATGTAAGTTTGCAATATTATTTTGAAAAAATTTTTTACGTGAAAAATACTTTGTTGTTGATTTCTTATTATAAGTTTTGAGAGTTTAAAAATTCTTAGAAAATTGGTAAAATTGTGTAATAACAAGTATATTGGCGTTGTTTTCTTTCTTTTGTAATATACAGAATCACGTTATGTAACAGTATACTTTTATTAATTTACTTTTACTAATTATCTTGAATTTTAATAAATGAGCGTTGTTAGCCAGAAATTTCAACAGTATTACTTTCAGTAAATTCAAGGATATTTTAGTTGAGGATCATAATTAGTTAATTCTAATCAATTTTTCCTATTGATGAAGTATAAAAATTAAGAAGCTTTATAAAAGTGTACATTAGTTTATTGCGAGTTGACATTGGTTTTTTTTTATTGATAAACATCACTCACCATTAAAAGTTGGTTTAAATAAAGGAAAACAAGGCTACGGATTCTGATTTTTATAAAGATATCTAAAGGTATTCCTTTTTAATTGCAAAGCTTGAATTTTTACGGAATAATGATAAAATTATTTTACAAAAGACTTTACAGAAATTCACTTGAAATTAAAATAAAATAATCACATAGTAATTATTATAATACAAATGTATTATAAATAATTGTAGAAATATAAGTAAATTTAAAATTATGTAATTAGTAATGAAAGTGATATAATAGATTTGAAATAATTATTAGAACCATAAAAAGACATGAAATAACATTAATAATTATTAAAAATTATTAAGTCAAATGATTTTGTGGATCCTAAGATTTCACAGAAAAGTAAAGCAGAAGTTAATTAACTTCCATAATCAGAATTTTCATTAATTAAGTATTACAATATATATTACTTTCATCAGCTATTAACTTTTATTACTTTTTTGCAATCAGAATATATTAATTAATATTTATACAATTTTTTATTAAAATATTTAATAACCATTACCAGTAACATTCACTCAGAAAAAATTTGTTATAGTTTACGTATGATCAACGAAGAAATATCAGTGCAACAAATGCCACGTCGTCGCAGCAATTCTTTACCAATTCCAAAAATTGAAGTATCAATTTATCAAAGTCCTGAAAGCAAGAAAAAAGACGTGGCGAAAGATTTCATGGAAGTTCCAGAAGTTCGAGACACGTCGTTATTAAGTGGTGTGTAAAAATATTATTTCATAAATCTTTACAATTTGTTGCTTTTTATTTTACGTGTAACGTCTTATGATACAAAGGTCATGACGTCGAATCAAGTCATACGAGACGAGCCAGCGAGAAGTCTAAGAAGAGAATGAAAATGGCTGACCTGAAAGCGTTCGTTGAAACAAAATTGCTATCAAAGTCGGAAAAGGCACTTGAGAAAATTGGTCAGGAGGAACCGAAGATGCTTTTTGATCAGGTTCGTACAAATATTGATAATAGTAATTAATATGGTTAGTAGACAGTATTCCTTAATTTGCTTAATAGACAACATTCGTTGAATTATTTAATAGGTAATGCTTGTAAATTTAATTAATAGCTGTCTTTTAGGTTTAATAGGAAAGTCTAGTAGGCTACTTAGATTAATAGGAAATATTTATGTTTTTTATTTAATTAATACCTACTTAATTTAATTATCACAGGCACCATCCACTATACTGTATGTATACAGGGTGTCTGACAATTAGTGTAGGTCCCTGAAATGGAGGATAGCTGACGTGATTCTGAAGAAGATTTTCCTTTGCAAAAATGGGGTATGAAGCCTTGTTTTTGAATTATTAAGGAAAAACACGGACCAATCAGAGCGCGAGGGTTACGCGCGCTTAGCCACTAGGCCCGAAGCTGTCGCTCTCGCGTTTGCGCATGCGTAATATTCGCGCTCTAATTCCCTACGCCCCTATTTCCACGCGTCATATCCCCTACGCTCCGTATTTCTACGCGGCGTAATTCCACGTGTTATATTCCCTACGCCCCAATTTCCACGCATCATATCCCCTACGCCCCGTATTTCCACGCGTTAAATCTCCACGCGGCGTAATTCCACGCGTTATATTTCCTACGCCCCTATTTCTACGCGTCATATCTCCTACGCCCCGTATTTCCCCGCGTTGAATCTCCACGCGGCGTAATTCCACGCGTTATATTCCCTACGTCCCCTATTTTCACGCGTCGTAATTCCACGCGTCATATTCTCTACTCCCCCCATTTCTACGCGTCCGTGTTTTCCGTAATAATTCAAAAACGAAGTTTCAAACCCCATTTTTGCAAAGAGAAATCTTATTCAGAATCATGTCAGCTACCTCCCATTTCAGGGACCAACACTAATTGCAAGACACCCTGTATACAAGTCCTATTATACAATTAATAATATTATAGTTTATATACAAGTGCATAATGCTTCCATGAATATGACAGTATACTAATATACAATAATATATAGTCTTGTCATATTTTCAATATTGTTTTCACTTACTTTAAATTTTCTTTTAAAGATATGAATATCCAAAAACAACCTCAAGTCGTCCAAATTAAATTACATGTAACAAAAAGAAATATTTTATTCACTATTTAAAACAAAGCTATAAATCACTAAAAATAAATCTATCTATTTAATTTCTCTTATTAATCAAAGTACCTAAACAAGTATCAAGTTATAGAAATATTTCGAATTATTGAATGATTGAATTATTTCGATCAGCAGTCATTAATCCTTATTTCAGAATAAATATTAAATTTTGTTTTCAGGAGAGCCACCGAAGTCTGGACACAGGCGACAATCACTTAACGAGACCAACATCCACCATTTCGAAAATTTTCGAGGCAAAAGATGTCGATCACATGAAACATCCGACGAATTTAATAAAAGGAAAAAGCATGCCGAGTTTAAGGTACGTATTTACTGTCTGAACAAAGCGATACATACATACATTTTATCTCATAGAAGCTTCTTCTATTTAACAACAACTCTTTTTTGTTCGTTCGTACCCACATACACGCGTATTCTCTATAATTTTGCGTTAACTCGTTTCCGAACACTTCTTATTTTATACTTCAACTTCCTTGCGAATTTCGTTCTTTCGATTCAGTTCGATTTGCTCAAGAGTTTTATGTGTATGTGCGTGCGTATGGATCGTTAGCTGAACAGTCAATTATTTGATAAATCGAATTCAATTGATTCCTCTTTCATGAAAATGTAGTTTTGCTTAAATGTATGCTGAAAGGGATATAAGCGTCCCTTTAGAACGACATTTTCTATTTGAACGTAGATTATAATCAGTGTTGGGTAGCATTCGATTACATATTTTTCATACTATTTTTATATTAAAATGGCATCTGTTTGGCGCAATAAAAGTAATTCTTTGAATACATTTTATTAAATTTGAGAAACAAGTTGTTACAAAATAGATTTCTATACAATTTCTAACATTTTATAGTATAAATAATTTATTGCATTTGGAAATTGGGGGAAATAGAATTGGGAGAATTAGAAATTGGGGAAATTGGGAATTGGGGAAATTGGAATTGGGAAAATTGGAATTGGGAAAATTGGAATTGGGGAAATTGGGAATTAGGAAAAGTGGAAATTGGGGAAATTGGGAATTGGGGGAACTGGAATTGGGGGAATTGGAATTGGGGGAATTGGAATTGGGGAAATTGGGAATTAGGAGAATTAGAACTGGGGAAATTGGGAATTGGGAAAAGTGAAAATTGGGGAAATTGGGAAGTGGAGAAATTGGAATTGGGGAAATTGGAAATTGGGGAAAGTGGAATTGAGGAAATTGGGAATTGGGAAAAGTAGAAAATAGGGAAATTGGAAGTTGGGAAAAGTGGAAATTGGGGAAATTGGGAATTAGGGGAATTAGAATTGGGAAAAGTGGAAATTGGGGGAATTGGAATTGGAAAAATTGGAAATTGGAGAAAGTGGAATTGAGGAAATTGGGAATTGGGAAAAGTGGAAAATGGGGAAATTGGGAATTGGGGGAATTGAAAATGGGGTCATTGGAATTGAGGAAATTGAGAATTAGGGGAATTAGAACTGGGGAAATTGGGAATTGGGGGAATTAGAATTGGGAAAATTGGTATAAGAAAGTATTTAACGTACTACACAATTATAGAAGTTAAAAAAAATTATTCAGTTTCATTAACTGATTTTCTATTATCGAGTTGAACGATAAATAATTTTAAAAATATGAATTTGGACAATGAATAATTTTAACAAATATAAAAGAAGAATTGTTGACAAAAATCGACAGATACAAAAAATATTAATGACTTACAAAATTAAATAAATACAAAACAACATATTATAATAATATACTGGTCATTTAAATATTTCATCTAAAAAATTAATTAATAAATTATTAATTGTCTACTATTCTACTATTAGTAAATTATTAGAAATAAATAAATTAATCTACTAAAAATACAAGTATGAATACTCATTGACGATTACTACCATTTGTTTATTGATAGATGCCATTTTTATTTTTATATAATTCATAAAAATATTTGTAGATAAGTATTGTATTATGCTTATTTCAATTATTATTGGCACGATAATATAAATTATAATAGAATTAGAATAATTTAGCTTATATTCAATTTTACTGTTGTTATTCAAGTTACAATTACTGTTTCATGCTTTTAGAATTTTTAAAATTACATTTTTAAATATCTTTTCCTTCCGTTCAATTTTTAACGTTTTTTATTCAAAGTTTTCTTTGGAAAATTTTTAATGCATTCGTTTCGGCTTATATTACTGTTTCAGGTTTTATAGATTTTTTAAAGATACTTTTACCCAACACTGACAGTTGATTCGTGTGTAATGAAATTCTTATACGAAGCATCCCAAAACTATGTTATTCTAATGAATATACGTACAAACTTTTTATGCAGATTTAAATCAAAGAATTATATATTAATTTTGTAAGTGTATTTCTGTGAACTGTAGAATGTAATATAGACTATTAAATGTGCGTTTGTTTATTGAAAATTTAGGTTTGAGGTATCGAGTAATATATTAAATTTTATGGGGTTAAGGGTCACTTGGATTTTGGGAATTTATGGACTCGGAAAATTGGAAATTTCAGCTGTTGAAGATTTATAAATTTGAGAATTTGGAGATTTGGCGATTTCGGAATTTGGGAATTTAGGGATTTGAGACTTTTGGGATTTGGAAATTTTGGGACTTGGGAATTAAGGGATTTGGGACTTTTGGGATTTGGGAATTTTGGGATTTGGGAATTTTGGGATTTGGGAATTTAGGGATTTGGGACTTTTGGGATTTGGGAATTTTGGGACTTGGAAATTTTCGGGCTTGAGAATTTTGGGACTTGGGAATTTTGGGACTTGAGAATTTTGGGATTTGGGACTTTAGGGATTTGGGACTTTTGGGATTTGGGAATTTTGGGACTTGGGAATTTTGGGATTTGGAAATTTTGGGACTTGGGAATTAAGGGATTTGGGACTTTTGGGATTTGGGAATTTAGGGATTTGGGACTTTTGGGATTTGGGAATTTTGGAATTTGTGAATTTGAGAATTTCAGAATTTGAGAATTTGAGAATTTGTGAATTTGTGAATTTGGGAATTCGGGGATTTGGAAATTGGAAATTTAGGATTTGGTGATTCGAGAATTTAGGAACTTAGGAATTTGGTAATTTGATAATTTGGTATTTTGGTATTTTGGTAATTTGGCAATTTGGTAATTTAAAAATTTGTAAATTCAGAAATTTGGTATTTTGAGAATTTGGAAATATGACAATTTGATAATTTGGAAATTTAGAAATGTGAAAATTTGCAAACTTTAGTAATTAGGTAATTTGAGAATTTGGGAATTTCATATTAGGCGATTTGGAAATTTGAGATGCTGCGGATTCAGAACTGTAGAAGTTTGGAACTTTAAGCACTTCAACAATTTAGAAGTAATTAGGTAATTACTTAAATTACCTAATTTAAGTAAACTTTAGTAATTAGGTAATTTGAGAATTTGGGTATTTCACAATTTGAAAATAAGGCGATTTGGAAATTTGAGATGTTGCGGATTCAGAACTGTAGAAGTTTGGAACTTTGAGCACTTCAACAATTTAGAAACTTGAAAAAAGTACAAATCCGTGATTTTGAAAAAACTTATACACCCAACAATAAAAACCTTGAAAATAAATTTAGAAGAAATTCAACTGCAATTGTATTAATAACTCAAATTTATAATTCAAATTTCAAATATAAGGAACTTTATTATAAATAAATTCTTGTTCCCACATCAATTATAAAAGTGTACTTCACCGTTTTAAACTTCCCTAAACTTTGCTTTGTATCTGCATAAAAAGTTACCCTTCTCTCGTAACACAGTTTTGGATCGCTGTATAATTTGATAAGAGGTTCGTTAAAAACTTATGCGTAATGTGTTTCTCTCTGTGTCTCTCTCTTCTCTCTTCTCGTTCGCCTTTTCACCCCTGAACTCGTGCTCAGCTGCTTGATTAACGAGCTGACCGCGGGAGGGTAAGTCATCAACGTCACTCGGAGGAAGTTCCGTACTGCAGCTCGGTTACACGCTTCTTTTACGAGCTTCCTGCTTCCGGTAGGGCGCACAATTATCCTTTAAACACACACCACGCCCTAGCCGCCTCGGCACGTTGGCAAGATACAACGAATACCGTAAACATGTCATTTATTGTGCTTATTCTTCGAATCCGTTCTCTAACGATTTAAACGACTTTCACTCACTGGTCTACTTACAACTTTTGTGAATCATCGAGATTGCAAGGAGAATTTATGATCTTTGCTTCACAGATTTAAATGTCAATACTGATTTATATCGCTGTAAATAATATTTATATTGCTTATAAATAATTCATATTGCTGTTTATGAATATATCTCTTAATTCATTCACTGTAGTTTCTATTTAGATGTCATGATTTTATTTTCACCCCTTGCACTGTGTGTTACTTATCAGGTGCGTCAGTCAGAGGGGATGAAATATAGCTACAATATTAGAAGACACAAAGAAAGTTGAAATGTTATGTGAATGCTGGAAATTTAGAAATTTGGAATTTTAAAAAATTGGGAATTAAAGGATTTGGAAAGTTGGAAATTTGGGAATTCGGAGATTTGGAAATTTGGGGATTTGGCAATTTGAGGGTTTGGAAATTTAGAAAATTGTACAATTGAGGATTTGGAAATTTAGAGATTTGGCAATTTAAGGATTTGGAAAATTAGAAATTTGGGAATTTGAAAATTTGGAAATTTGGGGACTTGGCAATTTAAGCATTTGGAAATTAAACAAATTGGAAAATTGAGGATTTGAAAATTTAGGCATTTCGCAATTTAGGCATTTAGAAATTTAGAAAAAATAGGAAGTTAAGGATTTGGAAATTTAGAAATTTGGAAATTTGAAAATATGAAAATTTAGAAATTTCAGAATTTGAGGCCTTAAAAATCCCAAACTTATAAAATAATATTATAAGTGAGTTATATTAATAACTAAATAATATTATAATTAAATATTACTCAAAATTCGATGAAGAATATCTCGAAAAATATTCAAGATAGTAAAGTTATATTTGTACATTGCAAGATGAATTTTACGAGTACTCAAAGTTCTGTGAATGAAGCAATGATTGTATATTCTACTTGTTAGATTATAATGTCCAGCTGCACACTTTTTAGCAGAAAATTTATAGGTGTACAGGGTGAATTAATTAACCTTAACACATTTTCGCATCTTCATTAATTGTGGTGAGCAAAGAGAAATACAGAAACAAATATTTTATGTACATTCAAGTTTTAAAAAATTTTATTTATATTCAAGTTTACATGAACTTTCATTTAATATATGCTGTAGAAAATTAATTAACTAAATTTTATTTTAACCACTTCATTTTACAATCAACTGTTTCTTTTTGATGCAATTTTTTGACTGAACAATTTCAAAAAACTTTTTCAACTCTTTTCGTCAAATAACTTTCCAAGAATTTTCATACGAGTTCAATACACCCCCCTATTATTTAAGTGTTACATTCATTCCTAACAAAGACAAACACAGACAAACTATTTACACTTTACATATGTAAATATAATTTCGAACTTTCTTAAACATTTTGTACTTCAATGGTATTACACACATGAAACATATATGAAAAGAACCACATATATTTATATGAGGTTATCCTACTTATTAATCGTTATTCTATCAGTCCCACAGGTTTGATTGAAAATAGCATTACGGGGAACCGATAGCAGGTCATTCTTCATCAATAATTGAATTCCGTCGAATAATAGAACATATTTTCTCATACTTGCAATATACAACTAACAATATACTTGTTAAATACGAGTAGATGGAATTAATACTTGCTTATTATTACATCGACGTATATGCATTTATGATGCAAGGTCAGCATAAATTCATTCGTTTTGAGAAGGCTATGTCTTCAAAAGTTTATACGTACACACATGAAACGTATATGAAAAGAATCACAAACTCACCAAGTTTATACACTCTCTATGTTCCATATGTGCCTCTTTGGTGACACGATACACGTCCAGACGATAATCGAGCTCATTCCATACATTTTGTAGCATAGTCCTGTCAATTGTCTGCACTGCAGCACTGATGCGTTCCCTTAGAACCTAGCTTTGTTCCCTTGGCCTACCAGAACCTTGATTTAACGCCCTGCAACTTCTTTCTGTGGAGGTACGTTAAGGACCTTTACGTACCCCCTCTACCGCAATCCTTAGTCGAGCTCAAAGAACGTATTAGTACTCGATTATCGTCTGACGTGTGTCGTGTCACCAAAGGCACATATTGAATATAGAGGGTAAACTTGATGACTTTCTGCTTCTTTCCATATATCTTTCATATGTGTACGTGTAATACTTTGGAACATAGTCTTCTCAAAACGAATGAATCATTTAACCCTGAATAATGAGGGTAGAAAAGCATAAATAAATCAGGTATTAGATCTACAATCTACAGACTACATGATTTATGTTTACTGTGTAAACATTGATATTATCATACTTAAAAAATATTTGTGTGCTGGTTTTTTTATTGTAACTTTGTCGGTTTATGTGCAACGTGACATTATAACAAAATTTTGACGTATGAAAATTTCCTGATCGTCCATCATTCTTAAAATTGAAGCTTACCGCATTTTCTCGAAAGGAAGCAGACTCAGCTGCATTTCTTGCAATTTCTTGCGAATTCATTTTCAGATAATTTATGCACAACCAAATAGTTTATGTCGACTCGAGGATCTTGTCGTCACCAAAAGTAAAAGAGATGTAAGATGCTAAGGTTAATTAACCACCCTGTGCTATAACTTGTACATACACATATTCAGTGACATAATTTTCTGTTTAACATTTCCCAAGGTGATTTTTATGACGAGGAAAATTACCAATGAAGAGTCCATAATTTCTGAAAAATTTGCATAATATTGTACAACGAAATGCACAGAAAGTATTTGTGATTTATAATGCTATCCCGTAAGAAATATACCCATGATCCTGCAAGCTTTAATTTTTATCATTTTCTGGTACTTACGTTTGCCTACGGTTCATAACAATGCCATTTTCAAGTCGTGTGTGAACAATCAGTTGCATAGAAGTGATTTTATCCTTCTTACAGTTATGCATGTTATCAGGCAGTGATCTGATAAATGACAGACGCGAAACGTTGCTCCCAAATTATAGTTCATAGCAAAAACATTAACTTTCAATTTCAAAGTGTGAAATTATTAAATTCTGTAGTAAAAGTGATATATATTGATATGTGGAAGGTTACGAAAATTTAATTATATTTTCTAGTAGAACTTTTCAAATGAAAGATTAGATAAAATCGAACGAAAATAAAAAATAAAAGAAAAAAATTGACAACTTAATAGTTATTTGGTTTGGTACGTTCAACAATTAAAATTATTTAGTTTTGAAATTAATTATTACAAAAATGTTCATTATAAATTTTGTAAAATTCTCGTCATACGTTATTGTTAATTGACAATTTATATTGTCATTTATTTCAGTATCTTTTCAATAATTTAATAATTATTTCAATTCTCATTCGCATCATGGAATTCACGATTTCTATAAACACGTTAAAAATTTATTATGCAATTAATTTGATGATCGTTCATTTAACAAAGTTGGATTACTAAAGGAAGATTTAATTATTTCTTATGCTATTATTTGTTTATTTCATTTTTTGGTCACTTAGCATAGTCTGTTGCTTTCGCTAAATGTTAAAATAAAGTTTTTTTAAATATTTAAATAAAAATTCAAGTGTACGCTCAAATTATTTAACAATACATTGAAAATTAAGATTTCTGTTGCTCGTTTATCATTATTGTACTAATTTGAAGCGCCCAATGAAAAGTCAATGTAAAATTTATTTTCTTCTTAATGTAATTTATCAAAATGCAGTTAATATAAAACAAGTTATATTGGGATAAACTTCAATATACTGTCAAAGATTTATCCTTTTAACAATACAAATATTTCAATGCGTTTTTTGATATTACAAAATTTTATTTTTTTAATAATAATATAAGCTGCGATGTAATTCATGGTACAACATAAGAAAACAATGAACAATTTTAATTTATCGATAAATGAATATCATAAATTCCTTAACGGATTTCTTCATCTAATAAAAAATTCAATTTTCGATTAAGTTCATTAAATATTTTATGCATTAGAAATAATTTGTGACGAACTGTATAATAATATAAAATACAAGCATTCATCTACTTACAAAAATATAATTTTCTTCTTAAAAAATTGGCAACAAATTTCGTTTTATTAAATAATTACTAAACATTTAATTCACGATCAACGTATTAAATTTTTTGTCAAAAGTCAAATTTATTAACGCAGAAGCTGCTATTTAAAAAGAAACTTGTGATCTGTATATTTAATTTAGCTTTGAAAGAAAGATTGTTTCTATCTTTGTATCATAATTTATGTTGCAATTTAAATATTGTATTTTTTAAAAGAACCATGTACAAGGTGATTCATAACATGTAGACTCCACTGCAATAACAAAGACAAGCTTGGTAAAACAAAGGCAATAAAAGACAGTTCAAATGAACATGTGAACCATTTGCATTTGCTTCAAAATTACAGTCATTTTCATTTTGCATTAATCTCATAATAAATCATATTAAAGAGTTGACTGTGGCGATCTTTTTGCAAAGTGCGCACCAGTGTGTGTCGCGATAATCAAGCGATGACGAGTTAGCTCTCAAGAATTTATAGATCCATTTCAAATCATTTACACTTTTTATTTGTTCATTTTATTTCGTGTTGACCTCTAAACATTTTAAACATATTACAATTTACGAATATAATTTAGTTTTCGCCAAAATTACAATTTAAATATCAAACTGTAACAAAATTTTTTGTACATGATACAAAATTCTGCCACATCTCCATGACGGATATAGTCGTCAAACACACATAACTGGTTAATAAAATCATTCCAGAATGTACAAAATGTATCATGATTCAATACTACATATACCTTAATATATTATATAGGTCTCAAAAAACTTAAAGTATAATAAAAATGCAAATGTCAATAAAATTAGTAAAATTGAAATAAATATAAGCAATACATTACCTACTGTATCAAATGAAAATAATTAGAACCATATTTCCACCTATTAGAAATGGAGCGAACATATGAGGGTATCGAAAATGGATAAGGAGCGAATATAATAGGAGATTTTAATACCACTCGTGATATGAAGCATGAATTGAAATGCTCATAATCCGTTCCTATCCGCTTATTCATCGCTTAAGAGATACTCTAGTTTGCTTCATAGTCTGCTTTACAGTCTACCGACTATTCACTCGCCATTTTGCTTTAATGTCACTCCTGAGGTGGTTATAGGTTATTTTTGAAATGTCAAATATCAAAAGCTAGAATTTATTCTTGAAAAACAATGACAGACTCCTTTTATTCAAAATACATTTACGACTTAAAAAAATATGATATATAAATAAAATTGAGGTCATTGTATTAAAAAATGACACACTAGTACATAATACATGTTACCACCTGCATATTCAATGTATATTTTTGAGATAACAGCGCTGTAATAAAAATTAAAGATCAAACTGCAAGAGCTCATTTATCTTAAAAAGATTGTCATCTTGAAAACTTTCTAAAAAATAAAAAACATTGCATTCACGCATATAAACGTAAACATAACGATCTATCATTATTTACAACAGTCATATGAACTTTTAAACTGTAGATTTTATCAAGCATATCTCGATGTAGTATGCAATGTCATTTTACTTATTTATAATACAGAATTTATTTATAATTTAAATTTGTTAGTGATTATACATATACCGTGCATGTGCGAAGTGCTATAGTAAAATAGTAATTCTGTAAACAAATAAATTGTTTCCACACATTTAGGATTAATTTTTGTCTAAACTGCTATGTTTTGAATTAAAAATCTCATCACGTTTAAATAGTTCTCAAATAAAAAAGCAAATATAAATTTTAGAATGATATTTGAAGAAAGTGGTCGGTACTTGATGCACAAGTGAAATTAATTTCGTGTAACCAAAATGAAATTTGTCAAAATATAATTATCTTCATGTGAAATGAAATTGATGTAAATATGTTATGACATTTCTGAGTAACAAAAAGTACCAATTTTCAAAAACTCTTTCAGCAACGCTACCAAAATTGTAGTTCATCTTTAAAGTGGTATTAAAAACAAATGCATTGAACTATCAATCTAAATTTATTCTGTAATTTTAGAAAGCTTTTATTTAGGAGAAACGGAATTGTTAAATAATTTATCTCAGGAGTGATATGACGTCTGGCTTATAATACGTTCACCATCCACTTTCCAAACGCAACTGATTCACTTAAGCCCGCTTTCTTATCGTCCCTCACTTTTCTAACTATCTCCTGTCCATTTCGAATATGCTCACATTTTTGACTATGGTGGAAACCATAGATACCAGAAGTTAAGCAGGCACCAAACAGTGGTGAATTACTGAAATATTCTATATACAAGAATGACTGTGATTTGATGGCAAGGTTAAACATAAGAGATGCTCTTAAAAGCTTTTGCAAAAACTGCACAGATATACAGTTTACCATGACATATATTTTCAAGGTTATTCTAAGTGCCCTTTAAAAATTGTCGTTACCATTGTTTATTACAAAGTTATGAAAAATTAAATTTTTAATGCAATGGAATATTTATTATAATACGAATTATAGCACAGTAAAAACATAGTAGCTAATAATCTTATACTAACCAAACTCTGACTTAATAATAACCTTTATCAACCCATGTGCAAATCCTAAACTAAACTTAATAGGTTAGTACCTAGACTTGACTGAACTGTAATTCGATCTTAACCTAACGTAATCTATTAACCTAACCTATTTTTAATATTAACTTTATATGTTTTTTCTTTTTTTTTTTTAATAATATCCTAATGTGGATTATTTCACTGTATACGGTGGATTATTTCATGCCCTTAGTAATCCAAGATCTTCATCAAGTCTTGTTACCATAATTTTATTTCTTATATAACTTTTTAACAAATGACCAGCAACAGTTAAAATCTTCTAAAGGCCCTATTTGCAAAAGTAACCTTGACAACATATATCAAGGTCAAAGTCAAGGTCATCAATGTTACATTTATTTTTGTGCAGTTTTAATTTGACATTTTTATGCCTCTTGTCTATCAACTTTTTATCAATATTTTTGTGTTTCCTGAAGCTTATGAATCGTCTTGTATTTCCATGTAAATATTATTACGTGTACCGACGAAGCTTGTCAGTACCAAATTTGGGATAACGTAGTAAAATCTCGTTAAGGGATCTAGCATGCAACGTGGAATGGCATACGCACCAAAGTAGATAAAAACCCTAGAGATCAGACCGTAGTGCTTGGCTAGGATTCACAGTGGCAAATGGCATGAGGAGTATTGATGCAAATACCTAACGTGTCGGACTTCTGATTAATCTTAACTCGTAGGTACGTTGGTGATACCCGTATCGAGCGGAAACAAAGTCGATTTTATAGTCAATCGTACACGGCCCCGAACCCCATCATCACCGTTACGGAACACACGCCTGCTCCATCACCAGACTTCATGAAACGGCAGGTACGAATTTCAATGAAGTCTACCAACTTTATATTGCGTGAAACTTTCGTTATATTGACAATCGGGATCAGTCCCTAGCTATTGAATTACCACTACGAACTTTCAGCATTTTTCACCATCTTTGGCCTTTTGATGGCTGGGGACTGTATAAGTCTTGTTAAAATTGGCGATGTATTGAATTGGAAAATGTTTTAGAAACATTTGAATACTTTGAACTATATTTATTTATAGTCCCATCAGCCATTCATGGATTATTAGCGACTCAGAGTATACATATTTACAGTTTGTACTGTGTAGTCACTTTAAGGTACTGCAACAGGTTTTGAATCGATTTGTAACCCTTCACGTTGTCCTTTAGGGATGGTCTTGTCATTCAATTTTAATGAAATTAAATTCAATTTTAATTAAACATGCTTCTTCTTGTTTCCTATTTAATATGGTGTTTTTATAGGGTTCCATCGACAGTCAATTAGACATTATTAGCATGCACGGCAGCCGTTTAGATTCGGAAAGGAAACCAAGCCTTACAAGATCACAAACAGATTCTAACATCACTTATGCTAGCGATGAAATACCGGAAGCGCCGGGATCCTCCAGTTATATCACCAAAGAAGGCGATATCGACCTACAAGTGGTCTTAAAAGTGAGGTTTTTCGCTAATATGTTCTCTATCATGATATATGAGCAGTGTTGCTTCGTACTAATATATTCTACATAATTTTCTCATTGACTGCAATTTTCATTGTCTTCATTTTTAATTAGGCTGTACATTCGGTTGCTTTACGTGACAACAACTGCTGTACGTTACGTGTGTGTGAAAATATTTTGAATTTGGTGGAACTTTTGATGGATATGGGAGTAATGAAACAGTGTCTTCGTGAAGAAATTATGGGCAGTATAGCAGGTAAATAAGTATTTTTTATAATAAATAATAGTAAATGCAAAAGTAGTAGTATTAAAGTAGTGAAACTACTGAACCTATTAAAACTACTAGAACCATTAAGAATATTATTAAGATTATCAAGATTATTGAGATTATTAAGATTATCAAGATTATTAAGATTATCAAGGTTATTAAGATTATCAAAATTATTAAGATTATCAAGATTATTAAGATTATTAAGATTATCAAGATTATTAAGATTATCAAGGTTATTAAGATTATCAAGATTATTAAGATTATTAAAATTTTTACAAAAATCAGAAATATTAAAAATACTAAAACTATTAGAGACATTAATTAATTATTATAGACAATATCAATTAATATTTTTAAACATTTTTTGATATGTTTAAATACTTATTTGTTAACGTTCTTTAATGTCTCTAATAATTTTAGTATTTTTAATATTTTCGATTTTTGTAAAAATTTTAATAACCTTAATAATCTTAATAATCGTAATAATCTCAATAATCTTAATAATCTCGACAATCTTAATAACCTCGATAATCTTAATAATCTTAATAATCTTAATAATCTTAATAATCTTAATAATCTTGATAATCTTAATAATCTTAATAATCTTAATAATCTTAATAATCTTAACGATCTTAATAATCTTAACGATCTTAATAATCTTAATAATCTTGATACTCCTGATACTCTTGATACTCTTGATAATCTTGATAATCTTAATAATCTTGATAATCTTAATAATTTTGATACTCTTAATAATCTTAATAATCTTAATAATCTTAATAATCTTAATGATCTTAATAATCTTTATAGTCTTAATAATTTTAGTGGTTTCTTAAAGATTTTTAATGCTAATATTCTTAATGGTTTTTAAAGAGTATTAACAAATATTGGAAATATTATAAATTGTTATATATTGATGAAAATGACAGAAATATATACGTCTGTAATTTTATTTTACTTCAAATTAGACCTTGAAAGAAATATACATATGTGTATATGTACTACACATATGTATATAACATATGTCTATGTTAAGCAACAATAACAAAATACATTGTTTAAATTACGTAAAGAATACAAAACATGTTAGTTAAATTGATATTGCAAACCATTTGAAGTAAGAAAACGTTTTATAAAAACATACATTTACATGAACAACCACAATCTAGTAATAACATTTATACCAATTTGTACTTACAGTTATATCAGTAATAATTACAGTAAATGACTACCTTACACTAAAATATTCTAACAATCGAATTATTCCAAATAACTAAAAGAGGCCATATTCGACAAACCCACACTTCTTGCATTCAAATAACAATGAATGAACTTGCATTCAATAATCAATCTTTCTCTAGAATCAACAACGGTGGTCGACAAACCAGAAGGTGTTAAAAAGAAAGATTCCGCAGAAAACGAGCAGGAGTACCGACAAGATCCTCCAGAGAAGAACAAATTTTCATCCCATAACCTGTTAATGAGCTGCGTGGTCAGAGTTGTGAAGCATCTGGGTTGTCCTCACGGTTGCTCAGAAGGCATACGTGGAGCACAGGCAGATTTCTGTCGTTCTCAAGCACAAACAATCCTCAACAAACTTCATCGTGCCAGTTCGAAGCAGTTTTCACGATTCCTGCGATCGATGATGCGAGAACAACCGATACCGGAGATTCTGGAGTTCTTTCACGCATTCGTTGGATTCTGCTTGGATCCAAGTTCGTTATTATCTCCACTTAGTGAGTAAATCGAGGGAAAGGAAAATGGCACGGCATATTTCTTCGCTTCAGATCTTTCATTATATTGCCAAATTATGAATGAATTACTGTTTATAGTTGACTTAATACACTGTCGATCTTATTATCATTTTGATCGAAGTATTTACCTTTCGAATCTACTCATTTCTATCATCGGTCCTGATGTAGCATTTTTGAAAAGCATGGATTTCACTTGTAGACTTCTTTAGGTAAATTAAGTTAAGGAACAGAAAATTACTGTATTCAACATTGTTTCATTTTTGGCTCTTCTTATTGAAGATTGAGTAGTATGATACTTAAAAGTAAGCGTTTATTTTAATATGAGTTTAATGTTTTAATATATTTATCAAGCAACAATATGATGTTAGTTAAGTTAGTTGAGTTCTACTATTGTTGGGGACGCAAGATTTATTATTGCAATATAACAAAATAAAGGGTAAGGATCTGGTGCAGTTCGGCTTGTCAATTTATATTCTTGTTTGCATGGCATGTTAAAGGACTTTATTCCATATATTGTGGCAGTCATACTGTATTAACTATATAATATAGTTAATTGTGATGATCGTGATAATTATGAAACTAATAATTTTATGTCAAAAGGATATGTTAAGAACAGCTTTCTTATTTGGAATCTTCAAGTATGTACCTAACTCATGATCTCATATCCAAGAAATATTTCAGCAGAATTTCCCACGAGAAATTTGCAAGTGGTATTTACCTAATTGATGATTTGATGTCAAAAAAGTATACTGGATAAAACAAGATTTCTCATTTAAAATTTTCAAATAGTATTTTATCTTCATCAAGTAGTATTTACCTAACATGATTTGATGTCAAAGAGATATCTCAAGTAGAGTAACTTTCTTATTTGAAATGCTCAAGCAAGTTAGGAAGTATGTACCTAACTGATGATTTGATGTCAAAGAGATATCTCAAGTAGAACAACTTTCTTATTTGAAATCTTCAAGTAAGTTAGGAAGTATATGTACCTAACTGATAATCATATCTAAAAACTATGCTAGATGCAGCTGAATTTCCCATATGACATTCTCAAATAGTATTTACCTAACTGATGATTTGATATCAAAAAAGTATCCTAGACAAAGTAAGATATCCCATTAAAAATTTTCAAATAGTATTTATTTTATCTTCATCAATATTTACTTAATTTGAACAGTAACATATCAAGTTAAATGATTACGAAGCACAATATTTTTACGCTATTTTATTAGACGAGTTGAATGTTGTTCTCAAAATATGTCATTTTTTATTTAAGTAATTGAAATGTTCTTTGTACCATTTATAATGAAGCATGTGTCACTTTCGATAGAGTCCCTTTTATTCATCTTTCAGATACCATTTTTGAGTCCTCTTTAGTTGCTAAGTTCCTCTTTATTAATTCTCTAGGTACTATCTTTGACATGTTCTTCTTTATTAATTCTTTAGATATCGTTTTTGATTGATTCCTCTTTATGAATTTTTGAGGTAATATCTTTGACATGTTTTTCTTTATTAATTCTTTAGAAATTATTTTCGACACATTCATCTCCATTAATACTTCAGATATAATCATTGACTAATTCCTTTTGATTAATTGTTAAAACATTATTTTTGATGGATTCATTTTTATTAATTTTTTAGGTATTATCATTGATATGTTTTTCTTTATTAATTTTTTAAGCATCATATTTGTCATATTCTTCTTTATTAATTCTTTAGAAATTATTTTTGACAAATTCATCTTCATTGATTTTTCAGGTACCATCATTAACAAATTCCTTTTGATTAATTTTTAAAATATTATTTTTGATAGATTCATTTTTATTAATTTTTTAGGTATTATCTTTAACATGTTCTTCTTTATTAATTCTTTATATATCATTTTTGACAAATTCATCTTTATTGGTTCTTTAGGTATCATCACTGACAAATTCCTTTTAATTAATTCTTAAGATATCACTTTTGATAGATTCATTTTTATTAATCCTTTAGATATTATCATTAATATATCCCTCTTTATTAATCCTTTAGATGCATTCATATCATCGATACATTTTCTCTCACCATCACATCAATATACATAAACAAAATGGCAATATCTACTTGTTCTTTCAAACTAAATACTCTCTCAATATTTGAACAATGTTCACAAACACAATATACCCGATCGACAATGTGTCAAGTCAAAATCGCAAAATTTATTTTCCAAAACCAGCCGCCATAATAAAGCCAGTTAGCATTGAACTCTTAACAACCGCATCGCAGCTGCTTTTCCGTTCACAAATTTCAGTTTGAACAACGTTTTCGTGAATATTTTTGCAACAGATCAGAAACGAGGGTCCAGTAAGTCACCAGATATGGGAACGCAGGGATACGCGACGAATTTTGGCGCTAATTTAATGGGAACAACCATGTCTGGAGGTACAGGCGGTTCGAATGTGACTGGGACCTCGGGAAATATGGCCGGAACGGCGGGTGGGACTGCAACTGCAGCTTACGGCCTGGGCACTCACAGCTCTAGGGGTATAGAAGGCAACATTTTCAATTGCGTGTTCAAGACGTTGGTTACACGCTTTGTGAAGTCGATCAAAGAGTTGAAGTCTCAAGAAAATTTAACTTTGTACTGCGATCTTCGGCAGTTCATGTCGTATGTGAAGGAGGTGCACGGAGGGGTATTTCGCCGGGTTGCCCTAAGTGGAATATTAGATTCTGCTGATAGACCTAATAAACGGTGCAACAGCAACGTTCAAACCACTCGTGTTATCAGGTAATTCAAATTGCTATATTAGTGTATTACTATATTACTGAATGTAATGATGTCGTGTTGCTTTTAAAATGTCAATACATCAGTATCAATATATCAATATCAATATGACAATATCAGTATATCAATATCAGTATATCAATATCAGTATATCAATATCAGTATATCAATATCAATATCAAGATAGAAATAGAGTCTATCAAACTTTTGAATTAATTATCAGATTATGTGGACATCTGACAACGTAGAATTTTTTTGACTAACGATAAACACAAGTGGTTGGAGGAGAGTATATTACTATTGGCTTTTGATTGTAGAAATATGTAAATTTGAAAATGTGTAGTATGCAGAGATTTATGAGACGAAATTTCCATATACTTGAGCATCTAAACTTTCAAATTCAGACACTTCTACAACTTTATTTTCTGAGATTGTCATATTTCAAAAATTCCACATTTCTGAGTTTTTAAATTATCAAAGCTTCAAATTTTCAGAGTTTTGAATTTTCAGGTTTAAAGTTTGTAAATTTTCAAATTCTTAAATCCTTGAATCCTTGAATTCTTAAATTTTCGAATCCTTAAATTCTCGATTCCTCAAATCTTCAAATCCTCCAACTCTCGAACTCTCAAACTATCGAACTCACAAACTCTCTAACTCTCAAATTCTCAAATGTCCAACTCTCAAACTCTCAAACTCTCAAACTCTCGAACACTTAAACTCTCGAACTCTCAAACTCTCAAACTCTCAAACTCTCGAACACTTAAACTCTCGAACTCTCAAACTCTCAAACTCTCAAATTCTCAAATCTCCAACTCTCAAACTCTCCAACTCTCAAACTCACAAACTCTCGAACTCTCAAACTCTCTAACTCTCAAATTCTCAAATCTTAAACTCTCGAACTCTCAAACTCTCAAACTCTCAAACTCTCAAACTCTCAAATTCTCAAATCTCGAACTCTCAAACTCTCAAATTCTCAAACTCTCAAATTCTCAAATCTCCAACTCTCAAACTCTCGAACTCTCAAACTCACAAACTCTCGAACTCTCAAACTTTCTAACTCTCAAATTCTCAAATCTCCAAATCTCCAACTCTCAAACTCTCAAACTCTCAAACTCTCCAACTCTCCAACTCTCCAACTCTCCAACTCTCCTACTCTCCAACTCTCCAACTCTCCAACTCTCCAACTCTCCTACTCTCCAACTCTCCAACTCTCCAACTCTCCAACTCTCCAACTCTCCAACTCTCAAACTCTCCAACTCTCAAACTCTCGAACTCACAAACTCTCTAAATCTCCAACTCCCCAGCTCTCCAACTCTCCAACTCTTCAACTCTTTAACTCTCAAACTCTCCAACTCTCCAACTCTCAAACCCTCCAACTCTCCAACTCTCAAACTCTTAAACTCTCAAACTCTCAAATTCTCAAATCTCTAAAATTATAAATTCCTACTTCTTCAAATTCCCAAAATTTCCATCCCTCTCTTGCACTAATTTCAGAAGCAACCTATATAAAACAAAGGACAGACATACAACTTTTATTCGTATACAAAAGTAAATAAAAATACAACTATCGATAAGATCGACCTAATGTTTTCAGACACATACAATCAAATTTAGAAGTGCACGCAGATATTGGGGGAGACACCTGTTACACTGTAGACGATAGAGGAACTCGAAAGTTTCTTTTCAAGAAGCGCAGCACATCATCAACCTGTGCAGTATGTGACTTATTAAAAATGTGCTATACATTCTTATTTAAAGTCTGATTTCAGTAATATATTCCCTCTTTATGTAGAGTCTTCTCGAAACAGAATTGAGCGAAGAGAACGCAAAAGTTAGCCAAAGTCCGCTCGGTAATTTGAGAAAGAAGCATCACATACTAACTCCGAGACAAAGCGAACGGAATTTAGGAATTGATTCTTTGAATTCTGGAAAGATTCGGAAATCGACTCGTTTTCAAATTGGTGGCATAGGTATTTAACATATATTTTATTCAGAAATTTGTATTATTTCTTATGTTAATTCTGAAGGATCACATTTCATCAAAAAAACATACCTGAGACACTGGGACATGTAAGACTCCAGCCATTAAAAATGTTTCCAACGAAGCCATCCATTATTTTAACTTGAAAAACATTATAAATAATCAGTAAAACTTGTTTTAACATATTTCACAGCTGGTTTCAGTTTTGACGTTGAATATGAAAAATTCAGAAACGGATATCGGTTCTTATAAACTTCAAAACTGTTTTCGATTTTGATATGAATAGCTGAAATTCTCGTTGAACACTTAAAATATAATGATTTGAGAAAAAGTACCGGGGTTTCAGAAAAGATATTAATTTTGATTTTCAGAATAGAAAGTCGTTAAGGACGTTAATTTGACTGGGGTCGCATATCACAGTGTGATCATTAAGGATAAAAAAATTGGCCTGTAATTTAAGCTATTGAAAAGTGTAACTCTTTATAATGACTCGTTTGACTAATTTCAGTAAATTGGTTCCGAAAAGAGTACGGTAGAACTGATTCTACTGACAGTCACGAAAGCAGTGAGTCACCAACAGATGGTAGTTTTGTTAGACAATCCAGTTTTCATTATGGACACCATCGTAGTGCATCCAGATCAGGACGTGGGTGAGTGAATTCTTTTCTCAAAGTATAAACCTGTAAGAGTCGCTTAAATTTGATATGAATTCAGAACTAGTAACTATTTAATACTTGGTAACTGAATAATTTATAGTAGATAACAGTTAGCTGGTTACTGATTTTTGTAACACTCAATGTGTTAATTGTAAATCTCGTATGTTTAGTGTTGGCCTAACTCTACAGAAAGCAAAACGCAGAATGCAGGATCAGCTGATCAATATCGGTTTTGGAAAGAGTAAGAAAAAGGAAAGTCTGGAAGAAGCACCAGGAAGTTGTAAGCAAACGATAAATTCCTCTTTTTTTTTAATTATACGCACTCTGTCCAATGTAATTCGTTATTTTTCTTGTTTTTATATAAATTTCATTTAATAATAATTAAGATTTTGATCCTTTCACTGCATCACCTTAAAAAAAATCATCAATATAATTTGCAATGAAGTTACAATTAAAATTAAAATTAAATTAAACCTACATATAACTAAAATAAAAATTTCAAAATTATTAAAAGTGAGAAAATAATAATTATCAATGTCGGTTATTATAAAAAACCTCTAAATCGGAATAAAAATTATGTAAAATTTCTTCACACTTTTACTAAATTTTACCGCTTTAATCGTAGATTTCAGCAGAAGAAATTCTATGGATTTCGGCGAAGCGTCAAGGGAGTCAGAATTCGTGGTCTTAAAAGAAAGAAGACTTGTACCTCGTAATGCAGTTTTCGATGGAATGCTAAGATTCTCGTTTTTATTGGAAACTTGTCAACCTGGTTCGGTTCCTGATCACTATTTAATGGCGGCAATTTTAGATCTTGTAATAATATTTCATTTTTAATCAATATATAATTCTATTGCTCGAATTAAGCCTATAATTCACCATAACAAAATATATATTTCCTCTAGCCTTACGCCCCTGTAGTCGCCAGAGCGTGTCTACTATTAGAATGTGCACATTTCGTGCATCAATGTAATAAAGGACAATGGCCAACCTGGATGAAAATGAATTTTCCCATGTTCCGTCCATCAATGCCCATAAATAATCGAAATGCAACCACGGTGCTCAGCCGAGTTCATGTGCTGCAACGTACTGCTGGCAAATTGTTCTATCAATGGGCAGAGGTACTCAATTTTTATTGCATAATTTATTTCACAAAGAAATTTCAAAATTTACAATTAAATAGGCTCTTGGTGCACGACTGGAGGAATTGTTGTTGGAAGACAAGCAGAATGTTGATCAAGTGATAGCAATGGTGTCCGATGAAAGCAAACAACGAGATTTAGTCACTCAGGATGAAGAAGAGGACTTTCTTGACGAAGGTAATACAATTTTTATTTTATGCAATTGTTGTAGCTTTCGATTTTTATGCAATTTGATAATGTTGATTTTTATGGAAATTATCAAATACCCAATTAAAAACAAAGGGTAATATTAAACTAAATGCTAGTCAACTAAATGCTCAACTAAATACTAACAAAAACATATTCAGTTGTGGTTCAGTATAACGTTCGAATTACTATGTCGATCTTATAGCTAGCATAAATGGTTATGGGTCACAATGTCCAATGGCGCTGCGCTCAGTCGCCTGTATTCTACTCTTGGAAGTAACAGCCTTTTTAAGAGAAACCTACCAAACTTTACCAAAGTTCAACAAACTTTTAACGAAAGAACGTCCACCTCCTTGGGAACGCATGTACAGCAGGGAAGCAAATCGAAGATGGAGTATGGCGCTCTCCTCGATGGGTCATTCTCAAACATCGGCACAGAGTTTGCAATCCATTGTAGGCGATCGTGAGGTAGCTCGTAAGTACCCGTGAGTCATTCCACGCCAAATCGATCACTTTTGGAAGTTACCATCTCCGATTTTGCTCTAATCGAAATGTGTTGTAGTCCATGTGAAATTAGTCATCATTGAAGTCATCATTTTGCCGGAAAATAGGGTTATTTTTTTCTCAGAAATTGCTCAACCGGTTTAGCTAAATTTTTGTTCGTTTTATTCATGAAGGATTAGGCTATTTTTAAATATTTTTTTAGCTCCGTCAATATGTGGACGTATTTATTTTTCTACTTTAGTTCAAATTTAAATATAAGCATCATCAAACATCTCTAAACCTACTGTTAATTACTCATGATTCTTAAAACTGAATATAACTAGTATTTAAAAGTTGATTAACTATTACGATACATATTAAATTTTCAGCGGAACGCAAAATTAGTTTCGTCCTGTACGAGCCAGACAACGAATCGGAAGGTAGCAGCAAGTCAACGGTTACGATTCAAGGAGAAGAATTTCAGAATATGGAAAAGGAGAAGGCCAAACGCGTGCAACCACCCCAAGCTCGACCTTTTCTCCTTCGTCGTGGTACCGCGGAAAATGCGAGTGGTTCCTTCAAAAAGAGAAGTCTGAAACTTCGACGTGGTACTAAAGAGGGCAAGGATACAGAATGCGAGGCTTGTAAGTATACAAAAAACATAGTTACCAAAAGTAACTAGAAATGAATCACAATAATAGAATGACCTTTCTGTGCATGCAAATAATATACAAATGCATTGCAAATTTTTGTGTACAAAATCACCCATCTGAAGAACTGGAGGGGATTAGTAATAGATATTTTTGTGGTCAGAGCTTTACTGTATCCAATACACTGAATTGTACTTATTTATTTGATATTTGTGCATAAGCAAGCAAAAAATTCTAGAATAGATTTATTTTATAGGATAAAATAATTTTTGAAAAACCAGATAAATTATTAACGTATCAGGAAAATTGTTTGATATTCGACAGGTAACACACGAAATGCACAACAGAACATTTTAATGAACTTCCTATTTCAATATTTACCTCTGTAATTCTTTATTTTTCTATCTAATTTTCATGTATTGTTTTATGCCTTCAACACTTGAGGAATAGCCAGGCTGTCATTAAATAGAGTGCATAGTTGCAATAACCTGCATAGTTGGCCTAGAAGATTGTTCAACTGTATTTTCCAGTATTTGCAACACGTTCACTGCTGTATGGGAGAAATAGACCCCGTATCAAAACTTTTGGAGAAGGATTTTTACTATTTTTGTATAACTAGTATTCTCAATAATTATTTTCTTATAACTACTATTCTCAGTCATTATTTTCGTATAACTATTATTCTTAATAATTACTTTCGTACAACTACTGTTTCAAATAACTATTAACTTCGCATAATCATTAATATTTTTATGTCTCCGCTATATTCATCGATATACAAACTATAAAGCTGTCTCTAAATAATAAGCTGAATATATTTAAAAAACTGTGCATTGCACATTCATTTTGAATTCGTAAAACGAGTATTTAAATGTTATATGGGGTCCATTTGCCTCCACAAGATGGCCGCCAGAGTCTCCACAAAATGGCCACCGCAGCGAGCGTGTTGACTGACAGATAAACAATCTTAATGATAATGTGTTAATCAGATACAGTAAAACGAGCGGATTCAATCCAATCAAAAAGAAAAGTGAGTTCACTGTCAGACAGGAGTGACACTTCCGAACCCGGTTTTGGTGGTGAGATTAGTGGAGAAGAATCACCAGGAATACTAATAGACGATCAACCTCCAGAGAGTCCATGCGACAGTAACGAAACGGACGAAACTAACAAAAATTTTCCATGGATGAAGGTGTTGGTGCAATTCGCCAATTCGTTCAACTTCTACTGTTCCCATCAGAACTTTTGTCATCCGTATTGCCATCGACGACAAATGAGAGCCTGCAGCAGACTAATCAAGTCCGTGAGGAAGATTTATGGAGAAGAATTCGGGATTCTGAACGGCACGGGAATGTTCGACTTTGATACTGATAAGAAGGAAGGCGGTAAGAAGGATAAACGTAGTCGGAAAATTTCGGAGCAAGCTAGTACTCAAGTCTCACCCGTGCGGAGGAAGGACAGTGTCGGGAAAAAGTATAAGTAAGTTTAACATTAGTTGCTAATATTAATATTCGTTACTAACATTAATTGCATTTAATATTCTATAATACATACTAATCCTACATTCACCAATATTCTAAAATAATCCTGCATTGACCAATTTTCTCATATTAAAAAACCTTGTATCAAAACCTTAATCCGCAGGATCGAGAAGAACATGGACGGCTCCCAGTCCTGCAGAATGACTCAACGCGACTCATCGAAAGACTTAGCGGACCAAGATTCAGAGAAAGGGAAGGAGTCATCCAAAAAATCCGGAGACAGCGACATAGATCACGAAAATCTAGCGATCCTGAAGTACTTGAAGACTCAGGTGAAGGACGTCTTCCACGCGCCGATGGCTACCTTGGTCAAAGGAGCAGTTGTGATGACGGAGGAGTTGTTCGTCGACGTTTTACCTGTCGCTTGGGAACTGTTATTGGAATCCAATCAAGAAGTTGCAGCTTCTGCAGCGTCCCTCTTCATAGTTGGAGCTGTACGAGCTCCGAGTCAAGCTAGCGAACTGATGCATCATGGACTTCAACATAACAGCCCGAGTGTGAGAATAAACGCCATTTTGAGGTTTCAAGTTCTATGGAAGCTGAGGTACCAGGTTTGGCCACGAATGGAGGAGAACGCTCATTTGACCTTCAAAGTACCTCCACCAGGTATAGAATTCACGTTGCCGTCGCCTAAGATTGGTATCGAGTCGCTGCCCGTTGTGGATCCGCCATGGATGCCGCAGGTGAAGACGAAAGTGGAGGAAGTTACCATCAATCAGGAGCATCATGTAAGTCTGGGGGAAAGTTTGATTCTGCTGTAGAAACACCTTAGTTTTAGATACAGTAGAATTTAGTACCACTAGGTTAGATAACCATCCCTAATAAAGTAGAATTTACTACCACTGTTACTTAGAGGTCGCTGGTGACGGCTACAAAAACTCGTAAGAAGCAACAAACGGAACTGATAAAGAAGGCTTTACAGGCACAAGACGACAAGAAACGCGAAGAAAGAGAGAACTTTTTAATCACTACTATACCGATTACCGTGCAAGCTGCGTACGAACCGAGTCCTGTGGGCGACGACCATGATGAAGGTATGTACCGATGGCAACCCATGAGTTGGCGCATGATTTAGGTGTTTAGAAGAGCTATAATTCAGAATTCTTGGTTCTGTATAAATTGGGCAGAATTTATTTGGTTAGAATCCTGGAGAAATTATCATGTCTCTAATAGGTTTTCTAAGTTTTTGAATATCTAAATTTTCCGATTTCCAAGAGGCAAATTTCTGCACTTCTGAATATCTAAATTTGTCAATTTCAAGGAGGCAAATTTCTACACTTCTGAATATTCAAATTTTCAAATTTCTACAAGCTCGAATTTCTACTTTTCTAAATACCCAAATTGTCAAATTTCCATACGTCTCAATTTCCAATATTTTAAATACAAATTTTTATGAACTCAAATTTCTACACTTCAGAATATCTAAATTTCTTAATTTCCAGAAGACATATTTCTATCCTTCTAAATATCCAAATTTTCAAATTTCCACAGGCCCGAATTTCTACTCTTCTAAATATCCAAATTTTCAAATTTCCACAGGCCTGAATTTCTACTTTTCTAAATATCCAAATTTTCAAATTTCCACAAGCTCGAATTTCTACTCTTCTAAATATCCAAATTCTCAAATTTCCATAAGTCGAAATTTCTACTTTTCTAAATATCCAAGTTCTCAAATTTCCATAAGCCAAATTTCTACACTTCTGAATAAACATCCAAACTCCAACTTCAACGTTTCTAAACCTCCAAATTGTCGAATCCCAAATTCCACATATCACATACCGATGACAACCCAATAGTTGGCGCGTGAGGCCTAGGTGTTTAGAAGAGCTGCACCTCGAATTAGTCAGAATAGAAAAATGGACGCCTCACACATATTTTCCGCGGTAGAATTGGCTCCTTGTGGTCGTACACCAACTAGGTCAAAAACAATTGTCGGCAAACGTTTCGAAAGTGAGAAACAGTGCGAATTCAGCAGTTGTTATTGTCATTATTATTCTTATTTGCCGAAATGTAACTGGAAGTGTCCATGCTGGAGAGCTTCTTTTACTTTGGATCTCACGCGCCAACTCGTGGGTTGACATCTGTAATTGGGATAATTCACACCTTGCACTCTGATTTCGGCGTCAGACGTAATAGACTGTTGACTGCTATAATATTTAATTGTTTAAATATCGACTGCTACAATGTATGAAGAAAATCAAAATAAGTATTTTGAATAAGTACTAATAAGTAAGGGGTGCCTTTAGATGTAATAGGATTTCAATTTTGGAATGGAATAATAAATTATTTGTTCGAGTTTAGTAGTTTGTACTGCAGTGTGCAAGTGATATGCTCTCGTGGACACGGAGGACTTAGTTTTCAAATTTGATAATTACAAAATTTTTTAATTTTTTCTCAAATCTCAAGTTATACATTTCTAAATTTCCAATATCCAAAATTTTCCAATTTTCATATTCCTACACTTTTAAATATTCACATCTTCAAATTTTCTAATCTTCTTCCTGAAATTGCTAATCTTGCAAAATTTCAAATTTCCACACTATTAATTTTATAAACTGTAACATCTGAAAGCCTGAGAATTTGCCACCGTTTACATTTTTAAAGCGGTAGAAAACATCCAACAAACCAGTACTTTAGATAAAATTATAACCAATATAATAGGTTTAATAGGAATAACAATTTGTTAATTTAGGAAACGTTGGAGACGAAGATGGCGGCGAAACAATACCAAGGAATACGTCTCATCACAGCCAATCGGCGCCATCATTATTTCCTTCCTCTTTATGCTCGGCGATCGTACAGATCATCAATTTGCTTGATGATGCTGCTGTTTCAGACGATGGAAGCGCTGTTTACGAAGTTGCATATCAAGTGAGTTATAATTTGCGTTCACCCACCCTAAAAAATACAGAAATTATACATTTCTTAACTCTGTTAGGTGATTTGGAATTGTTTGGTTGAAGACAGTGCTCTATTTCTTCGTTACGTTTTGGAACGTCTCACTAGAGACAAACAGGAATTGATGTTTAAAATCTTGAGACATCTCATTCGATTTGTACCAAAGCTACCTCAACAAGCTGCTTTCGCTTTGTACAATTACATAATCGGTTATGTTATGTTTTACGTGCGTTCCCCTCATGAGGAGGGGCAAAAATTAATTGGAACCGCACTTTCGATACTGTGGATGGTAATACTAGTTTATAAATAATATTTTAATTGCATGCTGTGTTATTGCATTAGAATATTTGTTAATTAGCAGTTGAATGCTTAGTTCAATGCTAATTGACTGCAATTAGCAGTTTGAATGCTTATTATATTTATTGTAAAGAATGTATATAATACGAGTTAAGCTTTGCATGCTGTGAAATCCGCTATTTTGTGTATAGTAATGTAATTGTGGACTGCATGAGTCTGGATATAATTTTAAGTTATTTTATAATTTAAGTGGGTGGGAGATATCTTTTAATTTAATTTGGTAGGAGATATTACAATTAATTGGTTCTCATCCCTCTTTTTGACTTGTTTACAATGTTTTACTAATGTTTGCACGTGTTTGTAAATAAAAGTGTTCGTGCAGTTGTAATAAGCAATTGTGAACATACAGGTTTATGCTAAATAAAGGTGTACACATTCATTTTGAAAGAAAATGTTATACTATTGTATATTATATCCTTATGCGTTGTATAGTCACGCGTTATATTGCTACGCGTTGCAACCTCGCGTTACAGGAATATACCCGACACGAATAAAATTGATACGACTTTTGTGATATTTTGTATTATTTTCCTTTTAAATTACGGCAAAGTAATTGATGAAAAATATACATTCTTTGTCAAACTATACACATATACACATATGTATGTGTACACATATGTACACATGTGTACAAACTATTAATTTATTTATTTATATATTTTCATACATAAAGTAATTGATGAAAAATATACATTCTTTGTCAAATTATGCACATATACACATATAGACATATGTATACACATATGTATACTCACATGCACATACATATATACATACACATATATACAAACTGTTAATTTATTTATTTATATATTTTCATACATTCTTATTTTACTTATACATTTATCTCGTTTAGTTATACAATCTTCCTCAAACTACATATGTATACCATATTTCTCAAATTGTTTATTTCAAACGAGACAAAAATATACACAAATAGAAAGAAATTATTCTAACTACACATTTTTAAATTTTGAATTGAGAATAATATATGATACGACACTGTTCATGATTGTTGCACGCATTTGTAACATAATTTCGCGTCTAAACTTTCAATTTTATTCTTTAATAAGTGTATAATAACGCTCTGGTGTTCCTAGGTTGTGCATAGCGTACACGGGATAATGTTTAAAGATTTAAAGCAGATTTTACGAAAAGAACAATGCGATGCTTCTATTTTATTAACCGCTAACGTACCATCGGCGAAAAAGATTGTAGTTTATGGTCCACAAGATCCGGACTCTGGAGGCATTCCTTTACACTTTCCAGTACAAGAGGATACGCAGTTCGGCCAAATACTTAGAGAGTCCTTGAGCTTTTACAATATCGAAGAGAATAAACAACAAGAATACTTTCTTGTTGATTACAAAACACGTTTGTATCGATCCATGATATTCTTCAATTTTTCATATATTTTTTCCAATATTTTTCACTCTTTTATATCAGTTAAAAATTATTATTTGAAAACGTCATTTTTATTCATTTTGAATATCATTTTATAATTTGTAGTTTATATATTATTAGAGAACTTTGTCCTGTAATATACATTTCAAGAAATAACTAACTTGTATTTTAAAATTTTCGTTTTTTTAAATTAACTTATAATAAATTACCTTACAATCAGTTAACTTATAACTAACTTATAGCTTACTATTATAAATGATCGATATATTATGATTACTCCTTAGCAAACTTTCAATTTTACCAAAAATCATTTAAAAAATATTCGTATAAACTCGATAACTGTACTTCTCCCTTTCAGATCAAATTCGCAATCCCTCGTCGTACGCCCGCGATTATTATTTCTTCAAAGGAAAATCACAATTTTCTGAAATTATATTAGTTCACATGAAGCAAGACGAAGCATTCAACGCATTGCAACGACAAGAATTGGTTCATAAATTCGTTGAAATTGGAAAAGTTCTATTAACGTGGGCAATTTTGAAAAATGTCGACATGGTAGTGCAAAGGGTGGTCTTCCTACATGAAGAATTAATGAAGTTGCCCTCGTTTCCGCGAAGAGCTCTGGAAGCAGACCTAGATTTGTATAAAGGCGGGGAAATTGGCAGGGTAAGTTTTTTTAATTTTTGCGGGTGGAATTACATACGTGAAACTATAATTTAGACTATAGGTACAATATACTGAATTATAAAAACATTAAATTGTATTATGATAACTGTAAGTTGAATTATAACTATGAGATTAATTGTAAGAATTATAAACTGAAAGTACAAATAAAAAGAAATAAGGGTTAGAAATAAAAAATAAGAAATAACAAATTTGAAGAATATTAATTGAATACAAAAATGGAAGTTTGTATAAACTTTGCACTAATTGTAATTTCAAATGATTGTCTAATAAATTCTGTTAATTTTTATTTCAATAATATAATTTGTTAATATAATATTTAAATATTTATTCTTATGTCACACTCTCTATAAGTTGTACAGAAGTAACAATTTTATCAAAGTTACCGAAGTAATTTTTGAAGTCGTCAACATGCAAAAATTAAACTTGCAAACTCTTATTCTTAAAAATTACTATATTTCAATGGCAAACAATAAAATAACCCAAACAGAAATTCTCATATTTCCTAAAATACAGTTATGAATTTTATCATACATTACAGGTTTTATATAGCTATTTTTGATCATACTTCGACATTACTTTCTTTGCAAATCGCTATTTTTAACAACCTTAACGATCTTTGAATAATTTCCAAAACCATATGAAAGAATAAATAAAATTGAATCTATGCTTTAATGAATTATTTTCCAAAATAATCCAAAACTGCTACACATAAAAAACCAAATAAAATTGAATGTGGTTTAATAAATTATTTTATAAATGTTCAGGAACTTCTCGGTCTTGACGTGATGCACAAATTCATGTGGGTCAGACTGATCGCAAGAATGTTCGAAGCAATGGCCGGCAATTTCGCATACTCCGGAGACATCCATCTTTTCCTAAACGTTTTAAATGGCGCTGTTATCCTGCACAGCGAGGATTCTTGTATCTTGCGTTACGTTGTCGCTACGTACATAAACGCGGCGCATAATTTCAAAAATATTTTCTCGACGAACGGTTATTTGTTGATTATACCGACCTTGTTGCAATTGTACTCGACCCATCAGACGAATAAATTGGTTACAACTACCGTGGAGTACGCTGTGAAACAATTTTATCTGATGAATCGAAAACCGTTCATTCTTCAGATGTTTGGGAGTGTCTCTACTATATTGGACACGGACGAAACGAGCGATCACGGAGAGGCTCATAAGGTATTTTTTGAAATTTAATTCGTTTTATGCAAATCGTAGATATATTACAGTGTTCATTATTTAAAAATAATATGAGAATAATAACACATT
This sequence comes from Megachile rotundata, assembly GCF_050947335.1. Lineage (NCBI taxonomy): Eukaryota > Metazoa > Arthropoda > Insecta > Hymenoptera > Megachilidae > Megachile > Megachile rotundata. Next base: position 5,715,614 of record NC_134995.1, read on the forward strand.
TCAAGTTTTGAGAAATATATATTAATTTAATTATTCTGCAATCATTTATTATTTTATGAGCTATTAGCTTTAATATATTTTGAGCTGTTTTTGAGGTCCTCTGCAGACTTTTATGAGATTTGAAAATGTATATACTTACGTATTAAAAATATTATTTATTAGTATACTATGAGATTATGAGATTATAATTGTATCTTATATAATCTTATAATCCTACAAATATGTACTCCTGTAACAATTATATTAGATTCAATTAATATTTGAATAAAGTATAGTATGCAGTATATAGTATAAAGTATAATAGACACAGTTAAAATTTTTAAATAACAATAATGAACCTTTGATCAAATATTGTTGATTTGAGATTTCCAGACATGGGAACTAAGAAACTTGGAAATTTAGGAACATGGGAACTAGGGAATTTAGGGACTTACAAACTAGGGAGTTCGGAGATTTGAGAATTTGGGGATTTGGAGGTTTGGGGATTTGGGGGTTTGGGGATTTGGGGATTTGGGAATTTTGGAAATTACGGGAATTTGGGAATTTGGGAATTTGGGAATTTGGGAATTTGGGAATTTGGGAATTTGGGAATTTTGGGATTTGGAAATTTGGGAATTTGGGAATTTGTGAATTTGTGAATTTTGGGACTTGGGAATCTTGGGAATCTTAGGACTTGGGAATCTTGGGATTTGGGAATCTTGGGATTTGGGAATTTTAGGATTTGGGAATTTTGGGATTTAGGAATTTTGGGATTTAGGAATTTTGGGATTTGGGAATTTTGGGATTTGGGAATCTTGGGACTTGAGAATCTTGGGACTTGGGAATCTTGGGACTTGGAAATCTTGGGATTTGGGAATCTTGGGATTTGCGAACTTTGGGATTTGGGAATTTTGGGATTTGGGAATATTGGGACTTGGGAATCTTGGGATTTGGGAATCTTGGGATTTGGGAATCTTGGGATTTGGGAATCTTGGGATTTGGGAATCTTGGGATTTGGGAATCTTGGGATTTGGGAATCTTGGGATTTGGGAATTTTGGGATTTGGGAATTTTGGGATTTGGGAATCTTGGGATTTGGGAATCTCGGGATTTGGGAATTTTGGGATTTGGGAATCTTGGGATTTGGGTATCTTGGGATTTGGGAATCTTGGGATTTGGGAATCTTGGGATTTGGGAATCTTGGGATTTGGGAATTTTGGGATTTGGGAATTTTGGAAATTTGGGAATTTTGGAAATTTTGGAAATTTTGGAAATTTGGAAATTTGGTAAATTGAAAAATTGGAAATTTAGGAATTTGGTGATTTGGGGATTTGGGAAATAGGGAATTTGAGGATTTGGGAATTTAGGAATTTGTGAAAAAATTTTTGAATTCAGAGACTTTGAGCTGTGATGATTTGAGAATTTGGAAGTTTAAGAATTTATAGTTTCAATTATGGACATAAATCACTTATAGACATTTGCTTACATTACCTAATTACTGCACACAAATAAAGTTAACATAATACTATAATTACTACAGAAAGTTACCATAATTACTACAGAAAATCAAATTTCAAAATTCACATTTAAAGTGAAGTAAAATATTAAAGTAAGATATACATTTTCCTTTACATACTGAACTTTGAATCTAGTTAAAATGCACTTACTGCACTTTGAAGTGTTGACCCTCAAGAATTAAGTTTCTTATTGAAATTTAACTTTATATTTGTAATATTTTACTATATTTTTTATATTTATAGTATAAACTTATTACAATAATTAATATATCTATCTACATTAAAATAAGAAATAAAACGAAATAAAAATTATTTGAAACTGTTTAAAGGTTCCCTCAACCTGTCTATTCAATTTATTACTGAGCCTCGAAACGCCATCACCGGATCCTTTGAACATAGACGAGTTAGTGAAGGAGGAAAAGCCTCTAAAAGCCATCGATTTTTGTTATCACGATGAGAACGAAATGGTCACGGTATTAGATTGCATATCTCTTTGCGTGATGGTGATAGCTTATGCGCCAGATTCAGTTAGGGGGCAACAAATGCTGGTAAATTAACTCTAATGAATTTTAAATACATACGTAGCATGTTTAAATAATAGTAAATTAACGTGACTATTTTTATCAATTAATTTCTTGTCATTATTACAGATTACGTTGGAAGCAATATTACCGTGTTACGTTCAGCAAATTCAATCTCCAACTTATAACAAGGAGGGGAAAACTGAGAAGGAGATAATACATCAATTGGCTGTTGCTGTTAAAACGTTGGTTAATAATTCGGAGGCACTTACTAAGTGAGTTCTATTTCTTTATTTTTTCATAGTTTATAAATATTAAATGAAATATTAAAGTTAAATATTAAAAATATTCAATTTTAACGATTTAAAATATTAACTATATTAAATGTCAACGACTTAAGATATTAACGATATTAAATATTAAACATTAACTAATACAAAATGTCCTCAAAAATATCATTTACAAAAATAAATTGAATAATCATAAAAAAGTAGTCTATCTATCCGTACGTTTCTTCTACAGGTACTACAACGGTCCCCAAAAATCAAGTCCCGAACACAAAGGCTCCAGTCAAAGAAATTACGGCAAAGGACCATATTCACCTGGTTTCGATTTCGATGATGAACCACATACCAAATATCTGGAGCACACGAAGGTGCGAAATATTTATGATCGAGATAACGAAGCTAGCGAAAGTTGTCACAAGAATGAATTTCGTCGACCACGAGATACATTGTTAAACATGGTAGGAGATTTCGTAGTACGATGCTCTACTCGTTTGACAGAATTGAACAAGAAGTCTCAGGATGGGAAGACGATCGAATTACTGGATTCAAAATGTCATATAGTAAGTATATTTTTGTATGTGCATATGTATATACATATGTTCTTAACATGTTTATTTTGTGTTCTTCACATGAACATAGAAATTTATTCTACATATTCAAGTTCCTATTTCCCAGATCTCTATGTATATACCCAGATTTCTACACCACTGCATCTCTAAATTCCCAAATTTCTGTCTTTTTGGATTCGTATATACCCAGATTCTGATAACCCTAAACTTCTATGTCTACAGATCTTCATATTCCAAAATCTCCACATCCTCCATATTTTCAAATTCTAATACATCCCAACCTCTATGTCCCTAAACCACTATGTCCACAAATCTATACATCCTTAGACAAACCTTGAGATATTAAACCCTAAACCTTGAGATATCTACACCTGTAATACTAATAATAAGTACTCAACTTAAATTATAAAATGAGTATTTTAATTGAATGAATACTTGGCCCCAAAAAGAACGAAAATATACTGACTTAAAACAAATTAATCCTCAAGATGTATAAATATAAATTTTATATATTGCTAAAACTGTAACAAGAAATTTAAGTCAGATTTTACCAAAATTTCACAAGTATCAGCAATGAGTGATTATTCAATTTTTAAACAGCGATTAGCAGATATAGCGCACAGTCTCTTAAAAATATCACCGTACGATGCAAGCACGATGGGATGCCGCGGTTTGAGACGATACATGAATGATATTCTACCGTCGACCGATTGGTCCAGCGACGATATGAGGCCGGCTTTGACAAATATTTTAAGGAGACTCGATAAAACGTTTAGCAAGATTCATAAGAAAGCTTCGATCAGAAGAAACACCGATTGGACCGCTGCAAATGACCTTTTGAAAGGAGTTTACGAAACGTTGGCCAGATGTCCTTATATTGCACACTTCCAGAATTTGAAGACACTGCTAACTACTTGTCAGGTAATTCAATTTTTTGCATTTCATGTAACTTAGGAAAGTTTATTGAAGGTTTTCACAAGCTTTCATAAGGTGAAGTGGGGTAAGTGCAGACTGGTTTTTTACACAAAGTTGGTATTTAAACGTAAGTATTTTCAGTCTGCTATGTAAATACTTAACGCTGTTATCGAACGCTTTGCACAATTACTACTATTTAATTAATATTAACTAGGACCTTAATTTTCCTTGTACATTTTGATTTTGATAGGAAATTGTTTAAAATGTCAATTACTCTGCACTTTCCCGAAAATGGGGTAAGAGCGTAACTTGAAGTTAAATACTTTGAAACTTTATTTCATGTGCAATGGAGCAAGAGCAGAATTATTGTAATAGAAATAGCCTATATACGCACTTGCCCCGTTTATGAACTTACCCCACTTTACCTTATTGAAAATTTTACATTTTTAAATTACATAGTTAAACTTTTGTTAAATTTCGTAGGTAATTAATTCGAAAGTAAATTAAATATGAACCGAGATATTGTCTATACTCGATCGCGTCGTAATTTATTTAAATAATTCATTTATTCTAAAGATACATATAATTTTTGTATATAATTCTTTTTACATCGACGAATTTTTAGTAATTTTCTTTGATGTCAACGACATATATTAAATAAACAAGAATACCACTAAATAAATAGCAATGAATGAATAATAAATAATAAGCATCAATAAATGAACAACAGAATTATAATTTGTTCTCTAATAGCATAGTTCGCTTTAACTACACGAAGATTAAAGAACCAATAACATTGTTGCAACCGTAATTACGCGTTTAGCTTTTTGTTAATTGATGGCTTTAATTTATCTATAGTCATTAATTATTGGAGATACCCCACCGGAAGATATGCCATCAGCTTCCTCAGCGGCTTTAATGAGCAAAATACCGCCACAACATTTTTGCTCGACGGTTCTTCGCCTAATAGCGCTTTACGTTATATCTCTTGGCGAGGGATACCTACACGCTATGTTTACAACTCAAACTCGAATCGAGAATATGTTACTTAATTTACTGATACCGTTGTTCTTACGTGTGGGAACTGGACGAAAAGGTAAAACAAAAACTTGTTATAATAATAGTAGTAATTGTATATTTTAACAATTATGGTGTTTGCTATTGTGAAGGTAAAATTGTTCATATGTGTAAATAGTAATATGAGATTATTTATTTAAATTTTTGACACTGTTTCGTTTTATTAATTTTTATTGAGTTATGTGAAAAGTGACGCATGATAAAATATAAAATATATATTAAGAGTTACGTAGTTTGCCATTATTAGAGGGCAAGTGTTACTATTTTATTATACTCTTATATTATTTTATTATACTCTTGCTTCATCAAGTTAAAATCTGTTCCATTTGTAAATTCTTCATTATTTTATTCGGAAAATGAACCTTCCATTATTCTACTTCAGAATAAAAATTTTAATGTCTTTATTGTACAATGAATAAATAATTGATAAGTAAAATAAAATTTACACATATGGTATAGTATAGTCATTCTAAATAACATAATTTAAAAATTAGTGAAAATATTATTTTAAACTTTATATCTGATAAAAGTCATTCAAGAAATTAGTCGGAAATGTTATCGACATTCCATAAAAATTAATGAGATCGTATTAATTAAAAAAATTAATTAATACAATGATTTGTATTATTTTGAATTGATTGCATGCTTTAGATGTACCAAAGCTGAGGCAGTCGGACATAAATTTTGCTCTGACAGCCGTGTTAAATACTTTATGGCCACCAACAACTAAAACAATACCAATTACAACACAAAATCTAAAAACTACGACGGATGTTAGAGCAGGTAGTTTAACGTTTGTGGCGAGGGATTCAAAGACTTCGACGAAAATGTCGTTGACGTTGTATCAAGTTGCCTTTCTGGGTAAGTAATTTAGCAATTTAGTTAATAATTTACAGATTTAGTAGTCGTAGAAATATATAATAATTTAATACAAAACAAAAATCATTTTTTATAATTATTTGTAGCTTTTATTTATCTCTGGAGGTACAAATTATATCTAAGTTAATACCAGGCACTGAATATACAGAGCGTCTCACAAACAAAAGTTTATTATTGTATTCTTCTCAATACAAAGATATTATAACCTCAAACCTGGATATTAAACCATAATTTTGTAAATACGAATCGTGTTAAATAAATAATAAAATTAGCCATGAAATTGTATAAATATTTATTCGTTTGAAAGTAATTGTAATTATGTGCAACATTAGAATTTATATGCAAGTAATATCGAATTTTATGTTATATTCTAAGACGTTTGTATTATAATTAGTAATTCACTTACAATTTAAATTAATTTTTACGCAATTGCATTCACGATATTACAGCTTCCATAGAAATTATTCTAAATTGTAATATTCTACTTCATTTATAATTATACAGGGCGTCTCACAACTAGTGTAATGTGCGGTGTACTGCTACTTTATTGACTAAACGTGTTTTCTATCAGTTACACTGAAAAAAACATTTATAACTATTTCTAAATTACCTTTAAACTAGTGAATAATAATTTGTAACCATCATTCTCCTTTTTACAGCACTGAAAATAATGACGATATGTTTCGAAACGGAATTGAAGACCGAATGGACAAAAATCTTACGCACAATGCGTTTGTTAAACAAACGAAACGAAGCTTCCACGTACTTGTGGAACTTTATTGAATTCGTGGTGACACATCGTACAGCTTTGTACATTCAAATGCTTCCATTTATCGTTCACAAGATTGGCCAGGCACCGATTTCAGAACACGAGAGAAACATGCAGAGTATCATACGTTCAAAAATCAACGGCGATACCAAAACCGTGCCAAAGTCTCGCGGTACTCTGCTGACTGATCTCATACACGAATTGAAGGATCTGAAGGAAGAGATAGAAGACCGAAAATTCGGTAAGAAAAATTAAATTAAAGCTCTACCACAAAAATTTAAAAATTTTGTTTTAAAATTAAGGAGCTTTCTTTCCTTTTTGGGTTGACAAACTTTTTTAGTTACTAAATTTTATTTGCAAATTTTATTTTTAAAAAATTTCTGTTTTAGTACGTTGTATAATTATTATAATTTAACGTAACATAAGATAGTATTTTACTACTATAGTGTCACTATAGATATGTACCCTTAATATACAGTATTTCATTATAATGTAAAGTATTCAACATGTAGAATACTCGTTGAATATTCATAACAATGTAGAATATTTATAATGTAGAGTATTCCCTAAGCATTAGATCATTAATTTCTTTTCTTCCACAATTTTTGAACAAATAACGAATAAGAAATAAAATCTTCAGAAGGTCACTCCACAACATACATCAAAGATGACTAAAGAGACTTAAAATTAACCCCTTGGCCGATAATACCGTGACACACTCATGACGTACTCTACAGGTCAAATATGACAAGACCCTTCATTATCTTCATTGAAAATTTTCAGTTGATTTCTAATTATAATCTTTGCAATCAAGGATCGTTGAATACTAGACGTGTTTAAAGTACAATTTTCTTTATCTTCACGTTACAGCAATAAATATTGAACTATGAATAACGTAACTTCCTAGAAACTTGTAGGTTAAGGGTTTATCGAATTCACATCTCCTAAATTTGTCCTTACACCGTTTACAAGAGACGTACAAGAGACAAACATCGTTTACATCATTTCAAGGGAAATACAATTACATGATTATTTTGTTTTAATTCAGATGAAACACAGCCCGAGCCAAAAAGGAGTGTCGCAGACATGCACTCCATACCCGAAGGAGCACCCCGCACGCAAAGATTATCATTAATCGATCGTTTGACTGGAGATCTCGGATCTAGGGGTCATATGAATCACCAATCGAATTCGAGTAGCACAGTGAAAACAACGCAAGCCAGTCAAGTATCGACACCGCCAAACGGTATACAAACAGCACGCGGTACGGTTTTAATCATACTCTTATTTGTTAATTATGCGAAAGTAAATCGGTGGAAAAAGGATATAGCTTGATAAGATGACTATAAAAGCTTGACCTTAATCAAAATTGTAATCTCTTATTAACTCTTCAATTAACTCTTAACGTTTTGTTATACCCTGTATAATCATAGTGACCGTATAATCATACATATTCATACAGTACATTCGTACAGTATTCAAAATAAATAATATAGAATCATACAATATCCAAAATGTTTTCATATATTTTATGTGTTCGTACATTTTAGATATTGTATGTTTATACATATAAATGTTTAAGTTTACGTACACGTATATTGTTCACCAAAGAAGAAAATTATTAACGAGAAAAAATTCATTGTTATATCTAAATTTCTAAATTTGACAATTCTCTATGCTGCTAATTTCTAGATTTCACAATTCCCAATTTTTCAAATTTCTAAATTCCACAATTCTCAATTTTTCACATTCCTAAATTTCTAGATTTCTATATTTTCAAATTTCAAAACTTCTAAATATCCAAATTTTCTAGTTTCCAAGTACCCAAATACCCTAGTCCCCATATCCTTAAATTCCCAAATCTCCAAATCTCCAAATTCCAAATTCCCTAGTTCCCAAGTCCCCAAATTCCCTGGTTCCCATATTTCTAAATCTCCAAATCCCCCAAATTCAAAATCCCCCAAATTCCCATAATTCGCAAATCCCAAATCCCCCATATTCCCAAATTCCCAAACTCTCCAAATCCCAAATACCCCATATTCTCAAATTCCCCAAATTCCCCAAATCCTCTAATCACCAAACCCTCCAAATCCCAAATCCCCCAAATTCCAAATCCCCTATATTCCCAAATTCCCAAATTCTCCAAATCCCAAATCCCCCATATTCTCAAATTCCCCAAATTCCCCAAATCCTCTAATCACCAAATTTCCTAGTTCCCAAGTCCCCAAATTCCCTAGTTCCCAAATCTCCAAATTTCCTATTTCCCATGTCTCTAAATCCCCAAATCCTCAAATCCCCAAGTCTCTAAATCCTTAAATTTCCAAATTTCCTAGTTCCTAAATCCCCAAATTCACTAGTTCCCACATCCCCGAATCTTCAAATCCTCAAATTCTCAAATTCGCTAATTCCAAAATTCCTATATTTCAATTTGAGTTCACAAAATAATCTTGGTGGTAAAAAGATATCATGAATGAGCGCTGATGTGTGTCTCAACATTAAGAGCCCTAAAACATTGCGTTTCTAAATAATTCGTAAATTTCAATCGGTCACCAATGACCACCACGACAGTCGTTAACACCAAAATGGCCGATGTTTCAGGATCAAGCACGAGCGGAGGATCCTCGACTCTCCGCGAGGCCAGCGAAGTTGGCGTCGGCGAACAACAAACAGAACAACAAGCAGCGCCAGGTATTCCATCTCCTTCGAATTTCTTTTGCAAAACGGTTCCGGAGTTAAGACATTAACAGTACGACTGCAAGCCTCTCATAAATGTTTCGTTGTTCCTCTAAGCCAAGCGATTATAAAGCGTTTACCACAGTTGGATCGAGCCATTGTCTATAGGGCACTGCGTCGGAATTTGATATACTCTCTTGCAGTATTTTGCTTCTTTAGATATTTTATTTTGATTTACGACGAAATCGTTTTATCCGCAACGAGGCTTGCGACAAGACGACTTAAGGGCCGGGTCTGGAAAACGAATACTTCAAGAATGATTTTTGGGGACTTCTGACGAAACTTCTGAACTTTTTGGACTTCTGACGAAACTTCTGGACTTTTTGAACTTCTGACGAAATGTTGATACGTTTCCGTGTTTCTTACTTATTTTATAGTGTTTTTGGTTAGCAGAGACAAGGGTAGATATTCGATTTCTGTGTTCAAAATGTTAAATGTGAAAAATGTGATTTGTCTTGTGTAGGATCCTGAGGAAGCAATGTCTTGTTATGAACTTTTTACAAAATATTCTTTGTACAATAATCTACGAAGCCCGATTTTAGGAAAATGGGACGTGAAGAGTTTCTTCTATAAAGACTTGTATATTTCCTTATCGTGAAATTTTATGGGTAACTTACAAAATTAGGTTCTGTAAGTTCTGTAATCTAGATTAGTGTACAGAGAATATCGCAAAAATTAAATATTACCTCTTGACTTCAAAATCCTAGTAAAGAGAAATTGCGAATTTTAAAGGGAATTTTCGAATTTTCGAATTTCCAAATTCCCATATTTCGCAAATCCCAAATCTCCCAAATCCCCCAAATCCCAAATCCCTCAAATCCCAAATCCCCCAAATCCCAAATCCCCCAAATCCCAAATCCCCCAAATCCCAAATCCCCCAAATCCCAAATCCCCCAAATCCCAAATCCCCCAAATCCCAAATCCCCCAAATCCCAAATCCCCCAAATCCCAAATCCCCCAAATCCCAAATCCCCCAAATCCCAAATCCCCCAAATCCCAAATCCCCCAAATCCCCCAAATCCCCCAAATCCCGAATCCCTCAAATCCCAAATCCCCCAAATCCCAAATCCCCCAAATCCCCCAAATCCCAAATCCCCCAAATCCCAAATTCCTAAATTTCCATACTCCCAAATTCCCAAATTTCAACATTCCGAATTCCTCAAATTCCCAAATTCCTCCACTCTAAAATTCTAAAATTGCGCCCTCCCAAATTTCCTAGATATAACCCTAAAGTCCTAGATTCTTACCTCCCCTCCCTTAACTTCAAAATCCTAGCAAAGAGAAATCACATTTTATACATTTTCGGAAGTCTATTCTTGTTTTTCCTGACCAAAACAATCTAAAATAAACAAAGACAACCAATTTTCTACCAAGTCCCAAAAATCATACTCGAAGTATTCGATTCCCAAACTCGACTCTTAAGTTCGTTTCACCGAACCTTTTCGATTACGTTTTCATTGCTTCGATTTTATTTCGTCACTTCTCATCGTTCGAGCCTCTTTGTTTAGTATATTGACACATTGATCATTGCGTTGCTTCCATTGCTAGCTAGGGGACCGAGGTAAGCGGATTCTAACAGTAAATTCTGTCATAATCTATGATTAACGTTCTGCTGGTGTGTTCCCTTATCACGCTTCTCCTTCTCTCGTAATTTTATCTTTCCTCGCTCACCTACTTTCTTTTTTTTATATATGTTCCTCTCAATTATACTTGTTGCTGTTTTCTCGTTACCTCCGTGAACAGAGATTCTGAATTAATGTATGTGCAGAGTGGATGCAATTGTCAGTATTTAAATATTGTTGCAAAACAATTTTAAAGAAAAAAAGTGATTTAAAGAAAAGTGATTCAGAGGATGTATATTTTTATATCGAAGAGATGTGTTTTCAGATGCATATTTTTTTACAAGATTTTTAACTTTTTTTTGTTATTTTTCAAAATGAAAATGAATATTTTATAAATAGTGTATGTTTATGAATCATAGTCTTTATTTTATTTTTTATTTTTTCTTTGAAAGTAAATCTAACAATTAAGATAGATCAAATCAATACAATCAATGTAATTCAAATTTCTAATTAATTATATAATTTCATGTTAACGATGTGATCATTCAATGCTTTATATAATAAAATATTTTAATATTAATTGTATGATTATTTTAGAACATTTTTGTATAATTATATCATCAACATTATATTAACATTAGCAATTGTTTATTAATAACGAAATATTTTAATAACATGAAGGTAATGATATTGAATATACAAATATACAAATAAATATTGAATATGCAAATAATACAGCTGTAATAGTGATGCACAACTAACATTAAGCTCACATTAAAAGATTTGAATATAATTAATAAAAAATTGAATATATTCATGCATTAGCTTAAAATTTTAATCTCGAATATTATCACTCATAAATCAGTTTTTAAAACTAAAGTAGATGAGCTAAAATTTGTTTCAAATGTATGAATCACTCTGTAAAAAAGGAAAGCAAAAATCTTTCTTTGTTTAATCGCATATCTTGTTTATAATTTAAGCAAATCATTAAACGCTGAAGAATCTGATTTTCACGGTCCTTTTTTTACTACAATATAATTAGATTATTCTATTATTACTGTCATTTCCCGTCACGTTTTGTATACGATCTTGATCAATTTACATAGCAGTATTTAGACAATGGTAATGTCCAACAGTTGGTACCCTATCGTCGTTGCTTACAAATAGTTCTACTTTTCTGAAACGTAGTTGCTTCGACTCTTCTCAGCTTTTTCTTTCTCGCCTGACTATTACGGCTATTTCCACGATCGGAAATCGATTCTTTTCATACAGGCCAACATCGTAATTTTTCATTATCATCTGGTATGCGTGTGCGTGTACGTGTGCTTCCTAAATACTCTATACAATTTTCATGTTACTATTTTTCTCGATGTTTTTCATTTAGTTTCTTCGCAAAACTTCCATAATCGAAGCAACCCCGTATATTCTGAACAAACGTAGCTGTTATTGAATCGTGAACTTACTTCGATTATTACAATAATTTCTGTTCCAAATTTGTAGTTCAAAATTTTCGAAATTTTCACAAGAAAGAAATTCTTCAACTTACCTCAAATTTGTATTTGGTAATTATTTGCATACTTCATGGCTTCACTGCAACATCAGACATTTTGTACACCAAAATAATCTGTGCAGTGAAAACAAAATTACATACTTAATATAATACAAATTCTTAAATAAATTAGAACTGTTCTAACTTTGAATAGATGCTTCAAAATGAGAAAAGGACACTAACAATAAGGTCATCTGGATTCTTTCATTTCTTTCGTCTTTCCGTTCATTCTAGACGTTGAATGTGGCATGTTTCAGATAGATCTCAACCATCTTCTACTAACGATGAACGTAACCATGTAAAGCCTCATCCTATATTAACTCATCAAAAGGCGCCAAAACTGCGCTTTCTCTCTTCTGTAGAGTTTAGGCACTCATCAGGTAAATTTCGAGCCACTGTTCTAAATAAATACGTATATAGTTGCAATCACGGTATTACGATCCGTGAAAGTAGTATTAATGCAACAGAAAATTGTACATACTGTATAAAATGTATGATACACGGGAGACGAAATTTATCAATGAATAGTGAAACTAATTTTGTTTAGAATTATAGAACATTTACCTAGAATTATAAAAGCAATTTTACTCGCTTATAAAATATTAGCACTTAACATTTTCACATACAATGTGAAAATTTTAATTCTAGTTGTTTTACTACAAATATTAAAAATTACGAATATAATTTTTTAATAATAATAATGTTAAAATAATTGTAGTATTATTAATGTTTAATAATATTAAAATAATTGTATTATTAATGTCTAATAATATTAAAATAATTGTATTATTAATGTTTAATAATATTAAAATAGTTGTATTATTAATGTATAAGTGTGGTTATAAAAATTACATGTCAGTGATGTCATGGGCAAGTTTTTAGGAATTAGTTTTGAAATTCGTTGATAAATTTGTTTGGAAAAGTGTTTCATTGGAAAAGTGTTTTTTCGAATTCCAAGTCACTGATTAAAAATTTATTTATGTACTAAATTGTTTATGTACCTGAAACTATTTTTACTAAAGTTGTAATAGAAGAAATACTGTTGAAAGGTTTTGAGTTTCAAGAGTACTCGAATGAAAGGTACATTTATATTTGAAATAAAGTAGATTGATAGTTAAAATTTCAGATACTAAAATTAGTGAAAGGAATGATAAATAAATTGCTTCTTAATTCTTAAATGCTGATAGGAGATTAATTAGCGATGAATGATATTATTACATACATAATTCAATTTCGATACTTGTTTTAGATATAGAATTTAACTTGCACTAATCGAATTTTGTATTGTAATTTATAATATTACATCAAATTTGTATTATGGAAAAGTTCTTTAGACTATTCTTGTAGTGCACTCGATAATTTAACAAAGAATTTTATGTGTATGTATAATTATGCTATTATACAGCGATGGGCAGTTATGCTTGCAAAGAGATGCATGGGCAGTTAATTCTTATATTGGAGAGTTTGCGAATTTGAAAATTTAAGATGTTAATATATTTTTATATTTTTAAATTTCTACATTCGTAAGTTTCTACATTTCTAAATATTACAGTTCTCAATTTTTCAAATTTTTAAATTTCACAATTTTCAATTTTGCAGATTTCCAAACATCACAATTCTCAATTTTTCAAATTTCTAAATTTCACAATTCTCCATTTTTCAAATTCCTAAATTCCAAATTTCCAAATTTCCAAATTTCCAAATTTCCAAATTTTTAAATTTCTAAATTTTTAAATTCCTAAATCTCTAAATACCCAAATTTCCAACTTTCCAAATTCCCATCTTTCGCAAATCCCAAATCCCAAATCACAAATCCCCCAAATCCCAAATCCCCCAAATCCCAAATCCCCCAAATCCCCCAAATCCCAAATTCCCATATTTCGCAAATCCCAAATCCCCCAAATCCCAAATTCCCATATTTCGCAAATCCCAAATCCCCCAAATCCCCCAAATCCCAAATTCCCATATTTCGCAAATCCCAAATCCCCAAAATCGCAAATCCCAAATCCCCCAAATCCCCCAAATCCCAAATCCCCCAAATTCCCAAATTCGCCAAATTCCTAAATCCTTAAATTCCCAAATTCCCAAATCCTTGAATTCCCAAATCCCTAAATTCCCAAATCCCCGAATTTCAACATTCCTAATTCCTGAAATTCTCAAATTCTTGCACTCCAAAATTCGAAAATTCCGTCCTCCCAAATTCCCTAGATATATCCCTAAAAACCTAGATCCCTACCTCCCTAAACTCTTAACTTCCACAATTTAAAACGCGAAAATTAAAATATTTCTGAATTTCACGCTTGAAAAATTTAACACACCAAATTCTTCCACTGTTCAGCACGTCACTACTCGCACCAAAGCCCGTGAACTCTTCGGCTCTCTATTTGCCCATCGTTGCTCTAGAATTACAATCAACACCAAGCTTCAAATTAAAATGTACATACACCTTCTAACAAATATTACATATTACTTCACATAATTTCATAGCACATTTATCAAAACTTTTGAAATTAAATAATTATTAGTGAAAGGAGTTACAACTGCACTCGATTTTTAATCAATCAATTCATTCATTATTCATCCTAGCACACAATACAGTGTAAAAGTAATTGAATAATAGTATAACGTTAGATTTGTATGTCTCATTTCATGTTTTTCATTGTAGACAAACGTTAATACCAATCAATAGCATGTGTAATTTATAATAACTTTTTATTATCATTACCATTTATCATATACCACGTTTCATTTTCACTTGTATTTCGAATATATCAATTGCGTAACTTTTTAATCTGCTGATAATATATGACCCATACCTTTTATAGCGATTACTCGAATTGCATTCGTTTACGATGACTTAATTTTTATGCAAAATTAATATAATTACAAATTATAAGTTAATAAAATTACAATTATATAAATACAATTACAAAGTTAATATACAGGGTGGTTCACCACATTTTGCCATCTAGATTTGCGTCATTGTTATTGCTCATAGCAAACAATGTTCTAGATGAAGTTGAACGGTTTTGAGGGGGGGATATATCGGTGGTATATTTTTTTTGTAGGTGGACGCGTAAAGTACATACGAAGGTCATTAATGTTTTTTTAAATGGAATCATATATTTTTTATTACATCAGCTGATACTCTTTCATATTCTTTACAAAAAAGTATTAATCTATTTATGTGAAAAAATCATTAGTTTAGAAGATATTTTAATTTTAATATCTATTTACAGAAAAGGTTCAATGTGGTGACCATTTGCATCAGAACACTTTCTGAATCGAGAAATTAATGACTTACTAACATCCCGTAGTGTATAATCTTTCTTCATGTGTAGCACTCTTCCCAGCTTCAAAATAAACTGATAACATGACTTTTCTTCTTTAAAATACTTCATTATGAAGTGATAATTCACCGTATCGTCGTATTCACCGTCTTAGAGACGTAACAGAGACAAAATTTCACTGTTACTGCGTAACAAAAAAATAACAAAAACTCACAGTTCGTTTAGTGACACGTGACCTCTCAAAGCATGTAGAAAAACATTTGCTGTTCAGTTAGGGCAATTCATAATATTGATCAGAAAGTCACGATTTCCTAACAAGTTAGAACTAAAATATCTCCTAAACTAATGATTATTTCACATACATAGATTAATACTTTTTTTTGTAAAGAATATGAAGTAGTATCAGCTGATGCGATAAAAAATATATGATTCCATTTAAAGAAACATTAATGACCTTCATATGTCCTTTACATGTCCACAAAAAAATATACCACCAACATATGTCCCTCTCAAAACCACTCAACTTCAACTAAAACATTGTTTGCTATTAGTAATAATAATGACACAAATCTAGGTGGCAAAATGTGGTGAGCCACCCTGTATACATATACATTTATAAATACACTGATGCAAATATTTTCAAGTTGATATTTTATAAATAAAAATCTAGGAAGATTTATGCAAAACTTTGTGAAAGAAGAAAAGACAGTTTATTTATTTCTCGTGTTATTATTGAAAATTTAAATCGCTATGAAAGGAATACTTTTGAAAATATTTTTTAAATTCCTTTTCTTCCTAATATTGTATTTATTCTATTGAACGCTCGCTCTTCTACAGTCCTTCCAAGCTTATCTCTTCACCCTTTAATAATCCATACTTAAAAATGAACAATTTATAACATAGCTATACGAATGCAACTATAACAGTTAATTATAAAATACTGCAACAATTTCTTATCGAGCACAATTAAAAGCATGATTATAGCATTATTCTTACTTAATTTTCTTTAATTCATTTTGAATAACAAGATATTCTACCATGGTAATATTGTTACAATTTTACTTCTCATAATTCAAATATAAGTTGTAAATATAGTTGCAATTATACTTATAAATGTATGAATAAAACGTATCAAGCTCTGATTTTATTAAGGACTTATAGCAGATAGTGCGATGTGATAATAATAGTTCAAAATTATGAATCGGGAAATATATTTACAAATTAGTTTCGGAAGAGTAGCATGGATAGATTGCAGAATAGGGAGTAGCTTAACGTTGAAATGTAAGTAAGTTAGGTTATGTTTTATTAGGGGAGACCATGACGAGTCAACTGAGCCCAACCAGTCCAAACGAGGACAGCTCAGGCGAATGTCGTCCAGACAAACCTAGATTGCAACGATCTATGGGTCAGAGCAAGAAGACTTTTAGGTTGAGAAAAAGTCGAAGAACACATTTGGAGGTATACGAAATTTTACTATCAATTTTTATTTGAAAAACTTAGAACTTTAAATTAACTTCCATCTTTGAGAGTTGAATTAACTCGTGTCTTTAAAAATAAAAAATTTAAATTAACTTCCATCTTTGAGAGTTAAAAATTTAATTTGACTTGTGTCTCCAAAAATTAGAACTTCAAATTAATTTCTGTTTTTGAAAGTTAAAAGTTTAAATTGTGAGAAGGGAATATTTTGAGTCACTCTACGTATTTTTTTTAATTATCAATAAAATATTTAGCTGATTTTTTAACATTGTGTACTAATACCAAATATTTGTCACTTTGAACATTTTTTATAACAAAGAGTAATTTGACAAGTAGTAGATTAACTAGTAAGTAAGAGTAAGTCCAAGAAATGAAAACCCAACACATAACTCCAAGTTAAATCGGTAAAATTATTGCACTGAATTTTCCAGATGTCCCAAAAGACAGACTCGATAGACAACGGCTCGCAAGTGCAAGCTCAGCCATCAGTCCTAACGCCCCCAACGCCCATAATGGATCCATCGAGCTTCAGCATCCCTTCCGATTCTTCGTCGATTCGTTCTCGACGTAGTTCGTCGATCCGCCAATCAGACGGCGAGAAGGGTAATAACCTAACAGGCGAACTACACGGTGGTCTGCACCACCATCACCATCACCACCACCACCACCACCATCTCCACCTGCAAACGTCGGACGTATCCTGGGACGAGGACACATCCAGCACTTCCGGATATCGTGAATCGTACAGCATGCAATTGGTGTCTTTGGAAAGCAACAACAACAACGCACGCTCGGTTCAAGCGCCGCCTCTGGCATCGCCAGATTTGAACGACATGCCTTCTACGAGCAGCACCACGACTCACGTGTTCGAAGGAAGTTCGCCGGATTGTTCCATAAACGGAAGCGGAGGGGAAAAGACGGCGTTGTTGACCTCCAGTCAGAGGACGACCTCTCAGCATTCTTTACTGATGGTCTTCCCGAATCAGGATGAGGACACGCTGATTTAGAGGCGGTTAACGGGGGTTTGCAATTTAGTTTTTCAGGAGGAGACTGATTAAGAACCTTTAGTTGCTAACGGGCTCTGGTACATATCTATTTCACTTTGTTACTATTTTTAAGTGGTCCTGGTTGATTTGTGTTGGGGATTTTGTAAAAAATTGGTGAAATACCGATCATTTGTTTGTGGAGATGGCGATGTAAGGGAAAAGAACTTTGTCGCCTATGATAGTCGAGAATTAGGACGGATTATGATTGGTTTGGTGTAAGTGAGGTTGTTTTTGTTGAGGTTTTGGAGATTTGATGATTTGAGAGTTTTGGAATTTAGGTAATTTGGGTAATTTAGGTGATTGGGTGATTTGGATGATTTGGATGATTTGGACTATTTGAGTGCTTTTGGTGAGTTTGATGATTTAGGTGATTTGGGTGATTTTGATAATTTAAACAATTTAAATATTTTAGAAAATTTAGGAGAATTAGATAACTTAGAAATTTAGATAATTTCAATCATTTGGATAATTTGGATAATTTATAAAATTTGGAAATTTAAAAATTTAGGTAATTTGAATAATTTGTGTAATTTACAGAATTTCAAAGTTTAGGATTTTGAGACTTTCCTAATTTCAAAATTTGGGAGCGTGAGACTTTCCTAATTTCAGACATCTGGGATTTAGGAATTTAAGAACTTTCAAAATTTTTGATTTTATAAATTTTATAAATGAATGAAATTAATAAATTTTTCAATTTTGAGAATTATATAATTTCACAATTTGGTAATTTGATTATTTCATAATTTGATGACTGATAATTTAATAACTTGATAATTTAATATCTTGATTATTTAATAATTTGATAATTTGATAATTTAATAATTTGATATTTTGATAATTTGAAAACGTGAAATTTTAAATTCTGGGTATTTGGACATCTGTAAGCTTAAAAATGTTCAATTTTGAAAAATGTAATACTTAACAATTTGAGTATTTGTAAATTGTAAATATAGAAATTTAGAACTTCACTAATTTTTATAGGATTTATAGGTTATCTCTCCTTATATCGCCGTTTCTTCAGAAGAACCAACTCGTTTCTCTACCAAGTACTACAAACGTACAAAAAACCTCTTTAATCCAACTCTTACATTCATTTTCCTTCGTTCCCATCGTACTTCATTCATAGAACAAAAATGAAAACAGATAATGTGAAATAATTACAAACAAATATTGTTAGCAATTAAAGGTTTGATTAAAACATAACGTAGAGTAATTTCCCAAAATTACAATTGGGTAATAGATCGTTCCGTGTGAACCCGAAAAGAATGTATCGAACGTCGAATACCTTTAAAAAACAAATTAAAACTTCAAAAGGTATTATTTGAAGAAATGTAAATTTTAAATTTGTAAAGTACACTAGTTGTTTTAAGAAAACTAGATATGAATAGATATGCAAGATTGTCAAATTTTGCATTAATTAAACGATGACTATGATATCATACTTATTTGTTTCTATTCCATACAAAACAAATCTGGAATGCATTTTAACGAAGTGAAACATTTCCTTGTTTAAGATGGTTCATTTTAAAACATTTTGATTGTCGATTCTTTATTTCACCGTGAAACACTTCTCGCAACGACGATTGGGAATAATTAAAAGGCCCGATACGGTGTTCAAAGTTTCCATTAATGTTATCCGTTGACCGGAAAGACCAATTAAAGATACATATGTTAAGAGCCTAGCCTCGTGGTCACCGGATATGTACTTTGTAATACTTTGACGAGCGTAGCAACCATGACCACACGAACGATTAGGCCTAAGTATTTATATGTGACGACCGTCTGTAAAAACGAGTTTGAAATAAAAATACTTTGTGATCAATGGACTTTTCTTTGCTTTTATTGAATGACATTTCGAGACATTCCTTTCACTTCATGACCACCACGTTATTGCTGACATTTTCTTTTCATTTAAGGTGAAGTGGGGTAAGTTCATAAACGGGACAAGTGCGTATACAGCCTATTTTTATTACAATAAAAATTTCTCCATTTAGTATGTTTGTTTCCTTGTTTTGTTTCACTATATCTCCTTTTATATTTCAGCTAAGAGTACTTGTTTGCAGTATAGAGTACTTGCATAATGCAGTAAAAAGCATTTTATAGCAGATTTGTTAATAATTCTGCTCTTGCTCCATTGCACATGAAATAAAGTTTCAAAGTATTTAACTTCAAGTTACGCTCTTACCCCATTTTCGGGAAAGTGCAGAGTAATTGACATTTTAAACAATTTCCTATCAAAATCAAAATGTACAAGGAAAATTAAGGTCCTAGTTAATATTAATTAAATAGTAGTAATTGTGCAAAGCGTTCGATAACAGCGTTAAGTATTTACATAGCAGACTGAAAATACTTACGTTTAAATACCAACTTTGTGTAAAAAAAGAGTCTGCACTTATCCCACTTCACCTTATGAAAGTTTGTGAAAACCTTCAATAAATCTTCCTAAGTTACATGAAATGCAAAAAATTGAATTACCTGACAAGTAGTTAGCAGTGTCTTCAAATTCTGGAAGTGTGCAATATAAGAACATCTGGCCAACGTTTCGTAAACTCCTTTCAAAAGGTCATTTGCAGCGGTCCAATCGGTGTTTCTTCTGACCGAAGCTTTCTTATGAATCTTGCTAAACGTTTTATCGAGCCTCCTTAAAATATTTGTCAAAGCCGGCCTCATATCGTCGCTGGACCAATCGGTCGATGGTAAAATATCGTTCATGTATCGTCTCAAACCGCGGCAATCCATCGTGCTTGCATCGTACGGTGATATTTTTAAGAGACTGTGCGCTATATCTGCTAATCATCTGCATTTATCCCACTTCACCTTACAACTTTCTATGAACATCAGCTGTCAAAATTAATAGGTCCCTTATGGTTTGCAAGATATTCCTATTTCAATACTTGAATTGCTTATATCATTGTTCATTGAAATACTAATGCAAATGTGAAATACGCCTGACCTAACCTAACGCCATTTGCATTCTGAGCGCGACGGCCATTTTATTATGCCGCCGTTTGACCGAGAGTAAATACTTGGTGAGCGCGATGTTTGAGATGAGAACAGTTAAAATAACATTTTGTAACTAATTAAGCTTTCAGTCACACTTTATTCAGGTAAAAAATTACAACACATACTGATTTCGTGAAATTCCTATTAAATAAGATTTACGAGAATTTTACAACCTTTCAGCAATGCAGTCTAATTATAATATATCAAATTCGTATAAAATTTAACGAAACTTTTGAAAGTCATTTAGAATGCATTGTAACTTAAATTGGACAACTGTCTCTTTGTCCTCATTTTAAATTGAAAAATTCTCATCAGAATTTGTCACAGATAACACTAGAACTACCGGAATTAAATGTTTATTTTCAAACTTGAAACAAAGTAGAAAAATAAATAGATAAATGCAGTATCAAGGAACATTCAATCAATTTGGACAAAAATACTTTGCCAAAGGTAAACAGCTTTTAACTGTTTGCCAAAGATTAACAGGTTTTAACAACTAAATTAAAACTTGACGTCAATGAGTTTGTGTAATGGACAGTTCTAGTGTTAAACTTCGTAACGTAAAATATAAAAATCAGTGAGTTGGTTGACAGTTCTAGTATTAAGTTTGCGATCACTTGGTTCGAGGAAGATCGACACTAATGTCAGCAAGCACGTATGCCACAGCAGCAAACAAGGCTGTTCCTCTGTCAAGAGCTACCGGATCCTCGACCAACATGGTATCTGCGTTAGTATGGTGATAATAGAAGTATTCGTCATTCTTCGAACTCCAAAGTGAACCTCCTGGAACTCCAGCTTCCACCCAGGAATCGATGTCAGGACCCAAACTGGGTGTGCGTAGTCTCATTTCTCCCATTGGAGATAAAAGTCTGGAAACAGAACGAAAATCGTAAAAAATATGAACGTTTATGGAAGCGTAAGTTTTTGGAAAGTTCCAATCTTTGAAAAGGTCCTTGGAAAGTTCCAGTCCTTGGAAAGTCATTAGTATTCTAGATATCCTTAATGTTTCTTACTTCAGAATTCTTCCTAAAATACACTTGACTTGATCCGTTCCGGAATACTCCATTCCCAAGGGCATGAAGGTACCGAGATCCGACTCCATTACAAATTGTAAGTTGTGTTCCTCGGCTTTGTGAGCTTTTATGTACTGATTAGCTCCAATGATTCCGGGTTCTTCAGCGGTCCACATAATCATTCTGCAAATTAGGAGTGAAATATTTTTCGATGATTTCGTGTTTACTGTTGTGCTAATTAAATTTGCTGCAGTTGAATTATGTAATTTAGGTGCGATTGCATAAGTTATATAAATTTAATTAAATTGTGTACCTTCGTTGCAATTATATATGTCAATTGAATTAAATTGTATACTTTCATTGCAATTATATATGTCAATTGAATTAAATTGTGTCATTTGATTGCAATTACATAAATTATATAAATTGAATTAAATTGTGCAATTTAATTACAATTATATGTATCATATAAATTAATTTAAATTATTAGCTTATATTTTTGGTAAAATCGATGACTTTAGAAAAACATATTTATTTCACAAATATCTTTCATTTAGAAAGATTTATAATTTATTTCGTAAACATCACTTACTGATAACGATGTCTAACGTACTTCATAAAATTCTTTTAATAATAACGACCTATAACTTATTTTATAATTATATCTTTTAGTCATACAAGATGTTTCAATAAAAAATACTTTCAAATGCAAGGTTTTCAATTTTGATAGCTTGATTTTTTAATGAAATGTCACATCGTTATTTTTTTAATGAAATGTCTCATCGTTATTTTTTTAATGAATTGTCACATCTTTATTTTTTTAATGAAATGTCACATCACTATTTTTTTAACGGAATGTCACATCTTTATTTTTTTAATGAAATGTCACATCACTATTTTTTTAACGGAATGTCACATCTTTATTTTTTTAATGAAATGTCACCTCATTATTTTTTAAATGAAATGTCACCTTATTATTTTTTAATGAAATAAAAAGAAAAAGTTTGTCAATTTTTTTCTTTCATTTGAATCGATGTAATGCTTACCTTACTGTGCGCTTTGGTCTGTAATTAAGATGTTTCAAGAGCTTCAGAGCTTCCCACGAAATAAAAGCACCACCGCCATCGTCCATTGCTCCTTGACCAACGTCCCAACTATCGATGTGACCGGATACAACAACCACTTTCTCTGGATTTCTGGTGCCCCTTAGTTCAGCTACTACATTTCGCGATGTCGTATCTGGCAAATTTTTCGCTCCCATTTTCAAATTTATTTTTATAGTTTGACCTATAACGAAAAGTATATACATATATGTGTTAGTAGTATTATTTCTTAACTTGAATTTGACTTTTGACTTGAATTTGTTTTGACTTTTCTTTATTGTTAACTTATAATTTTGAGTTATTAACGTTTTGACTATCACCCACATATGGATGTCGCCTAATCTTCCATACGAACGTATCATCTATATTATTAAGAATGTGTCCACTAATTGGAAATATTCATATTAACTATTTGAAACTATGAATAATAAATATAATTAAATATTGTGAGAATATTTGGTAAGATTTGCTAGAAACAAAAATATTATCTAATATAATTTTCAACTGCTTCTGTGTAGCAGTCAACGTGTTAAACAAGACTTCTTGTGTGATGTGAGTACAGGGTACTTGATACATTTTTGAAATTTGATTTATTTATGTGAGTTGATAATTATTTGAAGAATAAGTAATAATGAATATAATATTGTAATGAATAGTTAATTACTTCATAGTTAAACTTTGTACAAGAACATGTAAAACATAATTTGCATATACGAAAAAGCAGATGATAAAACAGTCAATAGCAAAAAATGATTATTATGATAATAAGTAGACAATTATTGTCTAATAAAACAGAAGATAAATAAAATAAAATATGAATGCATAAAACTGTTCGATTTACATCAATGTATAGTAACAGAAATTTGATCAAATTTTCAAACAAATTCAAATTAGTTCAAATTACCAAGTGTACAAAGTACCAAATATTATACAAGACTTACATAAAAATTTTATTAAAATTTGGTAAATCTCCTCATGAGTTTATATCTACTACAAATTTAAATAATTTAAATAATTAAATTTGTACAGAAAAAATGAAGCTTGACTTAAATGATTTTGCATTAAAGAAATAATCTAAAATTTCTAATTAATTCAATTTATATTTTAAATAAAAATGTTTGGCATGCTAGTTGCTTTTCAAAAATGTTTTTCCAAATCATTAAAAAATGATTTACCTCTTTCTGACATTCTTCTCAACAAAGCAGCATCTTCATGAGTGATGCAAGCAACTGGGATTTTGGTAACATTATTATGGTAGAATTGTTCGCCTGTATGTGGAGTGTACAACGACAGCGGAGTAACTGAGTTGATTAATGCAGCAACGGCGCCATATCTCGATGCTACCGATGCTCCGTTAATTCGATAATCCGAGGTTTCCAGGTACGAAACAAATTTCTGATTGAAGACAACGATCTTTCCACGTACCTGAAATCGATAGACAGAACAATCTGTAAAAATTCAATAATACGCGGAAATTGGAAAATTTGAGGTTTCGGAAGATTGAGAATTTGCAGATTTGAGAATTCGGAAATTTAAAAATTTGGGAATTTGAATTTTAGATAATAAGGAGAATTTTGAAATTTTAAATTATGATAATTTGACAATTGGACAATTTTAGAAGGTGGAAATTAGAGAAATTTTAAATATGGAGATATGGACATTTGAATATTTGGAAGTTTGAGAATTTGGAAGATTAAGAATTTGGGAACTGGAGAATTTAGGAAATTTGAGAATGTGTGAATTTGAGAATTTGAGAATTTGAGAATTTGAGAATTTGAGAATTTGAGAATTTGAGCATTTGAGAATTTGAGAATTTGAGAATTTGAGAATTTGAGAGTTTGAGAGTTTGAGAGTTTGAGAATTTGAGAATTTGAGAATTTGAGAGTTTGAGAATTTGAGAATTTGTGAATTTGAGAATTTGAAAATTTGAGAATTTGTAAATTTGAGAATTTGTAAATTTGAGAATTTGTAAATTTGAGAATTTGTGAATTTGAGAATTTGAAAATTTGAGAATTTGAGAATTTAAGAATTTTGAAATTTGGGAAATTAGAAATTTAAAAATTTAAGAGTATGGTAATTTGGGAATAAAAAATTTGAAAATTTGAATGTTTAAGAAATCAGAAATGTGAAAATTTAAAAATTGGAAAACTTAGAAGTTTCAAAGCTTGAGAATTTGGAAATCTAAGAACTTTGGAATGTCATAATTAAAAATTTAAGAATTCGGAGTACGCAGAGTTTGAAAATTCGAGAATTTGCGAATTTAGAAATTAGTAATACAATGCAACATAAAAGTTAAAAAATATATCAAAGCAATTACTTCATTTTTTCTTCGGTGCAGCTCATCGAAAGTGTTAACAACGATTGCCTCTGCAGTGATGCCTTCAGGTGGGGTACCAACACTGGAACCTACTCCCAACATAGCCATATCTTTTCGTCTTGGTAGTATAAGTGTAGCAGACTCTTTTCCTCTGAAAAATTCACGCATTTATCACCTAAATCACTATATTTGTGTCGAAACTACAATTTGTCCTTTTGTTACCTTATTTCATAAAATCTTATTTTACCTAATTACATTTGTCTATAAGACAACAATTAAAATATATCTAAAAATCGCAACATAAATTTACATTAATTTGAATTATTGCATGTTTAACTGCGTTATTTTACTCTTATGACTCAAGAACCGGTTTCAGGGAAACCGGAGATTTGCACGTAGAAATTTTTTCACTGCTGCTTCTACAATTCAAGGTATGATAACTGGTATGTATACATTCTTAGAACTTGCTATGAAAAGTGTCATTAAATGTAACAACATAAAAAGCATGTGTTCCGCGTTGATCACGTTGGAAAATGATATAATTAGATACACATAGAGAACTTGAGTGAAAGATGGAGATAATATGTTCCTATGTAATTTAACAAATAAAAAGATCCGGGTATCACAATATAATGATTTTATAGTAACTGCATAACAACTTTATAATAAAAATTATAAGTGCATATGACTAAATGATTACCATACAATAACTGTACACAATATCGACATAATAATTACAGATATCAACCCACGTAATTTAGAGTTTTATACAAAGTGTAATTAATAGCGTGAAATTTACAAACTTGAAAACTGGAAATTTGAAATTTTGCAAAATTAGGAATTTTAGGAAGAAGATTAGGAATTGTGAAGATTTGGATGTTTAAAAGTGTAGGAATATGAAAATTGGAAAATTTTTGATGTTGGAAATTTAGAAATATATAACTTGAGATTTGAGAAAAAATTTAAAAATTTTGTAATTATCAAATTTGAAAACTAAGTCCTCCGTGCCCACAAGAGCATACCACTTACACACTGAAATATAAACTACTAAACTTAAACAAATAATTAATTATTCCATTCCAAAATTGAAATCCTATTACATCTAAAATATGGGTACCCTTTAATTATTAGTACTTATTCAAAATACTTATTTTGATTTTCTTCATGCATTGTAGCAGTCGATATTTAAACAATTAAACATTATAGCAGTCAACAGTCTATTACGTCTGACGCCGAAATCAGAGTGCAAGGTGTGAATCATCCCAATTACAGATGTCAACCCACGAGTTAGCGCGTGAGATCCAAAGTAAAAGAAGCTCCCCAGCATGGACACTTCTAGTTACATTTCGGTAAATAAGAATAATAATGACAATAACAACTGCTGAATTCGCACTATTTCTCAGTCTCGAATCGTTTGCCGACAATTGTTTATGACCTAATTGGTGTATGACCGCAGGAGCCAATTCTGTTCCGAGTTGCTCGGAATATAATTAAGGTAATATCTATGAGTATTTTGTCAAACCCAAAAACGTTTCACCTTTGGAATTTTAAACTGATATTTAAGACCATATGAACGTCTCCACAACTTGACGTTCTTAACAATTGACAATAACCTTCTAATAGGCCAGAAAAGCACGCTTTCTTAACACCAATATACCTTTTCTTAAAGAAGTTTATTCCATGGTCCTAAACTGTGCACCCCAATAAAGTGGGCCTACGCGCTCGAACTCCGATGACAAACACATGGTGCCCATTTATTACTTCCTTTGAAGGACCCAAATCACTCAATTGCTTTGGGTTACTTTGTTAACAAAATGTAATTTACAACCCTGGAATAAAGGCTAAAAATCTTACAATCCCATTCGCTAAACCATCTCACCAATCAGTATTTTTCACAAATAATAATCTGTCCTGATTGGCCTTTTTTGGTAACGCCTTCACGTCCTGAACTTCCTGCATTGCTTTCTTTTCTGACTGTTTAGAAGCGACTAGTCAGTCTTAATTCAGCTTCCTTAGAATATACTTACTTCGGTCAGTCTTACATTAACTTTGTCACTATCAACGACTTTAACACACAACAATCATTACAACTAGTGGGATGATGATCAACATCCTTCAATGACCTGGGCACACCAGTGTGGAGGACTCTGAGCCACTCTATCAATTCTACTCTATAATACTAACTCTACATATAATTCCACTACCGTAACAAGTTGTGGAAACGCCATGGGTCGACGAAGATTTACAACCTTCGTAAATAACTATAAATAATTAATATTTTACCCAGCGCGTGAACAAATTCTACTGCCGAAAATACTTGTGAGGCGTCTATTTCTCTATTCTGACTAATTCGAGGCGCAGCCCCTCTATACACCTGAGTCTCACGCGCCAACTCTTGGGTTGTCATCTGTATGTGGTATGTGGAATTTGGGGTTCGACAATTTGGGAGATTAGAAACGTTGAACTTGGAGTTTGGACGCTTATTCAGAAGTGTAGAAATTTGGCTTATGGAAATTTAAGAGCTTGTATATTTAGAAAAGTAGAAATTTCGACTTATGGAAATTTGAGAATTTGGATATTTAGAAAAGTAGAAATTCGAGCTTGTGGAAATTTGAAAATTTGGATATTTAGAAGGGTAGAAAATATGTCTTCTGGAAATTGACAAATTTAGATATTCTGAAATGTAGAAATTTGAGCTTATAAAAATTTGAGAACTTGGGTATTTGAAAAAGTGGAAATTGGGGCTTATGGAAATTTGACAATTTAGGTACTCAGAAAAGCAGAAATTCGAGCTTGTAGAAATTTGAAAATTTGAATATTCAGAAGTGTAGAAATTTGCTACCTTGAAATTGACAAATTTAGATATTCAGAAGTGCAGAAATTTGCCTCTTGGAAATCGGAAAATTTAGATACATATTCAGAAACTTAGAAAACCTATTAGAAACATGACAATTTATACAGAATTCTAATCAAATAAATTCTGACCAATTTATACAGAACCAAGTATTCTGAATTATAATTCTTTTAAACACCTAAGTCACGCGCCATCTCGTGGGTTATCATTCGTACACCTATACTGGTATCTACAATAATTAACAAAACTCACCTAACCCAATGAGGTATAGTAACGGGTTCCCCATGTACATTTTCCAAGCCACATTCGATCGATTTATTTAACACATAATCAATCGATTTTTCCAACACATCGCTGCCGTATACTCTCGGTCCAAACGTGTCAACGAAGTATGCTAATTCGTTCCAGGTGACATTCTTGAAGGATCCTACGGTTGCCTCGTTTATTATATTTTTGACGATCGGGGCATACGAATCTATTTCCTGCGCCAATTTCGGTGGCAGTTGACATGTGCTAACGTCTACTTCCACAAGTTGTGCAGACGCAATTTGTGCTCGAAGGAGCCACGTGACGATAAGAAGTTTTACGTAGGATAACATATCGAACGATATTAAATATTTACGTTCGGGTGAAAGCGATGTTTTGTACTGAAAATATCATTTTAATCAGTTTTAGTGATACGGTTATGTATTACATTTGTTGACTGCGAAAGTTTATGCAAATATTTTTTTATTACAGTATAATATTTTCATGCAATGTTTTTTTCTTGTTGTAAATGTATTTCTTTGTGGAGATCAGTTTTCGGTCAGAGATCGGTTTTGTTTTTTAATTTGTACATACTTGTTCAGTTTATGTAATCTTAGGCATATTGTACAGTAAGTATTTAGTTACTTTAACACTAAACCTACCACCATACAATGTGTACTTAATTTGAAATTAAAAAATAAATGAACAAACGACGAAACATAAATTAGTACACACATTTATTTATTCTTTATCTTGATTAAAATCAATTCTGATTTCAAGAAATGTATTTTAACAAAATATGTTCCTTATAATAAGAAGCTGGTTTGGTAGTTTTAGTGTTAATATTACTAATAATAATGATATTACTTGTCGCGAGGTAGGTTAGGTGTGAAATGAATAAATATTACTCGCAACAGTGTGTTTGCAAGAGGTAAGGTGTTTTAATGTGAACTATGGAGACTATGTGTGATATTACAGAAATGCTATTGAATACAATGTTACGGAATCAGTATAGAATGTTCGATGATGCAGAATCGGAGGCTCGACTGATTATATCTGTTTTGACGCCCTTCCGCAGTATATATAAACTTTTCGGAGAAGGCGTAACTCCTTACACAGTTGAGGGTGGAGTTATTTTCCTCGCAGAGTCCTCCCATTTTCGACGGGGGAAAGAGTATTGTAAATTAGAATTTGAGAGTCGAAAATGTCCTTCCGGACCGCGCTGACCATGTGGCCTAATGAACCGTAACGGGACATGGCTGGCAGCGTTTATGGTAGGGTAGTCTATTGAGCTACGCACGTCCAAAAAACATAAAATAATTTCGCCGACTTACAGACTTTAGGGTAGGCTTAACTGCCTACACCTAAACATCTGTAAACGGTCAATGCTAATTTCTACCAACGCTGCGAACCATGTGCCGCTACATCACCCCCTTGCCAGTGATAACGCTATACAAAATTTACATGGTCTATATACATACATACATACTTACATACATGAAAATACACTAACAGTAATACAAGATAGAGCGCAAAAAAAACTATATACAGACAAGAAAAACTATTTACATCGGTTACTTATGCCTGATAACGCTCGGTAAATCTAACTATACGGCCATGCCGTGTTTTAATTGGCACAGCTTGTTTCAAAATGCTCTTAGGACTACGGCTTGCTTGATCGCTCGCACTTCGTGTATCGGAAGTATTGTTCGTTACAAGTTGAGTCGGTTCTACATGCGCAGGTTTTAACCTATCGATACTAATGTTTTTCTCACGATCATTAATTAGCACAGTGAAATATTTACTGTTACGGTTGATAACTTTATATGGTCCGTCATACAGCGGTTGTAAAGAACGTTTTTCGCCATCGTGTCGAATAAATACATGTGTTGATGTGTGTAAATCTTTGTGTATAAATGGTGTATGTGTGCCGTGTCGTGAGGGTTTACAAGGTTGTATGTTTTTCATTGTGTGTTTGAAGTGTAAAACAAAATCGGACGTCACTGGACTATTTTGATCTTTATTGAAAAATTCTCCCGGTAATTTTAACGTGCATCCGTATACTAATTCTGCTGGAGTTGCGTGCAAATCTTCTTTATATGTGGATCTAATACCTAATAAGACTAGTGGGAGTACCTCGGTCCATTTGTCGGTCTCATGACAACGGATTGCTGATTTTAATTGTCGGTGCAATCTCTCTACCATACCATTAGATGAAGGATGAAAAGCGGTAGTTCTGATATGATGTGAACCAAGACACTGTGTTAATTCTTTAAAAAGTTGAGATTCAAATTGTCTACCCTGATCTGTAGTAATAATAGCTGGAACACCAAAGCGTGATATCCAACCTACTAAAAGGGTGTTTGCTATTGTCTCGGCTGTTATGTCCTCGACCGGCCAAGCTTCTGGCCAGCGGGTAAAGCGGTCGACACAGGTAAGGCAATACCTGTATCCTTGTGAAATGGGTAATGGTCCTACTATGTCAATATGAATGTGATGAAATCGTGAAACCGGTAATGAAAAATTGCCTAACGGAGATGAGGTGTGTCGTGTAATTTTGTTTCTTTGACAAGGAATGCATTGTTTAGACCAAGTGTTACAATCTTTGTTTATAGATGGCCAAACAAAGCGATCAGTAACCAGTCTGCGTGTGGCTTTAACTCCTGGGTGTGATAAATTGTGTAGTGTGTTAAAAATTTGTTTACGGAGGTTTACAGGTACATATGGACGAACAGTAGGAGAAGAAGTGTCGCAAAAAATTTCCAACTCGCGATCTTTAAACGGGAACCTAATTTTCTTTAATTTAAGGGCAGTCTCAGACAGCAAGAGACTTTGAAGCTCTTCATCTGCCTGTTGAGACTGTGCCAATTCCGATAGATCAACGGGTTTATTAATCTCCTGTATTCTGGACAATGCGTCCGCGACTATGTTGTCTTTCCCTGATATGTGTTGAATGTCTGTAGTGAATTGTCCTATAAAATCTAGATGTCTGAACTGTCGTGGAGTGGAACGCTCTGGCCGCTGTTTGAAAGCGTAAACCAGAGGTTTGTGATCAGTGTAAATTGTGAATGCGTGACCTTCAAGGTTGTGTTTAAAACGACGAACTGCGGTGTAAGCGGCTAATAATTCCCGGTCATATGCACTATATTTTCGTTGGGCTGACGAAAGGCTTTTTGTAAAGAAAGACAAAGGCTGCCAGGTATCATCCACCCATTGCTGAAGTGCCGCTCCGATTGCGAAATCAGACGCATCCACGGTAACACTAAGCTTAGCGCCAGGTACCGGGTGCGCCAGAAGGGTCGCTTCAACAAGTGCTTCCTTTACCTGGGTGAAAGCAAGTTCGGCTTCTTTCGACCAGGCAATACGAGGATTACCACGAGCAGGTGCACCCTTTAATAAATCTGTTAATGGGACTTGTAATTTTGCGGCGTTAGGGACAAAGCGACGATAAAAATTAAACATCCCTAAAAAACGTCGGAGTTCTTTTATATCTTGAGGTTTTGGAAAATTTCTGATGGCATCTACTTTCTCTGGATTTGGAGCAGTACCTTTACTGTTTACTGTATAACCAAGAAAATCTATTGAAGTTTGACCGAATGTACATTTAGCAGGATTAATAATGATACCGTATTTTTGAAGTCTATTGAAAAGCTGACGAATGTGATCCAAGTGTTCTTCCTCGTTACGCGATGCTATTAAAATATCATCTAGATATGCATAACAGAAATCTAAGCCAAATAATACTTCATTAATAAACCTTTGGAATGTTTGAGCCGCGTTCATCAAACCAAATGGCATTTTGACGTACTCAAACAAACCAAAGGGGGTAGTAACTGCTGTTTTTTCTATGTCTGAAGGTTCTATGGGAATCTGATGATATGCTTTAACAAGATCTACTTTGGAGAAAACGGTTTTGCCATGTAATAAACTAGAAAAATCTTCGATATGCGGCAAAGGGTAACGGTCAGGTACTGTACGTGCATTTAGTGCTCGGTAATCCCCGCACGGCCTCCAACCTTTGTCCTTTTTAGGAACCAAATGCAAAGGCGAAGCCCACGGGCTTTTCGAAGGTCTAATTATACCTTCGGCCAAAAGATGCTCGAATTCCTCTTTTACTATTTTTAATTTATCAGGTGCTAACCTACGTGGTTTCGAAAACACGGATGGTCCTTTAGTCGTTTTAATGTGGTGTGTAATGTTGTGTTTTGTGCCTGTATGTGTACGTGTGGGAATGGTGATATCTATGAACTCTGTGAGGATTTTATGGTATGGAGAGTCACCGACAATTGTTTTGATTGAATTTAAATCGGCAATCCCCAGTTTTCCTCGTGACGTTAATTTTGTTTCAGTGTCGATTAGCTGTTTATTCCTTAAATCTACCAACAAGCCGTAATACTTAAGCATATCCGCGCCGATTATTGGTTTTGTGATATCCGCGATTATAAATTTCCACTTGATAATTCGCCGCAATCCTAAATTTAGATTTAAAACGATATCGCCATACGTTGAGATGGTCGAATCATTCGCGGCATACAAAGTGTATGTACTTTTGGGAGGATGTCCCTTAACTAATTTACGCGGATAAACGCTGATATCGGCGCCAGTGTCTATTAAAAATTCTACCTTACTGTCTTTGTCACTTAAGAATAGGCGGCTCGTGGCTGGATCGACGACTTCTGCCGCATCTAAGGTCGATCGGTCTCGTTTCCCTGGTGTTGCTGTTGACGTTGCGGGTAGGTGCAGGGAATGGTGCACCTCGTTGACCTGTCACCGAACCTGCGATGGTACCAGCATACACCTGGCTGCGACGGGCTGGGGCTGCGGCTGTTGTTTCTGCCTCGGCTGGAGCTGCGGCCGTAGTTGCGCCACTTTTTCCGTCCGCGGAAAGTGGATCTCCCTGGATGCGTGGAATTGCTGTGCTTCGCAAGCTCCGCAACTTGCTGTGTTAAACGCGCCATCTGCTCGCACAATAGCTCGAATCGGGTGTCCGTGGACACAGCAGCACATTTCCCGATAGGCGTGATTTCATTGACCTTATCGGCCAATTCCGCCATCTTCTCGAGAGATGCATCCATCTGCGTGGCGAGGATGGTCCGCATTGATGCTGGCAGTCGATTCATCCAGATCGTCCTCAGGAAATTTTCCGGCACTTTAATATCCCCAGCCAGGTTGCGGAGATGGCGTAAAAATTGCGAAGGTGTCCTATCGCCAATTTCTTCATGTTCCAGGAGCTGCTGAATCCGTTGCTCCTGCGATCTGGATAGCCTCCGTATTAGCTCCTCCTTGATTTTTTCATATTTACCAGTGGCAGGAGGATTTTGTATAATATCCTCGACTTCTTGCAAGCACTTAATATCAAGGAACGACGTGACATAAAAGTACTTTGTGGAATCCACAGTTATGTTGTTGAGTGCGAATTGTGATTCCAATTGATGAAACCAGAGCAGCGGGTTACTGGACCAAAAAGGTGGGACACGTATACCCACACGGTCGATGTTCGACACCTCAAAGGGGTTTGATCCTTGCTGCTGATTTCCACTCTTTTGCGGGCTGAAGAAAACGTCTCTATCTTCATTAGCCATCACTAACACTAAATTCGCACTTATTGAACTAAATATAACTATGTGTGTCTCTATGTAAACTAAGTAAATGTCTGTATGAAGTCTTATATTTAACTGTGTCTTTTTGCACTTTATCACTGTGTTTCCACTAAATCACGTAACACTCACGCCGTGATCACGTCGCGGGTCACCAATTGTCGCGAGGTAGGTTAGGTGTGAAATGAATAAATATTACTCGCAACAGTGTGTTTGCAAGAGGTAAGGTGTTTTAATGTGAACTATGGAGACTATGTGTGATATTACAGAAATGCTATTGAATACAATGTTACGGAATCAGTATAGAATGTTCGATGATGCAGAATCGGAGGCTCGACTGATTATATCTGTTTTGACGCCCTTCCGCAGTATATATAAACTTTTCGGAGAAGGCGTAACTCCTTACACAGTTGAGGGTGGAGTTATTTTCCTCGCAGAGTCCTCCCATTTTCGACGGGGGAAAGAGTATTGTAAATTAGAATTTGAGAGTCGAAAATGTCCTTCCGGACCGCGCTGACCATGTGGCCTAATGAACCGTAACGGGACATGGCTGGCAGCGTTTATGGTAGGGTAGTCTATTGAGCTACGCACGTCCAAAAAACATAAAATAATTTCGCCGACTTACAGACTTTAGGGTAGGCTTAACTGCCTACACCTAAACATCTGTAAACGGTCAATGCTAATTTCTACCAACGCTGCGAACCATGTGCCGCTACATTACTAATAATAATTTACTTTAAATTAGATTGCTTTAATGATGATGATGATGATTAATGTTATGGGCATCGACTGCCATGGTCATTAGCCCAAGATTGCTTTAATGTTACATAATATTATCAGCTATCATTCTAATTATGGTAATAGTAGAGAAAAATGAGGCCAATGCATTCTCATTGTAATCTCAGTGTAATGCGCTTGATAAGAGAGGAAGAAATAATATTGCATATGTGGCACAATAATGCCAAAAAATATCATATATAAATATGAAAAATCATATGAAAGAGTTTAAATAATGTTTCCTTCAAACGAAAACGACAATTAGTGTTCATTTTTCATAACAAAATGAACTTTTCTCAATTTTCTTTATAAGCATGTATGTACCATATTAGGTGCCATCTTTTCTACTCTGTGATGTTGATAATTTTTACATTTTTTACCATAATTTCAAAATTTTTTAATTTTTGTGTAACTAATTATTAACATTCGAATTATTTCCGTAATATTTCAAAATTAATTTCATTGAGTTGTATCCCACCTTTTTTAATTAATTTTGATTAATCAATTGGTACAAACGTTAACATATAGTAGACATAACTGTATAAACATATTTTTTGCAATATAAATTATGTATAAATAGTTTAAGATTACTTCATGAATTTTTCTAATAGAAAAAATGATTGTAACAGTTATTATTTTTATGCTAAATGTTGAAAAATATTAATCGAATAATGCAAACTTAAAATTAAGAAAAGAAGTCTCCAATTTTTTAAAATAATAGTAATCGAAAAAAATTAGTTAAATTTATGCACCTGTTTCATAGTATATTAATTTAATATTCTTTTAAGAAATCATACTGTATGAAGATTACACAACGAAACTTCATATTCAAGATAATTTAATACTATAATAATTCAATAAGTATAAAGCTATTTTTTATAATTGTTTACATAAGGTACATTCAACACCTATACTATGTATACTGATAAATGCATTGATTAAACAAAACTATGTATTTTTTTATCTCCACGAAAGTGTATATTTAAGATACTTGTTTTATATATAATTGTCATATTTTGCATATATTTGACACATTTTTCAGACATGAAAATATTTTACACATATGTTTCATATATGTATATGTGACACATTTTGCACATATATTTTGTATGTACCTCACATATTTATTACATATACTATGAAGGTATTTAAACATAATTAAATACAATAAGATATTAACATAAGCTTTGCATGTAGGTGATATATTTTGCATGTAGTAATATATTTGCATAAATTTTTGCAGTCTACACATGACACATTTAATACTAGACAATCGTCTATCACATATCAAGTATGAATATAAATACAAATCTCATAATTTATAATTCCTGTACAATTTAAATAATCAAACAAAGAATAGTAAATTAGTATTTAATTGCGAAGACTCGTATTATCTCACGTACTTATTTCGCTTATTGTAAAATACTCAAATAGCATAGATAAGCTAATTGTAACAGAATATCTGAGTCACATTACGGTGCGTTTACTCTAATTGGATATGAATGCAATGTTTACCTTCCCTGTACCCAATAGGTAAAACCCAACATTTTTCCTGTTCAACGTTACTTCCTTTTCTTCCACGAATTGTATCAAGGTCAGAGAAGAAATGTGTATTTGTTCTTTTAATGTAAACGCACCGTTGTATAAATGTTTGATTGTTGAAAACGTAGAATACAATTTGTTTATATGTTTCCTTCCCGTTTAGAAAATTTGAAAATTCTTTCATAGAACAATTCAAAAGTATTGTACCTCAATTTTTTTGTTAACTTTTAGCTGAAAGTAATTTTTCGCAAATAGAATTTAAAAGTAATTTTTTTAAGTGAAATTTGAATTAAAAGTGATTTTCTGAAAGTATCAAATTTTGAATAAAATTCTTAAATTAAAATTATCAATTTTATAAATGACAGTAATTATATTCGATCAAAAAAAATTATGTACCAATTATAAATTTTTTAATTAATATTTGTCAATCGACTTTTAATGTCAATACACTTTTCACGATCGAAAATTTCTTTCTTAAATAAATTTCGTAATTTAACAATTTTTAATCGAATTTAAGATAAAAACAAATTTAGCAATCTTTAGTACTAATCTAACATAACAAAAACTCTGCTTTTATTATATTAATAAAATATTTTAGAATCGACGAATTTTATCGCAGACTTCACCACATTTGCAACTCAAAAAAATTCACTTCAAACTTACCCTGACTTGTGAAAATAAACACAGTTCTATTTGACACAATATCCCATGTTTTGAACAGAAACAGTAGCTCACTTTAGAACTTATGGTCTCGTTCGCTGCGGATTCAAGAATATATAGAACGCAATGGAGGGGAATCGAAGAGTTTTAAGAGGAGTAGGAAGCGATAATGAAAGACACTGAACTGTATTATTTGTTGTACAAATTTTCCTCGTACAGTTAAAAATAATAACAGTACAAAGACTCGTACTAATCTCTTGTATTCATTACCTAATCATTGTCTATAATAATTTCTAATAATTACAAACAAATATCAATGAACGTTGCAGGAAATTTGAAATCTGCTAAAGAAACAAAGAATTATAATTGTCTTTCAATAATGATCGCTAGTGATAAACTATAATACAAATTCATGTAAGTATAATTTATTGCAAATATAGAATACTTCTGTGCAAAATAAAAATCCATAAATATATTTTGATGAACACCAAATTCGAATTTAAAAATTAAAAATTTAATATATATTTACTTAATATGTGTACCATACATTTGATTATAAGAAGTTTGGCAAAATGAATTAATTGAAATAAAAAATAGTTTGATAAAATAAATGAATCAAAATAAAAAATAGTTGGGTATTGGAATTAATTAGAATAAGAAATATTAGTTTAGGAATGTAGATTAAAAATAAGCATTAGTAATTATTGCTACAATTAATTTGGTAATTCTCAAATTTTTGATATTCCTAAGATTATTGGGAAACCTTTGTATTTTTATAAGAAATTTAGAATATACTAGAAACGTATAAAACATATTTTTAAGGTTTGGTACTTCGTAAATAGGTTTTCCGCAAAACAATAGCCACTTATTAATAAATATTAATTTAGTAAAGTGCAATTAATAAATTTTCATATTCATAAAATAGAGAACCGGTATTTTTAATTTTATTCACTCAAAAATAATACAAATTCGTATTCGCACACTTATGAAATTGTAATTTAAAAGAAGAAAAGAGAAAACGAATGGGAAACTAATGGTACACTATGTTTTAAAGTAACATAATTTAAAATATATGTTATATATTTAATATATTCAAACTATTTCGCCAGAAATATGCAAACAGATAAACTTTCATAGTTTAACTAAACATTTGCATATTTCATAATAGGAAAATATATTTAAAAACGAGGAAATATGGATTTACTTATCTTCACTACATAATCATACTTTGTGTTTATTAAACTGTAAATACATAATCAATATTTATGAACAAGTCACTGACATATTTTTAGCGTTCACGACTTTCCTGCTATCGATAAATAAAAAATTATATCGACATATCACACATAATTCAGTCATCAATGTAACATTGATAATAAAACCTTGAACACGATTAATACCACTTGATACTTCTGATTACTTATAGTTCAATTAATTCTTGCATAACACATGAAGTTGCAATTTCTACAAAATATTTTAATAAACTTTTATTTTTAATACCTTACATTTTATGAGTGGCGTTATACATGTTTGCATTATAATGATTACTGGTAATTTTAGAAGCAATTTTATACATAGTACTGCCTCTCTAACTAAAAAACTAAATATTAATAGTTCCCCTCTTCTTTGGCAACTTTTGCTGGGACTCTTCGGCATATAGCCTCTTCTCTCTTCGGCGTTGCCTCACGAAATTTTACGGTAACTTGGACATTCTTAGATTACAATTACATAAATTCTCAATTTGGCTATCAATCTCCATAAACGGATAGCAGACAGTTTTATAAGAATAAAATTGCATCGCTATCCATTTATTTCCATCGATAACAAAATCAAAATTTTATGTAATATGTAATAAGTTAATTTAGTAAGAAAAATAATTACTCAAAATAAAAATACGACCAGCGATTCTCAGGATGCGCTGTCCATAAAAGAATGTCCGAGCAGAATATTTTATTTCATTGCACTTCACTTCACTTCATTGTATACTTCATTTTCGCAGTCGGATCTAGAACCCGACTGCGACTTAAAAACTAAAAGGCCTGGCCTGAAGGAAAAATCGAGTTCAAGAGACGTTAAATACATTCATATTTAATTTTTCTCTTCTCGATTTTTCGTAAAACCACCAGATGCAAGCATCTCACGTGTGAGAGAAGGACAGAGAAACATGAAAGCTTGCTCTGGCCCTACCTACTTAAAACTAACTCATTCACACCAGAAGTAAGCTACCTGCCTGTCTATCGCTATATTTAAAAAATTGCAAAGTCCATTCTCACAAAAACACACTCCACGATTTTCACACATACAACCCGGGTGCAAAAAAGCCTAATTCTAGGGAGTACGTCCCGGGACGTCTCCGACACCCGAGTTCAATACTACATTCACACTCTAAGTTCATACCTTTTTGCTGAAATCGATCGACAATCGACAGTGAACGAACATATTTCATTTTCTTATTCTTTCGAATATTCAATGTAATGTGTACATGTAATAATTTAAACTACTCATACAATTTTCTAATTTCATAACTTTATATAATTTTCAAATGATTCGATTGGCATTTTGTATGCATTTTCAAATGACTCGACTTGCATTTTGTATGCATTTTCAAATAGAATTTTGCAAAGTTTAAAAAATAAATCTATAGTTTAATCGACACAAGGTCCACGACCTAACCACACACACACGTGCAACTTGTGCCGATAATTCACTGTCAATTTGTCGATCGCCAAACATCTTAAAACTAAACCGTGTCCACCCGCCCTAACCCATGCGAGTAGCATCTAAGCACGCGCATGAGTTTAGAGCATAAAAATGAACACGGCCAACCATATTTTGACCTACCAGTTTTTTTCATGTATGCAGAAAATCCTGAGCTAAAAAACATGATTAGAAACATGCTAATAAAGTGTCTTCCAGCAAAAATTGACTCTAACTTTAAAAAATTTTCAAAATGGAAAATGGAAGATCACTTTGCAAAAATCTAAGTTATCGGTAGTTTCATTTTTAACAGATTTGTGATATCAAAGTAAATTTCTAAATGACAAACATTCGTAAATTTTAATAACTTTGATATCGAAATCTGTTCTCCGCGAAACTTTCTTGTACATATGTATTTGAAAATTGATAGAATTTATAAAAATGTAAAAAGTATTTAAAAGTGACTCAATAACTACTATGAAATCGGAGGGTCATCCGACTTCCATGTAGTTTTAAAAATTGATAAGAAAAGAAAAAATGTACAAGAAAACCCTGACCTGATCTAAGAAATAAAATAAACAATTTGTACGAATTTTGCACGATCGTATAGTCGTGGTCACTATGCTCGCTCAAAATTAAAAAATACAACCAGTTCCCGTGTCGCTTCGGACCATTCGTCCTACGACATGATGGGAACCGGAAGAACCGTAAAGCATGCGACTCACCGATCGTTGACTTGCATCACTGCGATCGTTTTACCGGTAGGGCATCTGAGACTGCACATCTGGTAGGTATTGCATCTTAGAGGAATTGACTGGTTGGCTGTTTGGTTGATTGACTGCTTGGCTGCTTTCGTCAGATTTGGATATGGCGATTTGGCAATAGACCTTCTGTAATCATAACAGAGTCACAGCAATTAATTAACTGTTCATCGATTTGCATTTTGATAACATACATGTCTTTTCGACAACTACTTGTAACAAATAGAGGCATACAGAGCTAAGCACAATACAGGAATCGGTTATAAATTTGCAAACGTTCATGTCACAACGTGAAATGTAAAATATTTGAAAATGCATGTTAAAACAATTGAGTAATTACTTTTGAGAACATAGTAAACGTTTGCAAAAATATAACGGAACACATAGATAGCTACAGTTTAAACACCAGTAACAGTTTGTCAAAACATTTCAGTAACCACTACATAAAGTACACAATGACACCAGTAACAGTTTGTCAAAACATTTAAATAACCATTGCATAAAGTACACTAAAACACTAGTAATAGTATGCCAATACAATTAAATAACCATTGCATAAAGTACACTAAAGCACCAGTAGCAGTATGCCAATACACTTAAATAACCATTGCATAAAGCACAATAAAGCACTAGTACTAGTATGCCAATACACTTAAATAACCATTGCATAAAGCACAATAAAGCACTAGTAATAGTATGCCAATACTCTTAAGTAACCATTGCATAAAGCACAATAAAGCACTAGTAATAGTATGCCAATACTCTTAAGTAACCATTGCATTAAGTACACTAAAGCACCAATAACAGTATGGCAATATACTTAAATAACCATTGCATAAAGTACACTAAAGCTCCAATAGCTCTTATTTTTTATCTTAATCCAATTTACTCTTTACTCTACTCTACTCTCTACTCTCTACTCTCTACTCTCTACTCTCTACTCTCTACTCTCTGTTCTCTACTTTCTACTCTCTACTCTCTACTCTCTGTTCTCTACTTTCTACTCTCTATTCTCTACTTTCTACTCTCTATTCTCTACTCTCTACTCTCTACTCTCTACTGTCTATTTCTACTTTCTATTCACTTATTCGGAAACGATACACGCGGCGCCATCTACCAGTAGGAGGTTAGAACTAACGAAACCACAGTTTCAAAAGTGTGTAGCTCACCCTGCTTGCCGGAGAGATGGCGCCACGGGGTTTATTTTTGAAAAAATTCAAATTATACTAATCTTATTGACTGAATTGACAATAATATGCATCAGATTTCATCAGCAGTATTAATTATCTACCGAAATGCTTTGATTTCACGATAATTAGTTATGCCATTATTTATATATCTTCATGGTAAAACTTTAGAAAACCGTCAAGCTCCGATGTCGTTCAAATTTTATGAATTAACTCCTTTTTGTAAAAGAGAATACTTGTGAAAATGAGTTTTGGTGACTCGAACGAAATGTTTTTAGTATTTTTACTATTCCAATTTACTACATTACCGACGAGACACAGTATAGTGTGCAAACTGTTCGGAACACATAATCCGCATATTCGTGCATTTACTTTATTGCTGCTTCCTCCAAATCTTCCACTTACACAGTTTACCCATGAACCGTCGGCAAAGCAAGGAACCACATAAAAAAATAATATTATTTTTCGAATCACCAAAAGTCGTTCTCACAAACGTCGCCTTTTGCAAAAAAAGCTTATTTGCAAAATTTTATGTGATTTAGTGTATCTCGGTTTGCCGAAGAACATCCCAAAGAGATATGTACCAAATTATCGATCGTGCAAAAAGCATCAATGCTTTTATTATAAGATTTGTAAATCTTCCAAATGTGCATAAATGTAGAATTTATAATATATCCTTACCGTTATACAAATACAAAATAACCTAATACAAATATTATAAATGTAATTCCTGAAATCATAGTATTATATATCAGAAGGTGTAACAAAATGAAATTTATAGCTACACAGGTATTTTCGATTGTGAGACACAAATTCTAACAAGTTAATTTCACTCTATATTTCATTTATGGAATATGCAGTATATTCCGAGATATCGGTACTTTAGTTAACTCGACACTGAGCTATCGATTTATTTCGCTAGTGGTTCTAGTGTCGTTTAACCTCACGCTTCCTCCATGTCTCAAGCTATCTAGAATGTCTCTATTCATAGATTTAACCAATATGTGCTGAAAACGTGTGACTTGAAGTTTTAGAATGATTGACAGGTAAAGTGAGTGAGTACATACCAAGTTTAACGCATTGATAGAAGAGTGTTGAACGATAACATAACTATTTGGTGTTGAAACAAAAGTGTGGTTTTAAAGATTCTGTTAAAAATGTCGGACTATTTTGAGGAAATGGGATGGACACCGTTGGGAGATGGTGAAGCACCGAATCATTTAATACAAATGGCTAGATTGTTACGAGATTTTGGTATGTGGGATTTGTTGGGACAAACAACGAGGTTACCACCACCCGCGTCAAAATTGGCGATCAAAAATTTACAAGAAGTCGAGATTGGTCCGTCAGATTCGAAAGAGTGCCCTGTCTGTTTAAAAGAATTCGAAGCAGGAATAGTAGCAAAACGCATGCCGTGTAAACATATTTTTCATCAAGAATGTATAATACCGTGGTTAGAAAAGGTATCAATTTCTGCTAGTCATTCTTATCAGATTTTGTAAACAAAACATGTCTCGCTCGATAAAAACAAATGTGTTTGCTTTCAGACGAATTCGTGTCCACTCTGCAGATATCAGTTACCGACTGACGATGAGGAATACGAAATGTACAGACAGGAAAAACAACGCGCAATTGTCAGGGAAAAAGATCTGGAAACTTTACACAATTCAATGTTTCTATAGAAATATATGTATATTTTGTTTATAAACGATGTGTTCTATTTCTTGACATTAAGCCTTCATTAACGTTAAATTATTATACATAAATACTATTAAGAGGCTTGTAAAAAGGTATATGAATAGGATTTAAGGGTACTTGATAATATAATTATGTATTAATTATTTTTAAACATAGAATATTGCTGTTATTAACAAATCGCATGAAAGAAATGTATTGACAGAATTTGGAATGTCATTTTGATAAAATATGTATTAATTTTATTTTAAAATATAGAGTCTGTTATTCAATTATTAAATATTATTATTTACTGGTCATTGTTGTACTCAATTTTGGTAATTTATTCAAATTATTTCTTAAATACTTTGTTGTATTTCTTAAATAATTTATTTATGATTGTAGCAGTCGAGGCCCATATAAAATCAATCAAATCAAATATTTATTTACTTTCTAGTGTTTGTCTCAGCTGGTAAAAAAAATAATGCAAAAAAACTGTATACTTTGTCAAATTAATAAAAAATTATTACATAGTCTATATCACCAAATTAAGTGTGCAAATGATTATACTTTGTTATATATAATATACTTTGTAATTAAAGATTAAGTAACTGTTTTATTTTACTCACCTACTTTTGAAAATAATTTTCATACTTTTTGATGTAAAATATATATTCATTAAATAAATTTAATTATTTGAAGTGAAAGTTTAACTGAAAGTGTCAATCATTGTACAGTATATTTTATTTTGAATGTTATTGAACTTTATAACATTATAGTAATGGCTCAATCTTCTCATGCATATAGAAATATTTAGACAAATTGATTTCCTTTAATTGTTATTGATTAGATATAATAACTGTTCATGAGATTTACATATAAATACATA
The DNA here is from genome assembly GCF_050947335.1 of Megachile rotundata. Classification (NCBI taxonomy): domain Eukaryota; kingdom Metazoa; phylum Arthropoda; class Insecta; order Hymenoptera; family Megachilidae; genus Megachile; species Megachile rotundata. The sequence continues at coordinate 5,760,102 of NC_134995.1, forward strand.
TGTCACTGAATATTTAGTAATTAATTGAACCATGGATTCTTATACATAGTGGACACGTATAGAAATATTTATATAAATTGATTTTCCTTGATTGCTATTAACTACATACAATGTTCATGATGCCCACATATAAAAACATAAACTAAATAATTAAACTTCATAATTAATAAGCTATGTGTAGGAACTTATATTAAAATCATGTTTCAAGCGACTTCTGAGGACAACAAAAAACTTTATGCATAAGAGGTTTAAATTCAAGTAAATCTAGTAGTAACAATTATATAAAATTTCCATTTACAAAAATTCCAATATTAAAATAGCATAGGTAGATAGAAATATTTGGATTAGGTGATAAATAAAAAGGCCACCGTTTATTAATAGGAAATAATGTTTATTATACAGTGTACATATTTATTAACTTCATTTATTTTATTTCTGTTATAAATTTTATATTAATAATTGTATTATGCTTTGCCGAGCGACGAATGCCTTGATCAGTGTGCGCTTAATCTATAACAATCTCCGTAAAAAGTATAGAAACTTCTGCTTTTTATTTTGTTCGTTTGTTTGTTTTCCTTTCCTCCTACCTCCCTTATCTTCGTCCCGTCAACCCTTCTACCTACCCCCCAACCCCGATCCCCCTTTGACAATGATCACCGTGAGTTATACCACCAAAGAGTATCGCCAAAATATGTTGCGCTGAAAACGGCATAATCGTTCGGCATATACAAATAATAGTACTGTCGAAGTTAAAGTAATTGGCGGATTATTCATTTCCTTTGTTCATTTTTTTGGCCGGTGACGGCATTTCGTGTCGAAATGGCTCGTCTCTGCCGCCGTCGCCGCCGCCATCGCAACACTGCGGTCGCGTCTCATCTTTTTTTTTTCAAAATTTTCTCCCCTTGAAATACTTCACCCTAGGATTAGTATCTGTTATCAATTATCTTTATAATATGCGTAATAATATAAATAATGTCGTTAATATAGCTATAATGATTACCGTTTTTTTTCATTTAATGATAAACTATCTGAATGGTACATTCTCTTTGCTAATGGCCATGTCCGTTATAGCTAATTTATGTAGTCTGTATGCGAGCTCCGAATGGGATAAGGTACGTCGTACAGAGAACTTTTCGGCTCGGCGTAGTTTGTTTGTTTACCTCGTTTCATTTTTTTTTGTTTGTTTTGTTTTTGATTGAATACAAAGAAGAACGAACGGAACGAATCGAGAATTAAAAACGAAACGAAAAAAGAAAAGGACTATTCGACGAATACAGGAACACGTCTGTGGCGTGAAAATGCGAACGTCGAAGAACCTTCCTTCGTTTACCGATTCGTGAAATGTTTACACACAGCAACGTGTTGTTTCTCATCTTTGTCCTCTTTTTCTTTCGCGATCTCGTTCGATCGTTTTCCGTGCTAAACAAAGTTCAATAAAACGGTCCCCGTCCGAACTCAAAGACAACGATTCGGCTTCCGTTGAAAAGGCGCGAGTCGCGTTAAACAAGCATCGGGAAGTTTTGCATGTCAACAATCGAAAGATAAAAGGAACTTTCATCAAACGACACGCAAAACGGTACTTCACGATCCTCGACGAAATGTAGGTTCTTTCGAAGTACGCTTAAAAAATTCTCTCTCCCATTCTCTCTGTCTTTCACACGGTCTTTTGTTCTCCTCCTTTCTCTCGACTACTTCTCGCACACATCACCGTGTTCTAGTCTTGATATATAAATGTACGACGTTAATTAATGTCATCCAGATTCTCTGTAGTTATGCGTGTCACATGTGTACGTGTGCCTCTGTGTACGTGTGTGTGTTTCTATGTGTGCGTGTGTATGTAGATAATTTCATATTTTTCGTTCTCGCTTTTGCTTGAATGTATGTATCTAGCTTCCTAACGTAAATGTTAAGTATAATTATTTTTATTTTTATATAATGTATTAGTTTTTTTCTTGTTATAATAATAATCATAATAATAATAATCATCATCATCATCATCCCATAATAATCATAATCGATAACCATAATAATAGTAATAATAATATTAACCGTCATCACCGTCGTGATCATAATCGCGATGATGCCGTTAATTCGTCATATTGATATACATTACATATTTATATTACACGTTCCTTATGAAAATAATAATCCAAACTGGCATATCTTCCGTTCGCGCTGTTTTCTCAAATTTTCCCCCTTAATTATCGATCTCTCTCTCTCTCTCCGCTCCTTTCCCCTCGCCATTTTTCGTTCTCGCCCCTCTGCGCTCTCTTACGTTCGTTAGACTTTTACAATAACAATTCTATCGCTAGTAGAAACGGTCGATTTCGTAACCTTGGAACGAGTTCTCGAGACGGGACGCTTCAACGATCAACCAATCGCATCGCGATTCGATATAACTTTTATTTTACAGCGACTTTACATCCTGCCGTGAAATTATTAACACTCGTAACGCCATTGACCACCATTTGCCGTTTCTTGCGTGCGCTTGAAAGTCTCCATCGAGACGAGTCGCCTCGGCCCCAGGAAACACTTAAGCCGTGTCTTTTTATTTACAATCTCATCTATAATCCTTCAAACGATGTTATTCGAACGCGTTCCGAGAATAAAATGGATGCGAGTAAAATCGAGTTACAATCTTCCGGTTGGGTTTCATTTTGTCTCGTCGGGCCACCGCGAGTCGTCTCGATTCTCTCGTTTTTTCTTAATTTCCCTTTTCTAAATACATATACAATATCGAAATATTTCTATAACCGCGAATCTTATCATTGTTTCGCGCATGCTTTCGTAAAATTTGTCGCGTTGATATGCTAAAACTCTCCCACCCCTCGCTTATCATACTCTCATTATATAAATTACTCCTTATCTAACGTTGCCTCGATTTCTCGTTTGCTTTCTTTTTCCGATTTCGTAGTCCCGCGATTTTTGTTACCGGTCTTCTTCCTTCACTCACACATGCACCCACTTGCATACAGTAACTTTATTCGTGTGCCGTTGCATGTTCTTTCGGCTTACAGTTCTCTATATAGGTACAATAATCGTTTCCTTTTGGACTAAAAATGATTACCGATGTCAATAGCGATACCTTGATAATAATAGTAACAATAATAATAATCGTAGCAGTAATAATAATAATCGAGAATGATAATAATAGATTCATCGTGCGACCAATTTACAAATTTTATAATAACGATTCTACATCGTCAGCAAAGATTAATGTCGCACTTACAGTAAATAGTTTGTATCATTTTTTCGCACGCTTCTTTGCGTCTCTTCACTTTCTTTCAATTGAATTTCGAATACAGAACCGATGTAATCCCTTTCAGTCTTAGATTTTTAACCCTCTAAAGCTGAGTCAATCCTAACCTACAAAATTGCTTTAAACAAAATTGAACTTGGTTTTAGTATAAAGTTTCGTTTGAAATTGTTGTATACTGCAAAATATTCTGAAGGAAAACTTAAAGTTTAGGGAACGAAAGTGAGAAGTGTAAAATTGAATTTGAATTTTCTCAGTGGTTCCAAGGGTTAAAACGTGTACTTTTCTATTGTTCCATAAAATGACGCTCATTCAGAGAGCATGGAAAAACGAACGATTTAATTTATTGAAACTAAAGTACACTTGGATACAGCGTTTCGAAACAGTTGAGATACAATTTCGAAAGAAACCGCTAAGATATAAAAATGTTGGATTTTGAAATAATTTTCAATATACAAAAATTATGAGATGTTTGTTTCTTGAAACGAAAATTGTGACACGATGCTCCATTTTGTAGCGTGAACGTTGCATCTGTTCATCACATATGGACGATGGACTTTTATTAATTCAAAATTTTCAGTAAATATTGTTTTTCCGTTGTGTAATCAATTTGTTATAAAAATCAATGAGAAAAGTAACGGTGATTAGTATATTGATTTTAGAGCACTAAATAACTGTCAATATAAGAGAAAAATAGCACTCAGCTAGCTTTTTTATACGGTTATATAAAAAATTAGATTTTTGGATTTTATGCATGCTCTAAATTGAAAACTTTTACAAGTTTTAAATGTTAGAAACAGGTATACTGTGACATTCAAATTCGTGAATTTTTTTTGGTAATATTTTTCCATGAAGTTATATTAAATACTTGTCCAATGCTATTTTTGTCATAAAATAAAAATCAAATGTTACTGACTCACTATTTAAATTTGAACGATGGAAACTTAAACATCTCGAATACGTCCACACTACTTATTATATAAATAACTATGACATGAGGGAAATAAAGAATATCTTCAATCTTCATAAGATTGGATTATATAATAAGAGAAGGGTCACAGAAAAACAAAAACAAATCTTTAAGTTTCATACCGAATCTAGTCGATAACATTCTCTAAATATAGTTTGAAAAGTATGGAAAATATGGATATAATGAAAATAAACATACAAAGTGAATTTAATTTAGTGAAGGCTTCAGAATAAGTTGCACCATGCTATAATTGAATCTAAACATGGACCGAATAGTAGAAGTATAAGACCATTGTTTCCAGGCGTAAGTACTTCATATTGTATGCAATACGAATCTAATGAAAATAAAAGAGCTTCCAAAGGAAAAGTTACAGAACTCGACTCGTAATAATCGTCCAAAAGTCATAACTGTGTATAACGAACACATTGTATGCAAGTGTATACGAATATTAATGCAAAAGAATATTATTTGCAAAACATCGGTCCGCACACGAGTAACTTGCAAGCGAGAATCGCGGCATTAAGGGCGAGATTCGTCGTCAAGGGGAAAAAGGGGGAGGGCGTTCCAAGAAGACGCGTCCCACAGGTGCAGCGAACGTTTTATTATTTCCATGCACTATATAGTTTAGTACTTCGCTATGTAGGACATTACGTGTGCACCGGCATTTACCGCACACCCAGTGTGCCACGGTTGCAACTTTATGTACAAATTCTTTTCGGGCCCGGACGGACATCGACGAGTATTCGGAATCGCTTCTGTTCTGTCCATCTTCAGCCATAACGGAACTGTATATCACACTTCCGGCGATCCCGAAGACCTCGAGGTCCGTGACACGGCCGAGGAAAAACTTGCATTGTATATCGGTGTTTGATTATACTACGCAACGTTTTCGGGCCCCGGATGCGAGAGGACGTCAAGGGCCGTCGTTTACAAAATTTTATTGTATGCCACTCTGAAATCAACAATAAAACTGATTCCGCTTCACGATATCTGTATAATATTTATCCCTTCTCTGAAGGCAAGATCCCGTGTTTCTCTTCATTGCGGATGCGTGCGCGCGTGTAGTGTACGTGTTGTAAAAATGTATATAACGTGTGTTCGATCTTTAACATTATCGAGGTATAATACTTGCGTGTACGTGTATCTAATTGTTTGTTTGCTTCCTATGTACCTCATTGTGTGCTCGTGTCTTTTCTCTTTTTTTAGCTCGGTACCCGATTCGCCTTCGCACCTCTCGCGTCAACCCCCGGATTCTTTCCCTATATTTAAATATGTAAAAATATACAGGTTAGGTTATAGTCGTAAATACAGTTAAAAAATTCTACATTGTGTTAGCCTCGAGCACGGGATGCAGTCAAGTCGCCTTTGGAGTGATCCAGCGGTTAAAAGCGAACCTTAACACCAGAACGCGAGTGAAACGTCGTGCTCGACGTCGTCGATCGGATATCTGCTCGATTTATGGAGCGAAATCTCGTTGAAAATGGGGAAAATTAGAGGGAAACACAAATGGAAATAAACTATTCCTTGTATAGATGCTTTGGGTTATGTTCGAACCGTCATTCGATCAAAAGATGGAACTAACTCTTAGCATACTAAGGTGGAGTTAAAAGATTTAACTTGAAGTTAAAAGATATATTTCTTGTAGGTAATTGAGCGTTAACGTAGATTGATATTTGGGGATTTTTTTAGGGTGATTTACTGCGAGTTGTGATACGAAGTAACAGCTTTCAGAAAAGTCATATGGGGTTAGAATTTGGAGATATGGGATTTAGGAATATGGACATTCGGGAATTCGGAAATTTTGAAATTGTAGATATTTGAGAAGTTTCGGGGTTTTCGAAACTTCTAGGAATTTTAGAAATTTTGGAAATTTAGGAAAATTTGGGGATTTGTAAATTTAATGTTAAGAAGATTTTGAAATTTGGAAATTTGAAGATTGAATAATTTTGAAAATTTAGAGGTTCAATAATTTAAAAATTTAGGAATTTTGGAATTTGTTGATTTGGGAATTTAGGAATTTGAGACTTTAAAAATCTATGAATTTGTTGATTTGGGAATTTAGGAATTTGCGATTTTTGAAGTATGAAGCTGTGAGAATTTGAAAATTTAGAAAATTTGAGTATTTAAGAATTTGAAAATTAGAGAATTTTTAGTCTTGATTTGAAAATTTGAGAATTTTAAAAATTAAAAAATTTTGGAAATCTAAAGATCTCGGAATTTGGAAAATTTGATAAACCAGATTTTTGAAAATTTTGAAATATAAAGTTTGAAAATTCAAAAATTCCAGAACATTAGGAATTCGGGAATTAAAAGATTTAAGAGTTGAAGAATTTGAAAATTGAATTTGTAAAAAAATGTATAAAGTTGGGAATTATGTAAGTTTGCAAATTTAATTTTTCTAATTAAAAAATTTATTAGTGTAAAAATTTCAAAAATCAAGGATTTGCAAAAAGATATTTCAGAATGCACAAAATTGTTAAATCTGAAAATTTGAAGCTTTTTGCCACCGATTTCTGGAAATATAATTTGCCAAGTCTAATTATACCAGTAAAGGGTACAAAATAAAATGAACTTTTTCTAAAAATTATTTCACCTTCGTATGCTAAGAGCGCAGTACACAAGTTCCCAAATCCTGCTACACTAATGAAAGCAAAAGAAAACACCAATCTCCTGTAAACTTTAGTAACATCAATAATAAATTATGAGATCTACGAGATTCGACTAGATTCAGGTGTGTGACTAGATTCTCAGACTTCGATCCTAATTAAACAATCGTGATGATGTTCGTGTACGGTGTATGTGTCAGTCTCAAAATTGCTAGTACACCATCGTGGTACGTGAAACATGTCCGATTATTTAAAGAAACACACGACAGTTGCACGATACACGCACCTAAGTAAGTACATAATATCGTTTCGTTCTTAAGCCTGCCACGATTCCTTCGAGAAAGAAGCTAGTGAAATTGATCTATAATAAGTTATCGGTAGATACCGCTGCTAGCTCTAACGTCGTTAAACCTTTGCAGCCGTTGAAAAACTATCGGGCAAACGTATAACGAAATTCCATAATTTTCTGGACGGTACGTTCTGGGCGTGACTATTCTCCCCTTTTCCTTAGGCTAACTTCTTAACTATGTTACACGCATCTCTTGCAACTGTCGTCTGTACAGAAAA